>NC_142502.1:75784375-76986250 GCF_057876585.1 Rhinolophus sinicus | reverse complement strand
CTACCGCAGCTGCGGGAGAGGGAAGAGCTCGGACTGCTGGGGCTCCGCTTATGGCCCACAGGGCTGAGGGGACAGCATATACCACGGCTGAACCCAACGCTCACGGCAGAGACCTCGGAGAAAAGACTGAGGGAAAAAGGCTGAAAACAGTGCTTTAAGCCCTCACTGCCGAGCAGAGAACGGAGCCTTAGGCACTGAGACTAGCCGCCCCCTCCCTCCCCTCCCAGAGCTCGCCCCGCCCCCACCTGCCCGGTGCTAGAAGCAGAACAGTAGCAGTGTCAGATCAAAAGAACAGAATATTTGCTGTTCTGATAACTGTGGACCGCAGACACAGATTCGCAGCCCAACTAGTTCCGGCAAAGGGGAGGGAGCTGTGTAAGGAGGACCAACTGTGGTGGTGGTCACCGCCATTGCTCTGGGCCACCTCTCACAACTCACCCCGCCCCTGGTCCCACCTATCTGGGTGGATCCCTGCAGGAGTAAACAGAACTGCTGAAACATATGGGCTCTGAATCTGGAGCTGGAAGAGCTTTGGAACATCAAAAGCTCTCCGCATACCCACACGGACACTGCGCCCTGTGACCCAGACAAAATATTAACAGAGGAGAAGCCCGTCTCCCAGGGAATTCCCCCACTGTGTGAGAAGCTGGAATAGTGCAGAGAAAACATAGCACTACCGTGTGATGGGGGAAAAAAAAGGCTGCAGTCAGAGAGAAAATAAAACATTCTACCAACAACTACTGGAAAACAAAAGAAAGACCTCTTCCTATCAACCTGTTGCAGAAGCCACTCCCGTAGATGTCTAGGAAGAGAAATAGTAAATCAGTAATTGCCTTGAATAACCAAGGCAACAAGACAACTCAGAAAGAAAATGAAAAGTCTCCAGAAAAGGAACATAAATAAATGGAAATATGTGACTTAAATGACAAAGAATTCAAGATTGCAGTTCTGAAAAAACTCAACGAGATGCAAGAAAACAGAGAAAGGCAGTTTAATGAACTCAGAAACACAATCAGAGAACAACATGAGCATTTTATGAAAGAGATTGAAATTTTTAAAAAGAACCAAATAGAATTTCTGGAGACTAAGAACTCAATAGAAGAAATTAAGAATGAAATAACCAGCTTAGGTAGTAGAGTTGACCAGATGGAGGAAAGAATCAGTGACATCGAAGATAGAAACCTGGAAATTACACAGATGGAAGAAGAAAGCGACTTGAGACTTAAAAGAAATGAAAGAACTCTACAAGAACTTTCTGACTCCATCAGAAAGAGCAATATAAGAATAATGGGCATACCAGAAGGAGAAGAAAGAGAGAAGGAAACAGAGAATATATTCAAACAAATTGTTGATGAGAACTTCCCAAACTTGTGGACAGAACTGGATCCTCAAATCCAAGAAGCAAATAAAACACCTAATTACCTCAATCCCAACAGGCCTTCTCCAAGGCACGTTGTATTGAAGCTGTCTAAAATCAACGACAAAGAAAGAATCCTCAAGGCAGCCAGGGAGAAGAAGATGGTAACCTACAAAGGAAAGCCCATTAGATTATCATCAGATTTTTCAGCAGAAACTCTACAAGCCAGGAGGGAGTGGAACCAAATATTCAAACTATTGAAAAAGAGAAATTATGAGCCAAGAATAATATATCCAGCAAAAATATTGTTTAGATATTAAGGAGGAATAAAGACCTTTCCAGACATACAGAAGCTGAGGGAATTTTCTAATATACGACCTGCACTACAAGAAATACTAAAGGAGGCTATTCGACCACCATCAACAGGAACAATTTGTGGCAACCAAAACAAAAAGGGGGAGAATAAAGGCCTGAACCGGAATATGGGAATGGAGAAAGTAAGCGTGCTGAAGAAAATGTAATACTCTAAATATCAAACTTTCTTTTACATAAACTTAAGGGTAACCAGTCAAAAAAAATCCAGAACTGAAATATATACTGTAATAAAAGACAAATGAGAAACAAAAACTCATAGACACAGTCAATAGTTTAGTGGTTACGAGAGGGTAAAGGGGGTGGGGGAGTGGGAGATGAGGGTAAGGGGGATCAAATATATGGTGATGGAAGGAGAACTGATTCTGGGTGGTGAACACACAATGGTATTTATAGATGATGTAATACAGAATTGTACACCTGAAATCTATGTAATTTTACTAACAATTGTCACCCCAATAAATTTTAAAAAATAATAAATAAAAACAATATCACCTGAGCCAATTTTATCAGAGATAAAAACGCCTTGGTTCTGTTGCCACCTCTAACACTCTTGCGAAGGAAAGTTGTTATGTTTGTAGCTAGTGAGAGAGTGGTTGGATACTGGTAAAAGGATTGCAGAATGGAGAGGGGATAAAGATAATTTTATTGTGAATCATCACTTCAGATTTAATGTATCTACTATGAGAAATACATAAAAACACATTATAGCAAAAATCCAGAGTATTTGCTTTGATAGAAAAGTTATTTCTGGTACTATTTAAAAATTAGTGGAGGTGGAGCCTGACTCCCTACACATTAGATGTTGAATGCAGATAGTGACTTCCTTCTAAAGAGTAGAGTATGGGAAGAGGGGGGGAAATATCTTTACAGTGGAGAATCCAGTTGAACACTACCTCAGACATATGATCACGGACAGCATCATCAGCGATAAGTCATGTGGATAGCATGTACCCATGATCTGAATTGATGAGAATAGCACTTCTGTGACTTCTCTCCCCAAATCCCATAACCCCAATCAAATCATAAGGAAAATATCAAGCACACTCCAACTGACAGGCATTCTACACAATACGTAACCAGTTCTCTTTAAAAGTGTTCCTGTCATCAAAAACAAGAAAAGTTAGAAACTATCACAGCCAAAGGACACTAAAGGAGACATGACATCTAAATCTAATGTAGTGTCCTGGCTGGGATCTTAGAACAGAAAAAGGATATTAAAATCTAAGGAAATCTGAAAATATGGAGTTTAATAATATAACAACAATGGTTTATTAGTTGTCACAAATACACCAAAGTGATGAAAGATTTTAATAATGAGAGGAAGCTAGATGTGGGATATGTGGGGACTCTATGTACTATCTTCCCAAGTTTTCCGTAAATCTAGGACTAATCTGAAATAAAATGTTTATTTGAAACAATTAGTTGACAGCTGTCTACAACTTAAAATACTTTAAAAAACTTGTGAGATAAAACTATTCTTTAGATAAATGCTTCTTACATTCTTATGTATTTACAATAATATCTATACCAAACTGTGGGACACAGGGGCTAATATGTTGTATTTAAAAAAAAACAAATATAGAAATAATAGGACTGTAAATATGTCTCAGCAATGATTAATGTGTTAGAAAGAAAAAAATAAAACAGTAGTATATAAATGTTTTAAAATCTCTGCCTAAACAATAGGACACATTATATAACACTATTAAAAGTTTATAAATATATAAAGAACTCCAGTAAATTAACATGTTTAAATCCAGACTTCAGCAGATGACTAAGAAAAAGACATGAACAATATGCATTAAGGTAAACAGCCAAATATGGTGCTTGACATTTTGCCTTGAAGGTAATAAAGGAAATGTTTTAAATGAAACATTAAACACAGTGCCAGGCACACAGTAGTTTATAAGTAAATATTGATTAAATAAATATATGTATATATGTACATATATATGATATGTTTTACATATGTAATATAATATCAAGTTTAAAAATATAAGATGGTAGACAAATTAATATACTGACATATTGTTGTGAAAAAAATAATATCAGTGTGAAAATAACTAAAAATCGTAAGTTACCATTAACTTTGACCCCGTAATCTCATTTCTGAGAATTTTTGTTAAGTGTTTTTGTTATCTATTGCTGCATAACCGGAAGTACAGATCTATAGTGATTCATAGATTGTGGCTAAATGCTTGATGAAACTGTCAAAGGCTTGGGAGAAACAGGACTGGAAAATTGGTCACAGGGGGCCTGGGGAAGAGGTTTTGGATACAATAGTTTGAAGATATTTGTATCTAATTTGAATGCTTCCTACAGGGTGACTTCAACAAAGAAAGATTTGACTAAACAAGTCCATGGGATGACCCATTCTGTGTACGCCAGTCAATGTCCTATTCCAGCCACTTCTGTCATTGCCTAATGGGCTCATGAGCAAAGTGGCCATGGTGACAGTGATAGAGATTAGGTGTGGATTCAGAAACATGGGCTTCCTTCCACTCACCAGCAGCAATTTGGTTACTTCCAGTGCTGCATAGCCAATAGACCAGCGATAGAGACTAACACTGAGTCAATGACGTGCCATGTTTCCCCAAGAGGATCAAACACTTGAAGCACTTCCATCATGGAAGAGGCAGCACTTATACTTACTGAAATAGATACTTATTCTGGATAGGGACTTCCTTCCCTGCAATGTTTCCACCAAAACTGTCATCTGGGGCTGTGCAGAATGCCTTATCCACTGTTACGGTATTCCAAAGAGCATCACTATTAACATAGGAGTTCCTTTCCTTGTAAACAAAGCAGGATGTTTTTTTCATGCTCGTGGAATTATTGTTCTATTATGTGCCCTACATCAGTTCCCCAAGTCTGTATTAATTATCTGTTTCTGGATAACAAAGTACTCTAACAGTCAGCTCTTAAAATAGCAAACATTTATTATTTCACAGCTTATGTAGTTCAGTAATATGGCTCCCAGCTTACCTGGGTGCCTGTGGCTCAAGGTCTGTCCTGAGGTTGCACTTGGCTAAAATGTAGTCTGATCTGAAGACTTAGCTGGTGATGGTAGTGGGGAAGGAGGTTCTGCTTCCAGGCTCACTCATGGGGTTATTTACAGTTTGCAGACCTGGGTTCTTTACTCTGTGGGCCTCTCCAAAGAGCCTCACTATGTGGTAGCTGGCTTCCTCCAGGACAAGTGATCCAAGAGACCATAGGTGAGCACTCAACAGAAAAAGTCACAGTATTTTTCATAACTGATTCTTGGAAGTTTGATCCCATCCTCTGTGTCATAGTCTATTTGATAAACGTGAATCACTTAACCCAGGGGACTACACAGGGTGAGAATGCATGAGGTGGAGGTCATGGGGAGCAATCTTAGACACTACTTGCAACATTTGAGTAAATAAAAACTTATTAATAGGGTAGATATCAGGTTAAATGTTCTTATTACAATAAAAATATGAAAAAGTTTCTTTTATCATGACTTATAATATTGTGGTAAAATTTTATCAACATATATGCCAAGTAATAGGGAAACAAATTCATACATTAAAGTACAGGTTAAAAAGCACATAAAATAATTATGTATACTACATAGTAGAATGGGAAAATGTTATAAAATAAGAGCAGAAAACAGAACAGCAGAAAACAAAATTATCCAACTATGTAAGGACAAAGCTTGGAAAGGAAGTCAGAAAAAGCAAAACAATGGATTAGAGTGGTAGTATTATGGTTAATTTTTTTTCCAAAAGGGCTTAATATTAAAAATATTTTATGTGTGTAAAAATGTAAGAAATGGTACCCTATTGATATTTAATTTTAATTTATACTTTTAGCTCTAAGAAACATTATTCTTAATATATGAATTCATTTTAAAATATTATAATAGGGCATGACTAAGAGCATGGATGATTCACCACAAAGCTTTTATTACTCATGGCATTTGGTTTTTAGTAACATGATCCTGATATATATATATATATATATATATATATAGAATCCACAATTTTATGCCATGTGTTTTCTTATCTATATTCTGAAACCAGTCTACAAGTAATTAGGCATTATTTATACAGCTACTTCTGATTCAAAATGGCAGGTATAACCGTACATATTCAGTTATTTTATTCACTGAAGATTATGTCTATTATCACACACACAAAAAATGTACTAACCAAAAAAGATTTGTTCCCTGTAAACTTTTTAGAACACTAAATCAAACCGTCTGTAATAATGCTTTTTTTCTGCATAGGAAATGATTGTTAACATATGGCAATGTCAAATGATTCTAATTTATCTTTCATTAAGCAAGAAACAGCATGTCATGTCTTAAGTAGCCTGGAGATTATTTGCTTTTTTCATTATGAATCATTAATCAAAGAAATATTGTCTATAGCCCTTCCCCATATACACCAGAAATATTGAGAAATATCCCAAAATTTATATGTAGAATAAGACAATTTAGAGAAAAACTTAACACCTAAAATACTGTTCAAATTTCACCAGCAAAATTGTGATTAATATACTTGGTTGTACGATAATCTTGAAAGAAGCCATGAAAAAAACTCAGTCTTGTTCAGATAAGGCTTTGAAGGGAATAACTATACTATTTGCTACAAAAATGGGAAAAATGCATTTTACCAAATATAATCATACGAGACTTCTTCCATTTGGATGATAAACTGAAAAATAGTTCTACCTAATGATCTTGGCACTGGTACAGTCAATTTAAACTCTGTGTGACTGAGTAGAATAAAAGGATTAGACAATGTGATTTCAGTCTCTCTGATCTTACATTATATGTGTTTGACATATTTGTAATTGTTTAACAGCAGGGAGTACTTCATTGCAAGATCTCTGGTTTTCTGTGAAGGGTCTCCGAATATTGAATATAGAAACAAATATCAATCTCCATGTTCTGATAAATATGAATGCATTTATGGGTACAAAATATTTAAATTGGGACTCCTCTAGAAATTTAGGACATATAATTTAATCTGCGACAAAGATTATAAAACTAATTTCCACTTCTGATTTGAGCTCACTACCAATATGCACAGTAATCTAACCATAAACGAAGTCTTTTGTGAAAAGGTGATAAATTATCTGGGGAGGCAAGAGTGACTTTTTAAGTAACAGTCAATGAGAAATTATGACAACATATAACAGATATACGGACAGTCCAACATTAAACAATTTAAGGATTAAAAATAATAATCATATATCTCTAAATCTCGTTACTTAAAATCAAGAAATAGCCAAAATAATATATTTTTTAATGAAAAGCCACCATGAAAGTACTGACCACATATTTCTTAATGAATGGAACAAAATAACAAATTTGATGATATTGCAAAAACATTATAGCATATCCAACACATATTTATTTGCTTCAGTGTATATCATTCTAAAAATCATACTTAATCATAAAATAGCAAATAGTCCAATATCCTATTAGGATTTTTTAAAACAGGCAGTTCTACTTAATTAAAACACCTGCAGTTGAATTACTGCTATTTGAAACTTGAAAAATTATAATACCGCCTATAATACTGATAGCACTTGTAATTCCCTAAGAGCAGTGGCTAACTCTCACTATTCAACCTGGAGAAATTATAGTACGCTCTGCATGATCTTTTGCTGAATCAAACTAAATAATTTACTTAGAAAATTTAGCACAAAGTGGCATAGATAAGGAGTCTTCTACTGAAGTTCAGGCTGAAAGTCAGACATTAGGTTTGAGTATGAGATGAAATAACCAGAATATATGTAGGTGTGACAATTTCCAAGTCTGCTGTTGATAACCGGTAATTAGTGCAACTGGTAAGGAAGGTATGTAGGAAGTGGTGGAGAGTATACCTAGTCTAACGAATATTATTGTCCCCACCCCCTCCTTGGAAGAAGACTGGTCTTAATTGCAAAGTGTTCAGATATTTAAGTGGAAGTCAGAAATACAGATTTTATGTGACGTTTCATTATTGTTAAGACTTGTAAGCCAGACCAAACATTTTATGGACAGTTTCTGATGGTTGGTAAATATTTTTCAGGAGGGGTTATTGTTAAGAATTTGAGTTCTGCTGTAGACTCACCTAGTACTTATGAAAAACGCATGTTCCTGGGGCTTTCTATCCTAGATTCGGATTTAACAGGTCTCAGTTAGACACTGGAATACACTTCTTAAAAGTATGCCCAATATTTCTTAGACAAGCTAAAGTTTTATAAACATGGTATAGCTATTTCTTCTAAAATTTTGAAAATGAAAGGAGATAGAAAAAGCAAAAGTTAAGTGGCAGGACCTTATAGTAGGCATTATTGGAGTACCACATTCTTCTGTTGAAACATCAGTTTTGTAGTTTAGGAGTTTCAGCATCACACATGATCTCTAAGAGAGCAAATCTCAACCACGATCTGGGCCTGCTTCTCTGCCGAATGCTCTTATCTTAGGCACAGCCACTTATGATACTTTCAATCATTCACATTAAGAAAAAACTGGAATTTAGGCATGCAGGTATTCATTTTGAAAAAGTGTTTTTAAAAGGCTTGTGTGAGAATATCCCTGTAAGTATAAGTTTGATGTTAGAAAAAAATAATGCAAATGATGCTGCTGATGGAAGTGACATAGGACTCAGTGACACCAACATTCCATTGTATTGTGACTGAGATTTGAGTTAGTTGTGACTTGAAAGAAATATCTGTGTCATTTCCAAGCCCAGGGAGATGTGGAGATGAACAGTGAATTTGCACTGTGTCTCCTATTGTGAGAACCTCTCCCTTCAGTGACAGTCCCTTAATGCTCCTCTTTGAAATAATCAATTCCCTGTATGTTCCAGCAAGTCAAGAGCCACCTCCAGTTTACAATTGCCTGTGAGATATACAATACCCTATTACATTTATTTAGACTTTATGATGATTAGAACCTTTCTGAGTTTTCCTATACTTAACTGATTTTTTTGTAATCCATAAACTTAAAAAAAGTTCAGTGCTGATTTTAAACATTGTATTACCCTCTCTAATACATGAATACATGCTTATTGTAAAAACCCCAAATGGTGCAAGATTATATTGACTACATACTTTGCTACCTTTCCCATCGAATTTCACAAAAAGAGATAGCCAATGTTAACAGTTGTGTGGTTCTTCTGAGACATTTCTGTACACACACACACACACACACACACACACACACACACACACTAGTGAAGGTCCGAATAAATGGAATTGGTAGTTACCTGATATTTTATTCACTTGGCAATGTAAATGAGAGGTCCTTCCAAGTCAATACACACCTAACAATACAAACCTGTTGCTTCATAGTCTATTGGTTGTGAAATATTTTAGAATATTTAGAATATTGGCTGTATTCTAGTTTATGTAATTCTTGCTTGATAGACTGATTCAGAGTGTTTCCATGGACATGCTTCCACCCATGGACATGCAGGAGCCTTGTGGTTTGACTTTCTGTTTTTCATGTCTCTCTCATGATTTTGTTTCAAATACTGAAACCAAGCCCCAACGCCGTTTCTTCCCCGAGCACCCAACCTAATGAAATTCCATTGTAATTTCTATCACTCCGGTGATATTAGGACTACTAAGAATGTCGTTCTTTCTTTTATCTTAATTTAAAGTGAGACATGCTTATAAAATTGCTCATATTACATGGGAATTGAATTTTATTCCATTTATAAGATGGACATGACCATTGTGTGTACAGACTGCCAACTTTGGTTCATGCTGGATAACATCATAATGAAGAGAATGTATGTGTAGACTGCTGGGGCTGTCTCCTGTATTTTATATTATCTGTCCAATGTAAAACATTGTTGTGGAATAGTCCGAAATAGTAGGCTCAAAACTATGTTTTGGTTTATTAGACATCTAATCCTAAAGATGGAAAACACATCATTTAGGATACATGTATAAGGGTCTTCTAATTAGTCCTCAGGTTTGCTTTGGTAATGCTGATCTTATCCTTTCTCTAGCTGATGAGAACACCACAGAGCCTCTTACTGAACCTCTAGCATTAAGACTAATTAATCATAAGTTAATTCTGTGCCTTACTATGTGACATATCTTAATTTCCTGTCCATAAGGACTGAGCAAAAACACTTCCTTTATTGTGGACTAAGACAATAAGTCTCCTTAGGAATAGATGTATTTTAGAGCAAAATATGTAGTGATCTCTTTGAGTTGCAATAGCAGTGACAACTCTATGAAGTGCCCCTTTCTGCTAGGCTGGCCAAGCAGACAATACAGGTGTCCCACTTCAGAGACTACCTGCTGCAGTCTGGTCCATGACCTCCATCTTCAACCTCATTCCACTGAGCAGAAATGGTCATCATCGCCGTGTCTGCTTGCTTCACAGCAGTGCTTTGATTGTCTTCAAACTGTAAATGCAAATTAGGTTAAAAAGTTTCCCAGATATTTAAACTTTAGTCTTCCCTCTAGCTATGTTCCAGTTTACTCCTTTATATCCCACAGTTACAAAATGAATTAATTTGACCACTGCCTGTTTTCATGCCACCTACTCTTCTTAAATACGTGCATTTGGTTTTCCTCCCTGTATGTAGAGGAACTGCTGAAGACCCGTTTGTTTTTTTAAACATCCTCTTCTGCACTTTTAGAAATAATATATAATTATTGTGGATAACCTGAATTATAAACACATGCAAAAATTATTTATAATCTCACAGAGTTAGATACTACGGGACTTTTTTGTTTGTTTTACTGTAGCAAGACCGTTTTCCTTTGCCATCAAAATTTCTTGGAAAATGTTTTTCAAATGCTGCATTAATTTTGTTATTGGCTAGTTATTCTTTAGTTTATAATTGTTTGCTATTACAGGTGATTCTTCAATAATCATTTGATCATACATGTCTGACCATATCTGTACTACCTTTAATCAGATATGTTCAAAAAAGTAAAAACTTGCCAAATTGCTAAAGACAAAGGTTTAAATTGTGTAGATTCCAATAGCATTCATCCAGTGCTCATTTCATCATGCTCTTTAAAGTATTGTCTAGCTTTTAACTTTTGCCAATCTAATAAATTAAAATTATTGTAATTCATCTTATTTGGGTTGATAGTGGAGTAAGCATGTTTATTACCTTTTTTTTTTTTTTTTTGTCTGTGAGTTGGGTATTTATGTAACATTGCAGCAGATATCTTCCCTGGTTTGTTGTTAAAGCTGAGGTTATGTTTGCAATGTTTCTGATAAACGAAATATTATGTAAAGAAAGTCTTCCACAGTAAAATCTCTTCACCTCTTTTTTCTTTTCCTGTTCTCTTCACTCTTTTCCTCTTCCTCCTGCCACTTAACTGTGAGATATTAGGCAAGTTTATTCATCTTTATAAGCCTCAAAGGAATGTAATATGCATGCAATAGATTAATTGTAAGGAGTAAATAAGGTAATATTTTGAAGTATAGTGTCTTACACACTTTATAATTCTGATTAACATTTGTAGTTTTGCTTCATATAACTTTTGCATATTTATTGTTAAGTTGGTTGCTTGTTTTACACTATGTGTTAGATAGTTTAAGAAATTATAATTTGCTATTAGTGTAGAAAAGTTATTAATTTGAGTATTTTTATGATATGTTCAGACACAATGAACTCACTAAATCTACCAATTTTAAATTTTAAAGTTGGTCTTTCTAGGTAAATAATTCTGTTGTCTGCCAACAAAGACAATTTGTTTCTTTTCCTATTATTGTTTGTTTTATAAATGCTTTGAGTCTAATTGTGTTGGGTCTACTTCCACACCAGTGTAAAATTATCATTGTTACTAAGAGCATCCTTGTTTTGTCCTTTTTACTTATGAGGATGTCTCTAGAGTTCTATTACTAAGTATGATATGACTGTTGAATTGACACTGTTGTTATTGTTTTTCCTAATCATAGTAAGGATTCCTAGCTTTTAAAATAATTTTAATTAAGAAAAGTTGATGAATTTCAGGCTTTTACATATATATTATAATTACATTTCTCTCAAAGTTTTCCCAGTAATTATGCTTCCTGTTTTGAATGGATCCTACTTAGTTATCAAAGATCTTTCCTTTCATGCACTATTAATTTCATCCTAGTATTTTAGTTAAGATTTTTACATAAATTATTTTGCTTTATGGTTTTTATTTTTAACCCTCTTTGTCATATTTTGCTAACCATGTTACCCTAATTTTATAAAGCAAATTTGGTACCTTTATATCTTTTTCAAGTTCTGTAACATTTTGTATATATCATGAAATAACTGTTGTAAAAATATAAAAGTCAACCCCTCCCCAGTGTATATGAATCTGGTCCTTATTTGTGTATCTTTCTTTAAGAACATTTTCTATGTTTTCTTTGTTTATTAGACACTCAACTATTTCTCCCACTTCTTGAATACTGTTGCTAATTTTTAAAAATTATTAATTTCAATGAAATCTTATTAAATTTTATAAACATAATATTTTTTTAAATTAAAAGCAATAAGTAATGTAGTTATCTATTGGGCTTTTTAATATAAATTTTTATTTCTTCATTGATTTTGTTAAGAATAAAAACATCTATTGGTTTTATCTATCAGTGATCAATTCTAAGGTCTCTGTTTCTAATCAACTATTTCTTCTTTTATCTTTTTGGAAATGTTTTTTATTCTTGAGGGTCACCAATGATTACCTAATTTCCAAGACTGGTAAACTTTTGAACCCTTAAGAGCTTTCCTTTTATTAATTGAATGTGTCTGCTCAATTTCCTTGGTGAAACACTCTTCTGAAATACTCTCCTAGTTTTGTTTGTGTATTTTCACTATTTCTCTTCATCTTACTTCAAAATTCTGCTTTCCCCTTCCATCCCCAAACATGAGCCTTTTCTAAAAGCAGCTCATTGTCCTTACTTGCTTTGTAGAACTCAGCCAACCTCCATCACAGTAAAAAGTCAATAAGCCTACATTCTCTTATTGACACTCTTAGTACCTCTGCTAACATTTCCATTAAGACATGTCACACTCACCTTAAACTCAAAGTGAAGTCATACATTTCTCATAAGTACTTCCATGTTTTGATTTCCTGATCACTGATAGAGTGCATCATTTGTATTACTTCTACATCTTTTTATTTTTAAATCTTGGAGTTATCCAAATCATCCTCCCCTTCCCTCAGTTGCAGAAATGGATCCACTCCTGTGTGGAGTGGTCTTATGGAAGGATCTTCCACTGGTGCTCTCTCCCCTTTATCTGACAGTACCTGAGCTAGGAAGTATATCTGGTGATTTATAAAAGTGTCCAATGAGGAAATGTTTCATTTTCCCATAAATATATCAATGATTCTCTGGGGATGTCTCCGCTTTTTCTTCTTTTGGAAGAAAACCTGCCTTTAAATACTCTTTCTTTGGGAAGACTTTCAGTGGTAAAAGCTGCTCTTGTTTCTCTGGGAGACAGTTGAGATTTTAATTCAGTATATTTGTTCTAAAAAGTGAAATCATTGCACTATTAGGTAGCCCCTGGTACAAGTTCTCAAGAAAACCTCATAACACCTTACTACATATGCTGCCCCCTCAAAAGAGAGTTCGAAACTTGAGAGATAATGTTAGTAAGAATTATTTTAGTAGTTGAGTAGGGAGACACATAATGTACTTTTTTCTGAAATCTTTATTTATTGTAATGAATTTGAATTATTTTTACATGGGGGAAGAATACCCTGCCTTTGTGAGTTTCCTTTTAGTATTGTAGAACAAAGAATATGGGCCTTGAACACAGAGATACCTAATTTTGAATCTCAGCTCTTTAATTTGTAGTATAAATGCATTATCGTTTACTTCGTCCTCTCTACTTTGGTGAGGGAGTGAGAATTTTTGTTTCCCAGAAATATAAGTGAGGTAACGATCCCATCTTTTTACCAAAGGATAGTGACATAGTAAATGCTAAAGAAATGATGGTATCCTCACTTAAATGTAAATATACAAATGCAACACACACACACACACACACACACACACACACACATTTATATGGACTCTGAGTTTGGTTTCGTATGGTCACTTCATGGTAACTTTGCAAATGTATTTGTTGATATTGCTCACTGGTTGGTCTCAGGGGGTGGGACTTAAATGGCTCTAACCATACATTTCCAGACAATCTGCTGCTTAAAGCCTAGACATTGGCTTCTATAAATCAATGTGAGATTTGGAGGGAAAAATTTGAGGTCAGGACAGAAAACCATGAACCTGCTTTAAATTTCTAAGTCACTAAGTTCAGTGAGACTCTGGATACCAGCAATAAATGCTCCCCATCTTTAGAGGAGGCTGCAAGAGAAGGAAGTTTAGCAATTCAAATAAAAATATTCATTCAGTGGAGTTATCAAAACTGATTCAGCAGTTTCAAAAGTGATGTGAGAATTGATGGAGCGTTTCTACTTAATCTGGGCATTTAACTTCCCTACTTTCAGTAGTGTTTGCAAAAAAATTGTAAAAAAAAAAAAAGTTTTATGGCTAGTAATTATTTTTTAGCTGCTGATGTCTTTTCATTTGCAAATGTGTTTCTGGGAAAGTTTGAATGTTGGCTTTTTGGAAAATGACTTTATTTGCTACACAAAGGTCATTCTTAAATGTCAAACATCATTTGATAGTTGTTCGTGTTTCATTTTTTATTGTCTGGAAGGCTGTTTTTTCCAGACTTGTTTTTGAGGTCAATCTAGTGTTTTGAGGGAGTGGGAAATTCTGGTTGTCTGAAACCACAGGATTTGAGAAAAAGCATAGAGCACTGTTACACAGAAAAATTAAGTTCTTGTGTGATTCAGTTGTGACCTTTATGAGTGATTAACAGATTGCTTGTCTGGTAAAGGAGTTCAGTTCTTTCTCAGCCATTTACACAGAAGAATTGAGTACTGTTGTGAGAATTTTGTTTTTCTATTAACGTTGTAATCAGAAAACCTTTACAGTTAGCAGAATACACCAAAATGAATGCCTTTTCAGTCTCAGTAACTTAAAGATTGAATGTATAAGTTTATCTGATTTTTAAATGGGCTTCTTCCAGAATGAATCTAATGTGGCCTAGTACTCACACTTTTAAATGCTTCATTGAAAATGTAAATGCATCTTTGTATTTATGCTCAGTAAAGGAAATTTTAGTAGAGGCAAAATTAACAAGGCATCTGTTGCCAAGGGTGAAAACATTAGGGAAGAAGCAGTGTGATACATTACTCACCATTAAACTATTTTCATTGTAACAAACCTCATGTTAATGACACTGTAAGACTACACTCTTTTGTAGTGTAATTTAATATCAATTCACATTGTGAAGCTCTTAATTTAGTATATTTTCCTTCCCATGGAGTAGCAAGGAAAACCTACAAAGCAGTTGGAAGGGACCTGCAGCTGAGATTATAAAACCCCTGAGCAAACATTAGCCTGGTTCTATATTCCACTATGATTAATATCATAAAACCACATATTCCAATTTAGGAAAAGTAAACCTTGCAGAGTGCAGGAATATAAAATTGATTTTAAAGTTGAAAAAGATTCTAGTGGTCCGATTAACTGCATGACCTGATACTTGAGAGCATGTCTTGATCATCAATTAGATGTGATTTTTTGAGTCCTAGAATCAACATCTTAACTGTTGGTTCTTAATGATAGACAAGTAACATAACCTCTTGTAACCTCATTACCAGCACACCAAAAATGGGACTAGTAATGGAACCTACCTCATGAGGAAGATAGTACTTAAATATAGTGCCTAACACATTGGAAAGAATTCTAGCACATGGAAGAAGGAGCTGATGTGGATGGACCCCAGACCCGCTATAAACTCAAAGAAGTGCTGGATAAAATGTAAAGACAGCAAAAGTGAGGCAAGCTGAAAAGGAGGGGAAATATATAGGTGCCCACAAAATACAATAGCAACAATGAAAAGACAAAAGACAAAATATCAAAGGTAAGCTGAAGACTTAACTGTTTTGCATAGTTATGAGCTCTATACGGCTAAGAAATAGGGTTTCAGTGGTGCTTCATGGAGAGGAAAGTGCCCTTGGCCTGTGGAGGTTGGGGAACGAAAATCAATTCAGCTACATAAAACTTGGAGTCTCATAGAACACCCCTTTCTGTCAAAGGGAGGTCTAGAGAAATTTCACTCGATGGCCTTGGGAAATAGTGAGAAGAAAACTTACCTTCTTTCAGGAGCTTTGGTGGGGGGAAAGTGATACCCCCCTCACAAAAAATACTATCACATATGATGATGGTATATGGTGTGAATGTATACTTTTGTGACGTAGCAACTTAAAGCCAAGGGATTTGTTGCTGTGGAAGGATATTTTAATACTGAGGATTATGGGAGTTTCATGAGACAGGAAATACTATGCAAGATGAAATCATAGAAATATCATAGAAATATCAGAAATATCATAGAAAGATATCATAGAAATATCATGGAAATAAACTAAGATAAAATAATACAAAATAAGCTGTGGGAGAAAACAAAGATCATGCAGGGGAATCAGCAGACAAAACACAAGGAAGACACGAAGAGCTAGAAAAACAAAAACAAAATCCTAAAATCATGAAATATATATGTTTAAAGGGATTTTTTAAAAAGGAGTAGAAATAACAAACAAAGAATAAATTTAGAGCAATACGGAAGAAAAAAATAGATTTGGAAAAAATAGAACTACCAACAATAAAACATATAGTCACTGCAATTGAAACTTTGATAGATGGGTAAAGCACTAATTTGGACATTGTTGAAATATGTGAATTGGAAGATAGATCTAAGGAAATCACCCACCTACAGTAAGATTAAGATCATGATATTATTCAACAATATTAATAATTTCTCCACTTCCTCTCTCTCTTTTTCCTCTTTCTCTCTTCCAAAGTACTTTTCAATCTCTTACAAGGCACAAGATACAGTGATGGACAAGATAAACAAGACCCCTTAGCAAGCTCACAGTTTAGTGAGTTGATGGCTACAGTTATTAAATAAACAAAACCAATGAAACAGATATTGATAAGTTCTGTAGAGAGAATTAAAATCAGCTCTGGAGAATGCCTGTATAGGTACTTTATATTTCATAAGAGGAAGAACCTCTTAAAAGGTGAAATTTTAGCTTAGATACAAATGACAGGAATGAATCAACCATGCAAAATCAAAAGGGTTTCCCAATTAAAGAAATTAATTAGTGCAAAGGAAAAATGAGCTGCATATGTTTACGGAACTGAAAGACCAGTGTGGCTGGAACACGGTGAGTAATGGGGAGAAGGATACGAAATGATCTTAAAGATAGAGTCTGGGCAGATTATACAGGGATCTTAATAAGAGCCAGGATAAGGAGTTTGAATCTTATTCTGAGAGTTGGGGAGACATAAAATGACTTAAAGAAGGGTATTTACATTATATGTTTTACCACTTAAAGGATATGTCTGTCTGCTATGTGGAGAATGGATTATAAGCAGAAGAAATTGTGGCAGGGGTCGGGGCATGTACAATTAGGAGACTATTGCAGTGGGCCAAGTGCTAGAAGCTCGTGGAGTTTGGACCAGAATGGTAGTGGTAAAGGTGGAGAGACATTGACAGATTTGGAATATTCTTTGGATGGCGATATAGTAGGGGTTGCAAATTGACACAACATGGGGTTCGGGAAAGAGAAAAAGCACAGATTCTAGGAACCAGAGAGGTATCCAAGTAAGAATTATTTCTACAGTATTCATTACTCACACAGCCACTGCTTAAGCACTTCCAGTGATCAAAAGCTTAGTACTTCATGTGGCCACCCATTCGTTTTTATGTACCTCAAATTGTTAGAAACTTCTTCCTATGGATTTAACCCCCTAATTCATTCTTAGTAAATAACCTAATTAATGTATTTATAATCCTTCTGCTACATGATAGTCAAAGAAAATTACCATTTCTTCCTGAGCTTGTTTTTCTTTGTTTTGTTTTGTTTTTTCCCCCCAGCTAAATATTCTCAATTTTTGATTCTTATAACAATCTTTTTGTACAGCACTTACAATTCTATAGTGTAGTTTGGTTATTTAAATTTGTTCAAGCTTTCCTACTAGATTTTATCTCTAAAGTGTGTTACTCATTGAGCACTCAAAATTTTATTTCCAAAATAAGACTGACACTAAACTATAATTTTTGAGACAGTGCTCCTTCCACTTCTTGCCGTTTTACCATTCTGAGCACTCCTTTTTCCATGCATTTTACTTTATCAGTATTTCTCTTTAAAAAAATGACAACCACAACTAAATCCTCTAAGTCCAAAATTCTGAATTCCATATTTTAAAAAATGGAACTAATGGGGGCATCCAGTTAGCTCAGTTGGTTAGACTACAATGCTCATAAAACCAGGGATGTCAGTTCGATTCCTGCATGGACCAGTGTGAGCTGAGCTCTCCACAACTAGATTGAAACAACTACTTGACTTGAAGCTGATGGGTCCTGGAAAAACACACTTTAAATATATAATGTTGACTCATCAAACTTTAGACATTAAAAAAAAAATTCCATTTTAAAATAACTATTTAAGCCAGATGTACCTCAGCTGAGCACATACACTCTGTGTCAAACTTCTGGCAAATAAATAATATTTGGAATATGTAGATTTGAAAAGAGGTTATAATTAATTGGAAAGTACCAGGTAAAACATAAAAAAATAAAAATAAATTGCAAAAGAAGATATTCGTCCTTCATAGAAGCAAAATCTCAATTGCTTCTCTCACTTAAATCTTGGTGGAAAAGTTCACTATAATTGGGTAATCAGAACTGGTGTCCCCTGTAAGGTTGGGGTGAGGGAGAAAGAAAAGCCCCAAACTGAAATGGGGAAGGATTTAGCATGTAGGAGATGCCACTCATAACCCCCTTTGCCAATCCTTGGCCACTTGGCCACCAGCCCCATAGAAACTCAGTCCTACGATGATGAGTAAACAACTTAGAACTTCTTGCTAGATAATGTTAGGGTTCATATATACTATAGAAAGTATAAAATCAGCTGAAGACCGTCTTTAATGGATATTACCATTATGAGCTACCCACATACCAAAATAAGTATGTCCATCTGTAATCCTAGAGTTATCATCAACGTGCTCCTGAGTTCTCCAGTTTTCTGAGGACTACTTTTACTTTAGTATAATTTTAAATACTTTGCTTGAACTCCCACATAATTTAGAACTAGAAATTTAATGTCTCCCTAATATTCCCAAGGATTCTTTGAGGTAGGGGTTACATATACTGTTTCCATATATTTTCCTCCATTCTTACATATATTTTAGCTATATTATGAGTCACTGCATTGTATTTTGCTTCTGGGGTTATTATCTGTATTTCCAATCTCAACATAAAATCAATGCTCTGTTTCTTTAGTCACTTTCTTTTAAATATGTCTAATACTGAATAAATCGGCTTTTAATGAAAATTGGCTCTAGTGGAGAGGGATTACATTTCACCCCAGCATAGTACATACATTTATACTTAAGGATCACTGTTATTCAAATTGCTTCTGGTATTTATTCCACAAGGAATTTCTTAGTTTTCTTATCTGCTCTCATCCTCTGACCATTTTTATGGATCCCTCTCTCTTTTTATTCCTCTCTTTTAGATCCCAAGATCTTTTACCCTCACCTTCTTTCTCTGTTGTCCTCAGTAAGCCTCACCTATTCTCCCTGAAAGCCTCAGTAAATTTCAAATTATTAACCTGTGATTCAGCTTTCCAGATCAAGCCTGAAGGCCTGTCTTTCCATAACCAAACCAGCCCCATCAAGATATTTTGATAAACTGAAGACAGTTTTCTGCATTATTTCTGGTCTGCTTTTATTTTTATTTTGCTAAGTATTTATTCATGAACTATGTATCTGGAGCACTGTATGTTTAGTAAAAATAAATTTGAAATTCATAGCTAGGAGCACTTCTCATAAAGGAAATGATTCATTTGTTTTCATACATGCTGAGTTTGCCAGTAAAATATCTAGTGGGCACTGTAGTGTAGGTGGCCTGGAGAAGGGAGGTCAGCCTACGGGAGTGAGAGAGTGATTGTTGTTTCCCTAAAAGCAACACCTAAGTCTGTGGGAATGGGCAGATTTTCTGAGGGAGAGAATGTTGAGGTAGAACCTGAGGGAAAGTCACATTTAGAGGATGAAGAGCCACTAAGACAATGAGGGGACAGAAAAGCAGTCAGGAGGAGGAAGACAAGCCAATAGGCAGGTATGAAAGCCAAGGAAGGTGAGCATTTTAGGAAAAGCTGTGGGATGCAGAACTGTGGGATGGTGTCAAATGCTGAAGGAATCGAGTTGAATGTGATAGTTTCTAAGAGGAGAATGACTTTTAGGAGAGAAGTTTCGTTCGAGGAACAAGGCCTGAAGTCAGATTTCCTGACGTTGTTGGGTGAGTGGGAAGAGAAGAATTAGAGGATACTCTTTTGAAAGGTTTCTACAAGTAGGAAAGAGAATTGGAATTGTTCAAAGAATGATATGGAAAGTAATAGGTTTAGCACTTACCCTTTAATAATCAGAAATCAGGAGCTCAGTTTTCCCAGAGAAAGTTCTTAGTGCATATGTAGGGGACTGAGAAGAAAGCAGAGTACAGCTTGCAGTAACTCAGAACCCCCACAACAGGCACAGAAGAAAACCAAGACAAGGGAAAGTTGGATCAGGGGAAAAACACATTCAGTGTACTCAGCTGAGGTGCTGGTCTTTATATTGAAAGGGAACACAGAGTACCAAATAAGCAGAATGAAAAAGACATATGTCTAGACACCTTCCGGTAAAATTTCAGAACTTCAAGGATAAAAACAAAAATCCAAAATAACAGTTTCTAGAAAGAAAAGCAGATTATCTTATAAGAAGACATCTCAAAGGCAATACTGGATCCCAGGATTGAGTGTAATAGTTACCTTCAAAATTCAGTAAGAAGAAAACTTCTTGATGTTACATTTCTGGGCCTGACCAAGCTAATATTCAATTGTGAGGGCAAAATAAATCAATTTTAGACCCCTTTCTTTATTAAAAGCATATACTTGAGCAAATTTAAAAACAATTCCAAGAAAGAAGATCAACAAATAAATCAATACAACTAATAGTTAAGTCTAAAGTATTGAAGCACAATCTATAAATAGAGCAGTTTGGAAGTAAATCACATATGAGTATCAAGACAGGACAAGTTCTTGTCTTGGTTTGGGAATTAGTACAGATACTGATTCACTAGGGAGATTGATACATTAAAAATAAGCTTAAGTACATGTAATAAAATTAGCATATACCACTTTAATAGTTGAAGTAGGATATCCAAAAGAAATGTAAAAGTGTAAATTCCTATCAATCAAAAAAAGGCAAAAAATATGAAAGGGGAAAAATGAAGAAACAGCAAGAAAACATGCTGAAAAGAGAGCCTAATATAAGATGGAAAAATTAAGTGCAATATTTTAAGAAATATGATAAATGTCATTGGATTTAATTTCCTATTAAAAAGGAAGAGAACCAGATGGGATTTTTGAAATCCAAGTGTATGTGATATATGCTTAAAATAAAATGACACTGAGGGACTGAAAATAAAATATTAAAAAATGTAGCAGACAAATGTGTGAACAAAGCAGGTATACTAGTATTAATATCAGACGAAAGAGGAATATTGAAATATTGTATATTGAAATACTAAAAAGCTCTAATCAGAATAAAAAGGGATGTTGTATGTTTATAAAAGTCAATCAGAACAAAAAACATGTAACATTTTCTCTCTCTACACTACTTGTTATGAAGTATATTAGGATACTTTTGGGAGAGAATGTGACAATATCAGAATTTAAATTGTGCTTTCTCATAGCAAAACCACTTCTAGGAATCTCTCCTTTGGTAGCAAACCTTTGAAGACAGATAGAGGGTGCCAAAAAAATGTATGCATATTTTAAGAAAGGAAAACTATTAAAATTGTAATATTCAATATATACCGATAACAAACAATGACTACAAGTCACGTTTGACTTCTGCAATTATAAGACGTACGCAAAGTGGTTACCATCAGTATCCTGACACTTCTGATTACGGCAAACTACCACTTGAGCAACAGTGACCAAAGAGTCCACTTGTATACATTTTTTTAATACCCCCGATATACAATCTAGATAGATAGATAGATAGATAGATAGATAGATAGATAGATAGAGATAGATATAGATATAGATAGATATATACATATATATGTATATATATACATATAGAGAGAGATAGATATATACATATATATATATATATATATATATATATATATATATATATATATATATATATCTCTTTCTTCTTGAGGTATTTCAAAATAAAAATATTTTGAAAGCTATAATGTAAGAAAATGGAATGAGAAATAAATATTATCTTCTAAGATATATAGAGACTAGACCAGTTTATAGTAAAATCAGTTAAAATTTAAAAGAAAGAAAAGTCTAAAGATGATACAAGAGAAATCAATGAGACCACAATATTTTTAGGACTATGGTTATATGACTTTTGTGTCAACAGTTTAATTTAAATGATTCTCTTAACCAATTTCTGTTGAATGATATGGATGAAATACATACTTAAATTAGTTTTATCTGAAGACTTCTATGAATAAACGGAAGAAATTAAAAGTTATTAATCTGACTAATGTATATATGACTGCTTATTATTAACCTTTATAAAGAGCTGGCTAGTAAATTTAACATTTATGTAAGTTTTTAAAAGCCTTATATAGCAGACTAGGTATAACTAAAATTTTCTCTCACAAAAACAAGTTTGTGTCTGTTCTCTTCACTGCTGTATCTGCAGTGCCTAGAATCCCATCTGGAATGTAATAAAGTGTTCATTTAATGTTCGTTGGATGAATGAAATTTATTCATGTCCAAATGTTTTGGAAAGCATACTGTCTTCTAAACATACTCCTCTCCAATGTGGATGCTGCTTATAGCATAGATGCATACCTTTAAATTAGTATTAGGTAACCTGAGACCTCACATGCAAAGTAAACCTTGGTTTAGTGAGTAGATATGGATTAAAACACATTGAGTTAAGAAAATGTTTCGAACAACCAACAGAACTGTGGTTTACTTAGACTCTAGGATGTATGTGTCTGTGTACAGACACGTTAATCAAGTTTGGTCAGGTCCTCTAGGCCTCTTGGTCTGTTGAGAGATAGACAATGGGTCTACTTCTGACCTGAGAAAATAACGTAACTTTACAGCTTAAAAAGACTTTAGATCATGTTTCCAGAATCCCCTTTGCAGGAAATGGAGAACAGGTCAAGATTAAGGAGTGGTGCTCTGAAATATGAGCTGCATCTGCTGGTTGCTCATTTATTTGTCCACATTCAGCTTTAGCATGAATCACTTAAAATAGTCTTGTCTTTAGGTCTATGAAGCACTGCTTTGAAAAGGCTAATTATTTTTGGTTCTCTCTATAGAATGTCACTTTGGGCTTCAATACTAACAACGATAACTTATGGAAACAAGTTTGAATATATGCTAATTGGTGATAAGGATAATTTATATCTTAGAAAAATCATGAAAATATATTGCATGTGTATTCATTTGTCCCTGAGAAATAAGCTAAAATTTTAAGGGAATGGTTAAAATGTTATTATTTTTATTTTTAGAAATTATTATAAACATTGTATGTATGTCTTAGTAGAATCATTGTCATTAAGAAAGTCAGTTTTGCTCTTCTCTTCCATAAATATATATATATATATATATATATATATATATATATATATATATATATATAACGATACTGCTTTAAGCTAAAAATTCTGGAATAAACTGTAAAAATACAACAGTAGATAAATGGTAAAACATGACTAGAACTATTTAGTTGGTATTTATAGATCCTTTAAAAAATATTTCTTTTTGAACATATTGTATAAATTAAAAGTATAAAAGACAGAATAAATCCGCATCTCTTATCTCCAGATATAAAGAGTAAATCTTGAAGGCCATGTGACTCAATTGAATATAATTTAAGACCAATAAAGATTTATCAGAAATACACACATATCAATGTCTTATGAAAAAAGCGGGACTTCATGGATTACCCACTGTTTATATATTGAATTATTTTGGTCAAGCAACCATTTATCTAATCCTTTAACCTTCAGTTGGGGTATAGAATGTACCAATTATTTTTATGGAATATCTTATTAAATTATTTTGTAGTAAATATCCATACAATGATATTGCTTAAGTTAAATTATTCTGTCCTCTATTGTTGTAATAAATGAAAATGAACTTTGACAAGTTGAAAAGTGCCATACAGGTATGCGCCTTAATTTAAAAATCATAGAGGAATCATTTTTCTTAAAAATTCTAAATGAATACAGGGAATGGGTGCCAAAAAAATGTATACAAGTGGACACTTTGGTCAACTGCTAAAGCAGTGGTTTGCCATAATCAGAAGTATCTGGACGCTGATGGTAACCACTTTGAGCACCTCTTGTAATTGCAGAAGTCAAATGTGATTTGTATTCTTTTATTATTGGTATATATTGAGTATTACAATTTTAATACAGTTTTCCTTTTTTAAAAGGAGTATACATTTTGTTGGCACCCTCTGTACATAATATATCCTATAATACAGTATATATACAAAGGTAACATCAATCAAAAATACCAAATAAAGAAGTGTCATTTTTTTTAAGCATAGACTTCCTTATAAAACTCTTTTCCTATAAACTATTGGGACACTAAATTGCTCTAGACCCCAAGAGTTTGGACCCTATAGTCCAAAGATGAAGTCAATCTGCAGTAAGGTGGAATTGGCCAGAGTTCTTTGTGTGGTCTGATTGTTTATCTAACAAAGGTACTCACATCCAACTGCTTACCCAAGTGTATGTGGACAATTGCAATAGCCTCCTAGAAGTGTATGTATGCTGCCTCTAATTTTGTTTCCCTACAGTCTACTATCCGTTCTTCAATTAATCTATCTAAATTTCAAACCAAGCCATGATACCCCCACTCATTCCTCCTAAAAATTCGTCAAAGGATTCACAGCTAATCAAAGATACATTCTAGGGTTCTTAGTGAGGCATGAGAGTCTCTCTGTGCACCTGATCCCCCCAGTCCCAATCTCTTCAGGAACATCTCTTGCTCTGCCTCTTCATACTTTATATTCCATTAATTAGCAACTGTGCTTCACCAACCCTGACCATCTGCTGTTTCAAATTTCCATATCCTCCAAACACACATTTCTTAAGTTCTGAGATCACTATTGCAGCCTATCATTTTTCCTTCATAAGAACTTGGCTTTCCATCACTAGGTGACTCATTTATTTTTGTCCTTCCAGGGAAGCCTGAAAGTCTGTTGTCATTTCCAGAGTAGTGTTTCCCTCCATTTGGAAATCCCTGCAAAGTCTATTCTGTACACAGAGATCACTCTGCATGTCAGAAATCTTGGCAGGAAAGCAATCAAGCCCTGTTCCTGTTAGGAAAATATAGGAATACTTCATCCAGGAACAATTCAGTTTACTTTCTTATATTTCAGATTTCGTAAGATTTTATTTGGCCACTTGAGCAAAATATTATTCAAATCTTATAGTGTAAAAGTTTTAGTCTTCTGCAAAACTTGTTAGAGCTCACAATAAAGCATCTTATTTTACCACTCATGTGCTTATGTGCTAAATTAAATTCTGATACAGGTCAACAAGAAAAGACATTCAATTACTAGGTTACCATGGGAAGTAGAATTGCATTTATTACTTATGTGTTTCTACATTTACTTCCCTCATCACTAACAAATAATATATTTTTCAAATAAACCATTACTGATAGTTTATAAAAACTCAATAGTTCTCTCAAAAGATATGCCATAAATACAAGTGGATAATATATAAGAAATATTAACAAATAATTCCTACATGATTACATGCATTGATGATTTCTTACATAGAACAATACATCCAATTTACTAAAATTTCTCTGAAGATAGAAAATAAGCATAAAAATGATGATTTAAGCATTTATACCCCAAATTTCCTGGAATCATTCCAGATAAGATGTTTTATTACATAATTTTCTAACACATGTTTAAGGAGATCTTTTTAAAAATCCATCATTGTATGTAAATATTTCAAAATTCCTATTTGGAATAAAGAGAAATTAAAATATAGCATCATTGTCTAAGAGTATATACACGAAATATATTTAATAATCACTTCTACAAAATATTTTGTATTCCATAATTTAACAACTTAATTGAAAATTCCTGAACATTTAAAATTTTTCTATAAACATACTAACATTATGCCCTTTGACTATTCTATGTTTTGTTCATTTTTTGAATTGGCCTAAAATTACCTATCTACTTGACAGAGTTATGGCCAACTATCAAATAAAATAATTTCTGTGGGATTGTTTTGAAAGGTAAGATTCTGTTTTGTTATTGTAAGAAATAGCATCTTGGTCCTTATAACCAAGTGTATTTCATGTGTACTTTAGAGAGTTTAGTTTCAAGCCTAGGAATAGGGGCATGATTAAAATGAAATTATAAATATTTTTTACCATAAGATGTATCAATCTATTCAATATTAAGAAAATATTAAGATTTCAGTATTATGAAAAGTAAATAAGGCTGCATGTAATTTTGAACGAATCTTTTTTTAAAATTAAAGTTTATTGGGGTGACAATTGTTAGTAAAGCTACATAGATTTCAGGTGTAATTCTGTATCACATCATCTATAAATCCCATTGTGTGTTCACCACCCAGAGTCAGTTCTCCTTCCATCACCATATATTTGATCCCCTTTACTCTCATCTACCACCCCCCTACCCCCTTACTCTCTGATAATCACTAAACTATTGTCTGTGTCTATGAGTTTTTGTTTCTTATTTGTTTGCCTTGTGTTCTTTTGATGTTTTTGGTTTATATACCACATATCAGTGAAATCATATAGTTCTCTGCTTTTTCTGTCTGACTTATTTCGCTTAGCATTATAATCTCAAGATCTATCCATGTTGTCACAAATGGTCCTGTTTCATTTTCTCTTACCACCAAATAGTATTCCATTGTACCACAACTTATTTATCCATTCATCTATCGAAGGACATTTTGGTTGTTTCCATGTCTTGGCCACCGTCAATAAAGCTGCAATGAGCACCGGAGCACACTTGTCTTTATGGATAAATGTTTTCAGATTTTTGGGGTAGATACCCAGGAGAGAGATTGCTGGGTCATATGGTAATTCTATTCGTAATTTTTTGAGGAATCTCCACACTGCTTTCCATTTCGGCTGCACCAATCTGCATTCCCACCAACAGTGTATGAGGGTTCCTTTTTCTCCACAACCTCTCCAATATTTGTTACTATTTGTCTTGTTGATGATAGCCATTCTAACTGGGGTGAGGTGATGTCTCCTTGTGGTTTTTGTTTGCATTTCTCTGATGATTAGTGATGTTGAGCATTTTTTCATATGTCTATTTGCCATTTGTATGTCCTCTTTGGAGAAATGTCTCTTCAGGTCCTCTGCCCATTTTTCAATTGGGTTGTTTGTTTTTTCGTTGTTGAGTTGTATGAGTTCCTTGTATATTTTGGATATTAGCCCCTTATCGGAGGCACTATTTGCAAAAAATCTTCTCCCATTCAGTGGGTTGCCTCTTTATTTTGTCGATGGTTTCTTTTGCTGTGCAGAGCTTTTAAGTTTCATATAGTCCCATTCATTTATTTTATCTTTTACTTCCCTTGTCTTTGAGCTCAAATTTATAAAATGCTCTTTGAACCCAAGGTCCATAAGTTTAGTACCTGTTTTCTTCTATGCAGTTTATTGTTTGAGGTCTTATGCTTAAGTCTTTGATCCATTTTGTATTAGTTTTGGTACATGGTGACAGCAGTCCACTTTCATTGTTTTGCCTGTGGCTTTCCAATTCTGCCAGCACCATTATTGAAGAGGCTGTCTTTTCTCCATTGTAATATAATTCTAATATATCTTAATATTTTAATATATCTTAATATGTCTTTATTTTATTTTAAATATCTCTTCATATTAATTTTTAATTCTCAAAATTTATTTAAGTATTTCCTATTATTTCTCAACTTTTTTATAAAACTGTTATTCTTGAGTTCTTTGGAAGTTGTCTTTTACCTGCTTGTCTACTCCTGTTTGGTTCTTCGGGAAAATAAAATTAATAAATTTGTAATCAACAGTAAAATGTACTTTTTAACCAATGTCCTTCAGAATTTCAACTAATGATGTCTAATTTTAAATTCTGTGTTTCTAATAGTTCATGCCAGTTTTAAAAATGTCTTTGATAACACAACCTCCCATCTTATCCCCTATAAGTAAGCTCTATCTTTTGATATAGCACCTGGCTATATAAGCACTCAACAAATAATCGTTGAATGAAAGAACACAATTTTTAAGTCTGATCACATTTCAAAAAATATATATTTTTAAATCTCAGAGAATAGAAAAATATCAATGACTGATGATCTGGGCTTCTCTTCAGTATTTAAATATCCCCCAGCTATATTGTGCACACACAAAAAAATTGCGTGCAAAATAATTGTGCCAACTCTATTTCCAATATGGATACAAATAAATGAACAAATTCAATAACTTATACTCCTGACTAAATATGAACCTAGAATGTATTAAATATAATAATCTTATTTCAGAAAATATTTGGTTGCTTCTTAACAGAATTTGTTTACATCACCATAATTCAGCCAACGAAAGAATATTTCTGCCAGCAAGTTATGCATTTAATACTCTTACTTGTTATGGTATGACAAATGGAATGTCACTTCACATGTCCAGTTGCATGGTTTAAAAACTGTATTTTCTCTTGGAAGACATATTATCAAGTCATTGTGAAGGGTAATATATTATTTAGGAAATTATTAATAATATAAAAATGGCTCTTAAGTGTGGTTTAATATTTTGATTAAAATATATAAATTTTCATATTCTAGAATGTCAGACCATGTTTACTGAATTTCCTTGGGCTACGACCTTTTGAGTATCAGAGACTATTTGTTTTTTATCTTTCTAACTTTAATACCTCACACATTAAGTAATTAATAAATGTTTGTTAATAGAATTAAGCTTTGTTTTAGGACATTAAACTTTGTTTTAGGGTGGTGAGAATGAAGTTCTAAGTAAGGTACTATTTCAATAATAACCTGAATATATTTATGGATGATAAATCTTGTTGTCAGAAAAATGTTTAGCATCATAATCATATGTAAATTGCTTTCAAGACTTCACTAAGACTTTTATTCTTTTCCCCATCAAACTGTTCAAGTAAGTTAAAGAAATGGTTCTAGATATCTAGAAACTTGCATTCTGAAAAAGTAATTCTTAACATGAAATTTATTTATATAATAAATAAATGTTGAACCTTAGTTATGTGCAAAGCAGGAAGTGATTTCAAAACCCCTAAATCATACTTCCTTCTCATCAATGTTTATAATCTAGTGGGAGGAATAATACAATCCAATAGTTAAAATAAAAGTCCATTATTGATATAAAGCTAAATAGAAGTTAAGGAAGGCAGAAGATGATTAAGATTGGTTGATTAGGAAATAGTTAATGAATGTGGTCTATTTGGAGTTGAACTTGGAAAGGCGATTTATTGTAGGCATGGCTAGAAGAGCTGGTGTTTTAGGTGAAGAAAAATGAGAGAAAGGATGCAGTGGCTTCACTATTTCCATGAAAAATTGTAGTGCACTTTGGCCATAGAATGAAAATAAGACATAACCTTGAGAATTTGTTGAGAAGCAATAATAGCCTAGTCTACGATGATTCTGCAGAAATGCAAAGGAAAGTTAGCTAACAATGCGAAGTTATTATTTACATTGCAAGATAGATTGAAGTCACAATTGATATAAACTAATCTGATGTTCTGGTTGTCTGTACATTAAAAAATAAATACAAGGTAAAATAACAAATGGATACGTTTTTTAACTCTTTGATGACTTCAATTTCACATTATTTTAACTCTTGATTTCCAGACAAAAACTCATAACTGATAATTGACTATCAAGTGTCAGTTTTCAGGTCTGTTTGCTTCTTAATGATCTACTTATATATTCCTGGATTGGGGAAGAAAAGATATAAAACTATACTCAAAGCAATACATTTTCAAAACCTTTCTTTCATGTAGTTTTACTTGTATCCTACTTCCAGAGACTACTGCTTTTTATCAAGAAGCACAGTGAAAGAGGCTATGAAAAAATCTACCTGAACATGGATGTCAGGTCCAATCATTTGAGTTTTATACATGATGACAGTTATTTAACCACCACTTAACTGATATCATCAACATAAAGATATAGGCAATAACCCTGTACTTCCATAAGCCATGTATCATATGTACATACACAATATTATGCTGTACATTATTTCATTTGATTTCATAACCTGCTATTCATTGCTTTCATAAAAGCAGATCATCTTTTATTTGGCTATGCCATTTTTCTTGTGTAACTAATGTAGTATATTATCTTTGCCAACTCAGAATCATTTGAATATGAAACAACAATCCATGATGAACGTATACTAAAGGTTTATCTCAACCCACATTCACCACATAAGAGAATAACAAAAATAATAGCTTGTGGTTTTTTTTGTGGTTTTTTTTTTGAAGGTTTGGATGATCTAATTGGCATTTATTTTCATTAGAGGTGAAAAATATAATATCATCTTGAAAGAGAACACAAATATTTTTATAATATCCCATTGAGAGATATGGGTGGAACCATAATATCTATTGTTAAATCTTACCATTAATAACAACCCTAAAACAAACTTTTTCTTTTTTTTGAACACTTGGCACATAAACATTGCCAAAAGTCTCACTTGGCTTGATAATGGTTTATATGAGTCACTTACAAATTCAGATTGTTTTAGGTCTGAAACAATAGGTCTGGAACATTCAGAAAATACCACCATAGTGTTGTTTTTCCATTTGAGAAAAAGAAATAAGTTGTTAACATGGTTTCTATCTTAATGGAGAATTTAGTTATATCAAGGGCTTATATTAGTTCTCACTTTTTTCAAAGTACTTTTTTAGGTAAATTATATTGACAGCAATAATCAAAAAATTAATTTTAAAGTTTGATTATATAAAAAAATATGTGAACAAGTCCACAGATGATTGAAGAAGTTCTTCTTAAATCTGTGACCCCATGATAAGGTATCAGTACTAATTCTCATAAAACAGATAATCCATGATAAGTAGAAGTGACTACAGTGAAGACTATTGAAATTCAATTTGTATTATAGATGTTTGAGAGATTTAAATCACATTCCAGCTAATAACATGAAGTAGTTCACTCAAACACTAATGCCTGTTTTAAAAAATAAGTTCTTCACTTGTGTTTAAATTTCAGAAATCATTAAAAATTGAATATGACACTTTAAATTATCTCAGCAGTGTCCACCAATAGACTCAGACCACTAAATTTCAGGATCGTAGCCCATATACAAATAAACTATTTTTTCCTTAGAAAACAGATTGCAGACTATTATGCTGCCACTGAGCTGAAGAATTGTCTTCTACTAGAAGAAGTAATGAAGTTAATTACTAAGTAGTTAAGAAGTTATGGACATAAAATAATTTATTTTAGTACATTTTACCTTCCCAGTGTCCAAACTACCTTAGTATGAGCATCAGATCCCAAACTTATGTACGTAAACATACACTTTTACTTAAATGCCCTAAGTGATAGACACACACATACACACACAACACAACACATGTCCACAATTTAAATGATAAATTCTAGAGGACATGAGGTAAAGCATACTGTTAATAAAGATTACTACTAAACTTCTTTTGCTATTTCAGATCCAGAAAAAAAAAAACTTAATTGTATATTATATTTCAAAATATTGGATAGTGCATGAGTCTAGATATAAACATTTTAAGGGTAAATTTTCAAAATTATTAAATGATATGTGGTTAGATACTTCTTATTAGCGTAATGAAACATGGTAGAGGTAGCACAGCCTGTATATATAAATGAATAGAATGAAAGGGTGTTGGCAGTATTGGGAAATAGTGATGGATTTTACAAGATTAAAACCAACTGGCATTTTATGAAAGTTTTCATTTTCTGCCTGGATTTTATCTAAACTAAACAAAATAAAAACAAACATACATTTAGATTTCTCAAATTTCTTATGATATGTTCCCTTGGGAAGAATATCTGGAAAGAATATCTGACAAATCAGTCTGTCAGGTATCATACTTTAATATCTATGTGGGGGTTTGCCAGAATGGACAAAAATGAGTGCTAGTCTTTTCTCCTTGAAGAAAAGACAAGAGTTGGTAGAATTAGTGCTTGCAAAATACACTACTTAATTGTAAAAATAAGTTGTAATATTTTAACAGAAAGTTACTTAAAGATTGATAGAAAAGGAAAAACATTAAGCGAGTGAAATTATCCATTTCTGAATTTTGACATTAGTAGTTTTGGCAATTTATCTGCACATCATTAGAACATCTTTTACCCAATCATCTTTGTCGTGTATTAAAGACCTGGTCTTAAGGGCTTAACAATTTTCTTGATGTGACAGAAAGCACAATGATTTCCTGTCCCTCAGAAAGTCTCTTCACCTACGTACCTACCTACAATCCTATGAGCCAGAACTAATAACTTTTCCATACATTAGGCCTTGGTTTTATTAAAATTATTTTATAGTCAAACTGCAATAAGTATGGAACCCTTGCAGAATTCTAAGCATATTAATTTTCAAAAGTATATTACATGGAATCTAGTCTTTTGTTCAACTTATTTTTGCTCTCCCCCATTTGCCTCTGTGTTAGGCCCAGATTTTTTCACCTTTTCTAAGAGGTATACCTTTAAAGGACTAAATGACAGAAACCTGGAGTCATTCCCATTTTTCAACATAACTTTTAAAAGAGAACACACTCTTACATGAGGTTAGAAAAGAGATGTGGAATTATTTGGGGACAAGGCAGGAGAGAATGAGGATTATTTCAACCACTATTTTCTATGGGCTTTTGAGGACACCAAGTGCAACCTCATCTTTGGAAAAATAGTCCATTAAGTGAATGTTTGCCTCCGGAAAGCTAGTTTACAGGATTACTCATTCTTCAAAAAAAGTGCTGAAAGCTTGTGAGAGTGATTACTATTCAGCAAAGCAGCAGCTGTTACGCAGTCAGGATTCTATCTCTGAAAAACAACAGTTAACACTGTGGTTGTATTTTTTCTAATGCATTGCTTCAAAACATTATCAGAAAAAAGTACACTATTTCTGTTAATTACGCTGACTTAAAACCTGATGTGTCATTTCATTGACTGTTATTATTGTTTCTTGAAAACTTGTTCTTGTTTATATATTTTTTTTTTAATTTGAGTTTAGAAATATTCCAAGCAGATCAGCCTAGCAAGTGTAGAATTGTGAATTTAATCAGTAACTTCTAGGTATGTGTAGGAACATATTGCATGAGACAGTAATGTAATTTGTGACAAATGTCTACACACAAGCTTTCATATACCTTTATTCTGTCTTTAGAATTTGGAATGATGGGAGATCATACAATTAAAAGTCAGCGACCTCGATCTGTTCATGAAAAAAGTGTCCCTCAGGAACAAGCTGATGCTGCTAAATTTATGGCACAAACTGGTAATACGTTAGTTACATTTTTCTATTTATTGTTGTTAATTTAATGAAACCACTGCATGTTTTCATAATCTTTTGCTGCACATTTGTCAGTTTTTGGAGCTGATATTTTTTTTGAACCATTTTTTTGTCACCAGTTAAAGTCCATAAATGAAGTAGCTGTGAATTGAAAAGTGCACAGAAAATGTGTAAGATTTATTTCGCTTTCATTATGGGACATTTAGGATTTACATATTATTATTTAATTATGTTGATTAACTACTTAAACTGTATCATTAAACTTTTGAGAACGTCAACAAAGTTATTTATTTCATCAATAATCATTATTGGACATTTTAGAATTAGAATTTTAAATAGTACTTTGGATGATTTAATTTAACAGTATTTAATATGTTGAATATTTTTTCAAAAGTCATATATCACATAAATATTGATTGTTAAAATGTATAGAAATGTTAGAAACAATATTTTCAGAATTTAATATTTTTGATTTGTAAAGACGATTTTGTTATATAAGCTAAATAATAAAAAGGTGACAGTCTTTTTTAGTAAGCTGTAATACATACCAAATAATTAAATATCAACAAAAATAACTTTCTAGTTTATAAATTTTTTAATCCTAAATTAATTATTTAAAAAATCCCTCCCTCCAATACAAATAAATACATTCATATTTTGGCTCATCATGATAAATGATAAATAGGCTATAATTTCATCATGATGTATTACGTGTGGTAAATTCTTAGATGAAAAGATGTTTAAGTTTTGTTGTGAACATTTTCAGCTGTCACTTTTATTTTAGAAACTTGGAAATTAACAGTTTTATGTTTTTATGAAGTTTTATGCATTTCAATCTAAATGATCTGTTTTACCACTAATACAGAAATTTTTAGTACATGACCAGTCTTTTGACGAGACATTCAGAATGATTTTGATGAAATTCCCTTGAAGAATGAATATTTCCTTTAGTCCATATGTTCTAGGATAATATTTGTTCAGAAAAATATATTTGAATCTGCAACTAAAAATGCAAATTCTTAGTGAATTGTACTGTTGGTAATGGGTGAGTAGTAGATTTTAATGCATTAGTTGCAAGTAGGACAAATAATTCTCATAACAGGAAGGATGTTTAGAATAAATTCTACAATAAGGACATCTGTTTTAGCATCTTTATGTATATGCTACAGCCAAATCCAGAAATGAAGAAAACTTGTCTATCTGGATTTTGGTGCAGACATTGGTTTACTGACATGCCTTCAAATTGGGGTCACTTAGGAGTGAAATAGTAAACCATAGTTTTGAATTTCCAATATTGTGGTAAAAATAGTTTATGCTTAATATTATGTAAACTTGCATCTTACATAAATTCACTTTTTGGATTTGCCTCTGATATATACCAAGAAAATTTAGTTTTCATGAAAATACTATTTGCATATTCAAATCACAAAGAATATTATGTTATCTAGGAGAGAAATTGCTAATTTCTGTTTTCATTTATTCATTCTTTTCCAGGCATTGTTTTGTATCTAATATATAATAATACATCATTTGGTAAAAATCGATGAAAAACTTATTAAGTAGATCTATGAGGAGCTTTAAATTCATTTCCCCATATTGCAACCATCACTCAGGAAAAGCAATGAACTTCAAAATTACAGTTTGAAGATATTTAATGGATGCTCAAATTGATGAATAATAAATATTTATTATATAATTTTAAACCAAGGATAGTATAGGCAAATATAAATTCATGTCTAATACTTGTTTGAAATTTAAATTACTATGCTACTGATAAAAGACTGGAAAACTGCACTACTTTAAATCGTTTTTTAAGTACATAAAAAACTTTTGACACTAGGTAATTATAAAGATAAAAAGAAAGTTGTTTTTTTACCTTAAATATTTTCTGAGAGTCTACATTCTGTGGGTGTTAAGTTAGTTATTCTGAATAAATACAGCTAAGTGTCACACAAAATTTTACAAAAATTAAGTTTTATTTATAAAACTTTTCTATTTGTCTTCCAAACCAAGAAATGGTTGTTATATAAAAACAATGATAACATTGATAACATTCATTTGAGAACAAATAATAATGCAATAGAGGTAAAATTAAATAATAAAAGGTATTATAATGTTGTTTTTGTATTAGTCTTAAGGAAAAACAAAACAAAAGCAATCAAAATTTATAATTTAAGAGTTACTTCTCAAAATGAGTAACCTGGCTTCTCAATCAATAAACCATGTATTTAAAAAACAAAGTTTCTATAGTTTATAAAATGACTGGAAACATTTTTTTTTGTTTTGTTTTTTAAGAGTAACATTTGGTAAAGTAGCATTACTTTATCAAAATAACTTCATCATTTTGGTCAGTCCGTTAATTGATACAAGCTAGTTTGAACAAAAATGGACAATGCTCCAAAAGCCTAGTACACAACTTGTATTTATGGTCAAGGGAAATAAAATGAAGTGATAAGATACAGATATTTAATAAAAATATAAATGCCAATAAGATGGCTTCAGACAAACTTATTTAGAAAAATCATCTTTTATTCCAGTAGGGAAAAAACCCTACTTTAGTAATATAGACTACGTTTCTAAAACAAAAAATACAAAAGTGTGTTTCTAATTTCATGATCTTAACATACTAGCAAAATCTTATATTAATGTTTTGTTCATAATTTAAAATGTCCTGTCATACATTATCTCATTTAATCTTCACAAGTATATTTTGAGGTAGAGGTATTACTCATTTTATTGAGCAGTTCAGAGAAGTAGACTGACTTTCTCAGTCACTAAGCTAATATTCAGTAGCTTTCCATCAAACACAGGTCTTCTGACTTTCATTGCAGTGCTTTTCCAGTTTCTTTTCATCTTTTGTGTCAGGTAAAGAGCCTCAATAGTGCCTTAGATACAGAGGCCTTCTACACAATGTTTAATATGTATTCTCAGTTGCAAGTTAAGGAACCAGATTAGTTTTTGCTACCTCCAAAGACACATACACTAAAAAAAACGGAATACTTTGTATTATACTTTACTATTTTAATGTTAGTGAGTTTAAAAAAAAAATACCTTTCTTATAAAATATATTAGCTACTTCTCACAATGACTCACTGTGCTTGACTAGTCTTCACACCTTTTGGAATGAGGAAGTGACAGCATGGAAATCATAATTATTCAGTGGAAATGTCATTTGAAACTATAGCAGATGAAATATAGCAAGGTCACTTGTGTAGTAGGTAGGCCAGTATTTGAAGGGCAAAATTTGATTCATAATTTGAAAGCCGACATTTTGTTCATCTATTTATTTTGTTTTTGATCAACAAAATTTACCATCAGTTTCAGGGAGTGAAGAAGGCCAATTCTGAGCACCAAGCAATCTCTCATGATCCAGGCATCACTACTTAGCCTGTTCAAAATCATTATAGTAACATATATTCAGAAGCAACCCAAATTTTTACATTTTTGTACAGAATACATTTAAAATTAGATCTTGATGATGATTCATTGCTTAGTTTAATTAAACTTTTTTTCTGCCATTTTAACAATGCAAAGGCAAGAGAAGGACTGCTTTTGTGGAAAAATGTAACTTTTTATTCATAATCAATATATTTTACTTACTATAGAATTTTATTTACTATAGAATTCACATTGTTCAAGATTTTCTGGCTTTTAATTAATAACATGCAACCATAATAGTTCTACTTAACTTAATCTCATCACAAACACAGGTTGAAATATCGAAAGAAAAATTTTGCATTATATTGTCCCTAACTTTAAGCTTAAATTTTTCATTGATAAATATATATGTTCATATATACATATATGTGTTGATATTTTTAATGATTGTAATATTATTGGGTTTATAGAATGATTTTAATCTTGATAGAGTATTCTTTAATGTAAGAGAACAAATTATGAGGCATGGCTTTTAATATTATTCAAATGGTCATCTAATAACTTTTTAATGAATTATATATAAATTGGTGAAGGCAAAAAATATTGAAATAAACAGTGGTGATCTACATAGGTAGTATTTCCAGGACACACATGATCACAACACTGAAAAAAAGCCCTATTTAATGTAATATATCATCCCAGTTACCCTTGTCTGTAGCCTTATGATATATATCCAGTTATAAATACAATAAAATCTATGCCTCTGGGTATATAATGCAGACCAATGTAAGAGCAAATACTTTATAACGGTGCTACCCAAAGTGTGGTCTGCAGAGCCGTACTTGTCTGTAACCAGTTGTTATGGGCCCTCCAGGAGATTAAAAGTTTACACCAGAATGTAAATTCACCTACTTTATCAAGCACATGTTTTATTTCAGCCAACACTTTTCTTTTTCTTGAAAAAGAAATTCTCAGTGAAGAAATCAGTGAAGTGAGTTACGTTCTGGCCCAGTGTCCATCTGTCCTGAAGGACAAGTCTGTGGACCTGCTGCCTTCAATAGTACTGCGAGTAATCTCTATGTCATTTCCCCACCTTTCAAAAAGGATGGACAAAGGCATGATCATATTCTGTTCTTTGAATTCTATTCCAAAAGCAAATTCAAGCGGAATCTATAAAATACAAGTTGCTCCTTGATTTATATCACTAGTGATACAAAGTTTTCAGAACACTTCACTTGTAAACATTTTCAACAACTAAATAATTAATTTAAATAGTTCCTGCCAATGGGTAAACGACCCAATTTTGTAATTGGGGAAAAGCAACTACACGTTTTCAAATCAGTGTTAAAAATATCTCCTGAACATAATGCCAGAATAGAATCAGAAGCCGGTTGCAATGGTCTTAGAAATTATTCACTTTAGTCTCCTTGGGACATGACTTAACATAATGTTACAAATTATATAGAAACAATAGATATTGTTTTAGTGCTTTGTAGGGCCCTATTTCAAAGTACAATTTAGCTCCATATTAAAGTAGTAGAAAGCATAGAGGAATTTTCTTTCATTTTAAGTAAAAATCACTTTTTTTACTCTAGGTCATGTGGAAAATTTGTGGCAGAAGGTTTTCAATAAACTATCACAAAATAAATAGCTGTCATAGGGTGAAAAAGTAGGAATTGCACTAGGAATAAATTATAAATGTCAGTGTTCAGCACATTAAAAATTAGATATGCCCAAACCGTCAGGGCTCCACCTCATCCAACATTGGAAAGGAAGTTATACAATAAAGAATTAGGGAAGAATACATCATTATATTCCTGTTCACCAAAGCCAGAGTAAGTTACCAACACATTTTGCTTCCTCTTCCATCAAAGTGCAAAGCCTGAAGAGAGTCACTTCAACAATCATTCCTGTTCAAAAATGCTGATGGGCCCCTTCATTGTATCTGTGGCCCAGTGGAATTGGTGAAGAATAGTTTTGCTAACAAGGTTGTAGCAAACCTGGACCTTATATTAGCATGATATGCATAGTATGTATCTCCCTTTACATTTCTTTTTCTCTGCGATGTTTTCTTGCACCTTTTGATGTACTGTCACATTTTTACATTTAAATTATTCTTGCATGTCCTAATGTCAGTTTGGTATGATGCTTACTAGATGACTATTCAAGACAGTATTTCATGTTTATTTGTTGTTTTGCACGCAGGTGAATCTGGTGTGGAAGAGTGGTCCCAGTGGAGCACATGCTCAGTTACTTGTGGTCAAGGGTCGCAGGTGCGAACCAGAACTTGTGTATCACCTTACGGGACACACTGCAGCGGCCCATTAAGAGAATCAAGGGTTTGCAATAACACTGCCCTCTGTCCAGGTAGTGTTAGCAGCAACTACAACTGTGGATGTTATTGAATTGTGTCATGCTACGCATTTGGAACAATTGATTTGTTATTTTCATATGAACTGGGTATAGGCATTTTAATTAGAGCGGATACATGTGATTCTTATTCAACTGTGAAATTTTATTATGTAATGTGATTATTTCTGCTTTTAGAGCAGTCAAGAAATTACATAAGTGACTCCCTTATCCTAACAACTATAAGCTTAAAATGTCTAATAGTGTTTAAGGTTCAGTATCTTTTCTTATTTTAGAGGGTGAAAATGTCCAGTTGAACGTTTGAAGAACAATGTAATTTTCCAGCACGCTAGAAATATCATCTCTACCCATTGCCTAAGGCAGTGTTTCATTTAGTTGTTAAGGCAGTCAGCTATTTTCCTACCAATTATTTGACCCTTTTAAGGAAAATCATGCCCCTGACCAAAGGACTTTCTGTTTATTTCATTCAAGTGACTGCTCTCATCAGAGCTATCCACTGCTTTGTAAACTTAAAGTCATTAATGGAAAAAACAATATATATATATATATATATATATATATATATATATATATATATATATATATGTACATATAATCTTGTGTGCTAAATGGAGCACAACACAACAGCTTGCTCACTTAGGGTCAGATTTTCCACATTATAACACTGTTTTGTTCTCATTTGATGCATGCATGCATATTGCAGGTGTTTTTCCCTCTTCAAACTGCTGACTTTCATGTAAAAATAACTACTGAGAAGAATCTGAACTTTCTTTAATAAGTCCAAAGCAGATAATATTGTGAATCTCCAGATTTATATTTTGTTCAGCCATTTCCTGGATGGATGATATTGGCCACTGCATTTGCATTTTCAGCCTTTCCAGAAGCCTCCAGAAGGAGGTGGGCATAAAGAAAGAGACAGGCCCTGCAGCAACCTTTCATTTGCTAAACTGTGGTTTAGAAGTTTTCTGCTGAGTTTCTTTTCTAGAGATGGCTGATTCTGCAGTTGCTCAAAGCAAGAGCAGAAAGTGGGTGGCCTGGGGGAAGCTCAGGGATATTCCCAATTTCCCAGCAGAATGGGCAGGGACAACCCATAAAAAGACAGTCTGGAGGAGTTGGTGTTTAATGGGTACAGAGTTTCTGATTTGCAGGATGAAAAAATTCTGGAGATCTGTTTACAGCAGTGTGAATATACTTAACATTACTAAATTGTACACTTAAAAATAGTTCAGATGGTAAATTTTACATTATGTATTTTTTATCACAATAAAAGAATTTGGAAGAAACAAAAGTTAAAGGAAATGGTGGGCAGAACATGGAGGAGGAACAATGCAATGAGGTGGAGATCCCTTTATAACAGATGTGGGAGATACAGTAGATGAAGGTAGGATTAAAAGCTAAACAGTGCAGAAAGCTGTAAGGCAGGGAAGACAGAATAAATAATGTCCACTGAAAACCAGAAAAAGTCAATGAGAGTCAGGGGGAATTGGACTAGACGAGAAAAACAAACAAACAAACAAACAAACAAACACCCATCAAGTATAAAATAAAAAGATTCAGAGGGAAAAAGTAAGTTGGTTATGGAAAGGGGAAGACAATGAAAAAAGATGACAAAAACATGGGCCCTAATGCAGACAGATTCTAGGAACATTAGGCAAGAGAAGGGCGATGAGGAGCAATAAGGAACTGGGGTTCTTAAGAATTATCATTTCTAAATTTTGTAGGTCAGATGTCTTCATAGATAAATACAAATGGGTTTTCACCTGGGTGTGGGTAAAGTACATTATTGTCTGGAATAATACTTAAGGCTGACCCCTATTTACAGTATTTATGTTAAGGGTTATCGGGTCAAGTTCCCCACACTTGCCCATGAGAAAAGTGTCAATACAAAATTAAGCTGATATCATTTTGAATAATAAAGATCCTTTCAGCATCATTTTGAATAATCAAGATCCTTTCAACAGAAGGATAGAGTCTAAAGGCAAGTGGATCGCAAGATGGAAGTCTGAGTGGGTGTTCAGTGTTCTCCACCACTCTCCATTCAGAGCTTCCTTTCCAGCCACTAGTGATGCACAGTCATATGGTTGACATATGGGACACTCTATCAGTCTGCCAGAGACTGCTGATTAATCCCTTCACTGGGCATGGACAGCATCTGTAGTGGGACTAGAGTGCTCTTTCTTTCACTCAGTGCCTGATATCCAGAAAACTGAAGAATATTCTATGATTATAAATTTGTTCCGGAAAATTTTTTAAACCTCTTACCATTTTGGCCACTGGAGAAACTAGTAATTACTAGTTTCTCTTCACCATCATAGACATATAGGTTTGTCTTTCTAAATTTGATAAAAGAGTGCTGATAAGAAGATATATGTGTCTTCTAGTCCTTGTAGTTCAAATATTGAATTAGATTGAAAAGAGTGTCGGTAATTTCTTTTTCATGTTTCAAACATGAATGATTTAGCAACTTCATTATTTTGAAAATGTAGAGTAAGTATCCCATTGTAAGACATTGGGATAGCTTTTATATAGATGGTTATTGTCTTTGTTATGAAATGTTTTGTGTTAAATATTTTGTTCAGTTATTTGCCATACTGGTAAAGACGTATTTCTTTTCAATACACTACTGCATGAAAACAGTGGCAAAAAGTGAATTTAAAAACTTAAATAGTATTTTAAACAGTATAAATAGCTTTCTGAAATAATACTTTAAATTACCAATATTTCCAAGAAGAAAATGAGCTCAGAAATCAATAACCTACTTGTCACACTGGATACGCAAGTATATTTGGCGTTTAATTAATGAAAATAACACAAGGACAAACAGAATATTAAAGTTACTTTCCACAAAATATGAAGAATGATAGAATTAGAGCTTATATTTATTTGCATATCAAAGGCAAATCAGTAGTGTAAATTAGTTACCTTTTACCATACTATTCAAATTTCAAAAGAAGGGTTGTCTTAATTAAATTGCATACTAATGTCTTCTACTATGGATCCTAAGATAACCAGCCTTTTGCAAAATTGTTGCTTTTGACATAGTCTCTTCAAAAACTGTTATTTTGAGAGCGGAAAATGATAGAAACTCACAGAAAGTAAACTGAGGATAGTAGGGAGCCACGTTAAATTTTATATTTCCTGTCCTGATTTCTGACTGTCAATTTTATGGAAGACCGTAGTTTCTCAACTTCAGTACTATTGACATGTTGATATAGGTAAATCTTTGTTGTGGGGAGGCTGGCCTGAGCATTTTTGGATGTTTAGCAGCACCACTGGCTTCTACTCCTTAGATGTCAGTAGCACATCTCCTTCCCCTGAGCTGTGACAAACGAAAGTCTCTCTGGACATTGCCAATTGTCCCCCGGGGGGCAAAATTACCCCTGGTTGAAAAGCATCGGTCTACTCTATATGTATTCTATATATGTATTCTAATCCTTTGGTACTTTATTTAAATTAAGGAATTATATTGAAAATGTTTTTGTAAATGTCACAGTTTTCACATCTATTTATTCTTAAGAAATAAAAAAACCTTTTTACTTAAAGAAGTTATTTTATATATCCCAATCTAAATCATAAGATAATTTGTATTCTTATTTTAAACTCTGGTAGTAATATAGTTTGTGTATTGTGTATTCCTCATTTCATCTCTAAATAGCACAGAATAGAGATGTGATAATATAGCTAGTCTCAGTAAAAAAAAAACTATAAAAATTGATTAATTTTATTAAAGTTTCTTGGTTTTTCAAATACGTTTTTCAAATGGACTACATCATTTACAAATTTTCATCCTCTACTGAAAAATAAAGGAATTTACATAATATTTTCATTAAGATAAAATATCTAATCTTTAACATAAATCTTATGATTAGCATCTATAAAATTATATGTGCTATCATTTTCTACTAATTTGATAGTATCTAAAATAACAAATTATTAATAATTTTGTGTCCTTTTCAAATAAAAAAAATATTTTTAGTTTTTAAACGTGATGTAGAGGAGTCATAAAATTTCAAAAGGAAACAATACAGACTTAAAAAGTAGTAAGTAACATTACTTTTCAGAGGGTTCCAGCTTTATAATTTAACTAAGACATCAAGATTAATCAATACTTCTTTTAGATTAATAGAGAAAAATCTGCCAACTTAGCAGTTTTTTTTTTGTGTGTTTTTTTTTTTTCTGGGATTGTTCAATGCATATAGATAAGGCAGTGTAACTTGATCAAGAGAAAATAAACAGAACCAGCAATGTGAATACCATATAGTGTATTAACATTTTATGGAGAAAACAGGAGGAGGCAAGATTATTTTTACATGGAGAAATCTTGAAAATTAGAAATAAATGAAAAAATTGGTGAAAGGTATACATCTGACATAATAAAATATATTAATATAAATGATTTTTAAAATATCGCTGTAATTGATCATATATACCTATATGTCGATATATGTATATGTGTCTTTTTTTCCTTAGACAAATACAGATTTACTATTTATTCTTATACCAATAAATACAAATTGGTTTTGGTTTTCTCAAACATAAACGGGAAAATGTAAACATGGTAATTTCTCTCTTTTGCTTTTTTTTCTATATAGTATTTTAAAATATATATTTTCCAGCAGTTTTCACAGAATCTTGAAGAATCTGTCTTTGAATATTACTCTCATTTGGCTAAGTTTTCTAATATTTGAACATATTTTCACAACAAGTTGGGACAAATCAGTAGCATAAGTAGAAGAGAACAGCATGCCTCATAATTATGGTATCATATATGTGTTTTTACAGTAACAGTTTGAGTAGCATATACATGCAAAAGAGTTTAGATATGCTATATATACTCACATAACTCCTCTGACGTTTATCTCTACCAACGTTGACAAGAAAAATGAACATAGTTTTTGTCATCTTCTATTACAAATTTCTACTCACCCTACTTATTTCAGTGGGTGTCATTTCAAACATCTGCTTATGAACTTTGTTTACCATGGTAAGAGTAGAGGTAAGAAGGGAACTTTTAAACCAGAGTGCATTTAGCCCAGCTCTTTTTCATTTGTGTCATCCGTGGGGTGCTATTACTTACTGTACCCAATATTAAGAATTGGATTGAGATTAGTATTGACAGTACAAGGAAAGTATCTAACCTTTGAACACTAATGGGCTTTTTGCAAAAAAATCTCAATCTAAGAAAGGCTTCTTCTAGTTTCATGGCTGTTAGAAAGAGGTCCTCGTATTTGCCTCTCCTTAAAACAGGGTCAAGAGGGGGAGCTGATGCAAGTACATAAAGTTTTTGCAACTTCCTTCTTATTCAAAAGACAGTGATTTAAACATCTACATTTTTAAATCACAAAAATACCTTTAGTTATTAAAATCTGAAGTTAAAAAGCTTTTTTAAAATATGTACTATCAATTTCCAGATTTGGTTTTTCCTGACACCATGAAAGTCATTAAACTTGAAACTTTGTTGGAAGAATTAAATTGGGCTTTATTTATTTAAATGCAAATTTAATTCCATAATATCATCTCTGTTATCAGAAATTTAGCTCTTTATACTGCCTTAGTTGACATTACTTTTACTTAAAAATAACTCATGACTATAGTATCCTGGAAGAGAGAGGAACATTTCCGTTAAAAAGAGGTAACATTTAAACTGTATGACATGAATAACTGTTCAAATACAGAAAAGGTACATTCAATTTTCCATTATTTTAATGAATTTTCTAATTACCTTTTGCATTTTGTGGCAAATAAGAATGTTAACTAAATTTTAAAATATGTTCATACTTGTCTATTTAATGATTTTTTTTCTTAATAATAAGGAAAAATAAATCTTCGACTTCTCTGCTTTTGTTGTTGAAGCTTCTTTGCTTTATTACAGTACATGGAGTTTGGGAGGAGTGGTCACCATGGAGTTTATGTTCATTTACATGTGGTCGAGGCCAAAGAACAAGAACAAGGTCGTGCACACCTCCTCAGTATGGAGGAAGGCCATGTGAAGGGCCTGAAACACATCATAAGCCGTGTAATATTGCTCTCTGCCCAGGTGAGCACATTTGCCATTTGGTAAACTTTGCATCTGTGTATTTCATGTATGGTCCCTGATATATATATACTATTAAGAGCACAACTTTCAGTCACATTGAAAACTGTATCTTTGGTTGTTGTTTCTTAAAACTGGGTACCTTTCTTGATTTTAACATTTGCAATGGTGTATAGTAGTTCCTTGACTGAGTACCAATCAATGCTCATTTGTATTTCTATAAAGATGCGTATTAATGTTTTCCACTAAGATTTCATCTACACTTGCTTTTCATTTTGGGGAAATTATAAGGAGCCCCACAGACTCCAGATTGACTATTGCCTTCATACTATCACTAGAGGGAAGGTTTCAGAGTCGGTCCTTTCGAAGTTATTCCCTCACACTCAATCAATTAGGAGTGGAAATGTGCAAATGACCACGCAAGAAAATGTTAGATATTTTCTAGGCAATAAAATCTAGGTTCACTGCCAGCTACATAAGATGGTTAGATTATAAATAACGTAATCTTTAAGTGATTATGAAGACTGTATAGTCTGTTTTTAAATTCTATTTTACTGTCCTTGATAATGTTATCCATTATTACAGAGAGAAAACTTTATAATGCTGTTATTTAGGTTATTGAAACATTCAAACATAAAACAAATACCTATAAAATGAGAAAGGCTGATCTCCATTTTTAAGGAGCTTGCAATTTATGAAATAAAATACACACACACACACACACACACACACACACACACAAATGATAGATTCTCCTAGGACTAACAAAGGCACATTTTAGAAAAAGAGACAAACATGAGTGACAATTGACATTTTGAAGATTGGGGAGCCAAATACCGTCATTACTTATTTGCAAATTACTCCCATAAAATGTATTATGAAACCAGTTATGTTCTGTGTTATTTCTATCTCTCAATAAACATACAGGTAGGAAAGCACACAGACACACACAAATATATATATATATATATATATATATATATATATATATATATATATATATATATATATGCTCTGCCTTTTTTACAAAGATTTGGGCAAGCTTATACAAATTTTAGAATATTTTTTTAAATGCTGAGCTGTGACATTTACAGAGTCAAATATATTTCACTCTTATTTGTCATTGAGTATGAAAAACTAAATAACATGGGAGAGTAAAAAACTAAAAGCTAGCTATAAAACATTTTAATAGATTAGTTTTTATTACTCTTTCACCTCATTTGATCCTTAGTACAAAAATAAAATGACACTTATCAGTTAAAATAGTATTAACCAAGTTTCTCACAGTCTACTTTCTATGAACTTTTCTAAGAATAAAATGCTTGGGTGTCAGTAGATAAGGATATTAAGTTGTTAGAATTCAGATGAGAAAACTCATTTTCCTCGGTTGATATAGTCATTGCTTTATCATGCAAGTAGAGACCACATGTGTTCTCAAGCTAGTGGTGTTTTAACAGTGTTATACTAACATTGAAATTACTCTAAAGCCATAAAAAATGGATGGCTTTCTTTTGTGTAGGTTCTTACTTTTTGGAAGTTATGTTTATATTATTTGTAAACCTGACCTAGCTCATATTCTCTCTTAAGTGAGCTTTATGGGTCTATCTTGAGTACTTAATGAATTTATCATGTATCATTTCTTATCCTGTTGTTTCTGTTCTTGAATTTAGTTGCATCATAAAAGATGTAAAATTCTTAGCATGTTGTAGCCCAATTTCCTGACTATCTAAAGGGAATTCTAATAGCTATGATTTTAAAAAATATTTTTATACTCTGCCCAGAATTTTGGCATTATGCTTTTAATATATGTAAGATTTATTGGTATAAACATTTGGAATTCTCCTAAGAACTAATTATCTTATAGACAAACTCAGGCAACTTCACTAAATGTAAAAGCATCATCAAGTATCAACAAGATGTAAGACACTATTGAGAAGAATATATAGTTTCTGGACTCAATAAATTTTCAGAGGATTTAGAAATAAGCATGTAAAAATTTGACTATAGTTCTGAAAAGCACATAAAAATATTCTACCTCAGTGAAAGGTAGTGATTTGAGATCTCAGCGGGTTCAACCTGCATTTCTTGTAGCCATCGTTCCTGGGATCCCTAAGACATCATCTTAAGGGGTAAAACTGTGACAGGAAGTACATCAGCAATGAAGACAGTGAACTAAGACCTACACTTGGCTGTCCTTGGTTAGGCCAGTTGTGAAATGAAGACCAGAAGAAAATAGAAGAAACATTTGAAACAATAAATCGAATCTCTCCTCACCACCTTTGCTGGATTTGATCACATGAGTTGCAGTAATGGGCAGTGACGATTTCATGGGGGATCATGTCAGAACAGCACTCCAGAACCCTGCTTTAAGAAACACATATAACCACAGTAATGAAGTAGATGCTATGTAGGGGTGATGTGTATTGTTCACATACAATAATGTTTATTTGTGCAAAATTTGATATCAACTTATAAGTAGGTGACAACCTATTTTTATCAGGTACTTTCCCTTATTCAGCGTTCAACTTCCTTCTACGTCTTTTGAGGTGAGGGTAAACCATTTGCCTGGGATCCATATGTGAAAAAGTATAGAAAAGGAAAGGGTCGATATAGTATTAATCTAGTTTGAGTTATTAGTTACTAATTTGCATACCATGTCTGAGAACAGAGACTGGTGTTGGTTGGGGGAAGGTAGACCAGAGTTTTAGAGCAACTAAAGGAATTCACTAGGATTCATTGACTGAATCAAACACCAGGACCCAATTTTCCTCCTTTTCTCACATATACTAGTAATTAAGTGTAATATGGAATGATATGTGCATATATATGTATGATCAATGGTCTTTGTTATCTATTTCTCTTATCTCACCAAACTTGGAACTTCTGGCAAAAAAACCTGTTTTCTACTTTCTCTGAATTTTCATTGCAGTCACTAACTGAGTATCAAGCTCATAATAGTAATAATTGATGTATTTGAGGTCAAAGAAATTATCTTCCATTTCCTGTTATCTCTCCATGCAACTTTGTACCTGGTAGCATCCAATAAATTACTATTGAATGGATTTTCTTGACATGCACGTATCCAAATTTCTAGTTCTCATCCCAATATTTTATAGGACATTTTCTTAGTCGATTTAATAATACATTGATGTGTTATAGTGGAAGGATCTTGAACATTTGCAAGATAATGCATAATTTAAATTTTGATCTCACCTTTTAATATGTCTGTTGCATCTCTGATCCTCAGTTTCTTCATCTATAAAATGGGGACTATAGTAATATCACTTCACAGGACTGTGAGAGGACCAACCATGTAAGATGCTGTAAGGGAGAAAATTTGGTAAATAACAAACAATGTATTAGTATCATTATTATGGCAATGCCCTCCAGTCAAAGTCCATTGGGATGAAACCTGCAGTTGAACAAGTTGGGTTTGCTACTGTTGGCAGTGAGGGAAAATCAACATAGGGAACTGTGGGGCATCTCAGTAACAGGGTTTTAGAAAAGACTTATTATGTAAAGGTTTAAGGGTTTACATTTGCGTTGGGTGATTTCAGAGAAGGTTCAAGGAAGTGAGGATTTGTTCTGGTTGGATAATGTCAGGAAGGGGAGGAGATTCTGTGACTGGTATCTTAATACATTATCTAGGAGGAGGGAAGACTAGCTGTCATTGGTAAAGAAGTGGCACTCCCTCATATTAGTTGAGAGAAGAGAATGTGTGGAATTTTATGGGTTGTACTGTGACCTTGTTTTTGTCTATGAAGTGGCCTTGTTTTATCTCACTTTATCAGTCTCAGAATGACTTTGTCTGATATGAATGTCCTCTGTGATGGGTTCAGGTCCAACAGGAGGTAACCCAGCCCAGTTATGAGCACCAAGCAAGCTGCTAACAGCACTGAGGACTAGCTGTGTCAGACCAGTTCCTGGATGTCGCCTTGATGTGACTCCTCCTGTAGGCTGATTGGATCACTTTAGATACTTCTGTTTTTAAGTTTTAATTTGTACTAATATTCAAATGGAGGAAAGAATCAGACATAATAAAATGTTTACATTTTCTAGGTAAGCCTTCCATTAAAATTATATAGATGTATAACCCCAAAATAAAATTGATATAACCTTTTCCAGAATTAAATTCTTTAGGGAAAATAAAAGCTTAAGTCCTTAGTTCAAAGCCTCAAGCTTTATATTAATTTTCTTTATCCTATGTTACTTTATAGAAATATTTTCCCTCTGTCAGTACTTGAAGACTGGAGGAACCAATGATTTAAAGTTTAGTCCTCTGTTTCAGTTTTGACAATTCTTATTCTGATATATATTTTTGTAGTAGAGTACAAATAATATAGAGGATAGAGATAATAGTAATTTGAGTGACAGATTGAAGACTAAAATAAATGAAAAAACTATTGACAAATGAGTTTTCTTTTATGTCCTGAAATATGTATGAATTAATTTAATTATATGACTCTGTGGGGAACTTAGTGGTCTGGAATTCATAAGACATCAATTAAGGTTCAGTCCCAATCCTTAATTATAAATATTAACCTGAGCAACTTATTTATCTTCTCTATTCCCCAATTTTCTCATTTATAAAATGGAGCCAGTATTTATTAACCTTCTATATTATAGGATCGTTATATGATTGAAATTAGGTGTAGTAATCTTTAAAACTAAAGTGATATAAAGTGGAGAATATTTGTCATGGTTTACATGAGAATATTACTCCAAAAGTCAGGCATTTGGAAGAAATTGGTGACATGAATTCAGGATATTATGATAGCTTTTGAGTTATCTTTCTTATGGGCAGCTTGAATCATAGATTCAAAGGGATTCGTCGGCTGGGTTAGTACAAGGGGAAATGCATACACTGGGTGCCTGTCAGTCTGCGGGAGGGACTGAGCAATGTCACACTTGTCAGTTCTGACTTTGAGAAATGCATTCCTGTGAATCCAGAATCTTCCTAGAGATCCTGGCAAGTTGTAGTTTCCAGGTGTATTTGCAGACTCTTGCAAACTCTATGAAGAAGTAAAGAATCACCCAAGGGTCAGTCCTCAGGAACACGGCTGGACCTGTTATTTAGAGCAAGAGGCTCCAGTCTCCTGTAGAGCTAAAATTTTGATTCCTCAGCGTGAGAGGGTGACCTGCCCACAATCCCTCTGCAGGGAGCACTTCTGGGGAGGACATTGAGTGGGAAGATGCTAATCATTTGCCGGACCATGGTTCAAAGGTCCCTGGTTATCTCTGAAAGAGGATGCTACAGTTTGAAACCCAAATGCTGCCTCATTGACCTGCTCTTTAATTGATTTGCATTTTTATCTTCTTAACTAATCTTTTGTATGGCAATTGTTTGTCATTTCAGATTTGCAGCATTATTCCAGTGATTTTTACATGTTTAGCTGGTGAGATTTTAAAAACTTTTATCTGTATTAGTCCTGGCTTCCTTTCTTTTACTATTTAATATTGCTTTCTTATTTAAACTTAAAAAAATCTTCTTAGCCTTATCATAACTGGCTTCTATTTTTAATTCTGATTTTTTAAATGATATTTCATTTTGATTTTTTTCTCTTTTGTAGTTTATTTTAAAACGGCAAGTGGAAAACATGGGTTTATGTTCTTTAGTATACGCCCAAAGCAAGCGGATGGCAGTTCTATATTTCTGTCTTATATCCCCAGAGGGTTCTTTCCAATTCTGTGGGTAATTTCCAACTCCGTAGAAATCTGAACTCTCCAACTTTGCCATCACTAAATCAGGTAGCCTCAAAGCCAGGGCTAGAATTCTTCACCACCACCACCACCACCCCCAATTCCTTCCTACAGCTACCTGTATCAATCAGCAACAATCAGCCGAGAACAGTAGCTGAAATGATAGTTTTGTTATGCAAAATATTCATGACTTTGTGAATGAGTACAGAATCCAACTGGTGGTGATTGTTTGTCAACCTAACCTACATTGCCACCAGTTATTGATCAAGATATAAAAATAGACTGAAACAATATTTTCATTAAAATGTATCATTGAATTTAATTTGGCCCCATACGTGGGAAAGTTTTTTTCTTATAGGTGAACACAACTGCAGGACAGGAGGAAGTTTATATAACAAAGTAAACCCCAGGCACCTAGCAATTTAGCCTTTGCTACTTTAATTCTTCCGGGTCCAGAAAGTCTGGTAATGTGTCACATTGCTGAAGCAAAACTTTGACTGTCCCTAGTGTGACATTGTTGATTCAGGAGGCATATTACATGATATTAAGACAGGCTGATCTCTCAGCACTGTCCCAGCTTCAAAATACAGCCTTAGAGTTCTCTATTCTTAGTCACCTTTGTGAAACAGTTACTAAAATATGAAGCATTTTGAGTTTTTAAATTGAAAAAAAAATAAGACTTAAAATATCCAACTGCAAGTGCTTATGATGAAAATGAAGAGAAATTGAAAAAGCCTAAGAAAGTGTTAATTCTTAACCTGGCTGCATATCATAGAAGAAATTGTGTACTCAATGTGTTCAATGTGTACAAATAGTGTTCCATGAAAGGATAAAAAGAAAAAGAGGGGAGGAATGATTAATAAATTTGGGAAGCACGTGTTTAAAAGTTGATGTAATGCAGGACGGCACTATGTCTATAATGACATGACAAATTCAGCATGTTCCAAATGGACACTTTAATGCCAGGGCTATATACCCCCAGACCTGTTTGAATGCTAGTCTAACCCAGGTTAATAAAATGGTTCCACCAATGATCTGTTTCAGTAAGCCCAAAACTTAAAAGTGAGCCTTGATTTTCTATTTTTCCATACCCCACCACCAAGCTATCGGTTCTACATCCAGAATATATCGTAAGCTTACTCCTTTTTTCCTGTCTCTACTGATGCCACCATAATCTCAGCCACTGTCACCTCTGTCTGGGTTACAGTATACTCCTGAACATCTCCCAATACCCATTCTTGCCCTTGTACAATACATTTAGCACACACCTACAAAAGTAAGTGATAAAATGTGAATCATGTCACGTCACTTTCCTACTTCAAAGTCCTCTCATAGCTCCCGTTTCACTTGGTCACAAGGCCTACAGAGCCCTACAGGATCTAGCTGCTGCATATCAGCTGAGCCCATCTGCTGCCACCTTCCCTTTTTCGTGATCCCCACAAGTCTTTTCTCTGTTCTCGAGTAGGCAAAGCTGCCTTTCTTTTTTCTTTTTTCTTTTTCTTTGTATTAGTTTCATGTATACAAAACAATGTTAGATATTCATACCCCTCACAAAGTGATAACCCCCTCCCCCCAATCTACTATCCCTGACATTGTATATAGCATCACCTAATTTAATTTTGTTTATGTGTTGCTTTCTTCATGGTCTCAAAAATATGAATACTTGTATGTTCTTCTGCAAAATAGATAGCAAGTTGCAGGCATGAATCTTATTTTTTTAAACCCTTCTCAGAATACTTAGGACAGCGATGGTTCATAATGCAAGCTCAATAAATGTTATCTTTGAGAAGCAAGATTATGAAATGAAAAATGGATGCATCTTTAAATCAGAAATAGAGAGGAAATGGATAATTTATAAAGTCCTGTTGATTCACTAGACTTTTCTTTTTTCTCTGGCAAATGGACTACATAGCCAATAAGATTGTATCAGGTTACTTTCAATAAAGTGAGACACTAAAATTATATGAACGAGATGATTAAATTGGCATTTTGTGATTTTTAATCTCACAAAGGGTTTATTAAGTACAGTTAGATACCTATTAAACAACCTTCTTTTTAATGGCTACCTGCAAAGCTTGAAATTGGCTTGAAAGTACTTACTCATAATCTGCCAGGCATTCTCATTTCTTTGGATGGGTTTTCCGAACATTAGCATATGTTGGAATTTTGGATTTGTGGTGAATTCTCTTTCACTGTAAGCAAATTGACTAAGAATCAAGGAATGACACTGGGAAAAGTACAATCATATACAGTGCATTTATAACACTTACGTGCTAGTTAATGCATTCTAAATTAGGTAAATAATTTTGCCCGACTTCTTTGCTCACTTGTACTTTGTGATGATACCTTTGTGGCATAACTATGGGATTGTGCCTTTGTGAATGCTGTCTCCCTTGTCTAAATTAACCAAATCTCACCATACTGGTCTAACATAATTACCTCCCAAATAGATGTGATCTGTTCTCTGAAAGACTTCACATGCCATGTTAAGGTGTTATTGCTTTTAACCTTTTATTTACTTATTTGCTGGCTAATGTAATTCTTCTAATAGATTATAAGATTTTTGAGGTTGTGATTTATATTTTATTTCTCTATCTCTCCTAATACCTATCACAGTGTCTGATAGCTAATAGAGTCTCAAAAAGAATCATTGGAATGACTGAATAAATAAATGAATCTCAATTTGAATCTCTCAAAGGCAAGTTCAACGGTGTATGTTAAATTTTAGTCATGAGACACATGGAAGTCATCATGCCTCCCCAGTATGTCTCTAATCTTTCCAGGTTCTCCATCAGCACGGCTTCACCATCCTAGCTCAGATGATCCCTACCCTCTCCCATAATTCTGTCACCACGCTGCACTAGATCTGATCATAAAATCCTATTGAAATCCTTCCTGGCTTCTTAATAAGCTGAGAATAACACAGTTAACAAAAAGCTTGCAAACTCTGGCACATGCCTTTTTACAAACCTCCTCTGGTAGAACTGTTCACCTGGCTCTCTCCAGTCCATTCACTAAGACCTTCATTCAGGTCCTGTAAGTGCCCATGTTTCTTCTGCAAAGGACATTTGTATATCTCCATGGAACATATCTTTACCCTAGGTATTTCCTCATTATCCTTCAGGGCTTGCCTGAAACCTCACTTTGTCAAAGAAGATTCCCTGAACGCTCCAAACTCTTGTCTCACAGTGTTTTGAAATTGTCCTTCACAGCATTTCTATACAATTAATTTATTTAGCATGTAACAAATTGTCTAAGTTTTTCTAGGGGTTTCTTCTCTAAAATATGAGCTGTATAAGTTATTGGTCAGTATTTATTTTGCTCACTGTAGCCTGTACCCACCAAGGTCTTGCATTTTTGAGTTATGAATAAATATTTTTGAAGAAATCAATTAATCAAAAGACGTACTGATTATGGAAGAGGAAATAGTATTGAGAAAATAAGGTCATATTAGCTTTAAGGGTAGGAATAAAACCTAACGCCATTGTGACCTTCCACTGTATCTCTTTGAAGATGGGACTCATCTTCAAAATTTGTTTTACCTTGTACTTTCTGTACAGCCTTCTCTACTGGAAGATCTCCTTACACTGTCTCTCTTTCTGCTTTGGCAGTTGATGGACAGTGGCAGGAGTGGAGTTCGTGGAGCCAGTGCTCAGTGACATGCTCAAATGGGACCCAGCAGAGAAGCCGGCAGTGCACCGCAGCTGCTCATGGGGGTTCTGAATGCAGAGGGCCATGGGCAGAAAGCAGAGAGTGCTATAATCCCGACTGTACAGGTAAGTCCTGATTACTGCATTTAAGGGATGCCTGCCATTTAACAAATGTGACAGAACCATACCAAATGATCATGGTATAATCGGATGATTATATATCTCTAGTAAATGAAGCTAGTTGTATCAGAGCTCATCGTACTCTCTGTTGCATTAATAAAACAGCAAAATTCAAGGGATTCTTAGATTAAATATCAATTAAGTTGAAGTTTAGCACTGAATTTGTAATTTTTACAAGTAAGGTCTGATGTCCAGTTGAAGATTCTGACAAACTTATGTAAACTTCTTTTTATCACAGTTCACTTTATTTGACGAGCAAGTCAAATATTTGAATCAAGTTTGTCTGTGTTGGTAGATGAATACAAATTGAACAGATAGTAATGGTCCTTAGATTTAAAATTACTAAAGCAGTGTGTAGTAGACTACTGCCATTGACCATGGCACATTTCTTTCAGCCAATGGTCAGTGGAATCAGTGGGGTCATTGGAGTGGATGTTCCAAGTCCTGTGATGGCGGCTGGGAAAGGCGAATGAGGACCTGTCAGGGTGCAGCGATAACAGGGCAGCAATGTGAGGGAACAGGCGAAGAAGTGAGAAGATGCAGTGAGCAGCGATGTCCTGGTGAGAATAAACTGAGGTTATCCCAACGAAAACATTTTGTAACCTAAAAAACAAAAACAAAAACAAAACAAAACAAAACAAAAAAACAGATTGGAAAATATTGCCATTGGTTAAGGGTAGTACTTCCTCAATTGAAGGATTGCTAATCCTAGGTGGCAATTTCCTTGTTTCCATAATGTCTGGAGTTTCCTCTCTTTATGTGTCATAGACTGTTTCTTCTATAGGTTTTTTAGTTATTTGCTGCAAAATAACATTGAAAATATGATAATACAAAGGTAGCCATATTGAACAATAATTTAAATTACTTTGGGGTATTATTTTTTCACTGTTTTTATGAAATATGTGTTTACTGAAAGCAGAAAACAAGTTGCTTTATATTATTTATAGTAGAAATATTAAAACATAAGTATTAGATAGCTAAGTGAGAAAATAAAGAGATGATGTTGAATTTCAGACACTTGTAAATTCTGCTGTTAATCTATCTTGATGTATGACATTAGACATCCCTGTTTACTTGCCCTTGCCCCATTTTCTGCTGTGAAAGTAAATTCCTATGAGGAACACATTTTAAAATGAAATCATAAGGTCTTAATTAGTAGTGAAAGAATGGAAGTACTGCTACATTAAAGGATTAAGCATAGAAAAAAAAAATGATAGGTCAGAAGTTGCAGATTATAGATCAGATATTTTAAAAGATTATTTAGAACAAAGACCCCTTCCTAATTGTGTGTACATTCCATAAAATATTATTGACATACTGAGGACTTAATAAATAAATGAAAATTAGGTTTTTAGAATGCTATTATAGGTTAAATTGTTACGAACATGCTAGAAAAGTTGATAGGACAGAATTTTAAAATTTCACAGTTGGGTATGAAGGAAAGTGCTGGACTTAGAGAATTTGAAGATCCAGTTAGAGTTGTGTTGCTGCTAGTAACTCTTGGTGGGCAAGCTAGCTGATCTTACTGGCTCTCTTGTTCCTAGCGATGAGTATGGTGAATATAGCTATTTGAGATTCCTTTTTGAGCTCAGAAAGCTATGCATTTCTGTCTCTAATATAACTACTTCAATTTAGAAAAAAAAAACACAAAAAAAAAACAAGGAATTTTAAGAGATCTCTAGGGTTCAAAACTTTGTATTTCTCCCTACTTAGAATTTTAATGACTGCCCATAGTTCAACTCTAATACCAATAGAAACTGGCCTCTTAGAGTATTAATATGTCAGTAGATTTTTTTAGAGCTTACAAAAGATCTCAAGTTGGTTTGGTTAATTCTTAAGGCCATATGAATTCAGGATGATAAGTAACCTGCCTGCAGGGTTTTGTTGAGAAGGATACCTATGCTGATTAGCATTATGAAATTCCTGCTGTGCTGCATAAGAATTAAGACGCATTAAACAAAAACATTTATTTTTGCTCAGGGAGAAATATCATTAGAATAGTGGGCATGATTAAATAAGATCTTTTTAATATTTGAAGGTATCTAAACTAGTCTGAGCATGCCAGGGTTCTTAACTGGGCTTTTAAAACTATCTTGCATCAGCATGTATAGAGGTAAGATGGTGCTGCTGCAATCAGATTTACAAAGATTGCCATCTGCTGTTTGGAAAACATTTTACATATCTATTTACAAAAGAGATATCTTATTTGCTAAGTTTGTTTGCTTGCTTTCATGATTTAAAGCCGCTTCAAAAATTATCATACACAATGGTAAAAACATATATTATATTACATATTATATTATATTATATTATATTATATTATATTATATTATATTATATTATATTATATTATATTATACTGTATATATTTTTAGTATTAGCCATATTTTTTATTTTACTCATTTCAATACTATGATAGCAATTCATATTTTACATGGAGCAATACAATGGCGCCAAATTTACACACTGACAATATAAACTGAAAAAACTTCCAAATTATCTTAATAGTTACTAAGCCTTTTGTCAATGACAAAAACTTCAACAAATGTTCCTTTTAAAGCAATATATTTTTGTTGTTGTTCAGTATTATTTTTTAGTACTATTCTTCATTCTTAATTTTCCTTCAGGTTGCTAGAAAAAACTGTTTATTTTTACTTTGCCTAATTTGGATGGAAAATAAATTAATCAAGTTTGCCAAGAGACCCTGTGTTGTCAGGAAGGAGAACTATAATATACTCACTCTTTGTCTGGATAATTAATGAAAATAATGATTAATCATGTAGAGCGAATCAAAAGCTGTTAAGGTAGCTACTATTATAAAAATGGAAACTAAAAAATATTTTCCCATTAGGATTAGGATATTCCTTTACTGGTAAATAGATAAAAGTATTAAAAATAGCATCAGTGACCAAAAATAGATATTGCTCTTGTCTTCATAAAAAAGAGAATTACAGAGATACAAATAATTATACTTTTTTTTTTTTTTAATACTGCTAGTTGAGGAATAGGGTAGCTACAGGGGAAATGATTAAGTTGTCCAATTTTTAAATTAGTCAAACTCACCAAATAATGATTTCATTTAACCTAATCTCATTGTACACACCCAGGCATTGAGGGTTAGAATAGTAGAAAGGTAATAGCTCTGATTTTGTTATGTTGCTACAATGTGAAAACATACTGTTTTTATTCTTTTGTTTGTCTGTTTGTTCCCCAATATTTTCCCTGGAAAATATCGTTCAGAAAGCAGATGTAACTGGTGGATTGGCCTTTGATAACTTCCAGGCTTCCTGGGGACCTCCTTGCTCTGTTCTCAGGGGAGGAGCTTGCTATTCCTATAGCTCCAATTCTAAGATCCATTATTCTTTAGTCATTACCTGCTAAATTGGAACCTACCATTAAAAGGTAGATGTTCAAGTTAAATCATACGTAAAACGCCCTTCTTGAAGGCCTAATTGCTTTCTTTGCAAATGGCAGGTGAAGCCTGCAGTTGAATGTGCTGAGAAAAACTTATGAAAGAGATAGGTATGTCATCAATATACACCTATGTAATAAATATATACTGTAACAGCAATGTAGACCAGAGCTGTAGCAGTTACTGTGGTACTTAACTCTAAATATTCACACCAAAGAGATTATCATTAATGTTTGTAATCTGAACATCGCAATGCATTTGTAGTAGAATTTGGTACCCTGTAATATGATGAATATAAGCCCCCTCCCCACTTAGGAGAAAGGGCATTCTTTGAGTGACTGTTCCTTATCTCTGTAATGTTGCTCTCCAACAGGATCACATGTTCTCTGGAGACCAAGAGAAACTTTCATTTGGTTTCTGACTAGTTTTCTTTTAACTTATCTTTAGTAGGAAGGAACAATCATGAAACTTGCTTACTTTGCTCTCCTATTTTCTTTGAGTGCCTCTCCTCATTGACCAGAGCTGTACTTCTCAAACTTTAGTGTACATAAGAGTCACCCAGAGAGCTTATAAAAACAGATGCCTGAGACAAATCCCCAGAGATTCAGATTTGGTAGGTCTAGTTGGGGCCTGCAAATTTGCATTTCTACATAGCAAGCTCCCAGATGCTGCCGCTGCTGCAACCATTGGGTTGCACTGGTTTACAATAAAAATAAATCAATACAGTAGTTCCTCTTTATTTGTGATTTCACTTTCCATGGATTCAGTTACCCAAGGTCAACTATGGTCTGAAAATATTAAATGGAAAATTCCAGAAATAAGCAATTAATAAGTTTTAAATTGCACACCCTCTGAGTAGTGTGATGAAATCTCACCCATCCTGTTTCGTCCTGCCCAGGAAGTGAATCATCCCTTTGTCCAGTATGTCCACTCTGTGTACACCTGTTGCTACGTACTGTAAATCACATGGTAGCCCTCTTGGTTATCAGATCAACTGTCAAAAATATTGTAGTACTTGTGTTCAAGTAACTCTTATTTTACTTAATAATGCCACGTTCACTTAATTTTTATTACAGTATATTGTTATAATTATATTTTATAATTAGTTATTATTGCTAATCTCATATTACTGTACCTCATTTATAAATTAAACTTTACCATAGGTATATATGTATAGGAAAAAACATAGTATATATAGGTTTCAGTACTATCTGAAGTTTCAGGCATCCCTTGAAAGTCTTGGAACTTATCCCCCGTGGATAAGGGGGGACTCCTGTAAATATACATGAGGTGATAAAATTAACAAAGGAGTGGAAAACACTCCTCTGCCTCAGCTCCACTGGTGAAAGTTGAGCTAGCTCCTGAACAAGACTGCAAATTCTATTTCATACTTCTTCATTACTAATGAGAGATTTTTTTCTGGAATCAGTTAATAATGAAAATACAGACAATCCATTTCAAGTCTCCTTAGCCAACTCATGTTTCAACCAAAATAAGACCTCTTGACAGTAAAGGAAAACAGAGCTATTAACTAGTTGTTGTGGACAAAGAAAGATGGGTTAGTCCTTATCCTACGCTCAGTTCTCCAATGTCCCTTGTTCCTCTTCTATGGAGAGCAGGAGAAACACCTTGGGTATCATTTGAACATGTCTGATACAAAGCTGTGCAGTGTCAGGACACATCTTCTATAATCCTGCCGTCCCAGCTACTGTCTTGCTAAGCAGGAGCAGGTTCTCACTGCCTGTTGCCCTCCAAGGCTGTTAGCTACTATAAGCATGCAAGTGTGTGTAATATGGGGGCGGGGGGCAGGGAAGAGGAGGGTGTCTTAGCTCTCATGGACTTATTTTCTCCTCAGTTCCTAGTTGGGGTAGTGGTGAATTAATCACAATTAATACAACATGTTGTCTTTGTTAGAGACGAGTATAGCAATTTAATATGTCAGACTTCTAAATTGTGTTGACCACTGCATCTTAAGGCTAAATAATCATTATTAGAAACTCAAATATGTGAGGGTAAATTTAAGTTTCATTTTTCTACAGAGAAAAAAGAGCATAGTCTTCTATGAGATATTTGTATAGAAGTTGGCACCTGTTTTTTTTTCTTTCGTTCCAAACCATAAGGTTATCACTAATTGTACTTTTAAAGAGCTCCTCATCCATTAGGATTTCTACTGTTTTCTGCTACCAGATTGTGTATACCATATTGCTTGTTCAGTTTCAAAGGTTTAGGCAAGTGTTTTCACTGATTTTTTTTTTTTTTTTAAGATTTTATTGGGGAAGGGGAACAGGACTTTACTGGGGAACAGTGTGTACTTCCAGGACTTTTTTCCAAGTCAAGTTGTTGTCCTTTCAGTCTTAGTTGTGGAGGGCGCAGCTCAGCTCCAGGTCCAGTTGCCGTTTCTAGTTGCAGGGGGCACAGCCCACCATCCCTTGCAGGAGTCGAACTGGCAACCTTGTGGTTGAGAGGATGCGCTCCAACCAACTGAGCCATCCGGGAGGCAGCTCAGCTCAAGGTGCTGTGTTCAATCTTTTCACTGAATTTTTTGGACAGAGCAAATAATGTCACACTCAAGTGTAGACACCAGTTGTTCACCTGAAACCAACCACTGAGTTCAGAGTTGACAGCAGGTGGCACTAGGTATTGACTTTTTTTATCTTAAATAGTTTATTTGTTCTTGCCAAGTCACCTCAGATACATTCTAAAAAGCAGGGAAATAAATCAGAACTTGAGGACACCCATAAACAAGAGAGATCACCTGTTGCTTAATATCTAAGAAAGCATCTCATCTTCCTGTCAAGCATGGGCTTTATTACCTACTTTAGTCTACAGTTCTACAACAAATCAGCTAAATTTCATAGGCAGAATTAAGAAAGAACCACTGGGGTCTAAAATAATGAATGTATATACCAGATAGTACTATATGTGTGATATTCACACCTGTTGCTAGGGAGATAATTATTAGCAAAATTTGTCTCAGATTGCTCATCAGATGAGACTTTGAAAAACCTCTCATATCTTCTGCCACAACAGAAACTTAAAAAGCAATTTGTTGTCATCTTTCATCACCCTACCTTGTCCAATTTAGAAATATTGACAACATGCTGAACATTCTCAAATCGAAATGGAAAATTTAAGCAGCACTTTTTACGTTTTATTTTTTCCTTTTATCCCACGTTGTTGTTTTTTTTTTAGTAAAAATAAACATATTTAGAAACCACTTAGTTATTTTTAAATTAATAAAATTAAAATTAATGCAATTAGTAAAACTCCTTTTGGGGTTCAATGCCTACCATACAGTAAACATGAATATTAGTCCTTGACATTTGTCTCCCCCACTTATTTCTCTCTCCATGTATATCCTGACATGTGAATGACCCTAAGATCTTGCCCTTGGCTCTCTTTGATTGCTCTCTCTCTCTCTCTCTCTCTCTCTCTCTCTCTCTCTCTCTCTCTCTCTCTTTCTCTCTCTTCAACTATCACCTGTGTGAGAAGCATCCACAAATTTGCATCTTTATTCCTAATCTCTAGCAAATGCCTGGTAGATCTTTTCAAGTGGGGTATCAAATCAGAAGTGTATCAGGAGAGCTTTTCTCTTTAACCACCAATCCTTCCTGTCATCTGAAGTAATTTCTCATTCTTACCAATGCCTTTGCTAGTGATGGATTCTCCCTCCATCAAGTCTTTCCTCAGTAGCCCTGCTTTCTCTTCCCCTGGCCACCACCTACTAGTGGGGGAGGAGCCGTGCAGCACAAAGAGCCTGGGACATAGAGTCAAAGAATGTATGGCTTTAGGCCTCAGGGTCCTCACCTATAAAATAGGGATAATAATGGGTGCCTCAGGGGATTGTAGCATGAAATGATAAAATGCTATAACAAATTAGAATTATTAAATAGCAGAGCTGGGCCTCTTTGTCCGTTACCCATATTATTGCAACAACCATCTTTGCTCATCTTTACACACAGGTTTATCTGATTATTCTCCCACAGTCATGGCCTTAGTCAAGTGGCTCACTTGCTCAAAGAAACGTCCATGGCTTCTCATTAATTGCCCAATTTAGTGCATATTGGGATCCCTGGGATTCTATTATTCCTATTGATCATTTCAGTAGCTTTCCAAGGTTCTCTCTCTCTCTCTCTCTCTCTCTCTCTCTCTCTCTCTCTCCCTCCCTCCCTCCCTCCCTCCCTCCCTCCCTCGCTTTCCACTGTTATTCATCTTATACTGTCATTCATCTGGAATCCTGTAGTGTCCCTGCCCCAAATATCTTCACCTGCTGAAATGGGAGCACCTTGGGACCCCAATCCATTAGAAGCTGTCTGCTCCTTTAATCATTTTTTGTTCTCCCATGGTCACATGAGTGGCCTTTTTTTTTTTTTTTTTGAACCACTGTAAACTTGTTTTGCACTTGCCTTATCTACCATATATAGATATATATAGATATATAGCTATATATACACATAGCTCTTATCTAGAATTCCATTTCATTGCAAATGAGTTATCCATGTTCTTTTTTGTAAGATTTTATTAAAATACAGCTAACACAAAATGTTGTATTAGTTTCAGGTGTACGTCATAGTTATTCAATAGTACCCACCTAGCAGTATATAGGGCCATTACCACATTATTGATTTTATTCCCTATGCTAAAGAAGTATCACCATGAGAAGTCCAGCAAACGTCTGGCATTGTACCACACTATCACAGTATTATTGTTCTTTCTCCCCTTTTAAAATTTTTCAATTAGAGTTGACCCTCAATATTATTTTATATTAGTTTCAAGTGTATAGCATAGTAGTTAGACATTTACATAATTTAGGAAGTGATCCCATGACTAGTACCACCTGGCACTATATATAGCTATTACCATATCATTGACTATAACTATATCCCCTATACTTTACATCCCCATGACTATTTTATGACTACCAGCTTGTATTTGTTTGTTTGTTTGTTTGTTTACTTATTTATTTAGCTTCAGGTGTACAAAGCAACATAATAGTTAGACATTTATACCCCTCATAAAGTGATCACCCCCCTCCCCAAGATACCATCCCTCTGACATCTTATACAACTGTTACAATATCATTGACTGTCTTCCTTATGCTGTACTCCACTTCCCGTGACTACATATATACGAGTATATATATTAACTTACAGTTGACATTCAATATTATTCTACTTCAGCTTCAGATGTACGGCACATTGGTTATGCATCTGCATTGTATATGAAGTGATCTCATAAGTCCAATTCCCATTTGGCACCATATATAATCTTTACAACATTGTTGATTATATTCCTCAAACTGTATTTCATATTCCCATGACTATATTGTGTTTACTAATTTGCTGAAAGAGTTATTCATTTTTTTCCTCCCAAATTCCCTACCCTGCTTTGAACCTAGTTAAATTTAGTACATCTTTAGATACATGCTCTTTTGAATGTTTTTATTCTATTTCATAAATGCTATAACTGGATTAATGAAATAATTTATATAAAAGCATTACGGTTAAAAGTTTCAAACATGACTATGATAGTAATACTTTACATTTTACTCTTTCAACATGATGTTAGTTTACTTAATTACAATTTGAATGGACATCGTCAGCACATACTATTTTTATTTTGTAGTTACAATTTGTGCCATGGTCCTTCCTTGTTTCGAAATAAATAATTGAGATGTTGGAAGTAAGAAAAATATGTAAGTTTCTATAGCAGGTTACTCAATTTCCCCAAATCTCAGCCCAGTTTATCTTTTTAGGCCAGAGCGCCTCAAGGCAGTCTTGTAGTCCCTGTCATGCTTGGATTCATCCCCGGTGTGCCGGAATTGAGATTCCTAAATTCTCAGGGTCGCTGTCAGGACAGGAAGCCAGTGGCCTCCACCCTGGAGTAGCCACGCCCATCACCCTAGTGTGCTTCCAAATGGTATCATTTTCTGCATGCGCTATGACCTGAAGAGGGCTGAGAAGCACTCTTATCCTCACCAGTTCCTAAGATACTATAAAAAGGCAAGTAAACACAATTCTCCATCAGAAACTTTCAGTGTACCCCAACCTAAAACTTTGTCTCCTGAAAGTTACAGTTGCATATAATTATTTCTCACAATTACAGGTAGATATCTATTTTTATTATTATTAACTTTATTACCGGGTTGGAACTAGAGTGAGCTTGAGTGCTAAGTTGAACTGTAGAAGTTCAAAAAATAATAATTCAGAATTTGGGGTGTGTGTGAATATGTATAAAACACTGTCAAGATCAAGTACTCAGGCAACCTGTAATGCACATTGTTTGCTAATGAATTTAAAGTTCATGGTTCGCTGACTTCAAGGCTTAGAAACAATTTTTTTGCAAAATATACGAATACCTTTTTTATTGTACAGCAAGTGCTTAGAGACTGTGTAACAGCCTATGAGACTGCAATGGGAGAGCTATTTGATTGACATGTCTCCACAATCTCCTCCCTGTGTGATTGCTCTCTGTCTTGGTTTCCTCGTGTTTAATAATTGCATCTGCTACGTGAGGTTATTATGACAATTGGTTGAATTAAAATAGGTAATAAACTTAGAAGAGCACCTTAGTCATAGTAACACATAAATATTGCTGTTATAATTGTGTGTTCTCTCAACTTGAGACTGATACAAAGGACTTTCTATATGAGGGATGCTGTTATGAAACACATTTGATAAACACCCTTCTTTTTCCCTCAAACCTTTGCAGCATCACGGATTCCTCACATGAGTGGGTTCCATCTCTGAAACTAGAGCTGTAACCTGTGTGAGCACAGAAAATGGATCTATCTCATATACATCTGCATCCCCCAGCCCGGACAATTTCTAAAATATAAGAATAAATAAATGACTAGCAAGTGAAATTTGAAATGTGGGGTCATGTGTAATGCATGTGTGTTCTTTGTTTGTTTGTTTGTATGTTTGTTTTGTTTTGTTTTTTCCTACATGCCAGTTATACAGCTTAGAAACATTTTCTCTTTAATGCTGAAATTCTAGCATAAGGGGTGAAAACCAATTTTCCACATCAAATTGATTTAAGCCCTGTATAATTTTTACTATTTTTAAGAGACAGAAAATCAATTTGAATAGACAGATTAAAAGCCAGTCACTAGGTAATTGCTACCTTTTTTTTAAGGGGGCATGCTAACTACGTACTTGTGACTTCATGTACAGTGCACCTTACAATTTTTTTTATATATATTTTATCCAGTGATAACCAACAGTGGGATATTTCAGCTGATAAACGGAGTTGCTATTCCATGTTTTTAAGGCATAAAAAACAAGAGTCCTTCATACTGCTGCACAATAATATGTTTTTATTTTGAGCATAGAGAGTGGCCTGAGCTAATTATATATTTTCTAATTTACAAAATACACATAGGTAACATTAAACAGAAAAAAAAAATAGTAACACATATCTCTATCTTTAGCTTATCTTTCTCTCCTGAGCTTTTTTTTTAGTTTCATACACCAACCAACTTTTTGATAATACCGAGATATGCTGAAATATCACAAATGCAACTATTTTCAGCATCTTCTTTCCCAGACCATAACCTCCTCATGTGCTGTAGCTCAGGGTATAGCACACCAGACATTCTTTCTGGGAACCTGAGTTTTACCTTTTATTTCTGTCTCTTCCTCACCTCCTACATCCAACCATGGAGCTGAGCCCATTCCAATTACTAAATAGATTTTAAATCCATACCCTACACATTGCTGTGTTCTGTAATTCCACGCCCTTTCCCCAGTTGTATCATTTAGATTGTCACAGGCCTCCATGTTTTCAGTCTCACTTTCCTTCAACCCATTCTCCAAACTGCTGGTACAGCATTCAAAACGTTGTAAGAAATTTCCCTCGCCCTTAAATTCAAACTCCTAGTGTACCTCATCACTTATCGCTCCTCTCCTCTGCAATCACCCACCTCTGCTCATCCCCAACTGTATACTCCAACAATTCTGAAATGTTCCCAATTCCTTGGATGTCCCAGGTTCTCCTCTCCCCCTGGGTCTTGCCTCATGTGTTTCCCAAGGCACACTCTTCCTTCCTCATTGTGTAACTCCTGCTTATCCCTACACCCCAAGTTGGACATCCCTTCTGGAAGTCATCCACTGACATGCCCTCCCCTAAAGTATTCCTAAAGCAGCCAGGACGTCTCAGATCATAGTGGGCATCCTACTGTATTATAATATCTCCATGTATTCTCTCCTTCACCATCTTGGAAGTTTAGAGACACTGACTATTCTTGTTCATTCTTTGTATTAACAAGGTGATTGGGACATTATGGGAGCTCAGTAAATATTTGTAGAATGAATGAATTCCATAAATGGCACTGAGGAGAGCCCAGAAAGTTTCCCACTACTGGGGACTTCATAAACATCATGAAAGAAAATGAATTTAATATCTAGGCTGTTTTGCTTTTGGTATGAGCATAAATAGACCTATTTTCTGAACTGAATTTTTTAAAGATATAATCTTCAAAGTATGCCAGTTCACCTGCGATTAAATATTTAAAGCAGCTGTGGGATTTGACATTACTAGTAAAAAGCTGAAAATTCTGGACCAGTTTTCAACTTTGAATCTATGATTCCCCTGTTGTCTTTCTTTCTTATCATTTGTGTACTGTGTTTCTGTCTGTAAGAGCCACAATGAATCCAAGTTTTCATGAACTTACAGTAAAGAAAACAAAGTTTGTTGACTTCTGTAGATTAAAAAAAAAAAAATACTGGGATTTTTTTTTTGGTGGGGGTGGGTTTGGTTGAGGTAGACCATATTGATTTTCACTGTAAATGGGAATTAATAACTGAGTGGTTATTGTGAGTTCTGCAAGTTCCATGACTACATAGAGTACTATGGTTGGAAATAGGAAAACTATTTAATCAGCTTCCTCCTTCATCAGTTAGGATGTATGTAGATCACACGAGGGATTCTGAACAGGGTTCCATGGACTCTTCCCAAGTCAGACATAGCCCCACAAGATCAACTTTTGTCAACAGCTGCCCCTGGAAAACTAGTTTGATTAGTTTTTAGGAAAACTATACTTGCTAACTTCTGTCTCTCACTGCTCCTAAGTGAACATTACCACCTACCCATAGCCTTTTTCACACACACACACACACACACAGTCCTCAGTACTTAACTGAATCATGCTTATTCTGTCCTCTTTAAGTACTGGGGTAATGGAGAAATAGATCTTTTTGAACTTGATAAATTTGGTACTTGGTAATTTTCGGTGAAAAGTGTATGTGTGTGTATATAGGTATCCACCTATTATGAATGCTAGACTTGTAAATGCAATGTATTCTAGGGGTAAAACAAAACAGAGAAATCACTGTCTTCAGGGTGCTCACATTCTCGCAGGAGGAGGCAAAAAAATAATAAGCTAGAAAAATATGTAAAAGTTATAAGGTGATGACAGTGTTTCAGAGAACAATAAAGCAGAGAAAGGCGTGACAGTGTTTGAGCAGTAGTCAGGAAATCCACGAGAAGGTGAAATTGGAATCAAATTGAAGGCAGTAAAGAAATGAGCCATACAGAGGTTTGGGAAAGGGAAGGAGAGAGCTCCTGGGCAGAAACAGCAAGTGCTCACACTCTGAGATGGGCCCCTACTTGGAGTATTGGAGAAGCATCAAAGGGCCAGTGTAGCAGAGGAGGGGGCAATGAGAGCGGAGATGGTGGGAGCTATGGTAAGGGCCCAGGTGGTAGGGCCTTGAAACTGAAGCTAGTTTAATCACTAAACATTGTATTTACATGAAAATAAGACTTTTTTTTTTTTTTTCCCCTGAGTAGTATACCTTTAAAAAACATCAAGCACTGATCAATATTTCCCAGGACACAGTTAAGTCACTACTTCTGCCCACCTTGATTTTGAACTTGATCATTTCAGCAGCGGGCCTAGTAAACATTTCACCCTATTGGCCCACCTGTGCCATCTAGTGGTTAACGCTTGCAATTACCAGATTTTTCTGACCGCACAGTCTTCCGTGGGGGTAGGGCACGGGGAAAGGAGTGCTTTTAGAAAAACAATTGGTGTGAAAAGCTTTCTGAAACCATTACCGGGAAAAAAGCCAGGGGTGCAAATTGCTTTTGTCATTGGTTTCTGTTAAGACCGAATCAGAAAACAACAACAACAAAAACCCTGAAAATTATAGCAACAAGTTTTATGAAATTTATTTCAAATTTCAACAGTGGAACTGAAGAAAATTTGAGCTTAAAAACATTAAACACCGAAAATAGTACAAGTGAAGTGAGTATGAAAGACTACATATGAAGTTAATGAGGAAGTTATTGAACAGAAGTTGGATGGATAGACGAAACAAAAATAATAATTTAGTACAGTAGTAATAATAGATTAATGATTGCTATGTCTTTTAAAATAGACTAGTTGTTTTATATAGAATTTAATTATATAATAAACTGCGTGATGTATTTTGTGAGTTTTAACATGTATTCTAATTTTACTGTTTTTTAATATTCTGTAGTAGTTTTTGGTTGACTTTTACAGAAAACACAATTATCATTTTTTACAGTGTCATCTGACACGGTAGCTTTTAAAATTTAAATTTACATTCATTAAAATTTAATGAGAGTTAAAATTTTGGTTCTCAGTCTTATTAGCCATATTTCAAGTACTCAATAGCCACATTTGGCAAGTGGCAACCAGATTGGACAGTAAAAATAGAGCATTTCCATCAGCAGCATTTCTATTAGGCAGTGCTGGTCTATTATGTTCTTTCCTCAGTAAACATGATGTACTTAACAAACATGGTTTGAACTCCTATTATATGGTAGACACCATGGCAGTTCATTATAGCAGATTCAGAAGAAATAAAGTAAAACATGATTAGTCTCCTAAAGGGCAAATTTTGGGAATTGGGACATTTCACACATGTAACCAAATATTTTTGATGCATTGTGAAAAGCGCTCTAATACTTTTCACAATGAAAAGTATCAAAGAAGACTTCTCAGTGGATATACATTTAAGATGTATTTTAAAGATAAATAGAAATTCTAATAAAAATAAGGAGAAGAGAGATTATTTTAAATAGAGGATATAGCTTTTACAAAGTCAGGGAAGTATGAATTGGTGTGGAACATTTGGAAGATGACAATTCTGTATGACTGATGCATAAGAGAAGAAATATGAACAGTATTTGGAATGTTAGGTTAGAGCTGGCTAGAAGGGCCTTTTGCGTCATACCAAGTATATTTATTAATACCTTTATCCTGCCAGTACTGGAGAACCATGGAAAGGATTTAAGCAGCAAGTTGTAGGGTTAATCTTCACTTTAGAATTTACTCGTTGATGTGGCACGCAAATTGGATTAAGGAGGAAGATGCAGAAGAATAGTATCACTTTATCCCCCGGTTTTCAGCTCAGAAAGCAAGCATCATTCTTGTCCCCTTTGGTGTTCCTTCTCCACATCACTTAGCCTACTTCCTAACTTTACCTGTGTGCACTCACTGTTCTCTCTCTTTATTCCAACCATCCTACCTAAAGTCATCATCATTTCAGGGCTAAAGCACAGCATTGCCTTCCTCAGAGGGCTTGCCCTATCTGCTGCTCCCCCACCTCTTCTCTCCGCAGAAGGCAAACTGATCTTAAAATTTTAAATCAAATGTTGTCTATCACTTTTTAGAACCCTTCAGGGGCTGCCTGTGAGACCCTCAGGGTGCTAATCTTGTTCTGTTTCTCCAGCTCATCACTCCACACACCTCCTTATTCTTTTCCCTCCAGCTCCCCTGGCCTTGGTTCCACAAGCTCCTCTCTTTTGTATATACTGTTCCCTCTACCTTGAGTGCTAATGAACCTCACACAGCCAGTCTCAATTGTCACTTCCTCCAGGAAGCCTTGTTTGTTTCTTCAGCTTTCATATTGAAACAACCCCCTGTCCTGATTGCAGTGTTTATCATAATTGTACTCAATGGTATGTTTAATTATTTAACCACTGCCGTGTCCCATTGACTGAAAGCTCCATGAGGCAGAGAGTGCTTCTCTCAGGAACCACTGGTGCTAGTTAGAACATAGCCTAGCAGGTAGGTAAATGCTGAATGAACCAATGAGGTTGTTCCCCTCATTCAAATGGGACAGGATGAATACCTGGAGAAGCAGTGGAGGCAGACACCTAGTAAATTAAGAGGAAGAGAGGGAAAAGTAGAAGATGAATTGGATGGTTTTAACTATGGGCACAAGATTGGAGGTATCATAAACAGTGTTAGGAAATATAAGGAGAGGAAACAAGCAGCATTGCTGGGAAAAATGGTGGAGTTAAAGGGTATGTAGATCAATTTTGAGATTGCTTCGGAACAGCCAGTAAAAATGCCACTTATCAGGTGAATATGCCAGTCTAAAGGCCAAGAAATATACCTGAAACAAAGAAACACATACGAGTATGTGTTGTCACTACATAACTGAAGATGGAGGCCAGGTGTCAAAGCTTAACTGCGACACAATCAGTCCGAGCATGGGGTCAGAAGTCAAACTAATCGTATTCTTCTTGTGGCTACATTTACTAACTTTTCCTCTTTCCCACTAGTTCCACGTTATTGGCATTATTCTGGACATCACCTAGCTCCATAGAGTGACTTCCACCATCGCTGTCTCATCTCTGAGTTTTTCTTTTCTTTCTGGCACTGTCCCCTTTCTCTCAGGAGACACTTCCCTGGGCCTCCAGGGCCATCCGGCTTGAGGCTGGATGGGGTAGCAGGGCTGGGAGCATCTGCTTTTCATGGAGTGGGGAACAGACACAACAGGTGAAGTGGCTCCCAGCTTGCTAACCTCTGTGGGCAATGTGGGAGTGGGGCGTTGCCGGCACTTGGCTGGCGATGGCTGCTGCATCTCTTAATTGACTTCTCTGCTCTTCCGTTCTTGTGATATTTGAGGAGGGAGTCCTGTACAGAGGCTGTCTTTACTCTCATTTGAGGTTTACCTTTTTTGTGTGATTGGTTTTATTTTTTATAACATTTTATGATTTATATTTTTGATTTATGATGACTCCACTTCTATTCATCACTGCTAATCCTAGGCCAGACTCAGTGGTAAATCCAACTCTTGAGTCCTGAAAGGGGCTTCCCCAGCTTCAGCCCTCTTGCCCCCATAACAGTCCAGGGTTGAAGGGGCCAAGAGGGCATGGTCCTTCTTTATTTATTAAAGGTGTTTATATGTTAATTAATTTATTCATTCAATTTTGAGGAACTTCTGTGTGCTAGACACACCATTGGATGCAAGATACAAAGATGAACAGATAAGATACCACACAAGTAGTGAAGCAAACATATGAAAATATAAACGGCAGTGCTTGTGAAAAGCACAACAGTAGGTGTGTCGAGAGAAGAGACTAATGTGTTCTTTCATCTGGGAGAAAGGTGTCAGGTTTAACACAACATAGACAGAGCTTGTTTCATGAATTCTTTGGCTTTCCATTAAAATATTTCTGGTATACGTCTGTTATTCTTGAAATTCCCTTTAACTTTGTTGCCTCAGTAATGGAGCTTTTGAAAATAATGTCAAAGATCAAATCAGTTTATTTTTATGTAAGGTAGTATGACTGGCATCATTGCTCTTGTATGAAGAAATAAAAAGTTATATATTTTTGCCCTTTCTGTTTACTCTTAATACTTACAGTTAATAATGCTAATATCGCTTTCAGTTATTGGAAATTATTTTATTGTATAACATCCCAAAATATTATGAATATTGGAAAGCTTTTTTATTTTTATGCTTGAATGTAACCTTCAATTTATAGACACATCCAAATGACTTTTGCAATAGCCTATACAGTAAGCACTTTCAAAAGAAAGTACATTTCTGTGAAGATTTTGTAGATAATGAAATGAAACCCGGTGCTTTTTGTTTATGAAGAAATCTCTAACATTTCAGTGAACAATATACTTTTTTTTTTTAAAAGTGAAAGAACTGTTCAATTAGAGAAATACATTAGAGGACTGTTTATTGCTGATACTTAAAAAAAAATAAAAATAAAACACTGCTGGCATTCAGGTCCCTCTGTTTTAAATTGCAGCACCTTATGAAATATGCCCAGAGGATTATCTGATGTCGATGGTGTGGAAAAGGACTCCAGCAGGCGACTTGGCATTCAATCAGTGCCCTCTGAATGCCACAGGTACAGTAAGAGGACCCACCCAAACCCAAAAGATGATCCCATCCAAGAATAGCACGCTACGTTTGCTTATGAAGTCATGCTTTTCGTCCTATATCCATAACTAAATCTTTCCGATCAGCAATTAAAGAGACAATTTTAGTGAAATGTTTCATAAATGGAGCCAACAAGGAGACCCAGAAAATACTGCTGATACAATTTCTCAGTGTGACTGATATATGTTATAAAAATACTCAAAATAATAATTTCATATGCATGTTTTTTTTAAAGCAAGTAAATGCACAAACGCAGTTTTTTTGTTTGTTTTGTTTTGTTTTTAGTCCGCCTCCCAGCGTCCCTGTGGTGCCTTCTAGCATCCCTGTTATAAAGCTTTTCTCTGTTCTTTCTGACGCGCAGGCACCACTAGCAGACGCTGCTCTCTCAGTCTTCATGGAGTGGCCTTCTGGGAACAGCCGAGCTTTGCAAGATGCATATCAAATGAGTACAGACACTTGCAGCATTCAGTAGGTGCAAAGCCAGCTTTAGTACTTGCTCTGTTTATTTTTGCTAATGATCGCTGTGTGAGAATTTAACCTTCTGCTGTACGATCAAATCAGAAAAAAAAAAAAAAAAAAAAAATCTCTGGAAAACAAAATGCCTGAAGGAAAAACGGATGTGACAGAAAGAAAATTTCTATATCAGTAGTAAATGGTTTGATTTCTAGGATTTTGGTTTTTATGGATCCTGCTATTTAAATGAAAGAATTCTTTGTCTAAATGGGGAAAATTTGTTGTTCAGTTTTATCTATAAGAGTTAAACTGTTTAACATGATTGGCACAAATCTGTATTAAATAGTGTATAAGACTTATTTCAAAGTGCCATACATTTTTAAATTAAATTCTTTATCATTTAGTAGTTGGGAATTGATAAAGCTGTATCAGTTAGGTATCAAATTTTTCACTGCATTTTGACATTCAGACATGAGCAAAATGACAGCGTTATTGCAACAGAGAAAATTAATTACACAAGATAATGTTGGCCAAATTTTCCCAAAATAGCCCTTTTTCCCCACACATCATTGAATTATTCAGAGAGTATGATTTACGAATATTTTGAGCACAGGTAAATTTTACTTGGTACTTTACAAGTGCAAGTCATTGTCATTATCAGAGGCTGTTGTCATTTCATCCTGACAGTGAAGAGTAACTCCATACATGAGTAAACATTGTGGGGTCTAGAACAAAATATGAGCATGAGTCAACTGGAAAAGTTGAACATTGGCAAGTAAGGTGTTTAGTCAAGAGCCTTCAAGTTTTGTCATGCTTTTGTTTTTTTTTTTACTGTTGCTCACAAATATGCATAATTCTTTAAAAAGAAACAAAGAATATTCTTACTTGTAGATGGAGAAGTAGCTTGTACAGTAATAACCCTTATCAATGAAGTAAATGTGTTTGATTATCAGAAAAACAAAAAAAGCACATTTTAAAAAATCTAAAAATCAAATGCTGTCTTTTTACTTACCAAATCAGTCATTGAATAGATTACTTGGGTACATACAACTTTATGTCTGGTATTATATATATATATTAATACTGATATATATTATATATAATATATATAATATATATCAGTATTTATGTATATATAAACAAATATGTATATTATATATATATATCAGTATTTATATGTATATATTATAAACATAAATATATGTCTGGTATTACATGTATATAATATATATCAGTATTTATGTGTATGTACACAAATATATATAAATATATATTCATATATATGTGTATATACACATAAATAATTAATACTGATATACACATCAATATATAATGATTGCACACAAATACATATATTTAATAGCATTTATTTATGTGCATATCAGTAACCAGTGATATTTAGCTTCACTGAGCCTTTTTGTTGTCAGAATAAAAATAATAGAAATAAGGCTGGATGTAGCCAAATGATCATCAATTCATTTACTTATTTAGTATGTAATCACATCAAACAGCATTTGGTTTCAGATTTTTTTAAAATGAACTTTTCTGAGGGATGTGCACACACACGTAATGAGAAAGTAATATAGCTTCATTTTATAACATAAAATGTAAGAACATGACGTGTAAAGGCTCTTTTATTAATAGCTGTCAACACTCAGACCAGTGTAATTCAGAATTAAGCACAACCAAAAACTTTCTTCTGAGTGAAATTTTAATGAATTTTTTCTCTAGTGTTAGACATTAGACTTTGTTTACTTAATCTTAATAACATCCATATTCAATTCTTTGTTTATTCATGGTAATGAATAGGAATAATTATATGGATTAAGTAAATCATAAGTCCATCCTTACAAATTTGTGAAGAATAAATAATACCACTTTTTTTCAGAAAGTTTTTACTTTCTAAATAAGTGCTTTGTACACTAATATTTCAATGAATTGACTTTCTGTAAGTATAGGTCATCTTATAATAGAGAGAAATAGAAACATTCTGTGAATTGATCTCCAATTGTGAATCCCGTAGAAATCAGTCAGTAATTTGACAACCAACGTGTACATGATATTGTTGAACTGCATACATAAATCAAGTGCATGATATTGTAGAATCAAAAGCACCCCCATTGAGCTCTACAAAGTACCAGACCCTCGTTTGGGCACTTTCATAAATTAATTCCAATCCTCTCAAGAACCTACCAGGTGGGTAGCCTTAGTCTGCATAGAAAGAAACTGAAGTTCTTCAGGAGAGCAATTCAGTTAAGTGAGGCAAAGTGTGAACGTTTTGCCCCAGGAACAGTTTTTCTAAAGCCTTGACGTCTTTCCTGGAGGCCATGATGCCTCCTGAACTTTGATTTGAAGTCATCTGCCCTAGATTTTCTAGTTGAGTGCCCTTTGGAAATGTCAGATGATCTTACTCAAGTCATGGCTTGCTATTTGCAAAATGAAATTAGTATCATCATTTATAGTACCTCTAGAGGTGTTGAGGACAAGTAGATGAGATACTATATGTGTAATGTTTGCAAATTGTAAAAGAGCTATGCAACTCTGAGGTATTCATATCTGTATGTACAGACAATGCAGTGAGTTAAAAAATATTTCAATAGGAGTAAAATTTTAGAACTCAACATATTACATTGAATTGTACATGCGAAAAACTATAGATAGATATACAAGGATGGGTAGGTACATAGGTAAATGTATGTATGCATGGATGGATGGATGGATGGATGGATGGATGGATGGATGGATGGATGGATGGGTAAGATTGATGTCACATGTGTTTTTACACATGGATTATATTAATAAACACATACAGAAATGTAGACACACTTATAAAGGCATACATACACCCATCTAGCATTTGCCTAGGGATCACGATCTTCTCCTTTTCATGTTTAGGGAAGTATAGGGCCAATTTATGCCTTAAAGAATGCTTACCTAATACATCGACTTCATCGTGTACTCTAAACAAAGTCAATTGGAAATGGAAATGAAATCGGTTTCCCCACATGCTCTTACTTCTGTCATTTCCCATGCTTTGTCTGAGTAGCAAAGTTAGATAGTGCTTATGATATATTACATAATAGAACCATTCTGACTCCCACCAATTCTTAAGTTACTTTGAAGACTCTGCATCTTCTTTCTAGTAGAGGTCATCATTTCATTTGTTCTATTTTCCTTGGGGGATTTCATTTCTTGCCCCTCTGTAGTCATAAAACTCATTAAATGTTAATTGTCACCTACTACAGAAAATTATTTAAAATAGGTAGATCTGTATTTTCCAATTCTTTTATATATAGATTACAATATATGTACACACATACAACCACACCATATAATATTTCATATAAAGATTTTGTAAATAAATATTAATAGACTAAGTTTGAAATGACATTTTATCATCACCAAACATTAGTTGAATATGTTTATGAACTCTTATTATAAACTAATTGAGGTAGACAAAATGGAGTGATTAATCAGTTTAATATATAAAATAATCCGTTGTATTGACATTTAGTTTGAATTCTTTGAGGACAGAAACCATGTTTACTCAATCTTAATTTCTCTAGTACCAAACACAATGGTAAGCGTATACTACATATTCTGTAGATGCTTGTATAAAGAATGATGACTGTGCTACTTTTGTTATCAGGGGGAGGGTACCAGCAGCTGGAGGTTTCTGAGAGGGTGATGCACCAAACTTAATGTTCATGAATTTTAACCATGTGAATTTAATAAGTATTACCCCTCATGTGAAATTTTCCTAGCCCCAAAATATTTAGAAATGTGAAATGATTGATAACATTACTTTATGAAATTATTTTGCAATTGCAGAAAACAAAGTCAATATACGCTAATAATCAAAGTTTGTTGGGAAACTTTATAAGATGCAAAATTAAACACTGATCCAACTTTTGTTTATAAAAAAGACAAGCCACAAATAAATGTACACAGTTTTAAAAATTGAGGGTAGAAGCATAAAGTGTTAAATGTAGTGGGATTATTGGAAATTTCATGTTTTTCCACGTGTTACTGTTTCATTTTATACTCTGGGATATTTTCTGAATTATTTACCAAACAAGGGAGGAATAATTTCAGAACCTGTGAGAACTAGGCACAGGAGTCAGACAAATTAAGAATACAATCTCTTGTTACTTATCAAGCTGTTAGGAGAACATGGCTAAATATTGTGGCCAAGTGGGCCAGAATCTCTCAGAATTAAACAGACCCACTTTGTCTCTGGTCCACCCAGACAATCACAGGCAGCTGCTTCTCCTCCTGCTTTTCCTCCTTCCCCTTCTTCTTTTCTCTCTCTCCCTCTTTCTGTCTCTTTTACACACATACAGATATACACTACACACACACACACACACACACACACACACACACACACACACACACAGTGACAGACTGCATAGAAATAGCAGAAAGCATGTCTCTGGAGGTAAACAGCTCTCTAAAGCAAAAGGAATTGAACCAAGAATACCAATGCTTTCTCCTAAACTTATCAGATAGGTAAGTCACTCCTCCTTCCCTGGGGAAGAGTGAGCAATGGGTGACTGAGAAAGATCAAAGATACTACTCTAATAGAAATCCCTCCATATGACTATACAAATAATTGGGTATAAATGCTCCCTTTTAAGTCATTGTTCCTTAAAACTTCTGTTTCTAGTTTTCAAACCTTCATTTAACAAACATTTTAAAGACAGAAGTTGGAGCAATAATCTATCTAGTAATTGAAAAGTTGACTGAAGGGATATCAAAGAGCTTGAATCCTGGTTTAAGGTCTTTGTTCCTCCTCTTTTCCTCTACTTTTATGGATGGCTCATTAGGAGAGAAGATAAAGCTAGTGATAGATAGCTGGGTGTGGGGAAGGGGTGAGGGGGAAGAAGAGAGAGACAGAAAGAGAAAAACAGAATAGGTTTGCTTTATTTTTTCCCCATATTCTCTACCTTTCAGGTGAATTTTGCTCCATTGCAGCAAAATGTCTCATGTATCACACCTTTTTGGCCACCCCTCATTCCACAAATGTCAGGCAATACATTGTATTACTGCAGCTTAATTAGAAGGAGGAAAGAATACAATAGCAACCACAGCTTTTTTCTTTACAACAAATACTTATTGAGACAAAAAGTATGAAAATCATTGTTTTTTAAATGAGCAATTAAGAAACAAAGAACCCATCAATCTGGTCCAGTGCCAGGGGAATAGCAGATGATTTTAGTTTTCTAATATTCATCAGTTAAGTTGAGGTGAGTGAGCCTGAGTGACAGGAGTTACTTGTTCTGCAAGATTTTTGTAGTATAATATGGCTGGAAAACAGCAAGTGATGGGGAAAGCAGAGAAAAGAAGTTAGATCATTAGTTTCTTAATCCTGGCTGAACATTATAATCACATTAGAGTTCTTCAAGAATACCAGTTGGAAGGTCACTCAAGGTCAATTAAACGGAGTTGTTACCAGCCCATATCAATTTTTACCATAGTACACATTCAATAAATCTGAACTATTATTATGACTAATTAAGTACTTAACATAGCACTCGACTGCTTTTTAGTCTTGTTGCCAAATTTCAAAAGTATGTCAAAGTCATCGCTCCCAGAGTTCAACGAATCATTGCAAAATCCAACAATGCCAAGGAAAAGTTGAACATTACTTCCTCTAAAATGAACAAAATCCTCACAATTTTATTCAAGATCACAAGTTACAGTTTTGGGATCTGAATTCACCTTCACAATTCCAAAATCTTTAACATAGGATCCTGAATAAAATTATGAGTTTACTGTTCAGCAAAAAATAACTCACATAATTGAATGCTGCCTCCCCTCAAGGAGCTAATGGGGGGGTGGTGGTGTAAATAAATAAATAAATAAATCATATATATATATATATATATATATATATATATATATATATATGTCCACACACATATATTTGGAAGGAAGGTATTAATTAAATTTTGATATTCTAAGCAATTCATTTGTCAAAGTTCACAAGCTATATCAAGGACAAGACAACAAATATTTTCAACTTTACAGACCATATGTTCTCTGTCATAACTACTCAACTCTGCTGTTGTATCCAAAGAGCAACCACAAACAATAAGTGACCACGGCTGTCTTCCAGTAAAACTTTATACAAAAACAGGCAGTAGGCAGGATGAGACCCACAGATTGTAGGTCACTAACTCTTGGCTAGACTATACATTCCTGACGTATTTATTTATTTATTTATTTATTTATTTATTTATTTATTTATTTATTTATTTAGATCCCAGCTCTTTTTAAATTCTCTATCAAAAAATGGACAAAGTTGGGCCAGCCTGGTGGCTCAGGCAGTTAGAGCTCCATGCTCCTAACTCCGAAGGCTGCCGGTTCAATTCCCACATGGGCCAGTGGGCTCTCAACCACAAGGTTGCCAGTTCAATTCCTCAAGTCCTGCCAAGGATGGTGGGCTCTGCCCCCTGCAACTAAGATTGAACACGGCACCTTGAGCTGAGCTGCCTCCTGGATGGCTCAGTTGGTTGGAGCACGGGCTCTCAACCACAAGGTTGCCAGTTCAATTCCTCACTTCCACAAGGGATGGTGGGCTGCGCCCCCTGCAACTAGCAACGGCAACTGGACCTGGAGCTGAGCTGCGCCCTCTACAACTAAGACTGAAAGGACAACAACTTGAAGCTGAATGCTAAGATTGAAAGGACAACAACTTGATTTGGAAAAAAGGCCTGGAAGTACACACTGTTGATCCCCAATAAAGTTCTGTTCCCCTTCCCCAATAAAATCTTAAAAAAAAAAAAAAAAAGTGGACAAAGTCTACTTTGTCCTATTTTTAAACTCTATCCTATTTAACATTTTAAGCATAATCATTTTAAATTCCTTATTAGCTTAGCCCAATATCTGGATAATCTGTGAACTGGCTTCTTTTATTTTTTTCTGTCAGTCACATCATCTGACATACTTAGTAATTTTTGATTGACTGTCAGTCATTGTGTTAAAAAAAAAAAATGTCGGGTCTTCAGATAAAGGGAATGTCTACTAAAAAGCATTCCCCCTTTCCTTGATTATCCAAATACAGTGAGGAGCTGATATCTCAGTGCAGTCAAGGGTTGGTTTGGATAGAGGCTGTTTTGCAATTTTAGTGAGATGACATTTGCTTAATCCCCTTCGTCCACTGTGTCTCTTATGGATTTTGGATGGAGAGCCTATATGTGCCCATCTCATTAACCCCGAGAAACTGTAGAAGTTTCACCTCTGCCCTTCAAAAGGTCCCAGGTCAGTACTCCAGTTTTCTGCCCAAGAAGTTTCAAATATATCCGATATCTTGAGGAGAAGACCAGTTGGTGGCTTGAAGCTGGACTCCTTCCTCATGAGGCATTTATTCCTAAATACCTACTTACAAGGATGGAGAACATTGCATTCTGCATTTTAGAAGTTTTCATCCTAAATCCTCAGCTTCCTAAACAGCTCAGAAATTCAATAAATGTCTGATGGAGACAAATCCCAGCAGCATTTTTAGGGACTCTCAAATTTCTAATAAATTTCTTCAGCCCTGGGAAACCAAAAACATATTAGTGTCTCTTTCTGCTAGAGGGCCTCTGCTTGGGCCACACCTGATGTTCCCTTCTTGCATAGATTTAGCAAACATTCTCAAGGAAAAAAAAAGAAACTAGATGAAATTATTGGCTTACCTCAGATAGGATCTCCTCTTCCTGGAAAATTATCTCATTCGTAGCTCTCAGATGTTCTGAAGAGTATGATTTTTATAATTTATATGTATTTTTCTAATTGTGTTGGCAAAAGCAGTGGCCTTACATGAATTACTACACTCTATTAAACCAGTACATTTCAACTGTATTATAAAAAAGGAAAAATCTTTAGGCACGTATGATTGTGTTTCCTAGGGAATTTTAAGGGAGACTATCGTGTAGACGTACAATGAAATACTTCTAATAGTTATATATATATATATATATATATATATATATATATATATATATATATAGATATATATATTTTTTTTTTTTTCCTCTTTAGAAACAAACAAACAAACAAAAAACTACAACATATTAATGATAGTATCTATGAAAGCTCAAGAGATTTTTAAACTACTCTCAGATTATGGATTTAGTGTGACTGAAGACAAGAAATGTTGGAGTTAGTTTTAGCCATTAAAATTGACTGATTTGACATGTATTTATAGGAGGATTTAATAGAATATGCTTGTACAGATAATTATATTTAGGCTAATGTGAATGGAAAAGCTCTTAAAAGGAAAATAGACTATATTGTTCATCCATCCATCCATCCATTCATCTACCCATTAATTTATTTTACAAGTGTTCACTGAACTTGAACTCTGTGCACTATAGGGCAAGGACCTGAGGATGCAACTTGAAATGTGACACACGCAACACATACAAAATAGACAGGAAAAGAGATAAACAAACTACAAATCGTGATATGTCAAAGGAAATTAACAAACTTCCAACATAGGGAATAAATATTTGGAGACTGCTTTAGACATAAAAATCATTGAGATCCCCATGAGGAAATAGCATTTAATACCATGATTCAAAAGATGAGATGGATCTAGACATGCAAAGAATAGAGAGAATGAGTTTGTCAGGGAAATGAGAGTTCATTCCAATCTGAGAGAAGAGTGTATGGTAAACCTTGAGGTCTTTAAGGAACTTAAAGGTGATCCAGTGGCTAGAGGTAGTGAGCAAAAAGGAGATTGTCATGAGATGAGATTGGAGAACTAGGTAGGGAAAAAAAATGATTCTATGCCTTCAAGGCCTTTGCTAGGAGTTTGGATTTTATTCTCGGTGCAAAGGGAAGCCATGGACAATAGAGGACAGACATGATTCAGTCTAATTAAAGAGGGTCTTACGGCTGTTCTATGGAGAGTAGACTATAAGGTGGTGGGACTGGAACCTGTGAAGCCTGATGTAGTAATCCAGACGAGAGATGATGGTATCCTTTATTAAGGTAAAATGAGCACATTTGGCTGAAATGAGGAAGGCAGGACAATGAGGAATAGCTTGAGGCAGGTGGGTTCAGGGGTTGTCAAAGCTTATATTCTACTAAGGTTTGAAATTAAGAATTTAAGAGTACAGCTAGTCAGTTTCATTGTGATTTTTTTTTTTTTCTTCCAGCAAAGTTGAACTACTTGGATGCAGGTGCAAAAAAGGCATTTGGTAGAGCCAGAATGTTCTCTGAAGATCAGAACTGTCAGCAGCACCTGGGAGCTTGTTAGAAACGTAGAAACTCAGACCCTGTTCCAGACCTACCTAGTCAGAATCTGCATTTTGAAAAGTTCCCTTGCAATTCACAAGCACATTAAAGTTTAAGAAGCACTGTGACATTGTATCTAAGGCTGAAGTTTTGGGGGATAAGTGCAAAGAACTAAAATGTTAAAAAAAATGTAAAAGAAGTACAATTTCTAAAAAGTAAACTATTGGTGGATGGATGCGAAGAAGTTAAATGACGTCTACGTTTCTAACAAGCTCCATACCATCACAGACATATTATTATTAGGTGATATCTCACTTTCCTCTCGTGGGCACATAGGGGATTGTGTTTTTTCCCCCCTTGAAGTTAAGTGTCCACATGTGACTAGTTCAGGCCCATTGGTTGTGTATGGAAGTGATCTTTGTCATGTCAGGCCTGAGACTGTCATTGCCAATGTAAAATCTCTGATCCTCCATCATGCCAAAGCCCTGAATGACGATGACAAACAGACCCTCCCTGATGGTCTGGGCGGAGTGTATAGTGTGAGTGAGAAATAAATCTTTGAGATTTATTTCTGAGATTTGGGAGTTGTTTGTTACCATAGTATAACCTATCCCATTCTGACTGAGGCAAGTCCCTAAAACTAGAAAACTCAAGTAATGGAAATTGAATTGAAAAATCCTGACATAAATACTGGGTTACTTAATGCTTTGCCTCCCATTGAAAATATTCCTGAACGTTTGGGTCCTACTCTGTGACCACTATACTGCTTTGAACTCATGGAGGGTGCTCTAATTCTATCCCTGGCTGGGAATATTAATAACAATGTCTAAATTTCTTTGATCTTAAGAGAAATCCGGCCTATCTATGTCCTTTGCTTGGGAATTGTCTACCCAAAACCTCTGATATTAAAGCTATTTCTATTTTATTTGTTGTTTTTTTCTTTTTGTTTTTCAAACTGGGTAGGTAAATTTACTGTGCTCTCATTCTTATATTGGACATTTCTAGGCTTTCCAGGGAAATAAGCATAATATACCTGAGTCAGTTTTCTTTATCAATTTTCTTCATGACTAAGTTTATTCTCATAAGAATACCTTGCTATCCCCAAAGTCATCGCATCCTATCTCTCACTTCAGGAAATCCTGGGGCAAGAAACTGGGCTACCTAATGCCCTATGGCCAAATGTTATTCATCCTGGGCTTTGTGCAAATGCACCTATAATTTATACAGAGGAATTGGGGGCTAAATCTTCCCTATTGTGTTTTCTCTAGACAAGAATTATCTTTCAAATTTGAACTCCTAGCCCTAGGATAGCTCTAAGAGGAACACAAGCTTTGGGTGTCAAATATAGGGAAAATAAGAACCATATATGTATTAGAGAGCAAAGAGTATGCTTTCTTTTCCATAGAGAATGCTATTTCTCATCTGTAGACACCAGAAAGATCTGTAAATAATTTAATATTAATATCTAGTGAGTGACTTTCATCTTAGAAAATGACAATTATAAACTGAAGCAAAAGATGTATATTTAGATTATTGCTTTGTGAAAAGAAGTTTCTAGTATAATTATCTTTTAATTGAAGGCACTTAGAGCTATGTGAACTTTTAACATACCTTACAGATGGATTGTAGGAGTTGATGCTAAAACTAATATATAAATATATGATGTTTAAAGTGTGTCTTTTGCACAGTGACTACGATAAATCTTATTTTAGGTTTCCCACAATAGAGGCAACTGTAACTGACAGTAGGAGGCATGAAGTGAAAAGAATAAGGTTATTTCAGAAACACACCTACTCTTTAAACCATGACCTTCACCACATCTCTCTGTATACAAAGAGCAAGGAGGCTTAATGTGGAACTATAAAAAGCAACTATTTTTAGACTTCAGTTTTTTTCCTTTCACTGTTGATCTTGTCAACAGTATTAAATGTGAATGACACAGAAACTTTTAAAACGTGTCCTTTGGAGCAAAAATGCTTACCAAGTGCTGCAATGTGAGCAGGCATCATCACTGATAATTACAATTTTAAGGGAAATATTTAAATTTTTAAACCTTTCTGAACTATTTCAGTGACTGAATAAAGAAAATCAGAAAATACAGCCCAAGGGATATAGAATACTTGATGTCTCCTTGGGGGCTTTTTTTATCCACTTGAATAAAACTACCTACAAAATATTTTATAGATATTGGTAGATGGCATTAGGAACTTTTATACCTTACATTCCAAAGTATTGACCACTACTCAAATAATTGGCAATATCTCAACAGCCTGGCAAGTTGTTTCAAGTTTCTTGCTTGTCATATTCTTTCTTCATAGGAGAAAGATTTAATGTCTCCTTAAAACACACATGTTTGAGAATTATTTTTAAGTACTTAAGCATCTTGACAGTTCTAATAAAAACATTATATAAAACCTGAGTGGTGGTTAACAGAATGGCCTCTGCAATAAAACTGTCTGAGCTCAAATCTTGGCACAATTTAAGAGCTATACAATTCTGGGGAATTCAGTTTACCACACTGAGTCTCTACTCCTTCATCTGTAAAATGTGGGTAATTATGACACTTCCAATAGCTGTTTTAAAACTCAAATTAGGTAACTCATGTAAAACAGTCCCATTCTTACTATACAATCTGCACTCGGTAAATACTATATCACTGTTGCTATTATCATTATTATTATTATTATTTAATTAATTAAAGTTTATTGGGGTGACAATTGTTAGTAAAGTTACATAGATTTCAGGTGTACAATTCTGTAATACATCATCTATATCTCACATTGCGTGTTCACCACACAGAGTCTGTTTTCCTTCCATCACCATATATTTAATCCTGTTTACCCTCATCTTTCATCCTCCTCCCCCTCTACCCTCTAGTAACCACTAATCTATTTTCTGTGTCTATGAGTTTTTATTTCTTCATTTTTGTCTTGTTTCTTTGTTGTTTTCAGTTTTATATACCACACATCAGTGAAGTCATATGGTTCTCGACTTTTTCTGTCTGACTTATTTCACTTAGCATAATACTCTCAAGATCCATCAGTTGTTATTATTTTCTAAAGGTAGAAATTATATAACTATAACAGTAGATATTTAAAATTTCTGAAATCATTTGCCTATTTATATTTATGGTATATGTTTTAAAAGGCAATTATGTCAGGAAATGTAAAAGTTCTTCAATTATTATATATTTGTTTGTTTTGAATAATCATGGACTGCTGTTTTTACCTTGTCAATGTTTGAGGATGATAGTGACAGAAGGAAATAAAAATACTTCTGTAGTTTCAGTTTAATTTAGCAAGCATTTTGAGCAGATACTTTTGTGTGTCAGAAAGTGTGCTAGAAATTACAGGGGAAATAAAGATGAATAAGAAACTATAGGCCCTTTAGGAGTTTATAGTCTAGCAAAATGGAGAAGAACACAAACCTATAATAATATAAGATAAAGTAAGATTTACTTCTATGAGGTTTGAAAGTAGAGATCATATCATGCTCACAGTTATCTGAAAAGACTTCAGAAGAATAAAGGAAAAATAACAACAAAAGGATTTGGGAAGAACATTTAAATTTACAGAAGAGTACGAGTCAGGGAGCAAAGATAGGATCCATGGGGAATTCTTAGACAGAATAGAGGGGAATTCTTAAATACCAAAAATGAAGAGAAGGAAGGAAGGAAGGAAAAGAGGGAGGGAGGGAGGGAGGGAGAGAAGGAGGGAGGGAGGGAGGGAGGGAGGGAAGAAAGGAAGAAAGAAGAAGGAAAGAAGGAAAGAAGGGAAAGAAAGAAAGAAAAAGAAACCCAGCCAGAGCTATGGAGGAAAATGGATGGTTCAGGAGCCCGTGAATATTTCAGGCTATATGTTAGTTCTAGGTCATGGAGGCTGAGATTTTAAAACCCGCTTGGGGTTGCTGACAAGACCCTTCACACCAAAGCAGTGATGCTATACCAAGCCCACTGCAATGATCCGGCACTATCTTGGCTAGTCTGGCATCATGGACTAGAAAAATCCTGCATGTCTAGGATGTATCTCAGAAATTTGCATTTCAGACATGGTTTTGGGAGAAAAAAGGGGAAAAAAATACACTTTTCAAAAATGGACACTCCTAGCCTGAGCTATAAAGAGAAGGAATTAATATGCAATAGCGTATAATGATTCTGTATCATTGAACTGCCTGAGGGCCCCACCATCAGAGAAACATACCCACCCTAAGTAAACACAGTCAAAACCAGTCTCTAGCACCTCTTTCATAAACCAGCAACTTGGGGCTCCCAAAAGACAAATACACCCTACTGAATTTGAGTTCTCAGTAATTATAAATATCATGAGGAAAAATCAGCAAATGCAGGAACCAGGAGAATTAGCAATGCAGCAGTAAAAATAATAGCAAATATGAAATAAAGTATAACATTTATTTAGAACAATTTAAGAGAAAACACAGTTAAGCAATGGAAGAATATGAAAAAGATTAAATGGAACTTCTATAAATGGAAAATACTGTCATTGAAATTAATGAATAAATAGCCAATTCGACACAATTGAGGAAAGTGTTAGTGATTTGAATGTAGGCCTGAAAAATGATCACTCAGAAGCCATGATACATAAAGAAATGAAAAATATAAAAGATAATTTAGAAAATAAAGAATAGAATGAGAAAATTTAGTATATATTTAATAGAAATGTGTATAATATAATAGAAATATATTCCAGAAAGAGACCACAAAGAGATTGACGAAGAGACAATATTCTATGAGTTAGTGCATAACAGTTTTCCAAATTTGAAGACAGATAAGATATTCAGATTTAAAAATGTTCCTAATAAAAGCAAATCAACATAAACTTAATCTGCATTACACTAAAGACAAAAAGAAAAATCTTAAAAGTTACCACAAAGTAAAGACTGGTAATCTACAAAAGATCGGATGGTTTAACTGATAGGGGACTATATACTTGCAACAAAAGAAGCACTAAAATCAAATTATGAAAATACTAAAGAGAAAATAAAAAGCATCCCTGCCTAAAAGATTAATTGAAAATGAGTAAAACTTTAAAAAAGAAAAATAAGTCAAAGATTTGGAAGAGTTACCAATCATAGAATCTTACTAAAATAATTACTAAAATATTAGAAAACGAAGGAAAATACGCTGTAAAAAAAGAAGATAATTCAAGAAGCAATGATGAAGAAGCAATACTGGAATAAGTAGATTGATTAAAAAGTACTACTAGTTTAAAATTAAAAATAATAATATAGTAAAGACTAATTTGAGGAGTTCAACTCAAGGGGGATTAAATTACTAAGTGGCAATACAGACGGAAGAATAAGACTGAAATGATCACTAATTTAATAAAAATAGTGAGAGAATAGTGTTGGGATGGGTAAAATGAAGACACTGAGATAAAAGATTGGAATTATGGTTAAGATAATATTTAGATGGTGTTATAAGTCAAACAATGGAAAGTGTATTTGATTTAAATGACATGTTCAGAGATGTGAAAGGTAGGATAGTTTAGCATTGAGAAAGACTCTCGATAAGGCCATTTAGGAGACTATTCTAGTGAGTGTGATGGAGGTGGTGCAGACCTGCACCGAGATCTATCTCTTGCCCATAATAAGAATAGATAGGAAAAACATTACATAGTATTTAGAGGAATTAGAAGTTGAAGATGGGAAGAGTAGAAGGGGAAACAGTCACTGAATCTCACTTTTAACCTCTATCTTTGTATTAACCATGTGATGATATGCACTTCTTTTTGCAGACAGATCAAATGATCCTAGGAAAGATGCAAATAATTTGTCTAGTGGTCTTATGTCATAAATAGTAGAACCACAATTTAAATCCAAGTTTTAAGGTTCCACCGGCTCTTTAAACATAATATACTAGTAAGATTTCCAGATAGAATGCTTAATACGTAATTGTTGAGCTTAATTTTAACCTAAAGAGTGTGGGGTTCAAATCATATTTCATACTTCTGATTTTTATTTTGAAGAGAATCAGAAAGAAGATAATAGTTGAAAGGAAGTAGCAATATTAGAAGTTAGTATTTAAATGAGATATACAATATCAAGCTATATTTTTGAGAGAGGGAACGATTGAAAAAGGATTGGATGGGAGTTAAATCATAGAAATAAAAACAAAAGAAGAGAGGTGGAATGTAAGTAAAGAATAATCTGATGTAGAACTAAAATGTAAGTTGAGCAAACCCAATCTGAACTTTACTTCTTCATGATCCAGAAAAGAGAAAAAAACACACCTACAGAGAAACATGGATTAGTCATTCTAGGGAAAGGTAGTAAAAGGTTAGTCACAAGGTAAGGAAAGAACCTTTGACAGCACACTTGATAGGAATATCAAGAAACTGGAATGAATTTTTTATCAACTAAGTATGTTCTGGATGGAAACCTGCCTTATCTGAACACTCTTGATACCCTTCATAAATTCTACTGAAAGTCTACACTAGTGCGTGCAAATAATTTCAAGGTATTTGTTCCGGGAGCTTTCCACTGACAACGCCAGGAAAGATGCTAATAAATGCCAATTGTGAGAGCTGGTGGTGTGATTTGGGCACCTGTCTGCAAAGAGCTAGACTGAGAACAACTCATTCCACATAAGCCGGATAAGCAGCTGTCAGATGGCACTGATGTTAATTTACTACTGACTGTGGGTGGGGGAACACATTTGATGCTGACCCAGACGTGAAAGACTGCCTTTCCTATCTCTGATGAGCTGAGCCATCCAATGACTTCTGTACTATTTTTATTGCAAACAGAAAACATGCCTAAATATTTTATTCAAGATCACAGCGTTGTGTTGTTTTTGTTTGGGAGGAAGGATACATTAGACCTGAGCAAGTTAGATCCTTCACAGGCATGGGCACGCTTTGCCAAAATAGTAGATACGGAGCTGATTTGAAGTAGTCAGATGATGTTTACCTTGGCAGCCATTGCTGCATTCTATTCCTAATTTAGGTCCTCTGTGGCTTGGAGTATCACAGATGTGGTTTGCATTGCCAGCCCAAAACTAAAGACTGAATTATATGATATTTTTAGGTTATACCCTATTAACTTCATTTCACTTCTAAACTTTCTTTACACTTCATCTACTGCACCAGACCCTTTCAAGCCCAGAAGCTTCACTGTCTCTTTAAGTCAGATTATTTCTCATGCTACTTGATGCTGGTGTTTGCTATGGACTATGTTGATGAGCGATTTAGGACAGCTTTCAAGTGTGCCCAGCTTAATCCTAAAACCTAATGCGAGAATAGAAGGAAGTTGACTCGTTTTTTCAGTCATTTATTTAATTTGTTCAATATATTGAGCAAATCCTATAGATGCTAGGAATAGAGGAGTATACAATATAGACACAGTCTCTTTCTTTCTTTCCAAGGCTTATAGTCTAATTATAGGGGTGGGGAATGTGAAAAAACAAATAAGCCATGAAATAAATGTCACAATGGCGGGTAAGGTTGAGCACAATGAAGGAAGGTAAGATGCATGACAAGGATACCATATTAGTCAAAAGACCTCTCTGAGGAAGTGACAGAAAAGCATATGGATCGCTGGAGGAAGACGATTCCAGGCAAAAGCAAAAGGAAATACAAAGACCCTGAGACAGGCATGTGCTTAATGTTGTTAAGGACTATTTAAAAAAAAAAAAAAAGAAGAAGTGTCATGCAGATGTCATGGGGGGTTTCTGGTCCGCTCCCCACATAGGAACGCAGGATATGCTAAGGGCAAAAAGTTACACCCACAGAGCCATAGGTAGGGGTGTCATACCACTATAGTCTCCCTAGCGGCTGGGTTGGAGACACAGGAAGCAGGATCCACACGATCTTCAACCTGTCGTCCACTTCTCTGCCAACCAACAAACCCCACTTGCTAACTGCAATCCGCATTTGTCAGCCATCATCTTCTTGCTAACCCCCGTGTTTTGCTAACATAGCCAAGGCAGTTATATTAGTGGCCAATGGGTCACTAGTTACAGCTGATGGCCAACTAGCCACAGCTGATGGCCATCCAATCACAGTTGATGGCCATTTACTACCTGAGACAGCACCTTTCCACGTGAGGCCGAGGGCCTGGAAACTGCACTCCTGGCTCTGTCCCAACACTAAGAAAGAATGGAGTGAATAAAGCACAGCGAGCGAATGAGGGGAAAAGTATTAGGAGTCCCCAGGAACTAGATCATGTACCGCACGTAGACCATGGTGAGGTGAGAAGCTTTCCTATTATAGAGTAGCTTGTACTAATAATCTTAGGCTTATTTGATTTCATTTGAATTAAGAAAATTATTTTTTAAATGTTTTAACCAGATAGGCATGTTTTTCAAATCTTAAAGGAGACATGGTAAACTGAGTCTCTTATGGATTCAATTACATGAAAAATTAAGTTGCAAAGTTTAAATTAAAACCTGAGCACTACTGGATCCAAAGACCATCCATTATATTACATCATAGAGGTGTAGTTAAGGCATAAAAAATTAATGTACTCTAACAAACTTTTACTGTGCTGTAGCCTAAGGCTGTGAACGAGTCAGGGTTCAGAAGGACTCCTGGGGCAGAAAGACATATGTACAAATGATTATAATTCAGTGCGATGCAGTGATGTAGGTGTAAGAGGAGATAGCACAGAGAAGGGGATTGATTAACTCTGTTTAAGTGTTTAAAGGAACCAGGACTAAATCTGATTGGTGCATAAACATGAGATAAAGTAAGAGTGGGGGTGAGATAGCCAATGCAAGAAAATGAAATTGTAGAACCCTTGACCTGAACATAAAATTGCAAATGTTTATCAGTAATTTAGGAAAGAGATAGGTAATGACTGGTCATCGATGCCACTCCAGTCCTTTGGGCTTTAGTCAGTGGTTAAATGGCTGCTGTTCAGTGGAGACAGGCAGAGAAATTAAAGGAGAAAATCAGAAGATATAAACTACCTAAAAACAAATAGCATTAAGTACATGCCTGTCTCACGTCTTTTGCACTTGTTTTTCCTTTTATCTTTTAGCATAACACAATGGAGATAAGGTATGTCTCTGAAGATATTCATTTTACCAAAATATTTTTAGACAGAGTTTGAGAGACTAAAGAAAAGTAAACTATCTGAAGTGGCAAGATATCACTTTTTAAAACACATGTTTTAGAAAAGTCCTAACTTTTGGAGTTAGTTCAGATTGATTACCATATTTTACAGGATTTGTTGGCATGAGTCTTAATGGGAAATTGACCATTACGATTATTACACCTTCACCTTTTTATTTCAGTATTTCTCTGGTGTGTTCTTGTTTATTTCATGATTTTTTGATAAGTTTATTTTATCACGAATGTAGCAATGGGATAAGGACTAATCTTTTAGTAAACAAAGAAAAATACAATGGGTCCTTACTATCACTTTACCCTCCTAACCTTGCCTTTCTTTCACACTATAAGATGCTTTTCTACTTTTGAACTGTAAGATAAGCAAATATGAAAATTGACAGCATATTTCTCTGGCCATCAAAGTAATTTATGCCTCGCATCTTAAATGTTTATTCTGCTACTAAAGACTTAGCTGAGAGGTGTTTTTCTTTTTCTTTTTCTTTTTTTTTTTTTTTTTTTGTGTGTGTGTGTGTGTGTGTGTGTGTGTGTGTGTGTGTGGGGGGGGGGATTGTTTTTGTTGTTATTAGTTTATTTCTATTTAAAATAAAGATAAAGTAATCTAGCTTTCAATCATGTCATAGTAGACCGCTGAAGTTTAGAGATATTTTCTTAAGCTAAAATATCATTTTGACAACTTTATTGTGCTGCTATACAAATGTGTATTTAATAGATAAGGACAAATTATTAAGCTTGGCTTGTTAATAAAAATGGAAATTTGAAGTGTTCATAATCTCCCGTTTCTGACCATACCTTACTAAACAATCTCCATGTTTACCACATGCAAAAGTATCTTTATTTTTACTTCAATTAAAAACCTAAGTTAATACACACTTTCTCCAATGTGTGAAATTGTGTGTTCTGAGAACAAAATAAAGGCAAGTCCATCAAGCCTGCCCAAGTGTATAGTACACTAACTCGTTTTTTTGCGTGTTTTCCATCTGCGTGTGAGATACGCACAACTTACAGTTTTGATATCTGCCTGTTGCAAGGGTATTTTAAAGTTGACTCTCCAATTTTAAATACATTTGTTTGACGAAGCTATGTGGAGAAATAGTAATGAAGATTCTGATGTTTACTCTGTTCTTTTGACCATTCAGATTAAAGAACACCTTGCTAAAGGGCAGCGGATGCTGGCAGGTGATGGAATGTCCCAAGTGACCAAGACACTGTTGGACTTAACTCAGAGGAAAAATTTCTACGCAGGTGATCTTTTGATGTCCGTGGAAATCCTCAGAAATGTAACAGACACATTTAAAAGGGCAAGTTACATCCCTGCATCCGATGGTGTCCAGGTAAGGGAGACAATCCCATGAAGGAAGACTAGTGATGCAATCAATTTTTGGCCCGAGGAAGCCAGTGCAACCATCTTGGAGGCAGCCTGGCCTGAAGGGAGAGAGTGCTCACTCGTATAGGAGAGACATCCAGTTTGTGCTTGGTGTGAGCTCCGGAAATGACCTCAGTTCCCTAATGTCCTAAACCATAACATGCTCATAATACGCCTCAAAGAAACACTGAATGGGAATGTGTGAGAAGTGTTTTGAGCCCACAGATAAAAGGCGCTATAGCAAATTCAAGGTTGTATCATGGATATTTTATTCCCACATTTAATATCACCATCTTGCCATAGGAGACTATTAAAAGTACATTAAGCATAATGAAAGCACATTAACTATAACAGGCAAAGAAGACATACTTTAAGTTTTGTTTGGGGTTTTTCTATTAGAAGTGGGAAGGCCATATTTAATTTTGTGGAACCATCACCTGAAAATATCAGGCAAATAGAGAAGTGTTCTAGATAAGCTAATCAGAAATTCCGTAACTCCTCATAGCATATTTTTCTTGTCATGGAATATTTCTAGAGCAGCATCATTTACTTCCTTAATAAAGTTTAAGCACTTACCCAATTTCAGTATTGCCTTTGCCATTAAAACAAAGCTTGTTGAATGGCAAACAAAGCATATTTAATGCAACTCTGGTTTGCATTTCAGATTAACTCTTTCTGTGCTGTAGGCAATAATGTACTCTTGCCAATAATGCTGACTTGGTTTCTGCATTTCCAGCATGCTGTTCTTCTGTATCTCTGTATCTCTTCTGTATCTTCTGTATTAAAGTAAAGGTTTGGCAAAACTCCCAGATCAGGTAGTTTCCTTTCAGCCTGCTTTTCATTTGGGAGTTTTATTTGCATTTCACTTGGAGAATACAGAGGGGTTTTTTTGTTTTGTTTTATTTATTTGTTTGTTTTAATCAGCTATTGAGAGAAAGAAGGAAAAGAAAGCTTTTTGGAATCATGGCGTTGTTCATAATTTGATGCCCTGATTTGAATAGAGATACATATATTACTTAAATATATGCATATACTGTAGAAAGTCACTGCTATGAGAATTATTGGAGCTGCATTCTATAGTATATCACCAGTGCCCAGGAATACATTTTGAATTGTAAAAATATATTGGGGGCTGGGATGGGAAGATTACCATCATTTGAACATTCCAAAAATACTTTTTTTCTTACACAGAATGAAACAGCTTTCCAATTTTCAAAACTTAATAAAGTAAGCCAAGTACAACCTTTCCTTGTAGTTCTGAAATGCTTCTATCCATTAGCATTTACATTAAAAAAATAACATTTGAAGTCCTTGACACAAAGTGAAAGTTGTTATTTCAAAACTCTCAGACACTTGTGTTCACAGTTGAAACATCAGACAGAATAGAGCACTAAATAACCTCTAGGGCCTCTTCTAATGCTCAAGAATGTAGGGCTTTAAGATTTTTAGTTTCTGAAATTCAAGCAATTAAGATTACCAGGTTTTACTGGGAACGTATTTTGATTGAGCTACTCATTACAGTGCATTGACTCAGTGAGCAAATAGTTTAACCAACGACTTAGTCATGGTTATTAGATGGTTTGACTTAAGTAGAGCAATTTGGTTGGTTGTTTTGTTGTCATTTTGGCATAATTAGAAATAGGTTCCTCCATATCCGTCCTACTCTCTCATTTGTCCTCCACATATACCCCAAATTCTACGCTCATTGCTTTCCTAGTCATTCTCTCACAACAGGGGCTGCATTTTTCTATTTCATTGTCTTTACTGGTGTCTTTTCGGGCATCTGGAATGTCTTCCTCTTCTAGAAATCCTTCTTCCATCTCTGCCTATCAAAATCCTAGTCCAACTCTAGCAAGTGTTTATGAATGCCATATCAGCAAGCCCCAAACGCCATCTGAAAATGATCTTTCTCTTCTCGGACATCTCAGAGAATTTGTATCTCTTTTATTATACTTTCCACGAAAATTTTATATAACTATTATGTATATATTAATTGCCTTTGCTTGAACTCCAGTTTATAACCTCACTCAGTATTTCCTGTACCTCGCTTAAGCCTCAGTTCTCTATTTCCAAGGATTCTGGGCATTTCTTATTGGCTAGCATCTCAGGCTCAATATGGCATAAACTGAACTCATCTTGAATTCCAATTTCTTTTGCATTTTCGAATTCCCTTTGTAGAATTAGCAGTGTTTAGGCTGCAATTCTAATATCATCTTGACAGAATAGGGGAGGTAAGGAAGTAAGTACTGTGTGGTGATTAAGAATGCTTCATCCTGAGCTTCAGGTCATGGCTTTGACACTCGTTGGCTATGTGATGCTAAACAAGTTACTCAACCTCTCCGTGATTCAATTTTCACTTCCATTATATGGGATAACAGTACCTACCTTGTAGCACCATGTGAGGGATAAATGATCTATGTAAAAATTACATAGCATATGGCATATAGCAAGAGCTCAAAAAATGGAGCAACTCTTATTATCTGAGAAGGTGACTAATGACCTGATGGATCAAAAGAATCTCTGGACCACAGGTGTCTGCTGCCAATGCAGATGTGCGTTTTGGTATCTCTCTCTTGCCAGGAAAGGAAGGTCAGATGTTTCTCATGCCACCATTTAAGAAAGTACAGGCACTGCTTTTTTTCACTTGTTACAAAGCTCAGGGGAAGTGTCAAGGGAAATGGGAGTCAGAAAAGAAGCATGAGTCCTTAAGGTCGACACTACAGGGCCATATTAAAGTTGGATAGCAAGTGGATGAGGAGAATGGCTTAAATCCATAACTGATATTCCTGACTCAGTGGGAACCAGGTCATGAAGAGGGCCATAACACCCAGCTGACAATCACTCCAAGTCATAAGCGGCTGCTGTTTTCGGTGATTAACAGCTTGAGAGAATCCCCTATTGTTTCTCTGTGGTAGAGAGAGCTTTGTACAACTAACAGCTCTTACTAGTCATTATTTAAACCATGCCCTTATTATAAAGGTGAAAATAAGAAATTCAATGCCAAATGACTTCCTTAAATGGGTGAGATATTAAGCAACACTTCGTGCTTCACAAATCAACATGAGTATACCCTACCATGAACAAAATTTAGCAGATGGCTGCTGGCTGTGAGGAACTCACAATCTCCATGGGAGAGTACAGAGTATGCACAGCAATCAGAGGGGAAGAGGAAGGGAGGCAAAGATGTCTTAAGAATATGTATGGTGCAGCCTGTAACTAGTAAATGCCCTGTAAGGTAAATAAATGATTTGGGTTGAATTTTTTTTTATATACATTAAAACATCTGATAGGTAGTTTTGTCTTTTCAGAATCCCCCATTATTTCTTTCAGAGCCAACAAATATTGAGATTTGCATTAGCAAAGTGTCCTAGTAGTGTAGTTTTCTAATGTGATTCCATTTATTATCAAGGATTTGTTTTCTTTTAAAAAAATTATGGGGGAGTATATTAGTTTGCTAGGGCTGCCGTAACAAATACCACAGCTGGGTGGCTTAAATAATGGAAATGTATTTTCTCAGTTCTGGAGGCTAGAAATCCAACAGGGTTCCTCCTGAGCCCTCTCTCCTTAGCTTGCATATGGCTGCCCTCTCCCCATGTCCTCATGTGGCCCTTTTCTCTGTGTGCACAGCCCAGTTCTCTCTGTGTGTCCTAATCTTGTTTTATAAGGGTACCTGTCAGATTGGATTAGGGCTCACCCTAACAGCCTCATTTAAACTTAATGACCTCTTCAAAGGCTCTGTCTCCAAATCCAGACACATGCAAAAACACTGGGGTTAGGGCTTCAACATAATGGATTTGGGGCAGCCCCAATTCAGCTCCTAATAGAGAACCTTGAAAGACTGTGATAATTTCCGTTTAGCAAAAGAAAAGGACCTGCTATTGCTGCTGCCTATACTGTTGTCAGGGGTAAACTGGTGATGCCTGCATGCTTCTTGTACATGCTGACGATTTGATATATCAGCTAGATCCGCCCAAACGTGGGGGATGAGTTGCTACCTCATTCCTTACTTAAGAAGTACCCCCTTTCTGGATTAGAGGATGATTTTGCCACACTGGGTTATGTTTGTAAAACTTTGGCTGCTCTGGCAGGCTACCTCTGGGGGGAATTATCATTTAGCATATTTCGTCATATTAGTATCACTCATTTTTTGCCTTCCATTTTGAAATGAGGACCCTAGCGTAGCACAAAGTTTATGCACCAAAGCTCTGAATATTAGCTGCTTCTGCTCTTCTCAAAGCAAACCCACTCCACTACCTCTTGCTGGAGCTCTTTATCCTCAGCTTAACCTGGAGATACTGGTAGAATTGTGTAAATAATTGCCCATTCAAGCTATCCAGATGCTCCACAGGTCAAACTGTCTTACATCCTTCCAGAGCAATGAGATTAGTGTGAAAGATAACCTGGAACAATGTTGTGATGTCGTTCTCAAAATGAGTCAGAGTTTCTGTGAGATTTGTGACTAAAAGAAGAAGAAGAAAAAAAAGATGTCCTTAAAGACTTTATCTTTTTTTCCCCTAAACTACTAAATGTTAGGGAGTATTTACTTGCATAATTTGCTCTCACATTCCTCTAGATTTGACAGATTGCAGTGGTCAAGCTCGGACAGTCCAGCCCTGCTGGCAGAAGCCTCCTGACCACAGCGTTCCAGGTCAGGTCATCCAGCCTGCTGTGATTCTCACTACTGACCTCCCATCCTTGATACCCCAATCCTTTTGTCCACCAGTTTATCCCCTTCTTTTCCAGTGTGTCAGTTTCTTGTTCTGAGTCATAGTCTCCATATATCTTGGTCCCTGAAACCTGCTGGGGGCATCCTGGATTGTAATCCTGCCTTCCTGAATCCTTGATAGTTTCTAATTGCCAATGACTAGTTGATATGCTTCTTGGATAGTTATTCTGGATAAAAGATCTAAACAACAGAATAATGACTCTTTGTCCTGATCCTCTGTGACTTATTGTGTCTATTCACCTGTTAAGACATAGTTAAAGCACTATTTAGGGATTGGTTAGCTTAAAAAAAATACACTAAAGCAAACCCAAGATTACTTGTATAATGTTATTCTTGGTCAATTTCATTTTTGTATGCTTTCTTGAATAGGAGACTAAGAAGTAGCATCACAGCCAGATCACAGGGAATTGGACTTCTGTTACCCATGCGTCAATCTATAATCTGGGTGTGTTTATGGTTTTGTATATCACACATGCAAATGTCATTGTCCAAGTACTTAGAAGCTTAAAAAGACATGGGGCCTACTGTACTATATCTTGAACTATCTTTGGATTTTAACCTAGTTAAATGTTTTGTCATCAAGCTAAATTACCTGAGATAAGAACCAAAGAAAGATCTTTGATTCTGCACTTCTCCTCTTGTGCAATCTGTCACCATGTCATCTTGTTTCCCTAAATCATGCTACCAGCATCTGTGGCCTCAAAAAATAAAGCAGACAACTTTCTATTCTCCCTGTCTTTACTCTTATTCTTCTGCACTTGTTTTTTCACTCAGCAAGCTCAGTTAGGTTTTTGTTGTAATGAAACTCATGTCATGTAACCATTATGGGATGAAGACCCCAATTTGTCTAACCCTGTCCTATCTTTTTCATCCTGAATTAATATTCCCCCTCCTCCATCCCATCCGGCCCCCTATTCAAGACCACTACAACTATATTGGCTTTCTTTGTGTTTCTTAAACTTGTCTAGACTGTCCCCTCTACCCAGAGAATGTGTACTTTCTCTCTTCCCGTTTTTGGAACTCTTTTCCTCAGGTCTTCCTACAGCTGCCTCCTTCTCATCATTCCGTTCTCAGCTCAAATATACCTGCCTTAGAAGTGTCTTTCCTACTGGCCATTCAACCTAAAGCTGTCACACACACACACACACACACACACACACACACACACACACCCCTTACTCCTTAGTCACTCTCTATCCTCACACTTTATTTTATTTTTTGTGTCACCATCTGAAATTATCTTGTTTTCAACATTTATTTACTTATTTTTTTGCCTTTCTTTACCGCTGGAGTGTAAGCTCCATGAGGAAAATAATCCTTATGTGTTTTGTTCACTGTTGTATCCCTGCACTTAGAACTGTGACAGGTATATGGTAGGTATTCAATAAATGCTTCTCAAATAAGTAAATACATTTCTGCTTCTCAACTATTTTCCATGCCTTTCCTTTCCTTTCCATTCCCACATCCATCATTCTACTTTAGGCCTTCATAAATACTACTTTGGGCTATTGATAAACTTTCCTAATTATGTTCTTTTATCTAGTCTTCTTTTTTTGCCAAAGCCCCTTCATGTTGACACCAGGGCTATATATTTTTTAAAACTCTCCTTATGCTATTCTTTTGCTGAACAAAGCGACACTTCTACTACCAAACGTATTCTACCAGGGGTGGGGTGGAATAGTGATGCATGGGGAGAGCTCAGGTATTTATAGAAGACGAGGTCCCTTCCTTGATTGTCGCTGGGTCTAAACCTAGAGCAAGATCGAACATGCACAGCTGCTTCCTCTCCATTAATTAGGCCATACAACTTCAGAAAAATATGTTTCTGTGCTCAGGATGGCCTGGAGACTTCAGAATGTCATTTTAAATAGGAAGAATTTGATATCATATTTACTCAAAATAACCCGTTTTCTTCTGTGTAAAAATAAGTGTCACAATTCGTTTCCTGGACATAGTGAGAACCCTGCTCACAGTGGGTATGTGACAGAAGAGTGTGTTGAAAGAAGACAGCAAATTAGGGGGAGACTAGTTATTGATTTTTTGTTTTAATTCCCTCAATGCCTAGCCCATTGTCTTACACATAGTAGACACGCAGTCAATCAATTTGAAATATTTGAGTGTTTACATTTTCCTACGCTTTATGCTGTGCACTGGGGACATAACAGTAAACAAAATACAAATAATCCCAACTAGATTTTAGGCTGGTAGAGAGAAAAGCCCTAAACTGATCAACATACAAATCAAAATAAAAATTGTGGCATACTTCAGAACACAGTGCAATGCCAAGTCAGCACGCTTGCCTCCCTGTAAGTGGATGCTATACAGCTGGATGGCTGCCTGCATTGCTATCCTATCTTTTACTTTAGGTTAAAGGAGAAACTAGTCATCTTTGGGTAAATGCACTGTACTTTTGCAGAGTCGCTTATGCATGATGTAGAGGGGGAGGGGAGGGCAGAGACTGTCATGCTAGTTCTTTCTGTCTGTGGGAAAGCCGGCTATCACAACACAGAACAGGGCGCCTGGTGGAACATATAACCTCTTCCTTCACATCATGTTTTCATAGTTGATTGCTTCTATGAACTTCCCGTTTCCTTTTTCTGTGGATTTTTTGCCAAGTGTGAATGACAACAATATTGGGAAATGAAAAATAAAAAATCCTCACTGATTAAGATCAGAAAAAAAAAAAAGAGTACACAGACCCTGTAATACTTGAGGCAGGGGGTGGTGATCTGATAAAGTCTTCTTAAGGAAACTGCAAAAAAATCTAACCTGAAAAGACACGAAAGGGTTATTTGAGTAAAGAACAGGAAATAGAGCAGTCAACGGAAAGCAACAATGTTATGTAGGTCCAGAAGCTGGGAAGAAAAGACTTTGAGATGCTTGAAGAAGTCTGATGAACCTGGAGTATAGATAGCATGGGGCATGATAGTTAATTAGAACGGGAGAGATGGGAAGAAGCTAGATCACACATGGCCTTGCAGCCATCAGCTGCTCTCTAGATTGCAGAATCAATGGTCTACCCCATGCCTTGCATCCTTCCTTACCCTAATTGCTTGTCCCTGTTTCCTTGTTTGGCCTTTAAGCTTTTCTGATGGTTCTACTACATTTCTAGTCAGGACCAGCATGATTCCTTAAAACTTCCAGTTTTACATTATTATTAAATCTGTTCCTTAGGGGTTGTCTTTGTCTCTCAGTTCCCAAGCATTTCGCTGCTGGCTTAAGAGGAGAACACATTTTGTGGGCTCAGATATCTTAATCACTGTTCTAATCTACAACTCTGTTTCTACAAGGAATTCAGAAAAAGCTAAACACTATGACGTGCTTCAATATATGTATAGAAAATTGTATATTGTCTATGAGAAACTTGTCAAGTAGAAGCAATCAGACATTGGACAAAGAATTATTTACAGCTTTCCATGAACTAGTGTCCTTTTAGTCTCATCTGGCCAACTCTAGGACTTGCACTGTGAATGTGACAGAAACATGTATGCTGCTCTTTATAACATACATTTACTATGCTGATTTTCTTAATATTTCCTGCAAAGAAAAAGCAAAAAAATCCTGCCTCCTGACCTTTGTGCCCCACAGCTGTTTGACATGGTGCCTCTCACCAGGTAGGTGTCCAATAATAGTGGCCCTGAAAACCCTTCCCAGCAGAGTACATTCTTTCTGCTGAACAACTTATAGGCCCTGAACTCAGGGGTGAATTAGCTCTGCTCTGTACATATCGTCCAGAGAGGAGCAGGCAATAAAGGACGATGGGAGAGAATGCCACTGATGGTGCAAGTCTTAGCAACATTATCAGTGCATATTTGCCATAATGTGGCTCTAAATGCAAATCATACAGATAGTCATAAAAAAAAAGAGAGAACACATAAGGTATGCAATCATAAAGCTGTTATATATTAAGCATTTAGTATGTGTCAGATGCTGTGCTAAGAATTAGCTGCAAGCTACACAACAGATATTGTCATCTCTTACAGGTTAGAGAAGTGAGGCAGAGGTAGGCAAAATTACCCCAGAACCACACAGTTAATAAATGTTGGGAAAATTTTAAATCAGGTCTGCCTAGTTTAAGATCTAAATACAGACTCTGCCAAGGACATTCAATTTTTCAAATTAGTCTAGGCCATAGAGATCAGGCCCCCTCCAAACCAAACCAAACCAAACCAAACCCCTACTGTCAGATGTAACTCAGTGGCTGACATAAGTGACCTGATCCATATAATTATCAAAATAGAGATATTATTCCACAATGAGCAGCACTCTTATAGAACTCACTAGCAAGTGGTGGATCGGCCATGGAAGCTGCTTCATGCTTTTCTCAAAAATTCAATCAGGTGGCTTGAAGTGTTATGAATCTTCAGTTCAAAATAACAGTCAGTTTTGCTGTGCTCTGTTCTATCTATCAGACTGATCATTGCACAAATGTCAAAATGAATATATATACATATATGTATATAATATATGTGTAAATGTATATATATTATATATATATATTATATATATATATATATACATATAATATATATATATATATATATATATATATATATATATATATATATATATATATATAATATATATATGTATATATGTGCGTGTTTCCCCGAAAATAAGACTTAACCGGAAAAATAAGCCCTAGCATGATTTTTCAGGATGACATCCCCTGAATACAAGCCCTATGCGTCTTTTGGAACAAAAATTAATGTAAGAACTGGTCTTATTTTCGGTTAAACATGGCATATATATATATCATTTTACATGTATAGCATTGTATATATTTCCAGTGAGCATGAGATGGATAGAGGAGGGTCAGCTCAAAAGAATGATGCTTGAGTCTTGTTAGAGAAGCTGAGATATACTGACTTTGGAACTGTATTACAGTCATGTGTCAATTTAGGATGGGGATACATTCTGAGAACTACATTATTAGGTGATTTAATTGTTGTGCAAATGCTTAGGAGCTATGATAAATAAAATAACATGAGATTAAATCAAGCACAAGAGAAAATTATGCAATCAAGAGACATGGTAAACCTGTGATATGTGAGGCGGCTGCTGGCATAACGTGGCATACTGTTTTACAGCAAACTTATTTTTTTATTTATAAATTGAAGGAGTACACTCTAAAATAACGATTAAAAGTATAGTACAGTAGATTCATAAGCCAGTAATTTATCATTATCAAATATTATGTACTGTACATAATTGTATGTGCTATACTTTTATACAACAAGCAGCACAATAGGTCTGTTTACACCAGAATCACCACAAACACGTGAGTAATGTATTGTGCTATGATGTTAGGGCAGTTAGGAATTTTTTGGCCCCATATAATCTTATGGGACCACCATTGTATATGTGGTCCCTTGTTGACTGAAAGGTCATGACGCGGTGCATGGCTGTATTTGCTTTAAGTTAGAACCATATTAAATACCTGCTAAGGGCAAGGCTTTGTATGTGCTGAGGATACACTGATGAACAAGAAAGACTGTCTCCCCATAATTGTCCACCCCTCTCCCCACTGCCTGAGTGTCTAAGCTTAGCTCACTGTACCCCTGCATGGCCCCATACCTGATCAGTCCCAAATCTGGTCAACAGGGAGATAGAGGGAGAATTTTATTTCGTACTTCCTTCTAACACTGATGTAGTCAAGTCTGAATTCTTGGCCTTCAAGAATTGTATAAAAACATTTCTTCTACTCTGGTCATTTGAATCTATATTTTAATAATTTTAGTGTTTATGTATGCCTTTTGATGATATTTTTTTAAAAAGAGAACTCTGAATTTATCATTTTGATCAAGGAATTGTGTGCTCCCTGACCTTCATGTACAGCGTGGTCACTGACCCACTGTCAGTAAACCATACTTTGTGAAATGTTTTCCCAGAAATGGAGATACATTTGCACAATTGCTTTCCATTCTCTTGGTGTCTCTTGTTAGCAGCAGAGAGCATTTTGTATGAAAGCCGGCAGGGGTTAGGACGCAGTTCACGGTTATGGATCTCAGCAGAGCTAACGGGCATGTACGGGGATGAAATCTGCAACTTTTGCCTCATTAGCACCATGCCCCCTACTGAGTTAACCAGCCATAGGCAATTGGAGAACTCTGAAGGTTAATTCTTTCTGCCCATAAGTAAAGTTGCAGCTCAATGGACTAAGCCCTTAAAATGTTATCACTCCAACCAGGAAATTTTAAGTGGAAAAATAAATATGACTGATAGCACAAAAAGGTTAAAAAAATAGAAAACGGCTCTAAAACAGACTTACAATTTTTTTAAGAGTTGCATAAAATATTCTGTAACTTTTATAGAGGTTATGACTCAAAACATGTTTCAACCATGTGATTGCCAGGAACGATTAAAATAAATAGCGCAAATGGGGCAATTAAATATAGATACTAACAGCTTCAAACCACAAGAGAAGAGAAATGAAGCAGCTTTGTTTTTCTTCTAAAAACACCCAGGTGAATTTATTTGGAATTAGAATAAAGGGCTGTTTTGAAAAGCTAGATAGGGAAGAAGACTGATGAGGCTAAAAAATTATGATTATTTCCACCCTTAAGGGAGTCCTGTTCTAAGCTAATGTATCAGTATGAGACAGTGCTCCTGCTAAATTACATGCAAATCAGTTAGAAGAGATGTCTCTGAGGGCACAACCAAAGGACCACTGTCTCTGTAGTTTAAGACAAATGTCATGCATTCACGCTACACTTCTGAGGCATCCTGTGACCCCAAGTCAGTGCTCATCTCCAGGAGGCACCCTAGTTTTCCTCTCCTGGCTCTTGTGTCTTGAAGACACAATGCAGTATGAGAAAACAGGGAGGTCTATCTCTGGTTAATATCCTTTGTGTGTGAAATTAGCACTAACACAGCTGAACTAAACTGAGCCCCACTCTCTGGCAATGTGGACATGGGGAATGAAAAATGAATGCCACAATGAAGCCAATAGGTCTTCAACAGTTAGTTAGGGATGTGGGTGATGGCGTGGATTTGGAACATCAATAGTTACCATGTCTATGTATTCTTCATTTTGGCTTTGTGGCAAAAGGCAGATGTGTAAAGAATACTCATTTGAAAATAGCTAAGATTTATTGAGCACTTACCATGTGCTATGTGCCTGCTACTTGGACAATTTTATGTAGTCTTTGAAATAGGTAGTTGTAGAAGTTAAAGAAAACTCACCAGGAAGGGCAGAGCCAGCTAACTGAGGAAGTCTTTCACTTACCCCAGCTTTACCCAAACTCTGTGTCTTCACTATAACGCTCACTGGAACAGCAGCATAAGTAGCAAGCATGGTTTCTAATTACCTGGATAACTTGTCATAAGATAATCACAGGGGACTTTCATTACAGACGGAATTAAGACTTATTTGTAAGGAATAACTGTACAGTGGTATGCTGGGATAGAATATAGAGACTATAATAGAACAAAAAATTTGAGTGAGAATAAGTGCTTTACCTGTTCTGACGTCTTCTGAGGTGCATATGTGAAGTTATACAGAAATCCTATAATTATGTTGCTGAGAAAATGTCCTCAGAGATCTTCTAGAATACTATGTGAGGGACATAAAGCAATATTGCAAAGCATGTGTATCCTCAGCATCAACTCAGTCCAAACAGATGTTGTTGAAAAGTATATTCTCTCATGTAATATTAAATTTTTATCTAATTTAATTTTCAGAACTTCTTTCAAATAGTTAGCAACCTTCTAGATGAAGAAAACAAGGAAAAATGGGAAGATGCACAACAGGTAAGGTTGGAGATATTTCAGACTTTAAAATGAAATTGGTTAAATAAAGTTTTGAAAATATGTGAAAAAATTAATGGTTTACTATTCCAAGAATGCAAAAGGGAACCTTTAAAAGTCATCCTAGATTATGTCATATTAATTTTAGAGAAAATTAGTTATCTCTTTTAGTATAACAATCAATAGAAATAATGATATTTATAAATGAGAGAAAACTGAGCAGTTTTAAGCAAGGTATAACTTTAAGATATTAATAAATAAAAACTATATGCCTTATTAATCATTTTCTTTCCTATCTATGGACTGTGGCAAAATCAACAAGTCTAAAAGCACATGTTGCAAATTGAACTGTGGGGTACTAACTAGTAAAATCATTTGCATTTACTACAACGCTACATATAATCTGGGTCATATATACAGATATACATTTTGATTCAAAGCCAAGAGTTGTAAAAATGAGTTCTCATTAAAAAAAAAAATTGTATTTTGCTTTTCTCTCTTTCTGTTATGCATGATCAGTGTAGCAAGAGATCTTATTGCTGTAGTTATTGTTTTAAAGTGCCTTGCACTGCCACTTGTGCTATACTGACATATGGTTAATAACATTTTTTTTTTATTGCAGAAAAAGTGCATTAGACATTAAGAAAGGGAGAATAAGCATGTTTTTTACAATCCTGTAAAAATTTAACTGTAATTTTAACTGAATCCTGTTAATTCAACTGAATGCTAAATTTCTTTAAATTGACCCATGTTAAAAACGCCAAGAGACTTTCTGTGTGACTTATGTGGGATATAAAACAGAAAGCAACAAAGGAACAAGACAAATAAAGAAACAAAAACTCATAGACACAGACAATAGTTTAATGCTTGCCAGAGGGTAAGGGGGCAGGGGATGGTAGATGAAGCTAAAGGGGTTCAAATATATGGCGATGGAAGGAGAACTGACTCTGGGTGGTGAACACACAATGTGATTTATAGATGATGTATTACAGAATTGTACACTTGAAACCTATGTAATTTTACAAACCATTGTCACCCCAATAAATTTTAATAAAAAAATGAAGAAGAGATAGGAAAAACAAACAAACAAAATGTCAAGAGAACTATGCATTTTTTAAGTCAAATTCAGGTGTACAAAGCAACATAATAGTTAGACATTAACACCCCTCACAAAGTTATAAGCCCCCTCCCCCAGGCTCCTACCTCTCTGACATCGTATATACAGCTATTACAATACCGTTGACTATATTCCTTATCCTGTATTCCACCTATGCAGTCTTGAAAATGAGAATCTTTACTGAGGTTCAGGTGAGCGGTCTAGCCTTTCCTGCCTTTATAATCACATCATGGGCCCCCAGGAGTAAAGCATGCCCTTTATTCCTATTCTGATCCGAGCTCAAAAAACAGTCCGGTGTGGGTCCACCTCATTATCAGGTACAGATTCTGTGCTTCTGGCCATAGCAAAAAAAAAAAAAAATATCCTTAGTTTAAGACGCTAAATCTTTTTCTACTAGATTAAGTTATATATTTGTCCTTGGCTTTTTTTCTAAAGGAGAGTCTTATCCATTCACTGTAAAAAAAAAAATAGTGTCTTTCCAAAGAATGCAGCTGCAGAGGCTAAGCACATCTGTCTAGAATGCTGGAGACTATTAATTATGGATATATGTAAAACAAATGTGTAATACCCTATTTAAAACAAGAGTGCAGTTTATCAGATCCAAGTTCTTTACTGTGCAGTCCCAACGTGAACAAATAATGAATGGTGGCAGAACTTCTCCTCAAGGAAAATCCTGAATCCATAATACATCTATTTACTTGAGATTTTTGAATTAGCTATAACAGTCATTTGACAACTTGTTTGAGGCACATCAGCCCCTGTTATGAAGGGTCAAACTATGTTTAATTAAAGCAGCCTACTAAAAACATAGTATACTGAAAGGAAAAAAAGACTACACTCAATATAACATTATTTTGTACACCACCGTGTACAAAATATTCGACAAGTCCATTTCAGTCAAGACAAGCCATTTCAATTTCAGTCATGATATTATGTTCTTGTTTATACTGAAAACTCACATGCCTCTACAGCAGGAGTGGGCAAACTTCAGCCAATGACCCAAATCCAGCCTAATACCTGTTTTGTAATTAAACTTTGCTAATATAGCCACACCCATTCATTTACATAATATCTATGTTTGCTTTGGTGCCACTAGGATGTAGCTGAGTTGTTCAGAATTGAGGCACTCTGACCCCCAACACGTAAAATGTTTGCTGTCTGGTTGTTTATGGAAAAAGATTACCAACCTCTGCTCTACAGCATTTGACTACTGGGAAAATATAATTAAAAACAAAATCTTCTGCCAACCTAGAAAACCTCTCCACAAAGATAGAAGAGAAAGAAAATGGTTTTATTGTTGAATAAGCATTAAACCAGAATGTGATGGGTGTCACAGGCAATCTGCTAAGAGAGTACAAAGACAGAAAGAAATCTCACTCTTTTATATAGCCAAGAGGACTTGATAGCACCATTTGTCACACACAGTTCAACCTAAATTCACTTGGTAATTGAAGTGACCACTTGTTAGTTAATTGGCTTTATCCAAAGTGGGGAAAAATAGCCTCTTACATCTTAATGACTGCAGGTAGTTTTGCCACTTACGGCAAGGTGCCTGCTGAAGTTAGGCTTCTACCCTCACATAGAAACTGATAGAGGCGTGTCTTTCTTAATGATTATATTTCAAAGAGAGAGAGAGACAACCTGGGTCTTTAAACTGATAAGAGTTTATTTCACATTTTAAAAGATTATATACATTTCAAAGAGACAGAGAAAGAACTTAACAATGACCAGTTTTCTGATGTAAATGCCCTAAGAAAAGTGAGGGAGGAATAGGATTGGGAAAGGGCATCTCATATTTTCAACAGGGGAAAGTGAGCCTCTTATTTTTCATTTTTGGAATGGGGATGATAAACTTTCAGAATTCATATTTTATGATTGGAAATGCAGGTAAGTGACAGAATCTCTCCCCAAATCTTTCTGAAATTAAAAATTATATAAAACTATTTATATATATATAAGTAAATATGTATAAAACTATCTATGGCCATACATTTCTAAGTGTGATATTCATTGTTGATGTCTTCAAGTGAGTAATGTGAGTAAATACATACCCTCTAAAATATATAAATATTAGATGAGCATAGCTGCAAGCTCCTATAACATACACACACTGTGTCTGCTGCCCTCACTGCTCAACAAGTCTTCCTCCTCCTGCCACGCCTCTCTGGCTCTTACTACACTGTTTCCTGCTAATCAGCATCGCTCCCCCCTGCACTAGCCTTTGCAAATGCGAAACAACTAAAACTCTTTAATCCAGTTAATTTTTTTCATGACTAGATGCAGCAGCGGTACTAAATGGGTCAAAGAAATGAACCTAACTTCAAAACACTTTTTTGTTCTGATACGATTATGTAATGCAGGCTGACTTGATAAGTGTGATGGGTTACACATGCTAAAATTCCTGTCGCCTTTTAAATAGCCTTCATATTCTGTGCACTGTGAGCTATTTGCAAAAGCAGGTCATATCTAAGAAAACAGTCCTCTGTGCTGTGTGAGGTGGCATGGTTTGGGGTTTGCTTTGTATATGTACATGTGAGGCATCTACGCCAGAGGTATTACTATAATCCTAAAATTATTGTTCAAGTTATTCATATAGTCACTATTATAATTATTAGAAATAAATATCTCTTCCAAGATAGTTAGTCATTATGCAGTAGACTTAATAGTTTGTAAATATGTTCATGCGGGCAATAAAAATTGTTTTTTCTTCCAGTGTCCGTCAAGTAAATGCTAGGAAAAAAAATCTAAAACGTCCCCAAATTTCAGCATTCGTTTGGTTGTATTTGTGAGGGAAGGAGCCCATCAAAAGTAAAGACACTCTGTTTCTAAGCAGAAAATCTGTTAGGAATTTTGAGTCTCCATCCATGTATGAGGATTAATTACTGCATCATATCACTCCCAAAGTTCTTGCTGTGTGACACCTGCTGTCATTCTCAACTATTAGTTCAAAAAATACAACTATTGCTGCTCATAAAAATTTCTTTAAATAAATCAGAATTCATTTATGAACTCGTGTAGTTTTTTGTTTTTGTTTTTGTTTTAGAAATTCCAGTTATATATTCCATTACACAGACTTTTTATTTCATCTAATCTTTGCTTATTTTTCTAGATTTATCCAGGCTCAATAGAGTTAATGCAGGTGATTGAAGATTTTATACACATTGTTGGAATGGGGATGATGGACTTTCAGAATTCATACTTAATGACTGGAAATGTAGGTAAGACATAGGATTTTTCCAAAATCTTACTGAAATTAAAAAAAAAAAAATTGCAAGTATTTGCGCCATACATTTCTAAGTGTAATACCCATTGTTCCTATCTCTAAGTACATGAGAGTAATGTATTAAGGATACTTGATGTCTGATTTTTAAATGGACCCAACCACATATACATCACAAACACATGCACTTGTGTGTCATCTGCATTCTTTCGTATGAAGCATATAGACCTACTGGTGTTTATCTGCATATGTATGTTTAAAGAAGAATATGTGCTACATTTTCCATTTACCAAATGTCCCTTGCTATCCAATCTAATGTTGAAATATATATATACCCTAGTGTGTGTGTTGTTCTAAATGATTCTCCGTGATCTTCCATATACTGTTCATGAAGATACCTAGTTACTTTCTTGCTGAATATGCCTGGGTTGTGGAACACTTCACATTACCTTGAGGTTCATGGTCACAACTGCTGCTACTTCTTATTTTACTATAAGACCGAGTCTTATATTAATGTTTGCTCCAAAAGACGCATTAGAACTGATTGTACAGCTAGGTCTTATTTTCGAGGAAACACAGTAGTCTTCACATAAAGACCACTGAACTATAACTATAGATGGTAATGTGTTTAAATAAATATATCTTACCTCACAGTCTTATTCACTGGATGTTTCAGCTTCCAATTCTGGATCAGGAAGAGACCTAACTTGATGGGTTAGGATTACTAATCCCACTTGATGGTGGGATTAACTAGGAGAGTTCAACTGGTACGGAACATTTTTTTTTTCTTTTTTTATAATTAAGGTTTTTGGTGACTCATTTTACACTTGATCTCTTCTTATAATCCTTTAGTTCCACAGAGACTCATTTGATCCTAAGATATCTTTCCACTAGGATGACCTCAAATTGTAATGGATAATAGCTCCCTACAGGTGATATTCTTCAATTGAGGAAAGCCTGTGTAATGCAGTCTTCAAAGGTTTGGAGAGTTCCTTGCCCATATACCATCTTCATGCAGTATAAGGCCTCACCAGTTAGACTTCTGTCTTATTTCACCTTCGGAGTCAGTTTGAGAGCCCAGATTTTTCACCACAGTGAGTTTCAGCCGCTTGTGCTGGTTCAGGAATGGAATGCGCTGTCCTTTGCTAGGAGCAATGAGAAGAAAGAGGGACCAATAGTAGTATTTTTGTTGATGAGTTCAGAAATCCATGAAAATCCAAACCTAATGTTTATTCCAAAAGTGTCTGGGGAAAGAGAGAAAAGGGAAAGTCTGTAGGAAAAGGGATAGCATGTTGGGCTATGAATTTGGGGGCACACGGAAAGAAGAACCTGGAAAGCTGCTAGGGATGCTGGTCATTCAAGCTGGAACCAGTCTCCTGAGAGCCACATGTGTGATTTCTTTGGTGAGGAAAGAACCACGAAGGCTGCTCTGCCAGACGAGACAATTTGCAAACTAATTTGCAAAAAAAACTAAGGGGCAAAAAACTAAGATCTATTGTGTTTTTGTTGTTATTGTTGTTCTTCTTGTAAATGTTAACATCTAATTTTCAAAGGCATTGCTAATAAAAAGTATTATCAGGTCATTGCATGGCATTTATGAGAGTGCATTTGGAAAAACCATAAAAAACAAAGTTAATCTCAGAGTCTAGTAAACTTAAATTGGAACTTGAAGTAGGCCGTTTGAATAGCAGCATATCAAATTCTCTATAGTACTAGTATTATTTGCTATAAAAATTCCATAATTCTATAAATATCCATAAATTGCAAACATTTATTCCTCTTTACCTTTTTCTGGACTTCCCCAAATTGTATATTTGAAAAACTGTGTGTATTATTATTTTTTTTGCCTTTAGATTATGTTCTCTAGGCTTGCCTACTTCCTTTATCATCACTAAACTTTAAGAAGCATGTTAAGCATAATAACTCACAGTAATTTAATGATGCAAAAAAAGCTGATATTGTCCTGTATTGTCTTCAAACTTGTATAAGGACAGTTTGATTATTTGGCCTGATCACATATGTAGCATTAATTATCCACATTATTAAAAAAGTCATGTTCTGTGAATGAAAATCCCAAGCTTTATTACTCTGCCCAAAAAGGATCTTCTTTATTGTTGATTTCCCCAAATACTGTCTCAGGACAGACTTACTGTAATTTGATGACCAGAAAAATGGTTATTCCCAATAATATTTAAGAGTTTAGTGAAATGTATCCGTATAGTAGTCAGGGTTCTGCAAAGAATCAGAACCAATATATGTAGCTATATAGAAAGAGATTTATTTTGAGGGATTGGCTTATGCAATTATGGAGGCTGAGACATCCCATGATCTGCAGTCTGCAAGCTAGAGACCAGAAAAGCTGACGGCATAGGTCCATTTGAGTGTGAAGGCCGGAGAACCAGGAAAGCTAGTGGTGTAAGTCTCAGCCTGAATCCAACAGCCTTAGAACCAGGAGCACTGCTGTCCAAAAGCATGAGAAGATGGATGTCCCAGCTCAAACAGAGAGCAAATTCATCCATCCTCTGCCTTTTTGTTCTGCTCAGGCCCTCAATAGATGGATGATGCTCAGCCACATAATTGAGGAAAATCTTCTTTGCTCAGTCTACTGACTCAAATGCTAATCTCTTCCAGAAAAATTGTTACAGACACACCCAGAAATAATGTTTTACCAGCTATGTGAGCACCCCTTAGTCTAGTCAAGTTACACATAACATTAACCATCACAGTCGGCTAGTATCAAATTGGATGATATGAATAATAACTACTTACTATTACTATTCTTTATGCTACCCAATTTGATACTAGTACTAGTAAACCATGATTTTCTGTTTTATCTGATATTTCCAAAATTTTTGGACAAGGACACACAGAGAGAATATTTTATAGTAGCAAATTGTGGAATGTGTGAGTTGGCACTCATTTGTCTTAACATCCAAATTCCCAATATTAATTATCAGACATCAAACTCATTATACTGAACACACACACTCAAACACACACACTTGGTCATATACATACCCGCAGCCCGTGTGGTAAACAGAGACTAAGAAAGGTTGGTAATCCCTTATAGCCGTTTTCTTCAGTGTATGTTGGATTAAGACTAAAGAACTTCAGAAGATCATCAGGTCTTTTAGAGAGATTGCAACTTTTTTTTCTTTTCTTTTTTCTTTTTCTTTTTTTTTTTTTTAAATAAAGCCTATAGTCACAGCCACCTCACTTTTCTGGAATATAGATAATAACTTCCTAAAGAAAGAGACAGAGTTGAACAGCCAAAAATAAATGTCATAAAGACTATATAATTCTGTAAGATAGTCTCAGAACTTCATGATAGCTTATTTTACTTCAACTTTAAATATAGTTTCAGCATTTTTGGTTCCTGGTTTAGAAAGAATGAGTTGTAAGCAGAGACAGTGGTGTTAAAAGCACAAATATAACAAATAAAATAGATGAAATGCTGAAACAATAAGGAAAAAGAAGTACTGAAAGAATACAGCAGACTATGGAGTCCATACTGTGGGAACAAACACCTCCTCATGCCTCACCCTTGAAAATATTAGTTCTAAGACATAGGACAATAATTTAGTCTAAAATCATGGCCTTTATTTATTAACATAAAAGTTCCTGTAATTTGATAAAGATGGGAAGAAAATGAGTGACATATCTTGGAAAGATTTTCTTCAAAAATAATTCAAATGAAGTTTTAATGCATATTTTATCTGAAAAATGCCCCTACCTATATCGGTTTCTGATAAATGAAATGCTCTTACATGTTAAAATCTATAAACATTCCGGTATGTATGCATGCATGTTTATTTTTGGAGGGAGCAGGTCCATAGCTTTGATCAATTTTCAAAAGACAATGATCTCAAAATGTTTAATACAAGTTTTGGAAAAAATAGTCCTAGGAACAAAGATGTTAAAAAAGCCAATGCACATATAAAAAAATTTATCTTAAATAGATTTTTTCATATTCACATATGACTATGACATTCAATATAGACATATGATGATTATAATAAATGAAAGTTAATGAGCACTTACTAAAGACTGATCACTCTACTAAATAGCTTTTATAATTACTGAATAAATAAATTAATTAATGCGTATGAAAAATTGATATGCTACAGAAAAATTTCAACTTTCAATATGCCTCAGTTTATTAGAAAATTGTATTCTAAATGTTCTAAATATGCCGTATAGGTAAGTGGTTTTTATTTTAGTAAAAGTGAATTTTTAATGTATTTAAAAATTGATTATCATTAATTAGGTTGGAGGGACTATATCTTAATAATATTTAAGATTATTTTTCTTCAACAAAAACATTATTAAGTTGTTTATACTTGCTTTCTATACTTTCTCTCCACACATTTTCTCTTCAGTCCCTTGCAGTTCAGCATTTTTTTCATTATTCCTGAAAGTCTTCTCAGAAAAGCCTTCTGGAAACTTCTGACTGACAAACCTCCTCACATGTTTCAACCTTCATATCTGCTGTGCCTTGTTAACCACACTCTCTTGAAACTGCCCTTTTAACATTTTTATATTAATTATAGTATAAAATGGAATTAAACGATAAAAATTAGATTCATGACTCAGAAATATTTAGATTTTTTTGGAGACAGAGAAGATGTAGCACTAAAGAGGAAAAATGTACATTATTTGAGGCCTAGCTGTTTTCAGTTCCAAAGATTGAAGAGACTGTATGAGCTCTTACATGATTAGAGTGATAGGGCACCTGCATGATTTCCTTTGTTCTATAGCTTTGTCTAAAGTTGCAGCAGAGTGTTTTATAGTTTTTTATTATGCTTTTAGTCATCTATTTTCCACAATCACAGTAACTTCATGTAGCACATTATGTTTGCTTTATTTATTGGTAAGAATAGCTTATTCTTTAGAAATTAATTATTTTGATTTCAAACTTAAAACTTGAGTTGTATTCATTGAACTGAATTCAGGGAAGATCGGTGATGTGTTACCTGTTGCTAGCCTACTGTTCAATTAAAAAATAATAATCTATCTCTTACTATTTCCCTAAGTGATTCAGGTCTTTAAGATAAGTGAATAACCTTAACAAAGAGATTGCAGTCTCGTTGTGGGCATAAAATAATTAAATTAATAAATAAAATATCGAGTGCCCTTGGTATGTGTCATATAAACCACTCACTACAGAGATTCATTTCAAGAGATGTTATTCGGTGTAAGGATTTAGAAAAAATTCTTAGGGAAGGAAACACTTATTGTAGACATTGAAGGATGGCCTGGACTGTTGACAACTGAACGTGAAATGGCAAAGAGATGAAGATGAGTGGCAAAGAGATGGTTATATTCAAGAACATTCTTTTAGAAAAACAGTATAGAGATGTCAAAGTCGAGGTTGTATTTAGTGTTGAGTGGTTTATTTTGATAAAAACATATATGTATGGAAGTAAAAGAAGTGAAATAAAATTGAAGAGGCATTCTGAGAAATGGTAGGATGGTTCTGAATACTGAAGACAACAGGGAGCTACTGAAGCTTGGCTTGAGGAGGGTTGAGCTTTGGTAAGACATATGTTATAGCAGAAGAATATTTTTTGAAATTGAGATAAAGTATAAACATGAATATTAGAAGATGTTTTTCAGTAACCCATGCAGGAGATGATGAAGATTTGAATTAATGGTAGTAAAAGTAGGAACCAAACTGTGATTATGAATTTGAGATTTTGTGAATATAGAAATGACAGCATTCCATAACTGACTGAGGTATAAGACAGAGGGGAGGAATTGAGATTATATTTATTGGACAAACATTTTAGACTGTCTTTCACATATTAATATTTAGATACAGGTAGAACCCTCAAATGAAAAAATAAAATGAGGTCTTGGGCTTTAGTAGAGAAGTGAACCTTATGATATACACTTGGTAATCACTGCATAAAAGTGATAGTTGAAGCCTAAAAGTTTGTTTGTTTGGGGGTTTTTTTCCCCCTGCTTTTAGGACAGTAACAGGAGAGAAAGGATATAAGGTGATGTCTATATTAAAAGCGAAGAATCATAGCAGGTGTCAAAGTAAGAATAATCAGAGGTAGTATATATAAAGCGTCTCAGTACAAGTCAGTATAAAATCATTGTCATGAAACTAACAGGAGGGAGAAAATATTTCAAATTGTGTATGCTAGTTAATATCAGTTGCTAGCAAAGTTCAGAGTATTAGAATGAAGAAAAATCATATGTGATTGCTGATAATACAATAAAAGTTCTGTAGGAAAAGCACAGAGTTAATAACATCCAAATTTCAGAGCTCTTCAGGTGGTTTCAATGGATCACACCCTTAACATTTTGATACAATTATCTCCAGGCATTTACATTGCACGAATGAATGTTGCTCCATCTACTTACTGCTATGGCACAGCCATTCCTTAGGCGCCATCAAAATTAACAATATCAGATTAAAAGGGAATTTGTTTTTAGGCCAATAGTATCTCAAAATACAAAATGCTATGATTGTTAGCTGTAAGGAATTTTAAAAATGGTTCCTATGTATAAACCTTAACAGAGATAAGTTTCTGGAAAGTATCATTTCAGTTCTTCTCCAGTAATCCAATAAGGCCTGTGCCTTAAAAACATTAAAGTTAAGACATTTTTCTTTGCCAAACTAAATATCATTGTCTATTCTTGTTTTAGAAATATGAAATACTGGGCTTTTCAGAATGAACATTTATTTTTTTTTTCCTGAAATTGAATCCGAATTTAATCTGAAGAATGACATAATACATTTTTGACATCTCCTTTCTCTCCACAACACTGCCTCATCAATATCAAATCTGTGTTGTTTCTTACACTCACTGGTAAATTTAATCATTTCTTTGGTAGAATATCTTGTCCTTCAATTGAGAAACCAAACTTCAGTCTGATGATGTATAAAAATAAAGCGGCTTCTTTTTCTAGGCTTATTTTACTTTCTATCACTGCTTAGTTTTGTTGCTCATGCATCTTCACTTATTTAACTTCCTTTCTTTAAAAATAAAACATTTGTAGTCAGTTGACACTGAGCCTGAGAAATACACAATTCAACATTATTTTTTTGGTTTATCTATAGTACCTGACGTTGGTTGTCAGCTAGATGTTGAGTCTGAAAGTGTCAGATTCTACCCCCACCTCCTGGCTCTCTACCACTCACCCTTTTTTGCTAGACACATGAAGCAAGTGGTGTGTTTTGCCTGCAAATCACAAACACAAATCTAAAAATACCTGTTTGTTTGTTTTTAAATTTATTTTATTATTTTTTTATGTTACTAACATACTGGTTCTCTTGAGAAAATAAATAGCTCAAACATAGTTTTAAACTATGCCTTGGAATGCTTATAACACACTATGAGTTCTTTATTTCTTATCTAATAAGAATTATCTCACAGTATTTTCTATGACCTACTTTTTCCAAGTGGTTGGAGTTGGAAGCGTTGGGAGGTCTTTGTGAAAGGCTGTATTAGACCCTTAGTGGCAAGCAAGACATACAACTCAGAGGATGTGATGGGCTCTCTTCCATCCAACTGAGAAGCCGTTTAGATGCTCTCTAGCATCAGTATAAGAAATCAGTAATGATTCTTGGTTTTAATTGGCTTTCAGAGGTCTTAGACATTCATTCAATAAATATATACCAAGTTCTGTTCTAGGTTCTGAAGATTTCCAGTAAACAAATCAGATAAAACTCTTGTTCTTTTGAAACTTGTTTTATAGCAGAGACAGATGTCAAACAAGTGCCATCCAACGTACCTGGTGGTTTTAGGTGATGTTAAGAGAAATAAAGCAATCCATCAGGGTGAAGTGATAGAGTGAAGCGAGGAGAGTCATTTTAGGTTGATTGTGAGGGAATGCCCTTCATCAAAGAAGTGATATGTGAATATAGACCTGAATGCCTTGAGAGTAGGAGACATGATGATATGTGGGGACAGAACATTTCAAGCAGAAGAAACAGTAAATACGAACGCCATGATGCACCTATGTTCTTGACATATGAGAGACACTAAAGGAGGCCAGTGGTGTTGGAGTGGCCGAGGCGGGGACTGTGGGAGGAGATGAAGTCAAAAAAGGATTGGGGAGCTAGACTGCGGAAGGCATTTGACTGTAGGTCTGATTATGTGTAAAACCGCTGAAGGATTTCAGCAGAAAAATGGCCTGATCTTATTTATGTCCTAAAAGGTTCATTCTGACTATAGAGTAGAAACTAATAGACTCGGGAGTATGACCGGGTACAGGCAGACTGGTAGAAAACTGATTGTAATAGGCCGGATAAGAGAACTTGGTAGTTTGGACTAGATGCCAGTGGAAATAGTGAGAAGTTGTCAGATGCTGGAGGTATTTTAATGGTTGATCTGACAGAATTTGCTAATAGAAGTAGAATATAAAAGACAGAATTTGAGGAAATGTCTCCACTATATCTCCAAGGACCCATTTCAAAAATAAGATTTATTTCCAAATCTGTGTACTATAAACAAATGTCAAAAACCTACTTTGGTGATCATTTAAATGTCTCTAAAATTTAGGATACAAAGCACACGGTTTAGGTTTATATTTCCTTTTCTCTTTCATTTTTATTAAGATATAATTGATAGTTTTAGGTGTACAACACAATACATTGATATATGTATATATTCTGAAATGATCATCACAACAATAAGTTTAGTTAACACTCATCACCACATATGAATTTTTTTTCCTCATGATAACTTTTAAGATCTCCTCTCTTAGTAACTTTCAAATGCACAATACAGTGTTGTTACCTGTAGTCACCACGCTGTTTATTTTTTTATATATTCTTGTTCCTGAGTCCAACACAAATTCATGCTCATGCAGTTTAAGCAATTTTATCCTTTAAAGCCATCAGCATTTTGTCATTCTACCTTTTGAATCCTTGGACAAAAGCTAGAATGAAATTGTTCATTAAAATGACTATGTAGAGCTGTAACTCACATTCAGCTGCCAGTTAACAAAGGAAACACATCCTACTTCCCCGACCATTTTTGTGTTTCTTCTTCTATTTATAAAGTCATAGAGCTGCAAGAATGGAACAATGCTTAGAGGTCAACGAAGTTTAGCCATAAACTGGTCAGCTCCATTCTACTTAAACTATTTTATGCTTTTTAAGTTAAAAAATAGCTAAAAAGTTTATTATCTAAGTTGGAACCGTGTTTGCAAAACACCTTTATCTCTCCAGCCTAAAAAATGTTGTTTGTACTAGTGCTCCTATCATAGTTACAACCCTGGACCTTAAAGTAGAAAACAATTATCATGTTATAGTGCTTCAGATTATCAGTAGGTCTGTATTCTTTTAGAGATAGCTGGGTGAAAATAGTTACCTGATATTTCCAGGTTTATCTAATCTGTTTTATAAAGCCATATTCAAGGACAGTTAGTCAAGGAGTCATTATTAAATAATATTTCTTTTCCCTGAAAAACTTGAACTAGAAAACATTGTTAATAGCCATTCTTTCTCATTTCAAGTAAGCCAAGTGCCCTAAACTTTTCCTCTGCTATGCCTGTCTTATGCCAATTCCTAGCACTACTACTAAATACTGCTCTGTTGGGAATCTCTCATATAGTCTCCAGATCTTCAACTGCTTTTGCTTCTTTATCCTGGTTTCATTTACTGTTAAGATATAAGAGAGTCTACATGTCGCTACTTTGGAATGCCTCTTTTCTTGTAGCACCTTATGTATACATTATTTGAGTCTACATTTTAATGAAAATTCCCTGGTATCAGACAGTGGCCATTATTCCAAGGGACTCATTTCAGAAGACCCGTTTGAGTACACTGTACAGGAAAATGTTTTTCCTTGTTTATTCTTCTTTGATTCCTCAGGCTTTCCAAGAAAAAGGTTTGGTAGAGCATTCCTTATATTATATAGCATTTCCCAAATTAAGGCTTTCACAAATATCCATGATGCTATTTACTTCTAGCAGCCTTGTTGCCAGAGTGTTAGGGCACCCACACAATTTGTCATACATCAGTGCTTCCGCTTCAGAGTGGATACATTTTTATCCTTGTGCATCTTAATAATTGAAAGTTAAAGATTTGTTTCATTATCTTGCTCAGCCAACCATACTCTAACCTACTTCTGTTATATAAAGAACTTCTCTATAGTTTTTGATATGATTCTAGGGAAATCTTACTAATTTATTTTATATTTCTGTATCAAAGTAAAATGAGTCCTGACCTTTGTTTTCATTTGTATTCATATTTTCATATATATCTACTTTATTAAAATATGTAAAATCATTCTTTGGATAATTACACATTTTTAAAGGATGCCTGAATCATTCCTTCAATGAATCTTTTGCAGTATATCTAGCCAGTGAAATTTTGTGAACTTATTTCTTACTTATTCAGTGTCCATCCCTTTGGTAACTGTCTAGTGGAGAATGCCTATAGAAAGACCAAACTAAGGGCTATTATTTATTTTGGATTTTATATTTACTGGGGAAATGCTCATGGTCTAAAGAAACCAAATGCGGTCACACAAAACTCAGTTGGAAATGTGCAACACCTAGAATGCACTGTATTGCTCAGCAGCATTGAACACGAATAGGAAAAACAGAGGAAAAGCTGACTTCTACCATCACTATGCATATCTATGACAAAAGAGTTTACATCCTAAAGGATGCAAAGTATGTAACAGAGATGGTGTACATACGTGTTTTAGTAGTACACCTTGATGTATTGGACATGGATTGTGAAAGCTGTTCTGAAATAGAATATCATAATTTCAGAATTAAGATTTCTGTTAAGAATAAAGGCCAAGAACTCTTGGGTTTCTTGCATGTTGACACATAGACCTAATTATTCTCTATGAAGAACGTGAGCTACTGCAAAGAAGTTGCTCATGACTTCTGTGCCCTAGGGAAGTTATGAAAAGGAGCTTTGCATAAAGGGATCAGTGCTTTGCCTCAGTTCAAGAGATCTGGAAGAGAACTCCAACTAGGGAAAGGCTTTCAGAGGTGGGATTAACACAGGGGCCATATGGGAAATTAAATGGCTTCTAGTTCCCTGGAGATAGTGCATCTAAAAGATGGTGGAAAGACAGGTCTTCCCAGCATGATTTCATTCTTCTGGTTGAGATTAAGCCCTTAGAATCTAGTAGAATCACATTTATAGAACAGACTAGAAATATCAAAATTTAAAGCCAACCTGAAAACAAAATTTGAATATTAAAAAATAATATCCCTCGTCTCTATTGGTTTATGCAGAAAAAACTTCGAAATTACTAAAGTTGGCATACTGCATGCTTTTTTTCCGATTTTGCTGTTCAACTAATTAGAAGGATATCGCCAGGAGTTTGTGTGAATATGAAAAACAATTCCATTTTAGTTGTCTCTATGGCAATACTTGCTATCTCTATGGCAATAGTGGCCTGCCTCTATAAAGATAACCAGTGAAGAGAAAAAGGCACTCATTTCCTTTCAACATTTTCTTCATTTTTTCTATTATATGCGGTTATACTAAGAATTCTGTGCTACATTATTCCTCTTTTCCATTGCTTCCTTCACTGAATTCCAAATCAATAAGTGCTCATCCAAATTTTACAACTGAAAAATATGACTCAGATTAAAGATCAGTGTCCTTTTATATCGATGCAAGCCGGTATGCTATTTTGTATCTAGGAAAACATACTGGGTTTGGAGCTAGATTTGGCCATAAACCTTGACTGCACAACTACCTGATCTTCTGCAGGTTATTTCTTCTCTAAATCCCTGTTTGCTCCTTTTAAAGTAGAGAGAATAATATCTTCCTCAAGGAGTTATTGTGAAGATTAAAGATAATACATATTTAGCAGCTGGTATATAATAGGCCCCCATAATTGGCAATGGACAAATATAGGGCCAAATATGGGCTATGCTACTGATAGGCTGTGTGACTTTGGTCAGGTCACTCAGTCCCTCATAGCCACAGTCTGCTTCTCTAGGGACCTTCTAAAATTCGTAACTAAATTTAATATGTAAGTTTCGTTGTTGTTGTTTTGTTTTGTTTTTTTTAAAATCTCTGTAGTACACTTATTGTTTATTTCACAAACGTATTTTATTTGCCCAGACTTCTAGGCAAATAATATAATGAAATCTTGAAAACCATTTATGCTGTGTCTGTATGTTTTTAAATGAGTTTGTAACACAATTGTCTTCTGTGGTGTTATGATAATAAAGGCCCATAAGCATTTCAGTAGTATTTTCACTTTGCTAGCTTAAGAAGTTACTCCTCTCTTCCATGTATTTATTTGTTGTTAATCAGATCCCAGTTCCCTTGAATGAGTCACACAGAGGAATGCTTTAATTTTATAATTTCTGCTCCTTAACATGTAATCCATCACCTGTAGTCTGCAGAATATTATCAATTATCTCTATAGATACATCAAATAATTCCATACCATCACTATATCCTCCTTAACTCATAAAATAAATTAATAAGTTTTCTTTTGTCTTTAAATACTCTTTTGAACAGTCAAAAATATTTTTTTTCTGCTTTTGTTACCTACTTAAATTTTTCATAGGAAGAATTTTAACTTCAGAAATGTAAATAATTACTTATATAGCTACTTTAATGTGTTTTTTTTACTTGATGTTCTGTTTCAATCTCGCATATGACTATGAGAGAGCAGATGCGAGTGCATCTGTGTGTGTGTGTGTGTGTGTGTGTGTGTGTGTGTCTGTGTGTGTGTTCTAAAATATTTATCAGTATTCGAACCTGAAATGCAGTTATTTTAGTTAGATGCAGTTGTTTTAAAATTCATGCTCTGGGCTTGAGTGATGTTAGTGTCTTTTCTTAAGTTACATAAAAGAATAAACACACTTTTTAATCAAAGTTAAACTGAATTGAAAATCTGATAATAACAAGATTTAAAGGACGTCTGACTTTAGATGCTGAACACTATTTTATTCAAGGTGTGGCTGTCAACTACAAAATAGAATTGTGAAGATATAGGAACTGAACAGTTAATGAAGGAATCATTTATATAGGATAATAGGATATGTAGAGCCTATTATCTGAATTCAAATAAAGCCTGATTCATTGAAGTTATTGATAGGGTTTTAAAATGCAATAGGAATACAGGGGACATAACTGAGATTAAGATACTGAAACATTTCCTTTGCTACTACAAAATATCTTAATAATCAATTTCAATATCTATTTGGGCTGTCTTATTACTTTTACAAATATGAAGCTTCTCCTTTTGAAGAATCTGTCACTGTTATTTGAGAGCATTCATTTCCCTCTCCTTTTTTCCTAGGTAGTCTCCTTTTTTTCCTCCAAACTCAATGCCTGCATAATTCTTTTAACATTTCCTAACTCCTTCATTAAAAAATTACTTTCCCTAAAATGTAATAATAATCTTACTAAAGAAAATAACCTCTATCATCTTTAATATTTATTGTAAAAATCCATGACATTTCAAAAATACCAAAGTACATAAGAGATATGGAATATTTACTCTTTAAATATCAATTTCTTAACAGAAAGTAAATAAATTGTTGTGTAATATAACTTAGACTACATAGGTGAAGCAAAATTGTAATTGGTTGGCATGCCCTTTTAACTACGTATAAATCATTGTGAAATAGGGCACTTAATTTAATCATAGATTGTGCATTTTATGTTTGTGCATGCATGTGTATGTGGAGGAAGAGTAAATTATTGTTTGTTTGAGGACTTTTTGTGTGTTTGTTTTTGGTTTGACAATCCAAAGACCAAAATTGTTTTCTGAACTTGATGGGAAAGAGATGATGTTCACAAATACAGAACTCATGTATTAGTTGGTGTTAATAGTCATTCTTCAGTTTGTTTATATTTCAACCATAAACTCATGAAAACCTACTGTAATTCCATTCAGATATAGAGATTGTTTTTTGCAGCATGATGACCCTAAACTAGTCTATAAAATGGGACTCATTGTATTTGGTTTAGACTGTGTTGTTGGATCAAGTGAGGTAACGCACTTGTCATGGCACTTAAGTGCTCAATAAATGGGATCTTCTGTCACTATTATTTATCCCTCCTCTTTCTTCAAAAAATTACATTTGGTTAGGCACTCATGTGTCACCTCAATTCTCCCTATTTTGAAAAAGGCATAGGGCTTCTGATTTCTTTTTGATAAGTTGAAGGGGCAAAAATTCTATGCACAACATGAAATCATGTCCTTGCTCTTATTTACATTATCTTAGAGTCATGTATTTAACTTTGCCCAGGTCCATCTCCCCAGTTAAAATTAGTCTCCTACACTTTATTTCATTCTTCCTTCAGTATATGAAATCAATATTTATTAAACGTCTGCCAGGTACCAACTATCCTCTGGGCACAAACAGGTGAGGCAAGTGTGCTGGTCTCTACTCTTAAAGAGCTGACACTCTGGGGTGGGGGGAGTATAAGTTTTTAAATGTAAAACTTATGTAGATGAATGAATGAATATAAGTTGTATTGTTGTATGAAATATAAGGAAAAATATTTTAAAGACTAAAACCATAGAGATAAATAAATAGACACATACATATAATTTAAATTGTGGTAAATTATATGAAGAAGGGAGACTAACCATGATTACTAACTTACTTGTAGATATGGAGGCAGTGGTTGCTAAGTGCTAGAAAGTTCTCCTTGGCATTTAATCCAGGACTTGATGGTCAAGTATGAATTTGCCAAGGGAAGAGTTGGGATGAAATAAAAGACTGTAAGTGTGACTAGAGAGAAGTCGTTGGTGGGAAAAGATTTGAAATAACACTGATGGGTAAGTCAAGGACCAGGTCATGGAGACCCTGGAAAGGGTTTTTGTATCTTATACAAATATATAGAAAATCATCGGGGAGTGACATGATGCAACTCTGCTTTAAAAACAACTCACTGCAGTATAGAAAGTGAATAGGAAATGTTCAAGAATGGAAGTAGCAAATATAATAAGTTGTTTAACTTAGGCAAGATTTGATGAACTATTATGTGGCAGTCAAGGTGGAGATAGGGAAATGACTTTAAGTTATGTTTTAGAAAAGAAACAGCAAGCATAATGATGGACTAGATTCTGGGGATGAGGATATAGACATGTCAAGGATAACTACCTTTTTCTGTTTTGAGAAAAGGGTGGATGGAGGTACCCTCTAAAGAGATGGGGCAGACTAACTAGGGAAATACTATTTTGATAAAGAATGGGTGGAAATTAAGACTTAAGCTTCAAAATTGCTTTGAAGATGCCTGAAGACATTCAACTAAACAATTTAAATAGACAGGTTTGGAGTTTAGAAGAAAACGTCTTATACCCATTCTTCCCATATTTAAGATATTTGTGTGAAACAGGTGTGTCACTGGATTGTAATCTCTTTCTACCATGTTTCCCCGAAAATAAGACCTAGCCAGACCATCAGCTCTAATGCATCTTTTGGAGCAAAAATTAATATAATGCCTGGTATTATATTATATTATACCCAGTAATATTATATTATATTATACCCAGTATTTATATTATATTATATTTTATTATATTATGTTATAATATTATATTATATCAGACCCAGTCTTATATTAAAATAAGACTGGGTCTTATATTAATTTTTGCTCCAAAAGACGCATTAGAGGTAATTGTCCGGCTAGGGCTTATTTTCAGGGAAACATGGTAGGAACTTTTTCTTTTTTAATTTGGGATCTTCCACAGCATTTTACAGAAGGTAGAGAATGGTTGAGGTGAAGAATAAATGGAAATTGGCATATATTGTGTTCTACTGTGTATAGGGAATAAACTAACTGTATTTGGCTTAATCATCATGAAAGGCTATTGATTTTTACAGATGGTCAAACTAAAGAGCAATTAAATGACTTGCCAGAGATCACTAAGTAATTGGAAGACTAAGTCTATTTGTCTCCAAGGATCAAAGATATCACATTAAACCCCAGTGCCTTCTCTTGTGCCTTTGGTAAATACCACTCATTTAAAAATATATATGGCGTATTATGTCAAACCTACTACATGTTAGGATTCTATTATACAACAGTAAGTATGCAGAATTATTTTCCTTTTGGAACTTATAGTCTAGTGTGGGAGGCAGATAATAAACAAGTCTACATAAACTAGACAGTATTTAACTCTGAATAGGACCATAAAGAAAATAAACTGCATGATATATTAGTTAGAGAGGAATGGGAGGGAGTTGAATTTTTTTAGATGCAGCAGTTAAGACAGACCAACCTAAGGAAAAAATAATTCTGCAGAGACTCAAGCATAAGAAAAGAAAAGAATGTTCTAGTTAGACAGGAAAAGATCTGTTGTGGAAAAAAAAAATCTGTGCAGCTTGATCAAGGTCAGCAAACAAGGCAGTCAAGTATAATGTGACTGCAGAGATAATACTGGTCACAAAGGACAATTTTTCTTATGTAATCAAATACTGTATTTATTTCATGATCCATCATTTATGAATTGATTATGGCTGCTTTCTATCATACTGGCAGCATTGGGTAGATGCAGCAGAGGCCTGGTGGCCCACAAAGATGAAAATATTTGTTGTTTTGGCCCTTTATAGAAAAAGTTTGCAAATCTCAGCGATACAGCATGGCCTGAACCTAATTTTAGAGGATGATTGTCATATTTTTAGACCAATGTTCCATAATTTATAAAGCCTGTAACTCCTTATAAAGCCACTGTGTCATTGTTAGAATTCATCTCTCCTGAGTTAGTTTACTATTTTGGTCTTCTTCTTCTTCTTCTCCTTCTTCTTCTTCTCCTTCTTCTTCTTCTTCTTCTTCTTCTTCTTCTTCTTCTTCTTCTTCTTCTTCTTCTTCTTCTTCTTCTTCTTCTTCTTCTTCTCCTCCTCCTCCTCCTCCTCCTCCTTCTTCCTCCTCCTCCTCCTCCTCCTCCTCCTCCTCCTCCTCCTCCTCCTCCTCCTCCTCCTCTTCCTTCTCCTCTCTGTCTCCTCGCCTCGGCCCCCAATTTATTTATGGTGTCTTTCCCTGTTTATTTATTTTTGCCTTCTAAAAGTGAGCCTTTCTTAAACTGTGTTTCTCGGCTTGTTTCTGTCATCTCTTTCATATCTATATAGTTCATCCTCTCACTTTTTTCAGGTGTCTGCACAAATGCCAGCTCACCGAAGCAGCTTTCCCTAAGCTTCCCTACTCCACTATGCATTCTCTCTCATACCACTTATCATTCCTAACATTCTATCTAATTGTGTTTGTTTATTCTTTGTCTGTCTCTCCCCAGATTCCATGCCATTCCAATGAGGGCAGGGACTTTAACTGTTGTGCTCACTGGTGTATTTCCATTGCCCAGAACTGTACCTGGAATGTAATAGGTACTCAGTTAATATTTGTTGAAAGAATTAGTCTATTTTATTCCATCTTTAGGAAAACTTATCAGTCTACATTATGAACTATTCTAATTAGGAGGCATCTAATTTACATCTTCAAATTCTAAATTTGATCATGCTCCGGATCTACAGATTTCTTAGGCTACAATATGATTTTCATCCTTTTCGCCTGCTCCTCTAACTAAAACTTTCTGCCTTATTAAGAATATAACTGTTTAAGTTATATTAAGAATATCTAAGACGTATCATTCCCTCATTGCATGCCCTTGCTCACATCATTCTTCCTGCCCAGACAGTACTATTCTGATACTTCTGGAACATTGCAGGCCTTGTTAGTCCCTAGGTCAGCACAGTCAGTTTCCTCTTCCCTTCTCTCAGACTCAACCATCAAACCGTTGCTCAGATGGTGCCTATTCAGAAAGGTCTTTCTTGGCCAACCAACCATGCTCCATCACATGAGTCATTTCTTTCATACTGCCTGTCACAATCTAGAATCATCTGACTTGTGTGTTCATTTACCCAATTTTATGTGTCCCCCGCTAGACCTTGAGCTCTTTAAGGGCGAAGAATTTGTATCTGTTGTTTACTTCTAAATCTTCAGTGGTAGGACTGTGCTTGGAATACTCTCAGGGCTTAATAGAGATTTGTTTGGATGAATGAATTTCCAGAATGAACTCTTCAGCCTACAATGATCTCTTTTCTCTTGTCAAGTCACAGCACTTTCTAATGCTATTACTCTTCTGGGAATGGATGATTCACTATCTAGGGAAGCCATTGAATTATTCACTTCAGTTGTTGTTTCCTGCTTGCTTGGATGCTGCCTAACTCCTCATAGCTTCCTGACTTATTTCTCTAGGAAGTTTTAAAGACACTTAAGTGTCAAAAACAACAACAACAACAACAAAAACAACATAAAACAACACTATACCACACACACACGACACGTGACACATGCACACACACAAATGCATATGAAAAGAGTCAATAGTGCTACATATACAAAAGCTCTCATTTTAAAAATGTTTTTTTCAATTACAGTTGACATACAATATTATATTAGGTTAAGGTGTATTACATAGTGATTAGGCATTTATATAATTTATGAAGTGATCACGCCACTAAGTCTAGTAATCATCTGACACCATACATAGCAATTACAATATCATTGACTATATTCCCTATGATGTACTTTACATCCTTGTGAATATTTTCCTAACTGGCAATTTGTACTTCTTAATTCCTCTTTCACCCATCCCCCTAAACCCCTTCCCATCTGGCAACCATGAAACTATTCTCTGTATTTATGAATTTGTTTCTGTTTTGTTTGTTTGTGAGAAAGAAAAAGATAGTCTGAAAGAATACACACTAGATAACAGGAAAAGTGTAGAAACCAACATGCTTTTAGAATGCATTTCTCTTTCATGAAAAACTGTGATGTTGAAAAATAACTTCTCCAATATATGTCTGGAACAGGAGTAGGCACACTTTTTTCTGTAAAGAGCCAGATAGTAAGTGTTTTAGGATTTGTGGACCATACAGTCTGTGCTGTACTATTCAACTGCCATTATTGCATGACTTCATTTAACTTACATATACCAAAATATAATATAATTTCTTTATTTTTTTAACTAGTTAAAAATATGAAAACCTTTTTACCTTGTAGACCATAGGGAAAAAAACCTGATAGGATAGATTTGGGCTGTGGATTATAGTTTTCCAATCCCTGTTTGAGTCAGTTCAGCTTGAATAATAGTCATGTCTATGGAGTGGATGTACCACATGCCTCAGCACAATCACATGCTGGGGAAGCAGGAGTCATGTGGGAAGAAGCAGAGGGAATCCTTCAGAGAGAGTACCAAAGTCTGGCTCAAAGACCATGAGCAGACATAAGAAACATGCCTGGCTGCTCAGAGGCTCACAGGTTTTAAATGGCTAAATGGCATCTAAAGGTGATGATTCACAAGTAATTTGTAAGGTTTTATTATTATTATTATTATTATTATTATTATTATTATTATTATTACTTTGGTCCTGAAAAAGAATATGCAAAATGATTAATTATTTGAAGTTTCACTATATATACTATGTAATAAAAACGAATAAGTTGAAAAAATTATCCATGACATGCCACATACTTTCTTGACTGCCTGTCTAATTTGCCTACTTTAAAAAAATTAGAGGCTCCTGCTTGATCTCTTTAAAAACAATCTGTAAACTACTAATGTGAAGAACATTTCTCATCTAGTTCTCTGCGTGCTGCTCCTGGGACTTGGGGATCCTACACTACGTAACGGTGATGGTGAAGATGAAATGGAGGCAGTGCTATCAGAGGACCACAGTCCGCACACATGTCCCTGCCTAGTGACTTTGTTTCCTGGGAAGTGATGGCTACGTGCTGCTCTCTAGCAAGCCAGTTCTTTCTCTATCGCCTTAAACATTCTAATCCTAACATTTTGGGAAAGGAGATAGAGTAAAAGAGGGAAGTGGGGAGAAGAAGAGAGCAACTAAAAATCTGTCAGTTTGAATGTCTGAGTATTTCCTATAAAATATCCTAATATGTGATTTTTCATAGAGTTGTTAGAACATAAAGATTGTGCTGGGCATATTAAAGAATAGATGCTAGATAGATAGATAGATAGATAGATAGATAGATAGATAGATAGATAGATAAATCTCCATTTGATAGCCACCATTCTGCAGTGGTATCTAGTTTTTATCTCCTGTTACACAAGCAAGATAGTTTTAATTTCCTCTACCTGAATCATTATGTCTGTCTTTTATAGTTAGTGCAGAAATATTACAGTAAAGCAAAAGTACATCTGCTGGTAATTTGTTAGGTAAAATCAAACTACCCTGCACAAGTGTAAAATCATACACTATGGAGTAGGCAAACTGACATTTGAATCCCAATATCACCGCTTAACAGAGTCCACTTCCTCATTTGTAAAGTAATGTTACAGGTAAAAACAATGAGGATACTGATAATGACAATACCTCCTAGTGTTGTCCTAAATATTAATAAGATATCATGTGTAAAGGACCTGACCAAGTGCTTTGCTGAGATCAGTGCCTGGCACCGAGGAGGCGTTTGAGAAATACTTATTGAATAAGTGTTCAATAAATGTCCTCTGTCCTTTCCCTCCCAAATGCCCTCAGTATTTCACAAGGCACTCAACATTGCTATATAAATATAAAAATCATGTTTTTTTCTTAAGTTTCTAAATACCAGGGGGTTAGCCTCCATGTAGACTGCGTAGTGCCTATGCACTTGCTATGGGTACACAAAAAATATGAGTAGTTGCTTTCTAACACACTGATGTGAGGCATCATTCCCTCCCTCCCATATTTTTCTTGCAGGATTTCAAAACTGTACAGGTGGCCATCTTGTAATACTGAGTGACGTTTGCCACAAGCAATTCCATTTTGATAACTGGCCAATTTTCTAATATTGGTGAGTCAGACCTAGTTTGTAAGATGTTCCCTCTGAATCAACATGAAAAATGAGGCAAAGTTTAAATATAACAGAAATATCAATACAGTGGTCCCCTCTTACCCGTAGGGGATGTGTTCTCATGCTCCCCATTGGATACCTGAAACCACCAGATAGTACAGAACCCTAGATACCTGGGGTGCCAGAAAAACGTATGCAAGCGGACACTGGTCAGCATTGCTAAAGCAATACTTCGCCATAATTAGAAGTGTCAAGGTGCTGATGGTAACCACTGTGAGCTCCCCTTGTAATTGCAGAAGTCAATTGTGACTTGTATTCATCTTTTGTGATCGGTATATATTATTACAACTTTAATATGGTTTTGCTTTCTTAAAAAATGTGTATACATTTTTTTGGCACCTTCTGTGTATTGTTTTTTCCCTATACATACATACATACCTACAATAAAGTTTAATTTGTAAATTAGGCACAATAAGAGATTAGCAATAACTAATAATAAAATATAACAATTACAGCAATATACTGTAATAAAAGTTATGTGAATGTGGTCTCTTAAAATATCTTACTGTACTGTACTCTCCTTTGCACTGAAGGAAAGCACATTATGGCTTCTCTTTGGTCTATCCAAATTGCTAGCATCACTACTCTTTCACTATGGGGCTATTATTAAATAAAATGAGAATTACTTGAACACAAGCACTGTGATATTCTGACTGGTCAATCTGATAACTGAGATGGCTACTCAGTGACTACCAGGCAGGTAAGGGGGACAGCATGAGTCCACTGGACAAAGGGATAATTCACGGCCCAGGCAGGATACAGCAGGATGGCGGGGCATTTCATTATGCGACTCAGAACAGTGTACAATTTAAAACTTATGAATTGTTTATTTCTTCAATATTTTATTTAATATTTTTGGACCACAGTGGACCATGGATAACTGAAACCTCAGAAAATGAAACTGGGGATAAAGGGAGGCTAATGGAAAGGACAGTGTTTAAGGTACCCCTTAAACTTATTCTGTATCACCCTACACATTTGTTTATGATTATGAGGTGCGCATGCACCTAGGAGTTTCCTCTACTCATTTACAGAACGTGAGTCGCTGCATTAAGCACTGAAGTCACTGCCTAAAGCTAGTGCTTTTGAAATTGTCTTTGCAGTCTGTGTCCCTGGCTGGAATGGAAATACTAAATTTGTCATTCATGATGCAGTCATTTCCTTTCTCAATTGAAGCAATAGATTTTTAATGTGACTGACTTTGTGTAACCAAATAATCACAGAAGGCAGCCCATTTTGTTTGGTGGTGGTGGGGACAGAGAGAGAGAGAGAGAGAGAGAGAGAGAGAGAGAGAGAGAGAGAGAGAGAGAGACAGAGAGAGAGACAGAGAGACAGAGAGACAGAGAGACAGAGAGAGAGAGAGAGAGAGAGAGAATGAATTGGCAAAAGAAATCCTATTCAACTCCCTAGGTGGTACATTTAAGTACAATTCCTGCCTTTGTTTATTTGAATGTATTCAACCTAAAGTTTTGAATATGTAATCTCATGCCTAAGGTCACTGAAGTACAACCAAAAAAGAATGCTTCGTGCAAAAATTAGTTACTTGATCATAGTGTGGAGCACACAGTGAGGTAATTCTCTTGGACTTGATTATGGGAAAACCTACTCTAACAATAATATCCAGCACTTACATAGGATCATCCACGCTGCAGGTATGGTTCTAGGCACCCAGCTCTCACCTCTTGACAGAAAGTAATTTACCTTATTTCATCCTCCAACATCCGGATGGGGTAGATAATATAATTCCCATGTTACAGAAGAGGAAATTGAGGCACAGAGAGGTTAGGCTATTTGTCTAGTGTCATACAATTTATAAGATGAACATGGAATTTATCTAACAGAGACTGTCCCCCCCCCCCCGAAAAAACAAAACAAAAAACATTATAATTATCCTAAAATGTCAGGGATTTGAATCCAGGGCTTACATCAGGAGCCCACACTTAAGCTATTCTGGTAAGTGCCATTTTCCTTTGTTGGTCCTCATTTACCCATTTTGCTCATTCCTGTGGCATTTATCCATGCATTCTTGCTCTCTAGTCTTTTCCTTCCACATGCCTTTCCTTTTTGTCCATGAGGCAACTGATGTACAAATTAACTAACTCCAACCTGTATATCTACTCTTCACATTACAAGGATGAATAAGCCAGAATCCCCATCCACCAGGACCTAATAAGAGTAAAGGACTAAAACCTCATAATTTTCCTGAGGAATAAGGTTAGAATCACCACCCTGCTTAAATGAACCAAAAAAGGGCTCAGTGGTTACCAAAAAAAAAAAAAAAAAAAAAAAAAAAAAAAAAAAAATCAACTCACATGCTTTTAAACTCATCTGCAAAAATTCCTTATTCTTTCTGAAGAGCAAATATTTGTACTGAACCTGAATCCTTTGAGAGCTTGGCCCATAACAGACATGATGCTCTCAAAGGAATTTGGTGCTGCATACCCAAATTCAAAATGAAAATATTAAAATTGCAAAATAAAAGGGCAGCTGGTTTTGCTCCGAGGTTTATCAGTATTGAGTCACCTGTTTCCATTGCATATGAAATCAAATCTAGTGTTGTAATGAAAACACGATACAATGAATTAAGGGTAATTCTCAGAGCATTCAAGATGTGCCTATTTGTTCAGGGACACTGGGTATTTTGAGGTTTCTTCTAAGTACTTTTATCTTCTGTAAGAATGGCATCTTCTCAGTTTTTGAAGAAAGATGCTCTATCATCTAAACACACAATGACTGGTTTTAATGCAGCAGTTATTAAAGAACAACAGCACATAGATTTGCTCTTATGCTTTGCATTTATTTCCCTTTGTCAGCACTGGACACATATATACGCTTGACATAATTTAAGACATTCATTTTCAATCTTACCTCTTTGTTATTTACTTAACATATGAGCATCCCAGTTCCCTAAAGACTGTAAATGTGCCTAAATTTTACCTAATGGTTTTTGGCAGTTAAATTTGGTGAAGAAGGGAAAGAATAGTGGAGTGGATTGGTTCAAGTGTCTGGTAGAGGGATTGAAAGGAGGAAATAAGTCATTTTCGAATTATTTTTGCTATGTGGAAATAGGTTTTCTGGTGAATCAATGTAGGGTCATGAAGACCCATAGTATCATCTTAGGCATCTTCCTAGGTATGTTTAAGGTAAAGATACACAATTTTAAATATTTCATACTTTAAGGAACATGTACATTGATGATTTAAAGCTAGTACTTGAATCTTATCAGTGTATAAAGTCATATCCATTTTTATAATGTATTTATTGAAAATATCATACTTTAAAATTACATTTCTACTAAAATTAATGAATAAATGTTTGGCTTTATGCACTATTTATGCTCAAGACTATGCATTTTAAATGACTTTTGCACAAATTAAATAGTGATCCTAATTGAGTTTTATGTTCCTTTAGACTGTGTTCAAAAGTACAATCTGGTCTAGATAGTCATAATTTTGTAGACAGTATACCTCTAATTGAAGAACAAATGCATTTTATAAAGTGAGATACATGCATGTTTAAATTTATTATTTTTATATATTTTATAGTATGATAATAGACTAGCATTTATTCAGGACAAAGTGATATCAAGTTGATAGAGAATATGTTTTCTCTACTTGTTATTTCTTCTTTTTATTTAGTTGTGTTTTTTTTGTTTGTTTTCTAGCCAATATATAGAGAAACAAAAGAATTATTAGACCTCAAGGCCCAACAATGTGTCTCTTGTTTATTTTCCTTTATAGTAGAAACCAGTCGTGTGACAGTCAAAAAACCTTCATTTTTTTTTTTTTTTTTCCGTCAGTTTTTAGAGCAGAGATGTGAAATAAATTTCCTCTAACACCAAGACTACCAAAGTTACATTCAAGGGATTTGGAAGTAGATGAGCTTAGGTTTGCTTATTGAATGAGCTTACAGGACCCTTAAGTAGCAATGTGCCACCAATGTGCTGACCTGTCTATATGTATGCAGTGGAGCTTTTGGACCCTTTAGGAGACATGAACTGGGTTGTTTATGGATATCAAAGACTATATTGTTTGAAATAAATTAAGAAACCAAATAATTAGGGTTGTTATCCAAAAACAACATTTCACATCCATAATTAATTTATGTTTTACCAAGTATCTTCTTTCCTTCAACATTTAGTTACAAAATCCTTTTTTAGGCTTACTATAATAAATTACAGGCCAAATGAAATCCCATCCTATGCTGATAATGGATGTGTATAATAGCCTGAAAGAGCTTTAATAAAGTAGAATAATAAATACATAACCAATTTAATTTGGAAGTAAGCCAGTGGTTCAGTACTATCAGCTATTTATATAGCTGATATTGTTAAATTCTTAATTTTCATCCTTTCTTGATTTAAATTACAAGTTTCTTTAGAATGAAATCTACTTATGAAGAGCCTAATGGTTTCTTATTTTAGGTGTTCTACTGTGATAGTTTTAAAGTTTCTCCATCACCTTTCTGTTTAAATTCTGCATAAGGCACCTGAAACTTTAATGTAGAACAAGTATGGACCTATGTAAAAGTTATACAAATTATAGTTGTTAATTGAAAATGTGTATAATCAAGTGCTAAATCATCTATCATCCCAGTTTTATCATATATATGTGTGTGTGTGTATAATATAAATAAAATAAATATTTATATATATATGAAATAAAAACATTGAGTATATATCAAAAATACATTCAGGCATTACCAAACTTCTCATTCATTGTATTATCAATATATATAAAAATACTTACTGCATGTATAGACACAGCTCTTTATTCAGATGAATGCATTTATTACTTTCAATTGTAGGGTTACACTTTAAGAATTGTTACTATTAATCCATTTGTTAATATTTCTGTATATTATTTTAGCTCTATGGTTATAGCATTAGTGGTGCTTTACTATTTGAGTTCTGACTGTTCTGTCTCCCAGAGCAATATGGAATTATTTTCCATGTCTTCATGGTATCCCATCTAATTCATGAAAACTTTGTTCCATAGACAATGTTCAGATGTAAATGCAGAAAATTTGTTCTGAAGACAAAGTTCCAATTTAAATGTAAAATTTAGTCTATAAATCAAGTGTGTGAATCAAAATATTTAACCAAAAATACAATATGAGCTTCAAACAATTGAAATGGAGGCCAACCATGAACAACCAGTATGGCAGCACTGGCCGATATTCGCAGGATATCCACTCCACCAGTGACCATCGTTGTATGATTCCTGCTGAAAGCAACAGAAGCCCAGGTTAATCTAAAAGAATCAACAACTTTAATGAATATTATCTAATAATAAGAAATAAGTCTGTTTTGTAACTCTGGTAAATATAATTTTGACTCAAAATTTTATTTTGAATGTACTGCAAGGTTTAATTTGATCAATATTGATTGATTACACTGGAAGATTTTAGTTGACATTATTACTTCTTTTTTAATAGTGGCTAGCATTCAGAAGCTTCCTGCTGCCTCTGTTCTAACAGACATCAACTTTCCAATGAAAGGACGGAAGGGAATGGTTGACTGGGCAAGAAACTCAGAAGATAGGGTAGTCATTCCAAAAAGCATTTTTACTCCTCTGTCATCTAAAGGTAAATATGTGAAATAATTTGGGCTTGAATGTTCAATAAGCTCATTTAATAAAACACTAGGCATAAATCTCTATATATTAAACAATTTAAAAATGATCTGAAGTCTTGATTCTCAACTAATTTTGTAAATATAGAAGCTTACACTTGGTCTTTAAATCTCTGAATCCACTGGAGGAAAGGATCTATTAAAATGAAAAAATACATATATGTATATATGTGCAAATTATAGACCTGAGCTTGACATGATCAAGATCACCTCTAAAATTAACGTCTGTTTTCAACAGTGACATTGTGGTCTTATTTTCACCTTGTTGATTTTGACCTTCTGACTTAGTGCTCCAAAAGAGAATTGGCTCTCTTTAACCATATCATATTGCGAATTTAAACTCATTAGCTGCAACTAAAGCAGCTTCTCACCTTAGCCTAATGACAGACAGTTACTTTGTGACACAAAACCAATGAAAGCATGTCTTTTAGATTTACAATTAATGTGTGCAGTGTGGGGGCTAACCTGCCCCATTCATGTTTAGGAAAGCATCTCTACCCAGCTTTGCATAAGGAAGTCCTGGAATCCTCTCTTGTAATTAACAGATTAAAGTTTTATAAGATAAAATGTTTTTCTTGCTGTTTCACTATTTTTATTGTATTTTATTCTTTCTAGAATTAGATGAATCGTCAGTATTTGTTCTTGGAGCAGTCTTGTACAAAAACTTAGATCTAATTTTGCCCACTCTGAGGTAAGCTACAAAATAATAAGCTGTTGTAATCTTTGTGAACTATTCCGAAAATGTGATTATAGTTCATTCTATGAAAATAGTCAAACAAGTTCTGGTAATACAAAGGGCTTTTTCTTAAATGAAATAGAAAATACCAATTTAATGAACAGCTTATTAGCATATTATGCATTTCAAAACAACTAGAAAAGACAATTTTGGTCTCTGATTATAGCTCTGTAATTCTTTTGTAACTAATCATGACTTGCCTTAAGATTGGGGCGGGGGGAGAAGAAAAAAGAAAAACCTCAAATCTCTATAATAGGATGGGTTGTTTTAAATTTAATCTGTCTTCTCTCTTTATTTGTACTTAATGGTACTGTTCATCAATATTACTTGAAACTAAAGGAATGTCATGACGACTGGGAATACATGTGTGTTTTTGTTCTTTTTGCTTTTTTTTTTTTTTTTTAACTTCATTTACACAAGATTTCAATTTGCTTCTAAATAAATATTCAATTACAGTTACATTAAGAAAAAGTGGTGTTCAATTAGAAGACTATTTTTGGAAGAAATCTATTCATTTCTTTCCTCCCAGCCATTAAAAGAAACAATTACAAATAGTAATTCTACCAACATTCATTTATTTGCTCTACTGTCTTAACTACTTTACCTCATTTCATGGAAAACATTCATATCTGTTTGGATAGTGATGTTATCACTCATGATGACCTGTTTCCTCCACCCCACCTCATTTTGGAGGCCTGAGACAAACAAGATTATACGTTTGTTAAACAAAGCCACATTTGCAATGAGCTCTTACTCATACCCTCATGAATGTAGCTTCACATTTTTAGGGGGAGAGACTGTGAATGATATGTACTGTTATACCAGGGGTATAAGAAATGGTCTAATAAATAAAACCAATTAGAGTTCAGTCCAGCAGAAAAAGGCCTCCCAAGAAAGCAACTAAGATTTTGCAGCTGCAGTAATTAGTTACAATTCCTTGGAGAAAATCTTTCTACGTGCAACAAGTTATTAATATAATCGATGAGTCATCGGGAGTCCCACTCAGTACAATGCAGGTCCTCCTTCAACCACAGAGACAGCTATGAGAAGTTGAGTTTTCTTTAACTCCCTTCTCTGGATGGAATTTGGGCTGTCTGCATTTGAATAGGTTTGCACTTGATTTTGTTCTACTAATAACAGATTTTCCAAACTGATAACTTTACTCTCAACTTTTTCACTGGTTGCATTAAAACACATTGGTATGTACAACTACTCACAGGTAAAATTGGTTTAAAGTTACAGTGACTATCTTTATGTGTGATGTTCATTTGAGGAGAAATATGCTAGAGTTCAAAGTATACTTAGATACTCAGTTAGACACTTATTTTCAGTTAGACACTTATTTCCACAGGGAGTTCATTTGTGTAAAGCTCATCTTTTAAGAATTCTAGACTAGACCCTACTTTAAATCAGATGACTTGGGTTTCAATTTCAACTTAACATAACAAAAAATGTATAAACTTGTCCAGTCACTCAGAAATCATCTGTCTTAAGTTCACCATGAAGATAGAAGCATCTTTATAGGCAGTATTCACCCTATTTGCTGCTGAGAGATATAGAGAATGCAAATAAAATATTCAACATAAAATGTTTTTGATTGTGAATTCATGTCCCTACTTGTCTAACAAAGTTGCATTATTATTAATCTTGTTTTGCATAATACCATAGAACTTACCTACACCAATGAAATCAGGTTATTCCAATTTTCATAAATTTATATAGTCAAGGGAATTGAAAATTTATCTAGTGATATCAGCTTTTTGTAAAAAGAAAAAAAACACACATTCATTTAGTGTTTCAACATTTTTTTAAATCTGTTGAAATGCAGATTTAGTGGTTACTTACAGTTATGGATAGAATCAATGGATGCATTATGGGTGATTTAATGGACAAAGTAGAGAATTGTTCAGAGTAGTGGGTCCCCTAATACCACCTGTGATACCTAGGATTTCAGATCAACCTTGGCAAAAGTCCCTGACTTTTTTTAATATGTAAACTGTGGAATTGAACTCAAAGGTTCTTTCCATCTTCAGAAATTCCCTCTTTATTACAGCAAAATTATGGAATTTTAGAGTTCTGACATATTCTTTACTTGAAGTCCTTAATAACATTTGTATAAGAATTATAAATAGGTATATGTACTCATATTTTCTATGTATAATAACCTAAATGACTCTAGGAAAACAGTAGTCACATTTAGATTCATTGACCAGAAATAATGACAATAGAATGCTCAAGATGAAATGTTTAAATACTATTTGAAAGATGAAATATTAGCATTTACTTCATATTTTCTTTTATTTCATATAGTAAGATAATGTAACTAAGCATTTTTATACCTGTTATTTTCCTTTTTAAAAAATTGTTCCAGAAAGTTTAGTGAGTAAACCATGCCAAATATAGATCTTCTAAATAAGAGTAAGCCTTTTAAATGGACAAGGGTAATGTTTTGCTTTGTAGTCACTCAACAAACATTTACTAAGCAGCAACCCTGCTAACCTTATTGCCTTAATTATTTTAAATTACTGTCAAAACTCCCAGAACAGTGTTTAATAAATAATAAAGTTCCAAGAAGTATTTACTTGAATAATTGTTTATCTGATAAAATATCCTATGTAAAGCATTTTTTTAAAAATAAGGTACATATAAATTTAGTCTTTATACTAAAAAAATATTTTAGGAACAGAGGAATAAAAATACATCTATCTTGTTTTACTGTATAAATTTGACTCTGAAATGAACCCAATAGGAAAGGAAATATCTTCTTTATTCAGATGAAAACAATATACAAATGTGCTCTACGTGTTTACTTATTATTTACCAGATTTTCATGACATGTTTTCCTGTGTTCTTTTTACTAATTCTCTGTTGAAATTTTTGGAGTCAAATTTCCCATACACAGAATAACGTTAGACTTGCTGTTAAGTTTCCAGACATTTTGTATTTTGATATAATCATTTTCAAAACAATACTTTGCGTAATTTCCCTCAAGGGGACTAGGAAGAACTTGACATAATGTTTTTAGTAGATATGATTTAGAAGTTTTCCTTCATATAAGACAGAAATAACGACATGTTGACTCTTTTATTTAGATATTTCTTTTTTCCTCTTGCCTTAATAAGTATTCGGCTATTCTTCAAGCTGCAATTTTTATTTTACTGTGTGTCTTCCCTTTTACAATTAAGCATATTCAAATTGTCCCTTCAACTGAAGGAAGTGGGCTCTGCTGGAATCCAAACTAAATACGTGCTATTTTGAGCATCCCACTTTCATTCTTCTTCAGTGTAATTTCTTACAGTTCAACAGCCGAGAAACAGTGGATATTAGTGTTGTGAGGCCCTTTAAAGATGAGTCCCCTCCTTCACTCGGGTTTTATACATGAAAGAACTGAGCTCCTTGTTACTTCAGTGACCTGCCCAAGGCTATATGTCCAGTAAGGGACTGCATTCAACTCAAGTCTTCTGTCTGGGAAAACCAGGACTCTTCCACTGTCTTGTTTCCTCAATGATGCTAATATCCATTCCTTTAAGAAGTGCAAGCCATGCACCTCTATATTAGTGTGAATACACAGCTGTCTTCTGCAGAAAATCTTGTAAGGCATAGGTGGCCATGCGTGGACAGGCTCAAGGAGCCTTGGGTTCAATATGGTGGCCCCAACTTAGGCTATTGACACCAAAGCCTGAGGGTGTCACTCTTCCCACCCCCCGATGACCACTTTTGAGCCTGATAGATGAAGGCTGGCCAGCCAAGCCCAGAGGGTCCTCAGGGGAAGGTGAGACCATCTACACACATAGGCCCTACTCTTATCAAGGAACTAACAACCACTCAAGGTCTGGTGAGCACTTAAACTGGTGAGGATTTTTAACTGTAACGACCTTTTAGTAGGACAATTTGACAATATTAAGAGGCTTTAAAAGTGCATTGTTATTAATACAGCAATGCCACCTCTAAGATTTTATATTATGTAGATCACCTCTAAGAAAAAAAAGAAAATGTGTATCCAAACATATACTCAAGCCAAAGAGTTCAAGAAAGAGTTGTAGCCAATCCATTTTCTGATTCATTTAATAAAGTCAGGTTCCAGATTCAGAGGAAAATCACAATATTTTTGAGTATGGGAGCAATGTGTAGTTTTTTCTGGTAGGACATATAAAAGAGGTAGTCCTGTTTTAAAAACGAAACAACACAAAACTAAAAACAAGCAAAACAAAAAAACCTTAAATGGAACTATTAACATTCAAAATATTGCAAAAGATCTAATTAAAATTATATTCAAATTCCACTATAATATTAAAACACCAGGAAAAATACAGCTGAACAGAAAACAACATTCTATAAGCCGGTTATTATTTGAAAATTATCTTTTAGAAAGGAACAAATTTCAGTGATGCAAAATCATATGTATTCGCTGTCAAGTACACCAACTTAATGAAGATAAATCATGCTGAATTTTCTTCATATTTAGGAAATGGGACTCATTTGAGTTTCCATTATTATATGAATTAAAAGCAATTGGGAAAAGCAGTTGAACTAAATAATACTGGAAATAATAGAAAAACAAAGTCATAATCACTTTAATACCAATACAGCCTGAAGGCAATCAACCTGAAGTAGTGAGTTCTGGCAAGAGCACCAGTTCTTTACTTTCAGGAACTAAACTTTGAACCTTGCTTCTTCATTCTGAGTTTGCAATGAAATACTGTAGTTTTCTGATGTTCTGGATCTTTTTATAAAGTCCTGTTATGGGAAAATTAAAATCATCCCTGGGGATAACAAATTTGCATGACTAATACTTATAATATCACACAATCAGTACAGTATTTACAAAAGTCTGAGTTTAATTTGGCCATACCTTTTAAAAGCGAATTTAAATCCCTGATTACTTAGCTTCTTTGTGATTCTAAGTTCTTACATCCTTTGCATATCTAACTTGAAATTCTATTCAATTTTCAAATCTCTGTTAGCCAACCCTACTTTTTAGCAGCCATTAGCTGGTTTTAGTTTTAAAACAAATCTATTTAGCTTAATAATTCTGATGAAGTCCCCAGTTTCTAAAACATATATGAAGTCATCTATTTTATTATGGTTTTATTTAAATTGGGAGATTGTTTAAAACAATTATGAAAACATTCCATTTAGAATGCACTATTCTCCCATAAGAAAAGATGAAGTAGTGCCATTTGCAACATGGATGGATCTTGAGATTATTATGCTAAGCGAAACATGTCAGACAGAAAAAGTCGAGAACCATGTGATTTCACTGATATGTGGAATATAACACTGAAAACACCAAAAGAACAAGACAAACAAATGAAGAAACAAAAACTCATAGACACAGATAATAGTTTAGTGGTTACCAAAGGATAAGGGGAGTGGCGGGTGGTAGCTGAGGGTAAAGGGAATCCAATATATGGTGATAGAAAGAGAACTGACTCTGGGTGATAAACACACAATGTGATATATTGACGATGTATTACAGAATTGTACACCTGAAACCTATGTAACTTTACTGAAAATTTTCACCCCAACAAACTTTAATTGAAAGAAAAAAAGAAGGTACATGAGAAATAATTCTAAAAGTGGAAAGAGGCTACAGTAATTTTAATAATTTTCATTAAACAATTAACATCTTTTTACTGTACTTTGCATGGCTACTCTTTATTTGCACAATTAGTTCCATAATCCCCTCCACTGACGTTTCTTCTGTGAGGCAGCATCGTATTTTTTTAATATGGTAAAAAACACAACATGAAATATACCCTCTTAACTATTTTTAAGTGTACAGAATAGTACTGTTCACTATGTGCACGTTATTGTGCAACACATCCCTAGAGTATTTTCATTTTGTGAAATTGAAACTGTATTTATTGAACAACAATTTACCTTTTACCTCCTCCCCCAGCCCCTGGACACTACTATTATACTTTCTGTTTCTAAAAAATGGACTACTTTAGATACTTCATATAAGAGAAATCATACAGTAGTTGCCTTTTTGTGACTGGATATTTCAAACATATTAGCATAATGCCCTCAAAGCTCACCCGTGTTGTAGTATATAACAGAGTTTCCATCTTTTTAAGGCTGGATAAATTTCCATTGTCTATATATACAACATTTTCTTTATCAGTTCATCTGGCAATGGGCATTTAGGATGTGTACTCCTCTTGGCTATCATGAGTAGTGCTGCAGTGAACATAGGTGTGCAAATCTTTTTGAGATCCTGTTTTCAATACTTTGGTTCTATACTCAAAAGTGGGATTTCTGGATCACATGGTAATTCTATTGTTGATCTTTTGAAGAATCTCCATACTGTTTTTCATAGCAGCTGCACCATTTTACAGCCCACCAACAGTGCACAAGAGTTCCAACTTCTCTACAACCTTGCCAACACTTGTTACTTTCCTTTTTTTCTTTTTTTATGGAGGGTGCAGCTCACAATGGCCCATGCAGGAATCGAACTGGCAACCTTGGTGTTATTAGCACCACACTCTAACCCACTAAGCTAACTGGCCACCCCTATTTTCTATTTTTTTAATAATGGTATGAATTGATATTTCATTGTGGTTTTGAAATGAATTCTCCTGAGGATAAGTTGTGTTTAGTATCTTTTCAAACAGTTTCTGGCCATTTGTAGATCATCTTTGGAGGGATGTCTAGTTAAGAGTTTTGACCACTTTTAGAATCTATTGTTTGTTTTTTGTTGTTGTTGTTGAGGTTTAGACTTCCTTATATCCTCTTGATATTAACCTTTTTTAGACAAACAGCTTATAAATAGTCTTTCTTATTTGGTAGATTGCCTTTTCACTCTGTTGTTTCCTTTACTGTATAGTTTTGTTTTTCTTTTATCTTTTTTTTTGTTTAATATTTGATATGGTACCACTTCTACATTTTAGCTTTTGTTGCCTTTACTTTGATGTCACATCAAAGAAATAATTTGCAAAGTTTTTTCCTTATTTTTCTTCTAGGAATTTTATAGTTTCAGGTTTTATGTTTAGATCTTTAATCCATTTGAGTTAATTTTGGTATACGGTCTAACAGAAAGGTCCAACTTTATTAATTTACATACAGATATCAAATTTTTCCAGCACCATTTATTGAAGACATTATCCCTTCCCCATTTTACAGCCTTGGTATTCTTGTTAAAGATAAGTTGACCATAAAAGTGAGGATATATTTCTGGGCTCTCTATTGTATTTATACTAGTACTGTATTATTTTGACTTTCTATAGCTTTGTAATGTTTTGAAATCAGAAAGTGTGTGGCCGCCAGATTTTACTATGGTTTTTTGAGATGTTATAGGAATATTAGGATTTTCTTTTCTCTTTTTTTTTCAAAAAATGTCATTAGGATTTTCATAGGGATTCCATTGATTTATAGATCACTTTGGGTAATATGGACATTTTATCAATATGATTAAGTCTTTCGATTAATGAACATGGCATGTCTTCCCATTTATTTGTAACTTCTTTGATTTATTTCTGCAATATTTTTTGGTTTTCAGTTTACAAGTCTTTTGCTTTCTTGATTAAGTTCCTTCCTAACTTTTATTGTGTTTGATGCTATTGTAAATGAGATTTTTCTTTTTTAATTTCCTTTTTGGATTATTCATTGATAGTGTATAAAATTGCAACTGATTTTTGTGTGTTGATGTTGTATACTGTAATTTTGCCAAATTTATTAGTACTAACAGGTTTTTGTGAAATCTTTAGGGTTTTCTACATAGAAGATCATTTCATCTGTAAACAGGGAAAATTTTGTTTCTTCCTTTCCAATTTGGTTGCTCTTTATTTCTCTTTCTTGCCTATTACCTTATTCCTGATCTTGCAGTGAACACTTTCATTTTTTCACCATTGTGTACATTGTTAACTGTGGATTTTTCATGTATGGCCTTTATTATGTTGAGGTGCATTATGTCTATACCTAATTTGTTGTAAGTTTCTTTTTTTTACCATAAAGAATGTTGATTTTTTTTAAATGCTTTTTCTCCATCAATTGAGATGGCCATGTGGTTCTTCATTCTGTTAATGTGGTGTACTACACTGACTGATTTTCATATGTTGAACAATCCTTGCATCCCAGAGATAAACTCCACTTAATCATGGTGTATGATCCTTTTAACATGTTGTTGAATTTGGTGTGCTAGTATTTTCTTTAAAGTGTTTACATCAATATCCATTAAGGATATAGGCCTGTAGTTTTCATTTCTGATGACATCTTTGATATTGGCATCAGGGTAATGCTGTTTGAAATTGTTCCCTCCCCTTCAGTGTTTTGGAAGAGTTTGAGAAGAAATTTTTTTTTATATGTTTCATGGAATTCTTCAGTGAATCTGTTTGGTCATGGGCTTTTTGTTGTTTTTGGAGGAAGGTTTTTGATTACCGATTCAATCTTACTAGTTATAGGTCTGTTTAGACTTTTTTTCTTTTCTTCATGAATCTGTATTGGTAGATTGTAAGTTTATAGGATTTTATCCATTTCTCTTAAGTCATTCAGTTTGTTGGCATATAATTGTTCATAATAATCCCTTATCATACTTTTTATTTCTGGGGCATCAGTTGTAATGTCTCCTCTTCATTTCTGATTATTGTTATTTGAGCTAGCTCTCTTTTCCTATTAGAAAGCCCAGCTAAGAGCTTGTCAAATTTGTAGATCGTCTTTACTGTTTTTGTATTCTCTATTTCATTTATTTGTGTTCTAATATTCATTATTTCTTTCCTTCTGCTAACTTTGGGATTTATTTATTTATTTATTTATTTATTTATTTATTTATTTTCCTAGTTCCTTTAGGTGTTAATTTAGGTTGTTGATTTGAGATTTTTTTTTTTTTTTTTAATGGAGGCTTTAGTTCTATGTATTTCTGTTTTACTACGGTTATTGCTACATCTCATATGTTTCGGTATGTTATGTTTTTATTTTCATTTGTCTGAAGATATTTTCTAATTTCCCTTGTAATCTGTTTTTGACCCATTGATTGTTCAAGAGCCATATATTTGTGAATTTTCCATTTTTCTTTTGATTTCTAATTTCATTCCAGTGTGGTCAGAAAAGAAACTTGGTGTGATTTCAATTAACTTAAATTTATTAAGATTTTTATGTGGCCTCACCTGTGATCTATCCTGTAGAATATTCTGTGTGCATTTGAGAAGAATGTATATTCTGCTTTTGTTGGATGGAGTGTTATGTATATGACTGCTGTGTCCAATGTGATAATGTTTTTCAAGTTCTCTGTTTCTTCTACTATCAAGTTAATCTATCTATTACTAAAACATGAGATATTGTCTTGATAGTCTACTATTATTGTGCCATTACCAATTTCTCCCTTAAGTTCTGTCATTGTTTGCTTCATATATTTGGGTGCTCTGCTGTGAGGTATTTATATGTTTTTAATTGTTACATCTGCCTGGTGAATTGACTCTTTTATAATTATTAATGATCTAATTTGTTTCTTATTACAGTTTTTGACTTAATGTCTATTTTGTGTGCTATAAGTATGGCCATCCCTGTTCTCTTTTGGTTACCATTTGCATGGAATATTGTTTTTCATCTTTTATTTTCAGTCTATGTATGTCCTTATACCTAATGTGGGTCTCTTGTAAATAGCTGTATTGTATTTTCTAATCACATTTTACTCTCTTTGAGATAGGGTTCATGTACCCTAAGCACCTTAAGCTTTTGTAAAAATTGTAAAGAATAACTTAGGTCTCCTTTTAGTGACTAACTCTACACATTTTTAAATGTTTTAGATACCAAGTAGGACAAATCTCAAGGACAGGAAAGACCTTTATTACTTTAGTCATGAAATCTATTTGGCTGTAAGATCTGCTTTACTAGCAGTGAATGCAAATGTGGACCCAGCCAGGAAGCATTAGTAGATCACAAAGCCTAACATGGCATATAAGGAGCCAGATAGTCACTTAAGCAAATAGGACTAAATTGATGGAATAAATTAAAGGTAATTTTGTAGACTGTACACTTTTTAAAAGGGAATTTGTATAATGTAAATTTGTTTATTTTTCCTTCATTAAGCATTTTATTACAATGATATTAGAATTATATTTAAACCAACTTAGTCAAAAGTTTCATTTTTTAAAGCACATGCTTATTTAATAAGACATTCAAATATGTGTTAGCACTAAAATGTGCCAAGTGTAATACAGACGAAGATATATAAATACCAGATATAGATCGTGCCTTCATTGAATTTATAATCTTGTGGAAGTAGTCATACATAGCATTAATGGATGTTGTAGCAGAGATAGGTACATGTTAGTAACACAAGGTTGGGGAGTACACATACACATGTGATAAAAACGACTATCTGCATAAATGTGTTGGCTTGCATCCCTTCCCAATTGTATTCTAAATAAGCTAGCCCTAAAACACATACACAGACACACAAAGTGAAAGCCACAAAGTAGACTCCATCCTTGAGGGACCATCCTCATCAGGCTAGTTGATGAACCTGACACAAAGTAACATACTGTATAGCAGGCTGCTTATCGTAGCTACTTTACGTTCCACAGCCCAGTTTCTCAGGGCCAAAATCCATACATGTCTATACACACAAAGAGAACTTCATAAATATATTAACCAGATTATAAATTTATCTTTGGAATACCCACATCTGTATTTTTGGTAAATTACCAATTTATGCAACTTTTAAAATAATACAAAATATTGGTATACTATCAAATTTACTAATTAAAATTAATAGTTAAGTTAAATTAGCATTGGGTTTATTTATAGCTGAGAAATGGGATTATAAACAAAACCAGAATAAAAGGACAGGTTGAATTTGGGTGATGTATAAATATTTTTGTTTCAGGTAACAAAACCAGAACTGAAACACATTCAGGCTAATCTGAAAAAAAAAAAAAAGGAAAAGGGAAGGAAGGAAGGAAGGAAGGAAGGAAGGAAGGAAGGAAGGAAGGAAGGAAGGAAGGAAAAAGAAAGCGAGAGAGAGAGAGAGAGAGACAGAGAGAGAGAGAGAAGAAAGAAAAAGAAAGAAAAAGAAAGAAAGGAAGGAAGGAAGGAAGGAAGGAAGGAAGGAAGGAAGGAAGAAAGAAAGAAAGGTGCATCTGTGGCTCAGCACTCTATCTGTGGCTCAGGAGTGTTCTCTGGGAGAAACTTCCACATTTTTTTTGGTGGTGAAAGAAAGGCAAACATTCTCCCCAACTCCAAGCCACATACACCTTGTCATTCTCTGGGAATCCTGTCATGTCTGCTAATATAATTAATTGCCCAGTATTACCTTGCAGCTTTGTTAATTCCGTCATTCTCATTTGCCCCTCTGATCACTTTTACTGACAGAGAAGCAGAGAAGAACAAGTTTGCAAAAGGAGCTTGGCATTTAGAGCTTTCTTTCATATCTTTCTCAATATACCTTTCATTCAATTTACCCATTTAGTGTTAAATGAAATCAATGACAGTTAACCAGCTCTCTCTGTTTGCAATTGTCTTCCCCATGAAAAATGTAAAAAACAACTTATACTTTGTTGTTTTTTTACAATTTACTGTTAGGCTACATACCATGAAGCTTTCCGAGTGTTTAAGAATTTGTTGACATTACTAAATACACAAGAGATGGTTTAAAAATGTTACCCCACTTATGTGTTTACAGTTCCTTCACTACTAAACATAGTAAATTCCTCCAACTATGGCTTACTATTCCTTTTTGATGAAATCTTGTGGCAAAAACCATCCCATTAGAAAAAAACATTTTTATAAAGAATATGAAGCTCAGCATTGTTCCATGATATCATAATTATATGACTTTGATGGTACTGCCATTTTAGAAAACAATATGGCAGCAACTTATAAAATTAAACATGCTTTTACCATATGATCAAGCAGTTTCACTACTAGGTATTTACCCAAGACAAATAAAAATACATATCCATGCAGAAAGTATGTACGCCAATTATACATAATAGCCAAATATTAATGGCTACAATTTGTGAACATTAAAAATCAAAAGCAACCCAATGTTTGCTTACTTAATTGATGAATAGACCACAAATGGTGGTATATCCATATCATGGACTATTACTCAGCTATAAAAAGACACAAAGTGGATAAATATCAAAAACATTATGCTAAGTGAATTAAGTCAAAAACAAAGTCTGTGTAATTTATGATTCTATTTAAATAAAATTACAGAAAAGGCATAATTATAGTGACAACATGTCCATGGTTGCCTGGACTCATGGGAGTGTGCGGGGGGTCTAGTGTAAAAGAGCTCAAGAAAACTGTTTAGGGTGAAGGATCAGTGGTCTGTCTTGATTTGTAGACAATGTCAGACATGGTAGAATACAATTACCAAAAGCATTAAATGGCCCACTTAAAATTGTTGAACTTTATTATCTATAAATAATGCCTTAAACAACAAAAAGGAGGAAAAAGATTAAATGACTTTATCTTTGATACCTGTAATGAATTCTCCAAGGTAGTACATGCTCTATGGAAGAGCAGGTGGTTTATTTTGAATCAAAAAGGGGTGATGGACACACACACACACACACACACATACACACACATACATGCACACACATATGTATGTATGTATGATATATATTTCTTTAAATAGCTAAAAGTACAATAAAATCTTTAAATCTCTAAATAAATGATGTGCAGCATTTTGTGTATGTTGGATGAAAATCTATATATTCAAGCTACAGTTGGTTCAGTCTTCTATGTTTATATTTATGTATAAATTTTTGAAGCTTGTAAGTGTAATTGTATTTAAAACTTCTTTGTGAGTAAACTGTACTTGGTAAGATATTTTCAAAGGCAAATATATTCCTTACATTGAGCACATTGAGATAAAGAAGTGGCCTATAAATCTCTATTGCTGAAATGAATGATGCTCAATAATTATCAGCAGCATTTATTTATATTTAAACTCCACTTGCTTTCATGCTATACCACATTCTAATCATTCATCTTAATGAATTTTGAGATAGTCTTAAAAATGCCATGACAGCGCTTTGCAAGAAGAATATTTGATCTCCTGGAGAACAAAACTGTTAAGTCCACCTTGAGATCAATGGATTATATTAATTTAAAGATTGCCTGAGGGTTTAAATTCACAATCCATCTCTCTCATCGGCGAATCACATTTCAGTAATCGAAAGCTTGTCAGCGCTATTGCTTTTTCATCTTTCTGGCATCTAAAATGGTAACAGTGAACAATAGCTTCTCCTTTCCCCAGTGCTCTGTTTCCTGATAGAGTTTATCTATAACAAAACAAACAAACAAAAACTGTACTTTTCCAGGAATAGTACTTTAGTGTCACGTTTTAAATCTATTTGCCCTATTTTTTTCTTAAGATACATTTATTTAACATGTCATCCAAACATGTATTGAGCAATAGGAAATCATGTGTCATCAGTTATTTCTCCTTTTAATCATGATTACTCTGTTTCAGAAATTATACTGTCGTTAATTCCAAAATCATCGTGGTCACAATAAGGCCTGAACCCAAAACAACGGATTCGTTCCTGGAGATAGAACTAGCTCATTTGGCTAATGTAAGTGTCCTCCATTTGTCATTGTATTACTTATAGAATATATCTTTCAATGAAGGTTAACAGTCGTTCTTTGACCGATAACACCAGAACCCATTTTCTAGGCTTTTTAGAGTTGCAAATGAATTAATTTGTTATGAAGATACGTGTTATATAGAGACACAATGCCATATTATTCTATGATAAACTCTTATTTTTTTCATGATAAAATTCTCCTCAGTTTACTCCTATAATAATCAATAAATTGTTTATCAGTGTACACATCTGATTGGGCTCTGAACTAGACAGTGAGAGAGATCAAGGTGACTAAGAACCTGTCTCACCATGAGGTGAGGGAGCACTGCCATGTGAATACATAGATTTCAGATGCATGCAGCAACAGCAGTTACAGTACAAAGAGGAGAGATAACTTCAGGGTAGGAGAATGGATGGGTAGCATTTAAACGTTCTACATTGAGGATCAGAAAGGGCTCCTTATAACTTACCTGGGTGCTCCAGTGCTCTAAATCTAAATCTTCCATTCAGAGTGACAAGAGCACTTTCTTAAATCCATACAACTGCAACTGAAGTTTGTTGGATCTTGGTCAGACCTTATGTAGAAACTTAAAATATCTACTTACCCTTTATATATTCACTTTGAATACTTAAATTATTGAGGAATAGAGGCAAGGGAGGTGATTCCTATTAAGGCTTTCTTAATTATACTTTTTATACTTCCGCTATTAAAGTAAGCCAGTCTCATATGTTTCATGTGCATATTTTTTATTCCTTGCAAAATTTCTATGAAGTTGGCTTTTACAGAGAAGCACAAAAGATTGCCATTTTCTAGATTGCCATAGTGAAAGATATAATGGAATTTATAATCACATCCTATGGTCTATAAAACTTACGTATTTTCTTATATTTTATAATTTTTGACTTCCCCTAAAAAAATAAGCGTTGGTTTTATTTAAAAAAAAAAAAAAAAAAGACAATTGTCTTTCCTTTAAACCACTTTTTATTAAGATGTTTCAGCTTCCCAGATTGTTCAATGAAAATCTCAAATCTCTCAGCAATAACTTTTAAACATCCCAATTGATACTTAAGCTGTTAGGTCTTTTCCTACTTTTGCCAAAATGTGACCGTACTGGTTCTATTTAATATGTACCTCCTCATCCTTTAGAATAGCCTTAATCTCATCACTGCACTGAAAACTGGGAGATAATTTTAACATTGCTTTTGAGTATGGAACTTATTCCTTTGTATGTTCAAAATGTGTTATAAAAATATTTACGTACTCATTTGTTTGTTTTCATTGTTTATCATGGTAATGTTTTTCTAGTTATAAGCATTGGTGAAAAATAGTAAGATGCTAATTCCCTAAAATGCTTACCAAAAAAACAACACTGTCAGAATGTATGCCATATTTCTTAAGGAGAAAACACTTCTGTTAATGAACATTTGTAAAACTTCCCCTAATAAAGATTAAATCATTATTTAGAATTTAAGGATCATGTTAATTATATAACTGTTTCTCATAAATTGAAGAAAGAGTAACCTCAAAAATAGTGTTGATGAAACAGTCTCACAATTTCAATTCAATAAAACTATTTAAAATTAATAGATTTAAGCTTCGAGTCCAACTTTTCTGGGAGCATATTTAGATAGGCGATTTACAGAAGAGATAAACCATGTAATAATTGATTTTCCGCATATGGAAAGTAGAATGTACAGTCAATAAATCTTATTAAGCACCAGCTAGATACTGGAATGATGATGCAATTCAGAATATAAGAATGCTGAGATATTGTCCAAGTCACTTAGAATTCATTCTGTCTTTCAATATTTTGAGTGCGTGAGTTGACCAGATACTTAAAATAACACCGTCTCTACTCCAGAAGTCCTGGACTTAAGAGAACGTAGACAAATCTGTTACAAAAGGGGGCTGAGGGAGGAGACGTGGAAGAAGAACAGTTTACGCTGAACAAGATGCTACTAAGTGTTCTCACTTCCATGCTCTCCTCACGTGCAGTGTCCCCCTGCGCCTGTCCTCAGAGGCCACCCCAATGGAACAGGCCCCTCTGGACTGCTCAATCCCTGATTTCTTTCCTCTGTTTTATAATTCCTATCACACTGTTGTGTGTACAATACATACAGTCCTTTTGCTCTCCATTTCTAATGCCTCTTATATTTATATTTACCATCCAAATTAGAATTTGTAAATACCATTGTTCACTGAGGGAAGGAACATATGACTGATGTATTGAGTATCTTAATATTTATTACCAGTCTTATAAAGATACGTTCTATGCGTACATACCGATGCTAGTTTTATTTCCATTGAAGAGATCAAAAGAGCCTATACTGAAACATAAAAATCTTCCCTAAAATGTAAAGAAAAGATATATTTTTAACCTGAAAATTGAAATTGATTAGAACAAGCTGAAATTTCATTGCAACTATAGTTATATAGAGATATATATGATCACTGTTATTGCCTTCAAAATTAAACTATTTTAGATATGACATATTTCTAATATCACGTCTATCTACTTTCAACTATATCAGAAGTATCTGCTGTACTTTTCTGAGCTCAGAAAAGACTAATGACTTGCAAATTATATCTGTTTCATATACAATGTGGGAAAAAAATGAATAATAGGAATTAATAGTTATAATGAGTCTAGGGGAAAGCCTGTTAAATTTTTCTAAATGAAATGTGTTCTTTTAAAAAGCTTTTTAACAAATACCATTTCAAGTGTGTTAAATATATTAAGACCCTTGGGAACTGGTAGGAATAGGTAACAGAACATGGAATTTTGAAATTCCAAATTGTATTTAGCAAAGCCAGTTGCAGTTTCAACCACCTTGTAAGTCATTGAGTCAGATCCTATTCTTAGTTCAGGTTTTTTGGCTTATGGCTTTATTCTTATGGCCTACAGAATCAGGGTTTGTGGTCCTTCGTGCTTAGGCATAGTCATTGCTTGCTCTAAACAAATACCAAATTTGCTTCTCCCATAAAAGAGTGTATATATATAACTTAAGGTTTCTTCAGTGTGATGTTTATGCCTATCTATGTTGTTTGATTCTTGAATACATAAGGAGATTTAGTAACGTTATTGAAAGGAATCATTGAGACCTACAGATGTACAGTTGAATGGACCTAAATGTACACGCATACACATCACATGCATATATACACTTACCCACCATTAGGATGCCTGGGGTCTGACAAGTCTGAGCCTGCTGGGACTTTCTAAGGTAGATAACACCCCTATCTTTACAGATGAGTTAGACAACTAAGTAAATAAAAGCATTTTAGTTATTACATTCCCTACTAACTTTGCAAGCCAGAATGCACATTATTTTTCCAAATAAACAGTATTTATGTAGTTCCATTTCTAGTGACAAGACAGGACTACGAGTATGCTGGCCTACTGTCTCTGCAGTCTAGTCTTGCCTTTCTTTTGATTTCTTCCTCTGAACAATAACTCAAATAATCTAGGTAAAATGATGCGACTGTCTTTCAGGATTGAAAATAATCCACCAGGTTAATCTGTAGTTCTTAAATTGGACATATTCACAAAACAGCTCTTGAGAATTTGGACTTGTAGGTTTGTTTTTTTGTTTCTTTGTTTGTTTTCCATATTCACTTGCATACTAATAGGATCAAGGTAACAAACTAAAGAGTTTTATGTGTATACACTAAAATTAATCATGAGCCATAACCTTTGTAAATAATAGTGGAAAACATAATGGGGGACTGTAATAAATTTGCTTGTTATTATCAGATAAGCATGAGAAACAATGAAAAGAGATTCTGACATTCATCAGTGGGTATTTTCATGAATATTAAAGGCTGGTAACAACCTAAGGAATTAAAAATCACTTGGCAAAGCTTAGAGAAGTCCAGTCTATGCATCTATAATTTCTACAAAAGGGTATTTGTATCCCTTTACTTTTTGAATTACTCTCCTATCCTTGTTTCTGTCCATTTGGAAGAAATTTCTGATGTTTTGCCTGCATAAAGCTCTTGGTAATTTTTATAGGAGAGTCATGAAATGCTAACTAGACAAGCAGATTGATGCCTCTGCCAACTGCTGAAATTGAGATAGAATTGTTCTGAAGCAACAGTTTGTTTGGATTATATCCTAAATTTGAAACTTTAGTAAGCATTCTTCCCAATTACATTTCACATTCAATTTAGTTTTACTCATAATACATAGTAATATTCTTCAAAAAGATGTTAGAATAATTATGCTATTGTTGGAGCAGGGGTCAACAAACCTTTTCAGTTAAGACTCAGAGAGTAAGTATTTTAAGCCTCTGAGCCATAGCGGTCTCTGTCCCATCTATTCACCTATGCAGTTGTAGTGTGAATGCAGCCGTAGACAGTATATAAACAAATGCCTGTTGCTCTGCAATAAAGTTTTATTTACAAAAATAAGTGGCTGGCAAGATTGGGCCCCTGGGCTGTATCATTTGTCAATAATGGCCCCCAAAGATGTCCGCATCCTAATCTCCAGAAACTGTGAATATGTTATGTTACAAATCAAAAGAGATTTTGCAAATGTGACTAAGGGTAAGGACAGTGAGATGGAGAGATTGTCCTGGATTATCTGAGTAGGTCCAATTTAATCACATGAGCCAGTAAAAGTGTATAACCTTCCCCTATGGCTACGGTCAGAGAGATGCAACTTAGAAAGGACTCAACTTCCATTGCTGACTTTGAAGATACAGGAAGAGGGCCACAAGGCAAAGGATATAGGCAACCTCCAAAAGCTTAAAGCAACCCCTGGTTGCCAACCAAGAAGGAAATGTGGACTCAGTCCTACAACTGCAAGTAACTAAATTCTGCTGAAACCTGAATGAGCCTGAACATGAATTTGTCCCCAGCTCCTCCAGAAAGCAGTGCAATTCTTCCAATGTGAATTCTTGAGCAGAGACCAGACGTCTGACCCACGGAAACTGCAAGATAATAAATTTGTGATTCTGCACTGCTAAGTTTGTGGTAATTTTTACAGCAGCAATAGCAAGTAAATAACCCTGCATTGGAGCATTGCAAAATTTTTAGATTATGAAGGTAATATACATGTATACATTAATAGTGCCATTTGAACCAGATATATGACAATACTGATAACACATTACATTATTCAATAAAAATAAAATTAGCAACTAGAAATTACATTTTATCCTGCTGATTATTATACCAGCACTTTAGGAACCTGATTAAAGTAATCACCTGACAGCAAGAATGGCCATTGTAAAGAGGAGGTGGCATATTAGGCAAAATCAGAGGAAACCACAAGATAGCACTGCCTATGCAGCCACAGGACGAACCTTGTGGAACCCGATGCTGCATGTCAGGGACAACTCTTGACATTTGCAGATATGTTAAGTTTTTAAAGCAATTTAGCAAAACTTTTCTGCTGACAGCTGATAGACTGGAGCAGCAAAAAACCAGCCCTGCCAGCCTTTGTCTCCACTACACCTCATAAAAATATTATTAGGACACATTATTATATCCTCTTAGCTATAAAAGGAAAAGATTCAAGCCATGGTTAAATCTATAAAGAATCTAGTTATTTAGGTATTTGTTTAGGAAAGTATTTGCCACTTGAAGTCATAGGAAATACTTGGAGAGTTTTTGCCCCCTAGATGACCCATTTGTTTGTTGAGAGGTTCACCAGATTCCTTGCAATCATTATAGGAATGATGTAACCATATGTGGGTAAGACACTCTGGCACATATACGTGGAGGCAATGATTGTCTTTGAAGGCTACACACAGAAATATTCCGTGATAGTGTTTCAATATTTTATTGTTTCCCATATGTCAAATGCAAAGTATTCATTGAGAAATAATGTGCATTCAGGTTAGTGATATATCTCAGAAATCAGAGAAGCAAGCGGTTATCACATCCACAAAAATAGTGTCACCTGGTTAATGTGAGCTACTGAGTAACCATATAGCAGAAGCTGAATATATGCCCTCTGTGTTCCAATTAAATAGCTGCCAACTCCTCTAGAAGAGCTATGTAACATGGATATAACTCGTTCTGATAAAACAATATTCTGCATTTTTCACTTCAGTGGCCTTTATATCATTCTGCTTTCGTTAAAGCCAATGCTTTCTTTTTCATCTCCTTGATTTGACTTGTTCCCAATGTAATTCTTTCTATGGAACCCTTGTAAATCCATTCAAAAATTCTGTATCTCTATAGTCCTATTACTGAAACACGGTATTGCATTTTCGATGAGGCTCTCTAGACTTTAGATATCTATCAGCCACCCCCGAGAGAGAGAGAGAGAGAGAGAGAGAGAGAGAGAGAGAGAGATTTTTTCTTTTTAAAAATAATTTAAAAGTACTAAAATTCGAGAGAGGATCTAAGACATATATGAGATGGGGATGGATACACATAGGCTAAAGACAGTATGGGAGGAAAATGGTATCAGAATGATGGAGATGTCAATGGATATGGGACTGAATATTTTCTTGGGTGAGTGGGAAAGGAGAATGGGAAGAGATGTGGGTTATAAAAGAATGGAATAAAAATAAGAACGGAATGAGAAAAAAATAAATAAAAGTACTAAAATATGAAACAGCACCCACCATAACCTTGAAAAAAGTTTTGAAGAACATTCAACAGACTATTTCCTGTTGTTGAGTTTCATATCATATCTTTTTCAACTATATCATCCCCGTGGGTGGTGTATTACCCTTTCAGGGACTATGGAACTGTTTGTAGCTTAAGAGACATAACCCAGTAAGGGTTTCCTCCCATTCATCAGCTTTTAGGGACCTGTTACAGATAAGACTACAGAAAAATTTACATCTACTAAGATCTTACCTACCCTAGCATGCATTCCTGGAATTATTTTGTGTGTTTTCACAAGACGCATGAGAATTATAAACAGGATATAAATGGCTTTTTTTCTGGATCAGGTCAGTTATTTTGGAAATGTTCTGGAGGAATTCTTAAAATCTATTTGTACGGTTATCTAATGATTACAACTAAACTTTCACGGGGAAAGAATGGGAGGATAAACTTAGCAAACTCCAGGTTATTTTAATGCAATGCCTTTATGTCTAAAATTTAGAAAATTAAAGAGAGATAATATAGTGAAAAGCCTTGCTCCCATTCACATTCAAAAAGTCAATGTACAATTCACTAGAAGACGTGACAGAGAGAATCATCTTGGAACATCTGAGTCAGAGCATTGGAAGTGATGAAATAGTTATGAAGTCACTGCCCTTCTTTATGTCCTTAGATGCTCTGTCTCTTTGCTTGGTTGGCCATTATGGACAAGAGAGTATTTTTGTTTTCAGAGAACTGTGAAAGGTACAAGAAAGCTAAGAGTTTTCCAATTCAGAATGTATTATGGCACATGAGCACTAAGGAATTGAAAGTTTGAAGAAAAACAGTAAAGTAACCGTATTATATCTGTGTGTGTGTCTTGAGAGATTTGTCTCCAAATTTGATGTGGATACATATTAAGGGATATGGAGGGTCTAATTATTAGAATGCATGTTCCTAGTTTATCCCTAATTTCAAAATTAATGGAGCCAAGGAATCCACATTTTTTAATAAACATCTCTGTCATTCGAAAGTAGATCCAGAGAAAACACTTTGAAAACATTAAGTTATCAAGAATGTAAATAAGATACTATGTGAATTGAATTTATTCAGAACTTAAAAAGACCAAGGAAAAATTAGAGAAACTTGGTCTTTATTTATTTTTGTTGTGATTGTTCTCTTTTCTGTAACCAACTTCCTTCAGATCTCTGCTCAAATATTATCTTCTTGGTAAAGCCTTCCTTACATACAAAATTGCAATCCATCCCCTTCCCACTCTTTCCTACCCATTGTGATTTACTTTTCATCAGAGCACAGGGTACTATTCAGCATATTATATATTTACTTGTTTATGTTGCTTGTCTCTCCCCTTGCCCACTTCACTGTAGTTAAGCCTATGAGGCAGGATTTTGTTTTGTTCAATGCTGTATTCCCAGTGCCTCAAGGATACCTGGAATGTAACAGTTTATTAAGTGATTTTTGCATGAATGAGTAAATAAATGGAACAAATTGTTTTGATCATCTTCCTGGCTCTCTTTTCTGAGTTATGTAATTTATGAGAGTAATTTACCATGATGAGATGTATTTAAAGTATTCCATAGTAAAATTCACTTATGAATGTCCTCCCAGAATCATTGAGATTGAGGACTAGAAAAGACGTCAAACTCCTTATTATATATATATATATATATATATATATATATATATATATATATATATATATATATATATATGAAAAGTTATACAGATCAGAGGAAAAGAGAGAACCACCAAAGGAAAGGAGGAAAAAAGAAAAGTTATGTAGAACAAAGTAAAAGACAAACCTGGTGCTATAGTCTAAAATAGCTATATCTAAACAGATATATTAGTTTGGTTGTTGTGGAAACAGAAGAGAGAAGTAAAAGAAAATAGGAAATACTATTAAAGACACTTGAAAGTGGTATGTAGAATATCTATGGTAATTAGAATATTTGGGTCATGGTACATTTTTAAAATGCTTAAAAGTGGGTGAGTTGAAATGTTTAACAAGAGTGTAATTTTGAATGGAGGCAAGAGAAAAAAAGTTTTTTTGCTAAAAATGTGTTTTTCAATAATAGCATATTCTTTCCCAAAGTTTTCAAATACATGCAGTTTTAATATTTCAAGTGTCAATTATATTGACAGGTTTGTAAATTAATCTTCTTTAGCCCACTTGTCTCATTTACCTGACAATTTTTGTTTTCTTACTCTTAAGCATTTCTTAAATCTATTTTTATAGGTTAGTTCACAGCTTGCCTCTTTTCCTCTGGCTCATGTCATTCGTCACTGCTCCTCATCATTGAGCTCACTTTATTTCCTGGTATTGATTTCCCCGTGAATTTCTCATAACAGATCTTATAGCAGAGGACCATTGAGAAAAGTACCTGAAAATTATAGCAAGTATTTTACAAGTGGTTTCCTAGCAGAATCTTTTCGCCATTTTTTCTTATTTAAAATTAATCCATCATGTTTTTTTTTCCTTTATGACCCATTACATATTCTTATATTCCTTAAGTGAGTGGTCTGTCCAGGTACTGAGATTCCTCTAATTTGTTCTGCTTACTTTTAAATTTCAAATGTTTAAATAATTGACCTCAGCTCCCAGTACATATCTAGTGACTGCGTTAAAATGAATGTTAGCGGGTTGTCTGTCTGTCGTGTAAATCCCAGAATGTGTAGGGAAACATAAGATTAAGTGTTCCATTTTGGAACCTATAATATTCTCACATGGATGCTTTTTAAATGCTCACAAAGACGGAAAAAAGAGAGAAGCATCTAAGAGATGAGGTAAAGAAGGTACAGGATAAAGCTGAGGAATGAAAAAGGCATGGGATAAGAGTAGAATAAGCATTTCTCATCTTTATTTTCATCTGAAAGTGGAAATCAGTTTCTTTGGAGGAGTGAAAAGGAAAGGGGTACCCAAACGATTTAGTTCATATAATACTTCTTTTCTAATATTATTTTATTTTGTTGTAACCTGTTATGAACTCTAATTTTGAAATATCAATCATATAATCAGCATTCTGTATTGGTTTATATAGAGATTTAACTTAATCTACCTCATACATTGCTAAAAGTGAACTAGATATAGAAGATCTGTTATTTCAGGTTCTTCACCTACATTTACTTTCTACATCCATGAAATATATACTCCCGTACCTTTCATTATAATATACCAAGGATAATTTATTTTCTATAAAGCACTCTCAGCTCTTTTGAGTAAATCCCTAGATATATATAACATGGCTTTGATACAATATTGTGTTCTGCTGATCACAAAAAAAGGATTTCTTAGGAAGTCACAAGCTGTATTCAAATTTCAGGTAAAACCAGATAGGGTCGCATAGAACAGATGAGGAAACCAATTTCAAACGCCATTCCACTCCCCATCCCTGTAACATCTATATCTCTGTCTCCTGTAAAAAACAGCTAAGAACCCACTTCTTCCATGAAACTTGTTCTGACAGGGTGCATATTCACCTATGGGAAGAAGCCAGTACCTGTTTCAGAACTGTAACTTTTACCTGCCTTGGCCTAGTCATCATTTTATCAATGACTTGGTTGGAAAAGGCTGTATATATATATTCTGTTTATTTCTTCATCCTGTAATGACACAAAGCTTGGAAGCAATAATGAATTTGTGGTATGCACAGTCAGGATTCAAAAAGCTCCTAAGAGATTTCAAGTATGAATAATGCCTGTCAATCTCAGGAAGAGACTACCAAATATCTGATACAGTCTCGGATTGCATTACTAAGAGCATGGACCTCCATCGGACAGGCAATAGTACTACTTCGTTCTGCACAAGTAGGACACAAGTGAATGGTTTCTCTAAACACATTTTAAAAGTGTGTGCTGTGTGCTTCAGGAAATGAGTGATATGGAGGATAAGAGAACTTGAAACCAACAGAGTATGTTTAATAGAGAAAAGAAGACTCTTCAGAGGTATGATAGAATCTTCAGATATCTAAAGATATTGCCTAAAGGAAGAATTACTAGGTTAGTTCCAAAGGGAAAAATAAGAGCCAATGAATGTGGACAGGCAGACAGAAAGAAAAAAACTTCCCAATGATTAGTACTCTTCAAAATAGAAAGTATTTGCCTGAATAATCAAGTGTAAAAAACTCATTGTGTCATCCTGAAGGTCATGGTGGCTGCTAAATACATAATAATTAAACCTGAAAAAAGCATTTTTTTTCTCATAATTTCATTAGACATGACTCTATATAATCAGTTGATTAAGAAGGTGTTGCAAATCAACAGACTCTCTGGAAATTGACAATTAATGCAAACATCTCTTGCCTGTAGGAAGCTGACCAATTAGAGGCAGAAGAGGAAGTGGCAGTGGTGGTGGTTGCACATGTGCCTAATGCAGGATGTTTCACTGTGATTTAAATATTGTAAATACCTTGGTCTTCTTAAAGGAAACAACCCAGCAATTAATATTTTAGAGAAAAATAATATAAATCATCGAAGTATGGACCTTTTATTATATGAGAGCTTCATTTTCAAGTTTCAAAAAAATAAATACAGGTTATAGTATGGTGAATAAATAACTTGTTTTCATGTGAATAAATTGTGAAAGGAGTCAAAAAATCTATGAGAAAGGACATGAAAAATTTTTATGCAAAAAATGTGGAATTTTAAAGTATTTTACTGCAATTTAAGAGTTCTGCCATTCTGTTTGAATTTTACACAATCCTTTGATTTTTTATGTATGTATTCAAGATACAGTTAATCTTTCTCTGCTTATTTTTAGGGTACTTTGAATCCCTATTGTGTGTTATGGGATGACTCAAAAACGTAAGTGACAGATGTTTTCTTACATTACTTTGGACTAAATATTCAAAGCACATTAAGTTATTTCAGCTTCCTGCTAGTCAATAGGAATATGATAAGTTACTGGGGTGTGAGTTACACTCAAAAAGAAAACATTTTCCTTTTTTGAATCTGCAGGACAGCATGATGAATGTGTTTGTGTGTGTGATGATGCCATCGGGTTACGTCCCAAGATAGGATTGCATTACTTAATGTGTAAGGCACATTGTGATGTGAATTCTATGAGGATTTTTTAAAAGCTCTGATATTTTAAAATTATAGAAGCTCAAATGCTATTTCAATATTTGGCCCTAGTAATTCAGTTTAGCATTGCAGAATAAAATAGCAATCTCTATAGTCATTTAGCCAATACATTTCTTGTGTGACCTTGAATCTATTATCAGAGTAATGCAATATTTATGTGGCCCTTCCAAATTGTTTTGTTATAAAAATGTTGAGTGACATTTAATTTGCTTATTCATATATCTTATGAAATTCATGAAGACAAAAGAAAATAATTACAATAAATAAGATGAATAATTCTTCTATGTATCCCTTTGTTTGTACAAGTAATTGCAATATATCTGGTCAAAATCATCTTAATCTCTTTGGTAATTCTATGAATTTTAAAGTCTTAAAGAGCAGAACAATCCATGATTACATCTTAATTAGACTCCTATACTTTAAATACTTATGTAGCTTTATTTCAACATAGTAGCCAGATAATACAGTCAGGTTTCATTTCGTTTTGTTTATGTGGAGGGGAGATAAAAACCAATAAATCCCCAAAACTAATACCACCATAGGTATGCTGTCAGACAGTACTATGTTGTTGGGTTCTATGTATTCTAAGATTTTCCCGTGTTCTTCACCCTAAATCTGATCTACATCTGAGGTTTTATTTTATGATTTGTCTCTCACCTGTAGTTAGTGGAGAGTCTAGAAGAGGAACATTCTTAGAATTTCTAGGTAAAGAGCAAACCTATAGGCAGTGTGCTCATTCATTCCTAGGATACTAATACGTACAATTTACAGTTATTTATGTGGTTGAGAAATCAATGATATTAACCATATTTTTTACTATAGATTCTGATATTTTAGGGATCCTCTTCTATGGACCTTAGTGCCATAAGGAGAATCCCAACTTGTCCTGGTGATAAGATGAGCTGGATGTCCTTACTGATGTCAGTATTTTTTCTCTTTGAAATCCTACAGGAAAATCCATGGTAGTAAAATTTTTGTAAGCTTTCTTTTTTACCAGTAGCCACAAAAGACTTGGTAGTATATTCTAAGGCACTGCTTGGTATGCTGTACAGCCAAGAGAAAAATAAAATGCTACAGAAATCTATGTGAATGTTCTATTCTAGAAAAATAGGCCATCTTACAGCTACTTGCATATCTCCATGAATACCAGCTTTGATTTAATTATCTTTTTAGTGGGTAGAGTGCACTTCTATCTTGACCCAAAGAGGGGAAAGTGTTAGTTATTCCAAAAGACCTTTATGACTGTTAAAGGGATACTACAAAAAGAAACAGAATTCTCCAATTTTGTTGAATTCCTTTCAACAAATTTTGTTGAATTCTCTTGAATTCCTTTCACAGATGTCTAAGGTGTTGTTTAATTTATAAAACTATTGGTGTTTGAGGTCAGCTTTAAGCTTAGGAATCAATCACGCTCTACTTTCTCTAACATCTGCTGATAACCTGACTCTTATCCATTACAAAGAACTTGTCTTAGTTTCACAAAATTTAACCTTTAAGTTGTCCTTGAAGAAAACAGTGAGAAGAAGTGTGCTCATCTGCCTTTCAAAGCAGACTGTCTCAAGAGATCAGTATAGTTCATGGTTCCTTGACGTATCTGTTAAGTGATCAGAAAGCTTTTCACTGCCACAGAACTTCGGTCCCATCACACTTCCTGCCAGACTGTTTCGTTATTAAGTTGTTTTTCTGGATGAGTTTTAAACAATGAAGGTTAAGACCACTTTATTTCATTTTTTTCACATCTGTTCTACTGTGATCATGTTCATATATATAATAGTTTATCAATGCAGTGATTTTAACACTGAGTATAAGTACTCCAAGTATAGTTAATAGTGAAGAGATATAGCTACTTCTTTTTATACAGAAAAGGGTTAACTTAAATGATGATTTCAAGATTATAATACAGTTGAAATTAAAAGCTGTCTTTTAATCTTGGTGTAGGCTATCAAATTGCCTTACTTTTAATTTGTTTAATTAATGTTTAATTATAAAAGTAATACATGAGTATATTTTACTTGTTAAACTTTAACATAACTGCTAAGACAAAAGGCCCCATTAATAATCACCACCTTGGATCTCCACACCCACCCGTCACACCAAGGTCCCTCCTATTTATATTTTGCTATGTATAATATCAAGCATCCACTTATGCATTGACATATGTATGAAGCCATATCATAGAAATGAACAGTATTTTAACATAAATGTTATCATACTGTATGTAACACTTGACATTCTCAAATTTTAATAATATATAATGGAAAATTTTAAAATTTTACTACCGTGTTTCCTCAAAAATAAAACCTAGCCTGACCATCAGCTCTAATGCATCTTTTGGAGCAAAATTTAATTTAAGACCCGGTACATTATATTGTTATATTATATTATATTATATTATATTATATTATATTATATTATATGACCCTGTCTTATATTAAAATACGACAGGGTTTTATATTAATTTTCGCTCCAAAAGACGCATTAGAGCTGATTGTCTGGCTAGGTCTTATTTTTCAGGGAAACATTGGTACATATATATTTCATTCCTTATACTTGCTGCATTGCATAGATATATTGTAATCGATTTAGTATTCTCAATATTGATGACACTGTGATGGTTTTCAATTCATTTCATTCTATTATATAAACTGTGCTTCTGTGTTTCTCCTTGAGGTTGTCTCTGACCACCCAGTCCAAAGCATTACTCTCTTGTTCTCCTTATATTACCCTATTTTATGTTCTTCATAGCATGCATTCCTACTTTCTTCTTTGTTTTTGTTTTCCTATTGTCTGTCTCTCCCACTAGAAAGTAAGCACCATAAGTGAGATACTTTATCTTTCTTATTCACTACTATACTCTCAATCCGTAGTACACCTGTACATAGTATACATTCAAGAAATATTTATTGGTTGGTTTTGTACAAGAATGAATGTTTGAATATTTCTCAGGTACCCTCGCTATTTAAAACTTATTTCTGTTTATGTTTTGTTTTATGAGTGACATATATTTTTAGAAATTAATAGAGCTAACATTGGAAGTTTGAAGGGAGAATACATCAACTTGTTACATAGTAAATTCTATTATAAACAGTTAATTTCATTTCTAATGGTCATCTGCTATCCTGATAATCCCAAAGACATTTTATTTTGCTCTGATTAGACACACTAGTTTTAGACAATTTAAAACTGTATTTTCATTCTGCTTTGGCTAACTAATTTCCAGGATTTAGAAAATTCTTCGTCATGGCTGACCCATGAAATACATTAAAAGCCTACTGCAGAAATAAGCTTATTTTAGTTAGGAGAAAACTTCCTTTGTAAAAGTTTTATTTTAATGTAGCTTGAAAATCTGTCATTTGGGTGAATGATAATTTGCATGTATTTTGGGCTATTCTAAATTTGGATTTTGAGTATTGGATCACGTGTGGTGACTACATTTCGTGATAAACCTATAATTCTCTCTTTAAATTAGCCTGTGGTCTTTTACCATGGATCTTAGTAGCACCATGTGATGCTATCAGGTCTGTAAAGGATCATGTTTCTTTTCAGAAATTCTTTCAGAGTTTTAATTGCATACATTTTAATTATAACATCTTAATTATTGCTAAACTGTTTTATCAATCCATTTATAACATATTTGCCTACTTATAGTTGAAAACAAAGAACAAAGACTTTAAGGATTAGACTTTCCATTTATCTGTATTTCAAATTGATTTATTGGAGCCGAGAGTAGCAATAATCCCAACTTGATTGAGACTGACTGACACTGTCTGGTTTTATGTCAAAGTTCAGTATTTCAACTGAAGTGATTCCTCTCCTTTGCTTCTGTTATCCTTAGTTCTTCATACCCAGGACATCTTCCTCTCTTTTATCATTCATATTGGAAGTCACCATTTTGTTTACCTCCTAGTATGATTCCTAGAAAATGTAAAACTGACGCTCTAGCCTTATCCCATCACTCCAGAAAGATTGGCATCATGTTCTTTTCTATTCAGGTGACTGGCATACCTGTGCCATTAGGGAGACAAAATATTACACCTTTAGAAACATACACTTTAAGAAAGACCTGTTAGCTCTTTGAAGCCAAAAGCAATTATGCAAAATATTACTATTATTGGGAAAACAACCTTTCCACTCCAAGAAATAACCAAATGATAAAGCTCTTTTTAAAAGTTCTATTCAAGTTATGCTAGCCTGGGGCCAAACTAACATGGACAAAACTTAATATTCTTACTCTTATTATAAAGGAGCAAAAAGAACAAGGGAGAGATCTTGTTGGAGACTTAATTTATACAATAGTTAAATAAAACGGGCCAAGAACAGATCTGTAAAACAGTAATATGATGGTCGTATTGTTTTAGGGGAAACATGGAAATAATACTTAAAGAAGTATTATTACCTTTATGGCACAGATTGGTATGTTTAAAACATGTTAAAATGTAACTGAATACATCATATGAGGCAGTCAACACTTTGGAAAGAAATTACACGATTACTTGAAAAACATGATGTTCAGTCTTCCAAATTAACATTTTATGTGCAACTTCTAATATGTCCAATATATGTCCTCGGTGTCAACATATTTAATTTTACCGGATAGTCTCTAAATTCATGTTTGCTTCTCCATAATCGAAGTGCTAAGAAATAACTCTTTCTGACTGGCATATGATATAACTGCCTCAGTGGGTATATTCCACTGAGAGCCTGTGTAAATCCAACTGCAGAAGCAGTGAACTTAAATTTTTTGCCATTTCCATCTAAAATGTCAGGATTCCATGGAACTTCCCATTATCTATTCAAGCCCAACCATCAATTCTTTAATAATATGAAAATAAGTTATGCTTTTTCCCTTGATTATGGTCACACTAACAGAAATGAGCTATGAGAACTTTACATTTGATATCAAAACACTAGTCCTTATAAATTAAAATTTACCCAATCTATAAAAAATTAAATGTTGTATCATTGTCAAAAATAATCATGTCCAAATTCATACCAGTTATTGGTGTTCAGATTTACTATTGATAAAATTTTTGCTTCTGTCTGCAAAACAATCATGCTCTGTTGAAAATACTGCAGAATGCACTAGAAAAACCTTAATTTTCTGAGAAAATAACAATATAATTAAAGATTCATTGGTAGAAACAATAATAAATGGACCTTTCTTTACTTTTGTTTTTCTGCCTTAGAGTTTACATTACTTTTTGCAGTTTTCTGATATCCACAATTGTGTGTTTTCTCATAAAGCCATTATAATTTAAAATGCCCTTGTTTCAGCTTCCTTCAGGAAATTTTCTTTTTCATATTTTAAAATGTTTTAACTTTTCTTTAGATTTTTTTAAATTACACCATAGATTTTATGGTATTGAATCTAATTTCCTGAAGGTGTATTCTTGTATTAGTTAGTGTATAACAATACCTTTTTAACTGGTAAATATAAGTGCCTCTAATATTATTAACTTCTAATATTCTAAGTGCTTCTAATATTATTAACAACCCATTATGTCCATTAGCATGATCTATGAAGTTTAAGAAACATTACATTATTCATTCCACATATATTCTGAGGCAAATCTTGGGAATGAAATAACACCACATAATTTATTTTTGTTATTATTATTATTAGTAGTAGTAGTTTCAGGTGTACAAAACAATGTAATAGGGGTGTAACTATAGAGGGGTGTAACAATACACCCCTCACAAAGTGATAACCCCTCCCCCCAGTCTACTACCCCTCTGACATCGTATATAGCTATTACTATCCCGTTTACTATATTCCCTATGCTGTACTCCACATGCCCTGACTGTATATATACCAGGGGTGCCAAAAAATATATATACACATGACTTGTATTCATCTTTTGTTATTGGTATATATTGAGTATTACAATTTTAATACAGTTTTTTTTTCCTTTCTTAAAATGTGTATACATTTTTTTGGCACCCTCTGCATATATTATAGTTTACATTTGATATTATTCAGCTTCAGCTTCAGGTGTGCAGTGCAGTGGTCAGGCATCTACATCATCCATGAAGTCTCCCTAATAAGACGAGTGCCCATTTGACACCTTACAAAATCCTTATAACACACATATTTTTTTTATTGTAACCCTCACCTTGATCCTCCAAAGTAGCAGTTGGTAAACTCTAGCCTGCAGATTGTGGGACAAATCTAGACTGATACCTGTTTCTGTAAATAAAGTTTTATTGAAACACAATTATGCCTGTTTATTTACCTACTGTTTATGGCTTCTTTTATCCTACAACTGTAGTGTTAATTTATTGTAACAGAAACCATATGGCCCTCAAATCCTAAAATGTTTGCTATCTGGTCCTTTACAGGGGAAAAAAAAAAGGCAAATTCTGCTCCAGTGTTTTCCAGTATTCTTTACATCTTGGCCCACATAGAAAATAACTATACAGCACACTGGGGTAAATGAATGAAAATATGTGCAAGCAAAGTCAAGATAGGGAGCTCAAGGGGATCAATATCTCTATTAGGCCTGGAAATTTCTCAATCATTATTTTTGCAAATACCAATTCACCCAAAATCTGTCTCATCTTCATCTGAAATCCTAAACAATGTTGTTTCCTCTTCTCCTTGTATCCTAACCTCTCTTCCATATTTTCTGCTATGTGTTTTCTCAGTGATACATTTTGGAAAATTTTTAACCTAATATTCAGTTCACTATTTCTCTATTTTTGTCCAACTTATTTAATAATTTGGAGAGTTTTGAATTTATCATTTTTCTCATTTCTAGAGTTCCCATTTGCTAATGTTTTTAATCTATTAGATTACTTTTTAAAGATTTTTATTACAATATAGCTAACATAAAATATTGTAGTAGTTTCAGGTATACACCATAGTAATTCAATAGTACCACCTGGCACTATACATAGTTATTTCCATAACATTGACTACATTCCCTATGCTTTACTTTACATCCCCATGACTATTTTGTAACTACCAGTTTGCACCTTTTTGTTTTGCACTTCTTAATAACTTCACCTTTTATACTCTGTCTTCAACCCCCCTTCCATCACCCAGAGAAATCTAGTACCCTTCTGACACCATACATAGTTGTTACAATATTATTGACTATACTCCTCATGCTATTCCCTACATCCCCATGTCTACTGTGTAAAAACCAATTTGTACTTCTTGTTTTGTTTGTTTGTTTGTTTGTTTTTTCTTTTAATCCAAAATGTGTTTATTGGGATGGTTCCTCACTCATCTTGACTCAGGGTGTTTTAGTACTGCTTCCTTCTGAAGGAGCATCCTTCTGTAAGCCTTACTTTTCCTCCGTAGGCTGACAGAGGACCATGAAGCAGCCAACACACAAATCTAACATTTGTGCCTGACTAAAGATGGTGGTAATTTTATAGCATCCTGGGCATTTCATGTCCATGAAGTAGGAATTAGGGCTCTGCACAAGATGTTTTTTCTTATGTTTCCTCTTCTCCTCTTCTGGAGAGAGATGAAGGAGTTCCTTAGTGAGAGGCATGTTTTTGTGGGGAGGTCATCACCACTGGGAAGCCAATTTGTACTTCTTAATCCCTTTGCCTTTTTCACCCGCTCCCAATCCGCCAACCATCTGGCAACCATCAAAATGTTCTCTTTATCTATAAGTTTGTTTCTGTTTTATTTGTTTATTTTGTTCTTTAGATTCCACATATAATTGAAATCATGTTGCATCTGTTTTCTCTGTCCGACATACTCCACTGAGCACAATACCCTTCATCCATGCCACTGCAGATGGAAAGAACGTATTCCCTTCCATGACCGAGCAATATGCACTGTATATATCTAGCACCTACTCTTTATTCATTCATCTATCAACAGACACCAAGGCTGTCCACATCTTGGCCATTGGAAACAGTGTTGTGATGAACATATGCATACACAGGTTCCCTTGAAGTAGAGATTTGGGATTCTTCAGATAAATTACCAGAAGTAGGATTACTGAGTCCTTTTTTGTTTCTTATTATGGCCTTTGTTTTAAAGTCTATTTTGTCTCGTATACGTATTGCTATGCCAGCTATTTTTGTTTCCATTTTCATGAAATATCTTTCCCCATCACTTTATTTCTCTTTCGATCTGAAGTTAGTCTCTTATAGGCATCATATGTAAGGGTCTCGTTTCCTTATCCATTCAGCCACCTTATCTTTTGATTGGAGCATTTAATCCACTTATATTTAAACATTGTTGATAGATATGTAGTTGCTGCTATTTTATTATTCATATTTTTTATTCTTTTTTTTTTTTTTTTTTTTTTGGTCTTAAACAAGTTCTTCAAGATTCCTTGTAATACTGACTTAGTGGTGATGAACTCCTTTAGCTTTCACTTGTCTGGGGAGCTCTTTATCTGTCCATTGATTCTAAATGATAGCTTTGCTAGGTAGAGTCATCTTGTTTGTAGGTACTTGCTTTTCATAACTTGGAATATTTCCTGCCACTCTCTTCTTGCCTGCAAAGTTTCTGTTGAGAAATCAGCTGACAGTCTTATAGGGACTCCCTTGTATGTCACTAACTGCTTTTCTCTTGCTGCTTTTAAGTTTCTTTCTTTGTCTTTAACCTTTGGTATTTTAATTATGATGTGTCTTGGTGTGGGCCTCTTTGGGTTCATTTTGTGTGGGAATCTCTGTGCTTCCTGGGCTTGTATGTCTCTTTCCTTCACCAGGTTAGGGAAGTTTTCAGTCATTATTTCTTCAAATAGGTTTTCAATTTCTTGCTATCTTTCTTTTCTTTCTGGTACCACTATCATGCAAATTTTGCTATGTTTGATATTATTCTAGAATACCCACTTTTTTTTTCTTTTTGTTCTGTTTCAGTGTTTTTGCTATCTTATCTTCTAAATCACTGATTCAGGACTCTGCTTCATTTAATCTACTGTTGATTTTCTCTAATGTATTCTTCGTTTCAGTTATTGTATTATTTATTTCTGACTGGTTCTATTTTATGTTTTCTATCTCCATTTTTCTGTTTTCTATCTCTTTGTTGAAGTTCTCCCTTAAATTATAGAGCATCCTTATAACCAATATTTTGAACTCTGCATTTGGTAGATTATTTGTCTCCATTTCGTTTAGTCATTTTTCTGGAGCTTTGTTCTGTTTTTTCATTTGGGACACATTTCTTTATATTCTTTCCCCTGTAATTATTGAATAACTCACCATATCCTGTAGCATATCTGTTGGGAATCACTGACATAAAGTGCTTTATGTCTAGATCATTGTTAACTCATATATTTTTTCTGCCTTATATTATAGCAATTTGATATTCCTTTCTAGATTTTTAAGTACTTTAGAGACTGGAACTGTGTCACATTCATATTTGTAAATATACCAAATAGAGCTCATTAAACTTATCAATTCATGTGACACACATTTCTGGAGATCCTATTATTTGTTGTGCTATTCAATGTGCCTGGCACTAGATAACAGACAAAAATACCTACTTTATGGAACTTGGATACATTTTGCGAGAAAGGAAGGTGATAAGAACATAAATATATTAGATAAATATAGTGTGTTAAAGGGGTAAAATTTTCATAGGGAGATGTTATCAAGATAGGAGAATAACGAATGACATTTAATTGAATTGATTTATTAATTTGATTTAGTTATTCCAAGATGCCACCATTTATTACACAATTAATATTTATTTAACAAGTGCCCAAAATATGCTAGGTAACACGTCAGGATACATTCCTGGTTACTCATATTTGACCAAGTGCTTTTCTAAGCCACCTAACTAACTGTGACATTTGGTGGTAGAGTTCTATGTTCATTCCAGTTAGTTTTCCCTAAGTGTTTGGCCCTCCATCTTTATAGTGTGCCTACAGTTTAAATGTCTGTCCTTTTGGCCCCATAGTCTGTCCCTTTGGCCCCAACTTTCCAACTAAATTGTGTAAAATTGAAACATCAAAAGTTCTGGCCAAAAGATATCCGTATTATATAAAATGAAAAATCTTTTAAGTAAAAAAATAAAAATAAAGAGGTAAGAGTTTTTTTTCTTTAACATTCATTTGTTACATGCTATTAAAATCTAAACTCAAAAACTTGTTGGCCTTATTAATAGGTATTTCTAAATCTAAAATATTACCAATAACATCTACATTTAGAATTTTCTGTAGACAATTTATATACACATGAATAGTAAGACCACATTTTTTTTTCCCCTGAGGGGTAGGGACATAGCACAACATGGGGGCAGTACTCATCCACACATACCCCAGATGTTTTCTGTTTGTGTTTTTTTTTTTTTTAAGATTTTATTCAGGAATATTGGGGAACAGTGTGTTTCTCCAAGGCCCATCAGCTCCAAGTCGTTGTCCTTCAATCTAGTTGTGGAGGGCGCAGCTCAGCTCCAAGTCCAGTCGCCGTTTGCAATCTTTAATTGCAGGGGGCACAGCCCACCATCCCATGCGGGATTGAACTAGCAACCTTGTTGTTGAGAGTCCGCACTCTAATCAACTGAGCCATCTGGCCACCCCTCCGGAAGCTCAGTGGCAGCTCTTTGAAAGACCACAATTTTTGAAAGAAATAATATTCTACAATATTCCTCACAGTTCATTGAAAACACTGTAGGAAGTAGGGGCTCCAAATTTATCAGTAAGGCTGTCTATTTGAGTGTATGAAATTGAAAATTAGCTTCAACTTTTTAGTTAGTAATATAGAAAAAATTATGATAATAAATATTACTACAACATATCTAATAACTCTAAATGTCAGATTCCTTAAAATTCAAAATGAGCCTAATAGTGCCTGTTGCATGAAGTGGTCATGAGGTCAGCAGAAAAAGTGCTTCACCAGAGCTCATCCCAGTGGCTAAAACATTGGCAGGTGCTCAATAAAAGTTTGGAGTTGGGTGAGTTGATTCATTGGTTGATTGGTTCATTGGTTGGTTTGTGGGAGAGTCGAACATGGAAAGATAGCTATTCATATTTTCTTACCTGAACAATTGGCCCCATGTATCTGGAAAAGCAATTTTTTAAGGTGTCAGATACCTTGAGAAAGTTAAAAAAAAAAAAAAAAAAGAACCTGGATAAAGTAAGGCCAGGAAATGCTGGCCATAGAAATCTCTCATTGGTGTTTACATGTGCTCTGCACCTTACTCCATCGTCCCTCATTCTCCCTCTCATCCTCACAAAGTCATTGAATTCAGTTTTCAAAGTATTTACTTCAACTAAATGTTTTAAAAATCAATAATAGCAAAACTGGGAATTCATCCAACATTTCTCACCAATTTATACTGTTCTTGGAGGCCCTGGGATGTTTCCAAGAGACCTTTTTGACAGGATTTTTTTTTAAATTACACTGTTAAAATATTAATGGATATAGTATTAATAAGAGCAACCTAGAGCCGGCTGTTAAGGATAGCCCCCTAATGAACCTCTTAACTTGCTCATGTCTGTGGTTCTATTTCTGAAAAGATCCAGGTTTAAGTTGCTGTGTGTTCACTTTAAATAATTTAGAACTGTATTTTTCAGTTGTTTCAATGACTCGGGCTAAAAATTTCCCCAATTTATATATCCTCTAAACAACAGATTGGACATTTTTCTTAATAGTTAATTTTCTATTTCCTTTTGTTATGTTAAGCCTAAAAACTGCCCACTTGTGCCATAGTTAATAATTATTTTACAGCTTTGGAGTTAATGACATTTAGTAATTACAGATAGCTAATGTCATCTCTCCTTAGATACCATTATTTAGGCAAGTCACTGTGTATTTGCAAATATCTCTTAAAATCCTTAATATTATTTTCCAAAGTATTTAAAATATAGATTTGAGTGGACATTAGCAGATGTGAAATCAATGTAAAAAATTATTTTAAAGTTTGGTAATAAATACATAGGTTATAGATTTAACTTTGGAGATCGCTGAGGAAAAGCAATAGGAAAACAATGTATGTAGTAGTAATGATATTGGTTAAAACTTGAACCTACTTTTTATCAAACAATGATGTTTGATATAATTGACAAAAGTAATTATATTTGAGAGGTGTAAATCAAATAACAACTTTAAGCACAATATCTTACAAATTATACATGCAGTCAAATTGACTTCTTATTGCACACGATATTTTGCAAAGATTAAAAACATGTCACTGTAAAATAAAGCACAGGGAATATAGTCAGTAATATGGTAATAACTATGTATAGAGCCAGGTGAGTACTAGACTAGTCAGGGAGATAACATCTTAAATTATATAAATATCTAATCACTATGCTGTACACTTGAAATTAATTTAAAATAATATTAAATATCAGCTATAATTGACAAATTTAAAAAGGGAGGGAAAGGGTGAAGGGGAATAAGAGGTCCAAATTTCCAGGTATAAAACAAGTAAGTCATGGGGATGTAACATACAGCATAGGGAATATAGTCAATAATATTGTGATAGCTAGATAGGGTGTCAGATGGTTGCCGGACTTATCGTGGTCATTACTTCTTTAGGTATATAAATGCTGAATAACTAGGTGTATTCCACCTGAAACTAATATAATACTATATGTTAGTTACATTTTAATAAAAATCTTTAAAAAATAAAATTACAGTCATACCTCAGAGATATTGCAGGCTCTGTTCCAGACGACTACAATATATTGAATATCACAATAAAGCTAGTCACACCCATTTTTTGGTTTCACAGTGCATATACAAGTTATGTTTACACTATAGTATAGTCTATTAAGTGTGTGATAGCATTATGTCTAAGAAAACAATGTACATATCTTAATGAAAAAATACTTTGTTGCTAAAAACCGTTAACAATCTTCTGAGCTTTTATCAAGTCATAATCTTTTTGCTGGTAAGGATCTTGATTTGATGGCTGCTGACTGATTAGGGTGGTGGTTGCTGAAGGTTGGGGTCGCTGTGGCAATTTCTTAAGATCAGATAGCAATGAAGTTTGCTTTATCAAATGATTCCTTTCACAAATGATGTTGCTTTCACAAATGATTTCTCTATAGCATGCGATGCTGTTTGACAGCATTTTACGCACAGAGCTTTCATAATTGGAGTAAATCTTCTCAAACCATGCTACTGCGTTATCAACTAAGTTTATGTAATGTTCTAAGTCCTTCGTTGTCATCGCAACAATCTTCACAGCATCTTAAGCACTTTTAGCTTCCATCTCAAGAAACCATTTTGTTTTTCCATTCATGAGAAGCAACTCCTCATCCATTAAAGTTTTTATTCATTTATTTTTTTTTTAGTTTCAGGTGTACAAAACAATGTAATAATTAGACATTTATACCCCTCACAAAGTGATAACCCCCCCACGCTCAATCTACTACCCTTCTGACATCGAGTATAGCTGTTACAATTCCATTGACTATATTCCCTATCCTGCTGTATTCCACATCTCGTGAATATACATATATTCACGAGTGCAGGTGCCTGACCACTGCATTATACAGCTATACACCTGAAGCTAAAGTTGAATGTCAACTATAATTATAATTACAATATTATTCAACTTTAGCTTCAGGTGTATAGCTGTATAATGTAGTGGTCAGGCACCTACACAGTCTGTGAAGTGTTCTCTCTAATAAGTCCATTAAAGTTTGATCATGAGATGGCAGCAATTCAATACCATCTTCAGGCTCCACTTATAATTCTAGTTCTCTTGCTGTTCCCACCACATCTGCAGTTACTGTGTTTCCCCGAAAATAAGACCTAGCCAGACCATCAGCTCTAATGAGTCTTTTGAAGCAAAAATTAATATAAGACCCAGCATTATATTATATTATATTGTATTATATTATATTATATTGTGTTGTGTTGTATTGTGTTACGTTACGTTACATTGTATTGTATTACATTACATTACATTATATTATTATACCTGGTCTTATAGTAAAATAAGACTGGGTCTTATATAATATAATAATTAAATTTTGTTCCAAAAGACGCATTAGAGCTGATGGTCCAGCTAGTTCTTATTTTTGGGCAAACAGGGTATTTCCTCCACTGAAGACTTGAACCCCTCAAAGTCATACATGAAGGTTGGAATCAACTTCTTCTAAATTCTTGTTAATGTTGATATTTTGACTTCTTCCATTGAATCGCAAATGTTCTTCATGGCATCTAGAATGATGAATCCTTTCCAGGTTTATAATTTATTCTCCATAGATCCATAAGAGGAATCATTATCCGTGGCAGCTATAGCCTTATAAAATATATTTCTTAAATAATAAGACTGGAAAGTCGAAATTACTTCTTAATCCATGAGCTGCAGAATGGACGTTGTGTTAGCAGGCATGAAAACATTAGTCTCATTGTACATCTCCATCAGAGCTCTGGGGTGACCAGGTACATTGTCAAGGAGCAGTAATATTTTGACGGAAAAAAAAGTATATATATGTATATTCTGAGCAGTAGATCTCAACAATAGACTTAAAATACTTAGTAAACCATGTTGTAAACAGATATGCTGTGATCCAGGCTCTACTGTTCCATTTGTAGAGCACAGACAGAGTGGATTTAGCATAATTCTAAAGAGACCTCAATTTTTCAGATTGGTAAATGGACATTGGCTTCCACTTGAAATCGCCAGCTGCATTAGCCCCTTAACAAGGGTGAGCCTGTCCTTTGAAGCTCTGAAGCCAGGCATTGACTTCTCCTCTCTATCTGTGAAAGTCCTAGCTCTCATCTTCTTCCAGTATAAGACTGTTTCGTCTACACTGAAATTCTGTTGTTCAGCATAACCACCTTCATTCATTTTTCTAGCTTGATCATCTGGGAGAACTTGCTGCAGCCTCTACGTCAGTGCTGGCTGTTTCAACTTGCACTTTTATGTGATAGAAATGGCTTATTTCCTTAAACGTCAGTGTAGGTCCTATGTTTATAGATTTTTTCAGCCTGATTTGAACACAGATCATAAGTTATTGAAATGTAAGATCCCCTTCAAAAACTGAGGATAAGAAAATGTATTTTCTACAGAACTTCTGCAAGCTTCAAACTTTTCTTCCGCAGCTTCTTCACCTCTCAGCCTTTGCAGAATTGAAGAGTTAGGGCCTTGCTCTGAATGAGGTTTTGCTTAAGGGAATGTTGTGGCTGGTTAGATCTTCTATCCAGACCACTAAACCTTTCTCCATATCAGCAATAAAGCTGTTTTGCTTTCTTATCACTTGCATGTGTTCACTGAAGAAGCACTTTTAATTTTGTTCAAGACCTTTTCTTTCGCATACACAATTTGGCTGTTTGGTGCAAAAAGCCAAGCATTTGGCCTATCTCAGCTTTTGACATGCCTTCTTCACTAAACTTAATCATTTCTAGCTTTTAAGTGAGATATGTGAGACTCTTCCTTTCACTTGAACACTTGGAAGTCATTATTAATTGGAATAAGTTCAATGTTGTATGTCTCAGGGGATAGGGAGTCCCAAGGAGAGGAAGAGAGATAAAGGAAAGGCCAGTGAGTAGAGTAGTCAGAAGATACATAGCGTTTATTGGTAAAGTTCACCATATCATATAGGTGTGATTAATGATGCCCCAAAACAATTATAGTAGCAACATCAGCAATCACTGATCACAGATCACCATAGCAAGTAGTAATGAAAAAGTTTGAAATATTCTGTGAGTTACCATAATGTGACACAGAGACCTGAAGTAGAAAAATGCTATTGGAAAAATGTGCCCGATAGGTTTGCTGGATGCAGGGTTGCCACGAACTTTCCATTTGTAGAAAACACAATACTTGGGAAGTGCAATATAATAAAGTGCAATAAAATGAGGTATGCCTGTAATTTGGAATCTACATTGAAAAACATTAATATCTTCAGCTTAAAACTACAACGCTATATTGCCAATGCATAACATACAAAAGATTATCTGTCTGTTCCCTTTGCTTTCTATAAGCATTCACGTACTGGTGTCATTAGGCGACTGCTTTTTAGTGCTATTTGTAGAACTGTATTTTGACAAGAACTGGGTGAGTTTTATTGCTTTAGTTTTCACGAGCATTGTAAGCCAGCACTGTTCTAAAATGGTATACTCAGTAGGCTAATTCTAAGTGGATGGTATTTTTCCATCTCACTAATAGATATAGTTATGATGTTTAAAAGTGTGTGGTTTAGTTTGCTAGGTTTTATGAATCTGTATTTGAGAATATAACCAAAGACATGAAAACTGATACCAGGTTTTTGTTTGTTTGTATGTTTGTTTTGTTGGGTGGTTGGCTGTTTAGAACTGGGGAAGAGGGAACAGGAGTAGCACTGAAGAAAGTCTTCCACTAGAGTGTATTTTAAACCACTTCAACCAGTTTTGTGGCTACTCCCCAGAATTGCTATGTGTGGATGCCTGCATGCTTGAAATACACATTCAACTATGCAGATTCGGAAATTTTATTAACTTAACATGATCTGCTCTCAAAAATGTCCTCTGGGCTGCAAGGAAGACTTTGCATACCGCCTGAGTACTTTACTAGAAATGTAATTGTAATAATGTGCCATGTCATCTCAGAATTCAGTCCAACAAATTATCAATACTACTTACCAAAGTCTACAACCACTCTTCGTTTTGGGAATCATACACATATATAGACCCTGTACAGCTTATAACTTGAGCCTAGACTAAAATTGCAGTCAGATAAGAGACTGAGACCACCTCCATACCTGCTATCTATAAAGGGAATCTCATTTATTTTCTTTAGTTTTTGTCAACTGCACGTCCCAGGACAAGCTAGCTGAGATTTAGAAGGCAGAGAGTTTAGCATCACTGTTCTCATTTCATTACCATCTACCTCTCCTAAGTTAGGACATGTGGAAAATAGAATATCTAGTTATCCAAACAACTGTTACATACTCACCTGATGTTGGAAAATCAAAAGAAACTGTGCAAAAGATATTAATAGAGAGAATTGGAAAATAAATTATAGATAACTATCCTGTGTTCCAGCTAAAAGTAATATAACACCTTTCCTTGGATAGACCTCACACTCTCCATGAATCTATGTCACAGATGAACAACAATCCTTTGAATAATTAATTACAAAATATTTAATTAAAATATATTTCTGCCTCATCTTAATGTAGATCCTATGTTTATAGATCTTTTCAGCCTGATTTGAACACAGATCATAAGTTACTGAAATGTAAGATCCCTTCAAAAACTAAGCATCAGAAAATGTATTTTCTACAGTTTTACACATTCAAAACTTAAGATTTGTTGAATGTCATTGGCTTTTTCAGGGAGGGTTCCCCTTAGCCCTTTTTTTTTTTTGACTCCTCTTGCCCTATGACTTCATTTCTGTTTAACTAGTACCTAGCACAGTTCATGGAGCAGAGTAGGTGTTTCATAAATATTTACTGAATTAAAACTGAATGAAGTGTTCAATTTTATAATAAATTCAAATAGGTTAATTCCTTGCCTATATAGACACATGTGCTACACAAAAATGGTAAGTTTTATGGATATATATATAAAGAATAGTATACTATTTCATAGGTGGTCTGTTAATAGTTCCATATATGCTCGTATTGTATAGCAACTTATATGTTCCTGAAAGTTAAAATGCTCTTGTTCTTGTTCTTTTTCTTTCAAGAGAGAAATAAGTTCTTTTTGCCATAGAAAATACAGTGAGTGATTCAGTGTTCATGGGAGGAATTCATAATTCAGGCTCTGATTTTCACGCTGCCTTTCAACAACACCTACGCCACCCAGAATAATAATGTGCTAAGCTGCAGTGGCTGCAAAGATTTCAATAAAAGAAGGAAATTATTTTCATAATTAGTGATAAGTTCTTAATTTGTTCTACTAAATGGTAGATCAACCACAGTTGGCAAAAAAAAAAAAAATTATGTGTTGATATTACAGGTTTAGAAAAGGAGGCTTGCAGTTGTCTTGAAATGTTAAGGAATGATAATTTCATTGTAAGGAGATAAAGGGTTAGTAGAAATTCTTTGACACTCTAAAGTTGAAGTATCACATTGCCTTCTCATATTTAAAATGCTCAGTAAAGTCACTTACGAATTTTTACTATTATTGAAAGCAGACAATTGTCTTTTTTAGTGAATAGTGTTATAAGATATCAGCAGGACAGAAATCAGTTCCAACTATAATTAAACTTGTCAAAAATATTAACATGAGCTATTTATTGAGACCTACCCTGAATATAGGTATAATCCTTAACTTCATAAAAAAAGTATACTATTTTATATTTTTCTGATATACACCATTTAGGTACTTGATAATTATTTATTAAAAGGAATATGTTGAATGAATAAATGAATGAGTGAATTAACATTTGCATCATTTTTTTTCTGAGCCAGTCTATCCCTTGCAGTATACCTGGGACTATTAGTAACTCATCTAAGTCTCCATTTTAGGGTTAAGTAAATTAGTGATTCAATAACACCTCATTTATGCAGCATTATTAGGGGATGAAGTGGTCCTGGTAAAGGAATTTACAGTTAAGTGAAAAACCATTTTACAATCAATCCTACTCATTTAATCTAAATTTTTCTAGGATGCACTTCACCTTCTCATGACTGTGTCATGGGCATAGTCCAGGCTGAGATAGTTTTCCTGCCCTAGAGCACTCTCTCTCTCTCTCTCCCAAGTAGCAATGTCTCTCAACCTCGACATTATAGGATGTTGAGCAGCATTCTTGACCTCTACACACTAGATCCAATGGCCCTTCACTCCTTCTTAGTTGTGACAACCAACAGTATCTCCTGGTATTGCCAAATGTCCCTGAGGATGGGGAGGGACAAAAATCATCCCTACTTGAGAACCAGTGATATATGGGTACTTGTTAAAAATGCACATCTTTACCCCAAATCAGATCTACTGAATCACAAGTTATGGGGGCTGTGTAAGTACTGTGGGCTGCTTTAGCAGATTAAAATTCCCAAGCAAATCTAATAAACACTAAATTTGAGAATTGCTATTCAAGTAGCCCTCACTGCTTTCCATTCTCTAAACTTCCGTTACCTAGGTGCAAAATTGAATAGCCAAATTGAATGCATAAAGTTAATTTTACATAAACTTGTTGGTCCTCTTCTCCAAGTAAGTTCATGGACTACGAAGTTATAAATTTCCTCCGTACCTCTGGGCCCTCACCTGTTGTTGAGCTTGTTAGGAATCCTGAGCACCGTGAAATTGGACGATAACGATTTAATACACATATGCCAGTGATGATGATGTCACTGGACAGACCATCCTTTGGCTGGAAGTGCACTGTGGCCTTGTCTTCCAGGACTTGTGATGAATTTTCTCAAACTGATCAAATGAATAGGAAGCATGGTAGATGGAGCATAACATCCACCCATTCATTCATTCATTCATTCATTCACTCCTTCACTCACTCGATTGTTCAGTTATTAACTTAATACATTTATGCATTCATTTATTCAAGAACAATTCATCGGGTACCTACAATAGGTTAACAACCAGGGATTCAAACTGTGAGCAACATATGGAACTTGGAATCCATAGGGGAAATGTTAGAGACGTGGCCACAAAGTCAAATAAAGCCTACTTGACCACTTGAGAATTAAGACCATGCTCTTCATTAGCAAGGGGCTATAACTGAGCTAAGGAGCCATGGGAGGTTAATTAGTAACTTGTCTGTTCAGCAAAGAAAATAGTACCCTAGTTGTCTGGGAATGATAATTTAGTAGCTAATGTTTGCCCGGGTCACAACTAATACCATAGGGGAAATTAGCTTAACAGTGCTATAAACATATTTCCTACATTTTTGCTATTGGGGAGAGGACACTTTCCTGAAATTTAATTAACATAAAAGTTTAATTTTAGGTATAAAGGGATGTTTAAAAATAACCTTTGAATCTCCTATTAATTCTGAATAAAAAAATCATTATGTTAAAAGTTTAGAGTATTTTGGGACAAGATTAGAAAAATGTAGAAAAAGCTAACTTTTAATCGCGAACTTGGAAAATAGTCATTGAAGGAACTGTTTGTTTAAGTTGCCATCTAGAGCCTGTTTCCCTTTAAGCAGTGTGCAGGTGACCCCGTCTCCTGGGCCTGGATTCCACTTCCAATAGCTTCTCTCAGGACTTGGCTCCAACAGTTACATCCGCCCCCTGCTTTTCTTCAGTTTGGCCACAGGCTTCCCACAGGCTTTTTCCCCTTTGCAAGCAAAGACCCTCAAGTGTCATTCACCTTACAAATACATATACTCCCTTTAACCTGTTCAAATTTTGTAACCATCCTGATAGGCTGGAGTCATCCCTCTCATTCTCTCCCTGTTTCTTCATGATCAATTAATTGCCTTAATGAGCATCAGAAATGTCTGGCACCCTTATATCACTTCTTATTTATTCTGGAGAGAGACAGTAGAGCTGACACCACATCTTATATATTTTGAATGGTTTATTTGAAATAACATTTCTAATGAACTTCATGAGTTTACTTCTCTCACCAACTAGATTGTAGGTTCCTTAGGGACAGAGTCCCCATTCTATTTATCTTTGCATCTATTTCTACCCCCACCCCGAACTCGCAAATATGTTTGGTGTGCAAGTCAGTGCAAGTCACTGAGGACACAAATTAATAAGCACAGACCCCTCCCTCGAGCAGTTTTAGTTAGTGGTGGAAAGTGAAAAGTGAACCTATGGGTACAGTTGATGAGCAAAAGATTTCATATAGAGCAGAACCTGTCAGACTAGGGTATGAAGGGGCCATCTCTCAGAAGAGATGATGCCTGAATTGATTCCTGAAGGTATTAGCATCTTAAATAGATGGGGGTGTATTGGTGAGATGTTGGGGGGCAGAGGAAGAAAGTTTTGAAAACATAATAAGCAGCATGTGTAAAGGTGTCGAGGGTTGTGTTAGAGTACCTAGTTTTTTGAGAATGCTTAGAGCTGAGTTCAGGAGGTGGTCAGTCCCAAGAATTAGAGGCCGTCAGAGCCAGAGAAGGGAGAGCTGTGTTTGCCTTGCTGCAGAGTTCGGACTTTTTCTTAAAAGTTATGGAAAACCATGGAAATTTTTTAAACCAGAGAAATATACAAATAAACATATTTTTTAAAAATTAGACAGTGATGGAGAAAGAAACTGGACCAGAGGGATTAAGACTGCAGGTAGGAGACTTCTTCAGAGGCTCTTACGGGGATCCAGGCCAGACAGTAAGCAGTTTGGACAGTGGAAGTGGGATGAAGACGTGTGAACAGACAGAGTTATCTATGACCTAAAACCTGAGACCAGGACTTGGTGACTAACTTGACATAGGATAGAGGGAGGGAGGGAGTCGAGAATGACTCTCAGGTGGGCCCAAGCAAAGGGTCTGTATAATACCTTGGCTATGTGGGCTCTTATTCTCTTTTGAAAGGCAATGTAATCGATGTTTTTTAATTAGACAGCAAAATTTATGACATCCTCATGCTAGACCTAATAATTGTTGTAATGATTAAAAATGAAAATTCTTCCTTTCAAAACTATTCCCTTACTGGTTCTGTGTTTTCTAACCAAAGTGTTGGTTGTGATGTTTATGAGTCCAGACTACTTTCTGATTGAGCACAAACAGTAGACTAACCCACAAATGCTAATTGATATTTAACATTTGTGTATGTATGTGTGCATATATATATATGCATGTATGTGTACACACACACACACACAGACACACACACATATCCAAATTAAATTGGCACCCAGAATAAGAAAGAGTTTATTCAGTTGATGTTGAATGCTATGTACCGTTCTGTGGTTATAATTGTGATTACAGGATGTTTGCTTTCATTATTCCATTGAATATATTTTCTTTCTCATATATCATTCAAATATTCATGTTTGACCATCTGTACAGAACATAAGATTAATGTTTTTTAAAATTGAATGGTTTATATAAAATGAAAAACAATCTAATTTTTTAGTCAGATGATGTGGCTTAAGGTCCACATTTTCCCTATTGCAGGGAAACTACAAATGCTTAGATCGACCCTCCTGAGATAGAAAATTAATTTAGAGCAGTTCAAGGTGCAAGTATCCGCACACTTTTAAGAGGGCTTAATCACAAGTGTAGTGCAAATCACAAGCTAAGACTGACTTACGCTACATGAAGAGATCCAGAGCCGTGGATCTCTGGAAGGCATTGATGTGGCCTTTACGCTTTCGGACTCTGTTAAGTGCAGAAATACTTCATAACGGAATCCCTCTTGGGTATATATTCCTTTGTTCTAATTAGCCCAAGTCAGAATTAATAAAGCCAGTGTCTTTGAAAGGACTTAATGATTGTTGCAGACTGCTTTTCAGATAAGACACTTACTGTGTCTGTGGGCTGTTCCAACATTCAAGAAGAATCTGGATTAAATGCAAGAATAAGTAGAAGAGCAGTTGGTTTACCAAATTGGATTTGTAATTTCTCATGGTTTTAAAACAGCATTATAGCAAGATCATGGGAGGTTTTCGTCAAAGAAGAGTTCTGAACTGGATTTTGTGAAAATAGAGTGCTCTGGAGGCACTTGCGGATGGGCCCTGGGGGCCACGGAGGACAGCAGCTGATGCATTGTGGAGGGGATAGTAGATTTGTTCAAAGATACAACCAATATAGTTAGTTAGTGAAAGTAATGATAATGAGGCTAGTAAGGCAGGGAAGACCAGTTAGTGAATAATTTTAAAGTCCAGGCAGGCTAAGAAAATTGGATTTAGCAATAAGATTTTTCAGTTTGCCTAGATGTTTTAATAGCTTCATCTGTCTGGACGAAAGTACAGTGCTTTGGGAATTTTTTTTTTTTTACTTTTTGGTTCATGAGGTCTGGGCATATGAAAGACATTTATTTACCTCACAAAGTAATCACAAAGTAGTTCCCAAAACTAGGCAGAGATGCCTATTGAAATTTATTGCTTCAATATCACACAATGCTATAACACACACACACACACACACACACACACACACACACACACGTCTGTACTGTTATGTTGAATACTGTTTTTTTTTTCCTTTTGAATGACCTGTATCACACTAATTTACACAATTTCTTTAGTAATATTATATAGGCATAGAGCAGGTACAAATAATGAACAATAATCTAATACAAAGAAAGGGTACTTAGAATACCTTTTAAAAAGATAATTAAAAATTAGCACTTGTATACATTGTTCTGTCTCAGATTTTTCTGTGATTCACATTGCATTTTTAGTGGAGTTTTCCATTTCTTTCTTGAACTTTTTAAATGTTCCAGTTTGAGTGTTTCTAATATGACAAAGTTTGGAAGTCCCTTTAGGTCACAAATGAATATTTCAGTTTTCCTAATTTTTCGCTACAAATGGTTATAGTCAAACGTTTAAATTTTAATTTAACACTTTTGTATGATAATGCCTACCATCAGGATATAAAACCAACCGAAGTCCCAAAGCTATGCGAGCTTGCTTTAAGACAGGGGTGTCCAAACTGCAGCCGCGGGCCAACTGCGGCCCGCAATCCATTTTTAATTGGCCCGCAGCAAATTCCCAAAATATATTTAATATACTTCAATAAACCAGGCGAGGCAATACGTACTTCACCTCGAGGGAGTGTCCCGGCTATTTGTGTATTTTACCGCATATGGCCCTTGGTAAAAAACATTGAAAAAACTTTGGACACCCCTGCTTTAAGTGAACACAACTGTCTTCTGTTCAAGAAAGAGATTTCTTCCCTTTTCTGGCCCATCACTATTAAATGTATCTGTTGTCTATTATATGTATCTCTTATGCACATCCAGAGTTTCCCTGAGAGTAAGAGAAGAATCAGCAGTTATATTAACTATTTGATGCTACTAAAACTCTTATAAATTAAAAGATAAGATCTCTGAATAGCATTAGCTCCCCCACTGCCTCATAGTAAGAAGTACCTAAGCTCTTACCTTCTTCACTTGAAAGCTGATATTTTCCTAAACCCAAATCACATAATTTTGCTTAGAGTTTGTGCTTAACCTTTTTCTTTATAAAATCTTATCTCTGGTCACTTCTACTCATACGACCCTACTTTCATAGTTACTACCTAATTTTAAAAGTTACTGAGACACCCTGTCCAAATACATTAAATCTCAACCTCACCATGGAAGGTGGAAGTACCTGTCTGACCTGTGGAAGTGCCTCGTATAATCTCAGGTAACTTTCAGGCACCTGGAGGTTTTGTTCTCCGGTGTTTTAACCACGCTACACATTTCAAGTGAAACGTGAAGTGAATTGCAAGGTTTCGAAGGAATCCAAATGGAATTTTCATCGAGTCTTTGAAAGAAAGTGAAATCACATTCTTTCTTTGAGTTGGCTATTTAAGTTCTTGCTGCATGTAAATACTAGAAGCTGACACTGATGTCCTCTAACTTTAAGAGAAAACTAAGAAAGAGATTTCATTTTAAAAGCTACAACTGGTAATGAGAGTTAAATATTATATGCTGTTTCATTTTACCTTTGGGAACATTCAGTAATTTTTAAAGATAGCTGATGTTGATGCCCCTTACCACATCATGAGATTCGAATATCTGTGATTTAGATTAAGGTATATGCAATGAGCAGCTTAATAAGAATAATACAAATGTACCTATGAATTTGAACATTTTAAATGACTGACAATATTACTAAGTTAACAGTTTTAAGCCAAATGATTTCACTTAAAGCATTTGTTTTTAATAATGGCTAGATCATGAGTCAATTTTCTGCTGAAAGCACATTGAATTTTTGGTTATCTCTGTAATTGTTAAAGGAGAAGCATTTCTGGTATAACTAAATGCAACTTGCCTAACCAATCAGATATGTGCTTGAGACCATTTGTCTTAATAGATGCTACATTTCTCTGCAGTAGCAAGAATAACTCTAAATTCCAAAGCCATCTCTAATAGTAATATCACCACATGCTTTTCTTAAAGCTGCAAGCTGCATGCTGGAGCTATTGCATGATTACAAAATGATTACACACACACACACACACACACACACACACACACACACACAGCACATATTGTAGGCTACTGCAGATGTTGAAAAAAAACTGGATATACCAAGCACTTTGGAAGTGTTTCCTAGAATTCTTTTCACAAATACGTATTTTCACCATAAACTGAAAAATTGTAGCCTTCCCTCAAAACACACTAGGAAACACATAAAGATCATTAAGTTAAACATTTATGAGTTATTTTAAATGAAACAGTTGTAGTAACCCATATGAAAAGAAAAAGTAAAAATATAATTATTTTAGTATGAAAACCAGATATTCCATTGCCCTCATTTTCACAGTTGGATTTAGATCATTTAGATAAGCTGGTTATTTCTTGAAATACCCTGTGAACAGTTTTGAACTTGAAGAAACTGCCTCAACTTTATCAATTATATTCCAGTACTTTATTTTACCTTGTGCACTATACACATACACACACACACGCACACACACACACTTTAATTATAGTAGGAATACAGCTTATAAGAGCTATACTACTTCGACTACCAGAGTCATGACTGAAACAAACTACCTACTTCAAGAATTGTTGACTTGGGACTCTATGAAGACAGCAAAAGAATTGTTTGATAATGAATGAAGCCACACTATGAGATGTGCTTTCATGCTTACTATGTATTAATTTGGGATGTTATGACTTCCCAACAAATTGTGACCAACTTCTTATTTTACTAGAAAAAAATCCAAATAAACCTGTATATTATCACCATAAAGACATCAAAGAAAGGACACTTTTCACATAAAACGATAACTTTGAAAAATTATAATGTAAAATGCCTCATGACCAAAAGTCACTATGTTGTCATTATTTTTCTCATTTTATCTCATTTCAATGAAAACTTCATCAGTGCCAATGCTCTGAGAACTGGTGTTTGGGAATCTTTTAATTAATTTTCATAGCTACATCTATAAAAATATGGTGTGTGCAATTTTGATATAAACAAAAATTGAATCCTTCTAATGGTTCACAACTGGGGGTGACTTTGTTCCTCAGGGGCCATTCAGCAACATCTGGAAACATTTTTGGTTGTCATGACAGGGGTTGGGGTGCCACTGGCATCTAATGGGTAGAGGACAGGAATGTTAATAAACAACCTACAATTTAGAGGACAGTCCCCCACAACAAAGAATTATCTAGTCCAAAAATGTCAATAGTGATTAGGTCGGGAACCTTTTTTTAGGTTTAACCTAAGGAACTGGTGAGACCTTACAGGCAAACTGCCTAAGAGAATAGCAGCTTCTATTCTGATAGAGCCTAAATTTCTGTGCTTTCGAATTCTACTAAAACTTACGTCTAGAGCTGATTTCCTTATACATGGCAATTATGCTTTTGGGGACTCCTACCATGTTATTATTAACAGAAAATCCATCTTTTTTGCTTATGCATTAGTGCAGAGTCCCTTTTAAGTAAAACTTTTATCTATTGTATCCTTTGCTTCTTTCCAAAATATTCCACAAAAGGGTGGTCTTCCTCACTTTTCAGTGTGCTGTATTTCCTACTACTAGGTACTGATTCATTAATTCTCCCCAAAATATATGCACTGAATATATTTGTGCTTACCAAATGGGGGTCTGAGATGAAAATAGATTTCCTTCATTCCTATAAGGCAGAAATGTGGTCTTCATCAGCAGTTCAATGAAGTGCCATAAGCCAGTGTGAGACAGTCCAAGGGCTGATTCTGCTTATCCATTCCTTGCCTGGTATCATGTAAGTTGAACAAAGTAAATCAAGCTTAATAACATCACTCATAGAGGTTTACATACTGAATATGCAATATTTTTCAGTCCTTTGTTTCTTTATGTGAATATTTGTGGCTCTTGCACAAAATCCATAAAGAAAAAAGTAGAATAATTTCAAATGTAGAAAATACTTTTAAAGTCAATTTTGAAAGCCCTATTATTAGATTTAGACACATCAGCCATTTACACCTGAACAAATTAAGTAATCATGTTTCCTATCAAAAAACAACTCCTATTGGTCTCTCTCTAGATGATATTTAACTTTTATTAGAGATAGCAATTTGCAGAGGAATAGGTGTGAATGTGTTTCCCTCCACTGGGGTGCAGAATTCTCTGTAAATCACTCTGTATACATCTATAATTTTTAAATGTATCTCATATACTAACTTTTTCTTTTAATCTTCCATACTTTTTGGTTTTGTTTGCTTTTGTCCTTCATATCCTGTGAAACACACATATTATTCATTATTCACCTTCAGGGCTGTAACTAGATCCGGACTACCTAAAAAAAAATAAATAAATAAAAACCAAAAAACATTTGTTCTAATCCATAAAATGTTCACTGAGAAAGTAGTGTCTACAAAATGAGTCCCAAAAGTTATTTATATGTTGAGACACGAATAACCTCAAACAAACACTGTGTATTTTATGCTTCTGTTTATTCTGTTGTACAATTGAGCAGTACATCCAATTTAGTACAGTGTATATTAGGTTCATTTTACTCAGAGTGATAACCAGAGAGACAAAGATATTCACAGCTGTGAATTGCAGCATCTAGTATCAAAGATGAAAAATGCATGCTTCTCTAGACAAATATTTTTTTATGTGACATAGATCCCTAAGAAAATTTGCTTTTGTTGAGAGGGAGAGAATCTAAATTCTCCCTTTTTAAAATTAGTAACTGGGAGGCTTTTACTTAAGTAAAACAGTTGACTTTCTCCCATACTAGATGCTTTGGGGCCATATGGGCCAATGAAAACATAAGCAGACCTACCCTCAATCACACATCGGCTTCTAATTTCAAGTAAGCTAAGGCCCTGATACCATTCCAATTGCCTGAGAATTTTGAAAAGGTACCCTTAAATTTTGTATAATAATTCCAGAAAAAAAAATTCCCGTTAAATGCTTGGCTTTTAAAGGCCTTTAATTTCTTTCGTGAAAAAGTATAGATTTAATGGAAAGAGGGACAGCAGGGAGGGAAGGAAGGAGGGAAGAAAAAAAGGAAGGAAGGAAAAGAGGTAGGTAGGCAAAAATAGGCTTATTAAGCCTAGACAAACATTCCCACACATGGAGACCACTGATGTGCTATTATGATCCTGGGAACAGTAGAAAGAGCATTTCCTAAATTTCAGAATGAGGTTATTTCCTACAGATTAGGGGCAGCTTGACCACTTTTTTGTGGTTTCTGTGATGTCTAACAACTCTTCTCAAGTAATCTAAAATACTTGCCTAGTGAAAAACTGCTGAAACGAATAATTTGGTTCCCTGGGGTGCTGGGGACTGCATATAGCATCTATGGGTTATTGCTCTTTAAATGGCTGTAATACAGTAAAATGAAATTTTGCCTAAACATTTTCTTAAAACGATTTTGTGTCTTTGTTTTGACTTCGAAGGTTTTTGTGAGAACTGAAGATCATTGGGGCTGTAAGTGCAAATACCAGATGCAGTCAGTATCTGTATGTTACATCAGAACAGTGAGCAAAAGAGGAATATATACAGGAGTCTAAGCTGAATTGGCAGGAAACGATTGTGGTTTTCATTTGTCATTCATGTCTTTTGTTATAAAAGTAGACTATGAAAGAAATAGATTTTAACTTTGATTTACCGTATTGTGCAAGAAACATATGGTACTTCCTATGTGCATGGTACTGTTCTAAATGTTTCTTTAAATATATAAAAATATTTAATCTCATAAAGCCCTATAAAATAGTGTCATGCCCATTTTACACAATAAAAACTGAAGCCCGGAGAATTTAAAAACTTGTCCAATATCACTAAGCTAGTGAGGCTAGGTTGGGATTTGAACTCAGACAGTCTACTCCAGCATGAATACTGTATTACCTCCTAATATAATATATTAAGAATCTGCATCTTAAAAATATTTAAATACAAAATTTGCATAGTCAGTCATTTTGAAGTATTCTCATTAGAACCATTTTAACTTTCTATAGTGAACTACATAAAGTAATCCTAAGCAGCAGAGAAATACTTTCTTGAAATTCTTATAAATAGGATTAAATAAGTCAGTATGGTGAGTACTTTAGAATAAGTACTTTTAAATTTTGAATAAAAGTACTTTAGAATCAGTACCTTTACATTTTGAATTATACAAAATGTAAAGGTACCTTTAGAATAAAAGTTACCTTTCAATTTTGTATTATAATTCCAGAAAGATAATTCCTGTTAAGTGCTTGGATAGTTCAAGTATGTGTACTTTTGTAGATGTTTAATGTTTTGAATATACTTTGGAAACCTCTTTTAAGAAACACCAACTTGTGGCTGTAATGCATCTTAGCTTTTAAGAAGCAGCCTTCTAAATACATGATATTAGCGATCAGAGGTCTCTGGCATTGTGTTTGAGGCCACCTACCCTGGGATAACTAGCGGCCCAGGCATTCATGTCACCATGAGTATAAGGTGATGTTAAGGTATGAATCAGGGAACAGTGGGGCTACAAACGTAGACTGGGAATGGAAAATAGAGCCTCAGTAATTTTGTACTGATAACTTGTTAGAAAAATGTCCACCTGATGCCACATCTAATTTATGGAACAGATTGGACTTATAATGAGAGTCTAGATATAACTGACTTCTTTCAAAGGAAGCCGTAACCTTGTTTTTGATATGCTTTATGTGTGGACTTATAAATAAATTATCACTACTATGCAGGCTTTCTGCATAGTGAGCTCATTCTTTTGTTTAGATTTATTCAAATTTCTCCATAAGAATAGACAACCATACAATCCAAAGTGCAATTCATTTCATTCTTTTATGGCTCTTTTCCTATTGTATTTTTCATTTTTTAAAAAAGGCATTGTGTTATATTGTATATTTGTTCTCATGACAACAGTTCCAACAGGGAAAATATGCCCTGAGTGAACTCATTGCCATGGTATTCTCAAAATGAAAATTTCAAAGTGCTCAGATGTTGTCCTCAGAAAAACTAACAAATAAAAAAGCTGCTGACCTCTGTTAGGAAATCGGCATGACCCATGTTGAGGCACGTACATATGAAATTCAGCTATATTGAACTTTAGAGAGTCCAAATGTTTCTAGTATACTGAAATTCTCTTTCATTCAGTTGAAAGAAATGAGTCATAACTATGAAATTGTTACAGCATTTGCTGAAATGAAATTTAGACCATGTCAATATATCAAGAGAAGTTAATTTTTGTTGCACAAAGTAGGTATCAAAAAAGACATTTTATATAGCTCTGCTTGGACGACTATATTAAACAAGTTATTTTATAGATTTAATTAGAATCATAACTAGAGTATGCCAGTTGTCAATCGAGTAAAATGTCCTTCTGTCTGCATAATCATATTTTCTTAATATATTGGTTAAGGTAAAAAAGAAAAAGTCTCATTTGTCAGTGAACCTTTGGATATTTATTAATCACGACAAATCCATGGCTTTTATCCAATTTTTAAAAATTTTTTATCATCTTTTAAAATGGCTTAAAGATTTTAAACACTCTTTCCTGTTGCTGCCATTCTTAGTTCTATCCTGAAGTGAATTGTGAAAATAATGAAGAAGAGTAATTTCATGGCTCCTCTTGCATCTGTACTCAGAAAAGTTCTTTGTCATCTATCTATCCAAGTGAGTTTGTGCAAAATACATTTATAATTATACAGTGGCATATATTAAGGCAGAAGCATTTGTGTTTAAGAATTATTAGGTGGTGACAGTGGGAAAACTTGTAGGCAAACTAACTAGCAATTATGATCTATTTTCCAAGGCTTTCATGGGTACTGTCATTAATATTTAAATTATACATGAATATGTCAGGCACTGAATAATAATATGTTATGACGTTCAAACTTTGTATATATCCTAGATTCCCTGAAACTTTAATTTTAATTTGTTAAAGGCCTAGGACAGAATGTAAATTCTGCTTGTTTTTAAATTTTAGTTTGGGATTTTTGTTTGTTATTATTAGATTTATTAATAATAAAATTAGAGCCTTTTGATAAAAATGTATAAACATAATAAAATTATTGTATGAAGAATATTCTGTTCTTTTCTATAATATAATAAGGAGAACATGTGGAAACTTCTAACTAACTACGTTTGTGTGAAGGAACCAAAGAATAATACTGAAACCTAATATTTGTTTCAGGAAATACTTCCCTAGTTGCTTAATAATTCAATACAGTATTTCAGTTTTGTTTTGTTTTTAATCTTCCTATTTTCTGGTAATTCACTTTTCTGGAAATTTCAAGGAAAAATCTATATTTAAGCAACTTGTTTTGGGCCTGCCTCAAAAAATTTTAAGCAAATTCTGCTTTATTATTTTATTATCGTATTTTATTATCTATTTTTCTTATCTATTTTTCTTTTAAAATACCTTCTCATTGTGTGTTGTCAAATATCACAATCAACATACGAGTTTTTTAATGGTTCTGATAACATTTGGAAAGTGAACTTCCTTTAATGTTGTGGTTTATATCAAGTGACAAAATAATTGATCCTCAAATAAGTGAAGTAGGAAGTTAGCCAATAGTAACAGCAATAGTAAGTAATAAAGGAATGGATATATAATGGATATAATTTTTGTACCACTAACGTTGGTTTGCAAGCAATGTCTCATCATTCGTTTTTTGTGGGGTTTTTTTTGTTTGTTTTTTCAAAATCAAATTTAATCTGATTCTGGACCCCTCTCCTACGGAGTCCCCTGGAAATTCAGTTTACTGTTATTATACTACTCTTTCTCCCACCCTGCCCTCCTACTTGTCCCAGTCTCTGAAGCTCCCAGGGATCTACTGAGCACATTTGGGAGTGTCCACGGATGCCAACTTCACGTTGGCTGCTATATATGAGCAGCAGTGTCTGCTACTTCCTTTCCCGTCCTGGTCATGGAAACTCTTCCCAGCGCTTGATCCAGACACTGTGCAGCCATCCGCTAAGCCCCTGCCCTATCCTAGCAGTGTTATGAAGGAGCTCTCCTCAGGTCTGTGCATCCCTCTGCCTCCTTCTTACTTCTGAGAGATCTGTTTCACTCCATAGCCCGAGCTCATCGTTCATCTCTGTCTCTTACCCCTACACTCACTCCCAGCCTCATTCCTGCCAGGCCTCCTATTCTTCCTCATTGAATTTACACTTTTAAAAATACAAGTATAAAAAAAGAAGAAAAAAAAATACAAGTCATCTAGTACTCAAAATAACCCTATCGAGGAGGTCTCGTATGGATGAGAAAACTGAGGACAGTACAGGTTCAGTAACTTGCCCAGGTTCACACAGATATAAGTGGCAGGACCTAAATTTGAACTAGTCTAGCACTATGGAGATCTGGTAACTTTGTTGAATGGGGGGAGAAAAAATTACTAGAACAAAAAACAAGTCATCTCAGTAGCTTATTCTGCTATATCAGGGTTTTTCAATCTCGATAGTACTAACATTTTAGATTGGATAACTCTTTTTATGGGACACTGTCCTGTGGTGTTGTAGGATGTATTAATACATCACTATCCCTAGGCTGTAACCACTATACGCCTCTAGAACTCTCTCAATTATGACAATCAAAAGTATTTCTAGTCATTGTCAAACATCTCCTGGGAGGCAAAAATCACCTCCAGTTGAGAACCACTGCTCTAGATATATGCATATACAATTATTTGTATAATCAATGTACACTTTCATTTGTTGAATATGGGACAGTTTAGTATACAGCAAGTCCTAAATAACGTCCTTTAGTTCAATGTCGTTTCATTATAACATTCATGAAAAAAAAAAAATTCCCAGATGGGGCAACTGTGTTTGTGGAATTTGCACATTTTCCCCGTGTCTGCATGGATTTTCTCCAGGTCCTGTAGTTTCCTCTCACATTCCTTAGATGTGTACATTAGGTATATTGGCGAGTCTATATTGTCCCATTCTAAGTGAGTGTGGGTATGTGTGAGTGGCCCTGCTATGGAAAGATGTCCTATCCAGGGGGGTGTTCCCACATTGTACCCTGAGCTATGGGATAGGCTCCAGTCACCCATGACCCTGAGCTAGAATAAACAGGTGTGAAAATCATCTTACATGTTTTTATTAATCTTTCTTCAATGTATAAGTATGTATAGCTCACATTTATTTCAATATTTAATATTAGAAGTGTTTGGGGTCTTTATTTAGAAGTTTGATGATTTTTTTATGACCAGAAATATGATGTAGGAACTTAACTCTTCTTTATATCAATTAGCCTATGGTAACATTTGTTTCGTTGTGTATCATTTCACTTAAAGTCACAGTTTCCAGGATCTTAATAATAACGTTAAGTGAGGACTTACTGTAAACTCATTTGAATCTCTTATGATATCATGACAAGGTCTTGTTAGGTTAAAGGAGCCATGTCAGTCTTATCTCCCTGGACTGCTAGTTTGTTGTATGACTGTTCATTTTCATCAAACTCTCAGATCTGAGTTTATATTCCACACCAGAGCTGCTTAAATAATCGAAGGTCAGCTTCACCCATCAACCTCCTAACAAGCATGAGTTTTCCTTGCAACATTGAAGATTAGTTTGCAGAAAATCTGTACTTCACATGCTTTTCTTTCTTGACTAAAAAGTTGATTTTCCTACTTACTAAATATATACTATGAAATTAATAAATACGGAATGAAGTAATCTTCACCTAGATAACATGAAAATAGTCCTATTAAAAAAACAAAACAAAACAAAAAAACACAGGTGACCATGTTCCCATTAAAAATAGACTTCCAGAAAAGTTTGTGTGTTTTTTTCCCCCTTAACCAGGCTATCTGAACCACACTCATCTGCAAAAGTTAAATATTGTGTCAAAAACAGTAATAACCTAAGGACATTATTTTAAAACAATGATTAAACTTGATAATAATCGTGTTACTTTTTATAGTTAACATTTTTTTTGCATTTCACATTTTTACATTTTACATTACTTTGCCATTGTTATTATTACTTGACCAACATATGCCTGTCTAGACAGGCACTTTCAGGCATATGGTTGTAAAGAGGTATAAATTGCATTTAATTGAATGGTGATGAGTGCATAGCCTGACAGGCCTAGATTGAAGTCATACTTCTGCTACCTACTGCTTTTATTGGGTCTTATTTTTTTCTGTTCTAACTAGCACTAAAAATGTGAAAGAAGTGCATTTATGTTTCCTTCTCCTTCCCAAGATAAAGTAAATCACTTGTGAAGAGTATGTAAGTAAAAGCTTTTGTTCCTCAACCAACTTATTTCAATTACCATCACTGGTCAGAGCCATTTGTTGGGCCAGGAGAATTCAATGGATTCAGCAGTTTCCCAGAGGCTTAAATCATATTCTACACTGTAAAGCTGGAAAAGGCACTTTCCTCCAGGGGCATCTGTTGTAAAGTACTGTGCTTCTGGCAAACATTCATCCTGAATTATTTGTTCACACCTGCACTATTGGTAGTGTAGAAATGACCAGTGGGCTAGTGGCCATTTAAAAGACAAACAGAATGTCTAAACAGCTAAAGGCAAATCACATCAGAATTTAAATGTGTTTAGTCTTCCACTAGGGGAGCACCACAGTACAACTCTGGACCTGCATATCCACTATGAAAACCTTCGTATCAGAAAAAAACAAGTGGAAGGAATCTTGACCAATTATGTTAGCTCACTTCGACATAAATTTGGATGAATTCTGCATTCTTTCAAAACTTATATTACTTTATCAAGGATTTTCATGTCACCATCATACATAAATCTATTCAATAATTACCTTCATCAAAGAATGTCTAAATAAATCTGTGATGTTCTTTCTAAATAAAACAATGTTACACTCTATGACTAATCTTTTTAACCTGCTGTAAGAAAATTACATGTTGTGTATTAGTGTGCTTTCCGAGTAATTAGTTTGTTTGTTTGTTTGTTTTTTACATAGCAAAACTTTAAATATAATTCTGCTTGGGTATATGAACAAGAGATTTTAAAATCCAGGTTTCCTAAAATTGATGTTTCTTTTTTTATTACACTAAATGTGTATATAAAGATCACTTTTAAACATACATTATTTTAATTTGTCATATTAAATATACATTATAATCACTAAAATCATTTATTTAATAAATATTTATTGTGTCTAATATGGGCCAAGTATTATGCAGATTTCTGGGAATAAAATAATTTTGCTTCTTATACCCCTTCTTAGCTTTCTCACTGTGAGAAATCAACCAAGAATGCATGGATTAATAGCGGTCACAAAATATACTAATATTTATTTCTTTTAATATTACTGAGCTAAAAAGTGGCAGCCAAGAAAGAAAGAGAGGTCTCAATTATGTGACTCATGGAGTAAGTCGGTGGGAGACTGGGAGTCTTAGCTCCAGGACACAGAAGCTATAAAGTCTCCTCTTTTTAGGAGGGATCGTAAATACTAAACTTGACTAAGAGACTTTTTAACGTTGCAATCCCCCCACACCTTGAGACTGACAATAGTGAAATGGCTGAGTGTTTACCTAAACTATCTGATCAGGATGGTACAGGTAAATGTGTGGGATATGAAGTCAGGTGGGCTGGAGTTCTAATATCAGCTCCATCTGTAACTGGAAAGCTTCTTGTTTTTCTTGAATCCCATCTTTAAAATGAAGATAAGAATGCCTCTACAGTGTATACTTGGGAGACAAATCAAATATCGTATGCAAAACAGCTAACTGCTTTGACCTTACAGTGTATAAATGAGGAAGATGTGCCCTAAACACCTGAGTATGTGTGTGCACGTGCATGTGTAATGGCAAATTGGGATAAGGGCTACGAAAGTAAAGAACAAGATGCTATTAGAGAGAAGAATGGAGTAGAGGGCAACATTTAGTTTGGGAAAATCCAAAAACATGTTTTTGAGGAAGTCAAACTGTGGTCTGAATGACTGATTAGAATCATCTGAGGAAAGATTTGGACGAATACTAGAAGGCCTTCAGGCCGGAAAAGGTTTGGTGTCCTTGAGGAAGGATCTGAAATGCTCCTGATGTGGTGGCAATAGGGGTGGAATGGGGAGTACATTGGGCCTCATGTGGAGGGTGATGACATAACTTATATTCTGAGGTGGGAAACTCAGTAAAGATAAAGGTGGTGTGGAGGAGACACTAATGATCACTATGGAGGAAGAGTAAGCTAAACAGGGACTTTCTGGGCTCACAGGGCTGCACCGTCACCCTGCTACTTGTGAACGACTTGGATTCTGGTCTGAGTGCAATGGGAAGCCACTTGAGGTCATTCATTTAGAGGGTGACGTTATCTGATCTATATTTTAATAAAAATTACTCACTATAGTGGCCCCTAAGATTCTGGGATTATATTTCTCTTCCTATATATAAAATAAAGAAATCCAATTTTTCCATTGCGTGTTTTAGCTAAAGTTGGATTTCTTTTAAAATTATATCTCATTAATGAAATAAGTGGGGAAGAAGGATAAGTGTCTTTTGTTCTTTAAAGAAAATTTAAAAGTTGTTTTACTATTGTCTGTTTGGATGTGCTTCCAAAATCAGTGGCCCAGGGGCAGTGAGAGGTATAAAATCAATATTGTTTACCAACCCTACCCATCCCAACCCCCCATTTTCCTTCTTCCTTTGTACTTCAGTGTGTGGTTCTACTAGTCCCCATATAACTCAATAAAAGTAAATAATACAAATAGTAATAATAATAGGTAATGTTGATTATAGGAAAGCTAGCTATGGGCTTCATATTCATGATCTTATTCCGTTCTCAAATTATGAAGTAGGTATTATTAACCATACTTTATACATGAGAAATTGGAGCTGTATAGGTATTAGGTGACATGTCCAACTTTCTATACTGGGGATGGTGGGTCAGTAACTGTTCAGAACTCTGTTTTGGTGATTCAGTCAGGGTGGGAAGAGGATAAGGTTAACTACTATTTGCTGGGCTTAGTGTAGTAAGTCTAGTTGCTAAGGCCAATTTCATGTGTAATCAGTGTTATGAGAAATTTCTGCTGTTTTAAGGTGTCACTGTTACTATTGTTTATAACTAATAGCCATTATTCCTTCAAAATGGAAATACTATGATTCCTGCCTTCTTTTTTTTTAAATCATATGAACTATTGCTACATTTTCGAGTCTGTGGTATATTAACTCTGAAACAGTTCCCATGGTTAAGAATGAGATTAAAACATTCCGTGTGTTGAATTAAAGATGGATTAAGGCCATATGTTGAACATAATATCCCTAGCAGTAGTGGGCAATTTATGATTGCCTAGTCATTCTATGTCGAAAAAGGGGGAAAAAAAGTTATAATTTAGAAAGATAGGAAATTGCTATACACAAACAGAATTTAATATAAAGAAGATTAAAAGTCTGTTGTGTAGGTGAAATCTCATTGATTATCATAAAATTTATTTTGATAATAAGTATGTAAACAAGTCCTTAATATGTCTCTTGAAACCTGTTCCATCCTTATCTTTTGCTTTTTTCTGATTAAAGTAGAAGATGAGAAGTTATTTTTTAAATTAACAATAATTTTAAAAACCTATTTGTTTTTATAATAATACATCGCCCATCAAAAGTGGTAAAGTATAAACATTCAGTACACCGTTCTTAGGCTGTTGATAGTTCCAGGAGTGTATCAATAAAGCAGGAAAATTAACAACTTTCTTAATGTTGATATTTATCTTCAGTTTACATATAGTAAACATATTGCAGTCTTGTTCTTCAGCTTCTCAGAGGAATATGCATTAGACTTTCCATTTGTGGAAACATTTAACATTACAAAAATAAAACACATTTATGAAATTTTTTTTGAAAATATGTCATTTTTATCATTATTCAGAATATCAAATGGATTTTGTTTCTTTTGGATGATTTAGTTTTTACTGAAGTAATATTGCAGTATAAAGGTATTCTCTTTTATAAACAAATGGATGCTTTTCACACATAATATTATCAGAATCATACCTCAGTTAAGCACATTAGAATCACTTAGGGACCTTCCAATTAAACTGGCATTGAAATATATTAAGTGGTGTTTTGCTGCCTATTCCCATTTTTTCTGGAAAAATAGCACAACTGTCCTTAGCAAAACCACTTATTCTTTCATACAAATCCATGTGTTTTGTATAAGTCTGACCTCAGTCCTAACTAAAGCAATAGGATATGTTGACTGGCTTAAGTCACGTCCCCCTAATTGGTTTGAGGTAGGCACATGACTTAAGGCTGTCCAATAAAACCACACCTCATGGTTTTTTTCTGGAACAACATATCTCCTTTTTTTGTAGCCTGAAGAAGACAGTATGTAGCCTGGTTACTGCCTGCAACAATCATGTGACCTTGGGGAGCCAGCATTAGAATAAAATTGTCATTGTCACATAGGGAGACAGAATGGAGAAATAGGAAAATTAAAAGCCAATACTTGGTGACACTGTGGAGCTTCTGACCCAAGTCACACCTGAACTTAGCACTAACACTGGAGTTTTCAGCTAACTAACTCAACATGTTTGTCTAATTGTTTAGTCAGTTTGAGTTAAGTTTTCTGTAACGTGAAACCAAGAAAACTGCAATTGATGCAATGAAATATATTTAGTGAAAGTGTCATTTCACCTGAGACTTGTGAAAAGCAGAAGAACAAAACAATTGAGCACAGATGAGCCATCATTTTCAAAAACCTTTCTATGATACCTTTGATAGAAAGCATGAGAGAATAATTTTTCAGTTTGGTGGTATATTGGATTGTTTTCAGTTGACATGAAATAATCAGTTATAGTTTCAATGGTTTGTAATCCTTTCATGGACAGGAATTATCTAGTCATTTGGCGACAGGAATCTCCTGATTGGAAATGGGCTCTGTGATATTTAGAGAATAGAGTAAAAGCTTTTGTAACAAACAGATCTAAAAATGCAGAGATTGATTCAAACACAGATGAAGTTTCCTTTTCTCTTCCATTCTTTTTTTTTTTTTTTTTTACTCATTTTAATTTTATTGGAGAATATTGGGGAACAGTGTGTTTCTCCAGAGCCTGTCAGCTCCAAGTTGTTGTCCTTCAATCTGGTTGTGGAGGGTGCAACTCAGCTCTAAGTCCAGTTGCTGTTTTCAATCTTCAGTTGCAGGGGCGCAGCCCACCATCCCATGGGGGAATTGAACCGGCAACCTTGTTGTTGAGCACTCAGCTTTAACCAACTGAGCCATCCAGCCGCCCCTCCTTTTCTCTTTTTAACAGCCTGTGGGTAAGCTGGCAGATTACAGAGGGTAGGTGGCTATAGTTCACAAGATCACTGAAGGCCTTCCTCCCCAATGACTGGAAGTACTGCTTAGTAGTCCTTTACTTGGCTTCCATCTCTGGATCAAAGTCAAATGCTCCACTAATAACCCTTTCCCAGCCAGCAGAAAGGGGGAAAGAAAAGACATGGAAGACAAACAGTTTCCTTTACAAAATATGATTCTGTAGTTGTTTATATTGCTTCCACTCACATTCCATTGACCAAAACTTAGTCAAAACCATGTGTATGTTAGTTATATTTTAATAAAAATCTTACAAAAAAGTATGTGTCCCTCTAGGTTGCAATAAAGGCAGGGATAATGTAGTCTCTAAACTTTCTAGGACTCTAATACTGTAGAGATGAGAGAATTGGGGACAATTAAAATATGCACCACAAGCATATGTCTCCAAGTTTCCATAACATTATTACCAGAAAACATTCTTCTTATATGTATACATCTATATGGACCCATATCTATGTGTATATTATATTATATTATATTTTATATTATATTATACACAAAATATACTTATGCACATGCATACATATTCTCCTCCAATTACTCGTCCAGAGATTTTTTTTTTTTTTTTTGCTATTTCTTATGGGACTTCACAAATTAATGGAAATTCAAGTTCTAAAAAAAAATAAATGAAATAAGATAGTTATAATTAGTAACCACAATAAAATGTATAATTCCGTTTTCTTTATAATTCTAAATAAATTGAGAAAGCATATTTTCATTTCAATAGATTATAAGTGTTTCTATGAAATGACTAAATATATTATACCTAAGTTTAGAAATTTATATTATTTTTTACAACATTTCCTGGTTTGAAAATGGGAGAAGGATAAACTTACAAAATTGAGGCTATTAGTCAATTATTTTGCTTATGGGAAGTGATTTATTCAAAGCCTGTTTGTAAGCAGCAGTGGACATAATTTTTATCTTTGTGACTTTTCCTAAAGTATTGCAGTATCAAATAATTGAAGGACTATTATTTTAGGTCTAATTTAGACAGACATTGAGTCAGCCTGGGTGGCAGAGTTTATACAGCATGGGCGCTCTCTGTAGTATGTATTAAAACAGAGATTTTCATTATTTGATCTTTTGTGCTCCCAGTGTAATACTAGCATATGAACCCTGTGGAATTTGTGGTGCTTAGGACAATGAAGGACCCAACACTGACATTTTAGGAGGGGGAAAAAAATAGAGTACTCCAGTAGCATCTAAATATGGCTTTAGCCTTTTATATTATTTAATCTACTACTTGAATACTGACCCTGTTCCAGGCACTGTCCTAAGTTCTTTACTTTTTATCTTTACAACATCCCTTAGGTAATACTCACCATCACCATTTTACAGACAGGAAACTTGAGGCTTGGAAAACTGCTGGAATGGTTCAAGACAAGACCAAGGTTTCTCTGTCCTTTATCTGATTCCAAAACCCTTGAAAATTACACAAACCGTATTCACATGTAGGTAAAATTGAGTGTGTGTATCAATCAATGTTCTTCAGAGAAACAGAACGAACAGGAGAGAAGGAGAGGGGAAGAGAGGAGGGTTTTTTTCGTTTGTTTGTATGGTGTGTTTTTTTTGTTTGTTTGTTATGTGGCTTCAGGTGTGTGTAGAGAATAACTGCAGGAGGGGCAGGGAAAGGATGGGTTGGCAGAAGCTGAGTGTCAAGGGCAGCTCAAAGAGTGGCAAAATCAGATGAAGGAGCTGCCAAGAGCAAACCTCTCTTCCCAGGGGCAGCCCAATCTTGAGGGATCTTGGCAATCCTATCTATCTGGGTGGGACAGGGAGTTCTGGGATGAGAAACACCTGAACGCCCCAGGTGCCGGAGGCCCCTCCTCCCACAATTATATTGCATAAAAGGAGTCAGCCTGAGGCCGCTTGTGAAGCCTACTTGAATCTTCCTCCTCACAGTCTGGGAATTAAGGTAAGAGTTGATGATGCCGTCTTTTTTGTTTCTCACTTCAAATATGTCATACAGTGTTATTAACTGTAGTCACCATTGCATCCCCATGACTTATTTATTTTATAACTGGAAGTTTGTACCCTTTGACCCACTACACCCAATTTGCCTCCTCCCCACTACCCCTCCTTACCTCCTACCTCTGGCAACCACCAATTTGTACTCTGTGAGCTCTGAATTTTTTGGTTTGTTTGTTTTAGATTCCATATACTTTTATACACAAGAGCATATGGTATTTGTTTTTCTCTGTCTGACTTACTTCCCTTATTCCCTTAGCATTATGCACTCAAGGTCCATCCATGTTGTCACATAAGGCAAAATTTCTTTTTTATGGCTCAGTAATATTTTAGTGTGTGTATGTATATATATATATATATATATATATATATATATATATATCACATTTTCTTTATCATTTCACCCATGGACATTTAAGCTGTTTACATATCTTGGCTATTGTAAATAATGCTACAATGAACATGGGGATGCACATATGTTTTTGAGTTAGTGTTTTGTTTTCTTTAGATAAATTATTCAGAAATGTGCTCACTTCGGCAGCACATATACTAAAAAATTATTCAGAAATGGAATTGCTAGGTTATATGGTAGTTCTATTTTTAATTTTTCAAGGAAACGCCATACTTTTTTTTTGCCACAGTAGCCGAAACAATTTATATTCCCAGCAACAGTGCACAAGGGTTCCCTTTGACCACATTCTCATTAGCACTTGTTACAGCATTTCTTATCTTGTTGATGATAGCCGTTCTAAAAGGTTTGAGGTGATACCTCATTGAGGTTTCGATATGCATTTTCCTCATGATTTGTGATATTGAATATCTTTTCATAAACCTATTGGCCATCTGTATATCTTCTTTGGGAAAATGTTCAGATCCTCTGCCCATACTTTTAAGGGAATTGGGGTTTTTTGCTATTGAGTATGATTTCTTTATATATTTTGGACATTAACTTCTTATTAGATACATGATTTGCCAATATTTTTCTTCCACTCCATAGGTTGCCTTTTCATTTTGTTGATGGTTTCCTTTGTTGTAAAGCAAAGTTTGCTTTAGTCCCATTTGTTTCTTATTTTGTTTTGGGTTGTTGTTTTTTGGGGGTGGGGAGGGGCAGTTGTTTGTTTTTTTTGCTTTTGATGTGAGATCCAAAAAAATCATCTCCTAGAATGATGTCAAGTAGCTTACCACCTTGCTTCTAGTAATTTTATGGTTTCAGGTCTTAGATTGAAGTCTTTAGTCCATTTTGAGTTAATTTTTGTGTATGGAGTAAGATACCGGTCCAGTTTCATTCTTTTGTATATGACTGTACAGTTTTCTCAACAGCATTTTTTGAAGAGACTACTGTCCTTTGCCCACTGTATATTCTTGGCTCCTTTGTTATAAATTAAATGACCATTTGTGGATTTATTTCTGGCCTCTCTATTCTGTTCCATTGACTTGTTTGTCTGTTTTACATCAATCCCACACTCTTTTGAATTTGGGTAACAGGGGAATTCTGGGAATTCAAGTAAAAGTTGATGTTTCAGTCTGGAGTCTCAAATCTCTAGGACAGGCCTGCAGATCAGAATCTCAGGCAGGATTTCCATGTTTCAGTCTTAAGGCAGAATTCCTCTTCACCAGGAAACCTCACTTTTCCTTCTTAAGGCCTTTAACCTGTTAAATCCACCTACATTATGGAGCGCAATGTACTTTACTTAAATCCTACTGATTGTAATAGTAATCACATCTACAAAACACCTTCATAGAAACCTCTAGACTAGGTTTGATAAAACAACTGGGCCCCATAGCCTAACCAAAATGGCACATAAAATTAACATCACAGTGGGTTTTCAAACAACTTATACACACCTGCTTTTACCCCTAAGTCTCCTTTTATGAAGGAAGAGCAGAAAACTAAAACTAAATTTAAGAAACCATACTTAGTTTCCCGCAACTTGAATAGGGCTGTGGGGAAATGGAGCATGAAAGTTATTTTTCAAGGCACAGAAATAATGTTGTGAAAAATAAAATTTTCTTTGATGATACCCGTGTGAGCTGTAGGAGGGATGGGGAAAAAGAAAGGATTGTGGTTGCTTGTTTCCACTGATTAAAGTGAAAACTGAAGGCAATTTCTGGCCCCAGGTGGTATGGAGAAGGTGGAGTTTCCCAGGCCTGTGGTATTACACACCAGCTGTGCCTTCTTTAAGGTTAATGCTGATAGAGTAAGATGAAAGCGTATGGTTTTCAGAAGAAAACATTCATTCACAAATGACTGTCCTTGGGCAGGTGGCTCATTGCCTGGGGCAGAGCTTTCTGAGAGCACTTTACAACAGTTGGCGTGCTGGGCTTATTAATGTCACTCACTGATATGTATGCTTTATGAGTGCCAGCCGGCCGCCACCAGGGGGAGTCAGCATAGCAAGTGTGGCCCTTGGCTGAGGGTCCTGGTGTACCCTGCTTCCTGCCCGCCCGCTCCCTTCAGCTGAGCTATGCTGACTAGAAATCAAAGCCCTAGGGATACTTCCTCTACTTCCAACTTTATTATTATTATTATTATTACAAAAACAATATATATTTCCTGCATAAAATTTAGGAAAAAAGTATAGACAAGAAAGTATCTGTAATCCCACCATCTATGTTTGTGCATATTCTTAAACCTTTTAATTTAGCATGGATGTTAATGTGGACCTGGCTATGGATATAAGTAGAATGTAGGTACAAAGGTGGGTTTATGCTTTATATACCGTTGGATGCCCTGCTTTTTCCATCATTGTATCATAATTATAGTTCCATGTCAATAGATATATTTCTACAAGTGTTTATAGAGCTGCATAAAGTTCCATTATATTCTCTACTACTGGTGAAGTGTATAATCCACTGATAAAGCATAAAGTATGTTATTCCACTGGAACACACATTCCTGAGATTTTTGTGGCTCTCGGCTACCAGGCATACATTATTATATTTTATACTAATGTATGCTAAGTCATCACCCTCTAATAAGTAATATCACAGCCACTGCACAGTAAGCCAAACTTTGGTAGGCAATATGTAACACTTTAGGAGTAAACATTAGTTTAAATTATCTAGAAATTTAATTGTCTCAACCAGTTCAGAAATAAGAGTGATGAATCAAGGACAGCTTGTGTTTGAATTTTTCATTACCTTGAGTTTTAAGGCAGCAGGCGCCAAAGCCAAGACAAATTTGTTGTGCCCTGTAACTATTGTCATCTTGTGTCTGAATATGATATGTTTTATCGAATTAGATTAAAATTAAGTTTGGGAGCTCATTATGTAATCAAACATCATACTTTTTCTTCATTACTACCTGTTTTAGGAATTGCTTATAGCCCAAGTGCAAAGCTGTATTATTCATATCTAGAATGACTATCTCAAAACGTGAAGATAACAACATTGTCTAATTTTATCATCGAAGTTCTTCCCTGTTTTTCTGATTCTTTTACAAATACACAGGATGCCAAAAAAAAAGAAAAACAAACAAACAAACAAAAAGTATATATATTTTAAGAAAGGAAAAAACTGTATTGAGATTGTAATACTCGATATATATTGATACCAAAACATGAATATAAGTCATGTGTGTACATTTTTTTTTTTTTGGCACCCCGGTATATGCATTTCACAAAGTCACAAAAGTAACCATGTAATTATCACTTTTAGGCCCAAGTCTATGTGAGATAAAATAACTTCGAAAAAGTAGTCAGGGGCACGTGGAGTCTAGGTATGGCTTGATCATCAATCAAATTGAGAAAGCTCCCACTTCTGTCACTTATAAAATAAGGTTGTTGAACTAAATGAGCATGGACATCCTTCCAGATGTGGAATAATCATGATGTATAGCCCTTCCTTTTGGAGACCAGAAGCTTCTTCTAACTCATGTACTGATGACTGAGTACAGGTCCTGGGGTTCTGTACTGGCCAGAGTCAAATTGCCAATGAACAATTCACTTTACCAAGGTTAATATATGGTATTCAGTGGCTTACTGAATTGACTGGGCTGAGTTTCTAGAAGAGATCCCTAAAGCCTTAAAACAGGCCTTGACCAGCCACCTGGGTAAGTGGCGTTCTTTATATAATCGAGAAGCTGTCTGCAAGAGGTAAAATCTCAGTCTACCAATCTGCACCAACAAAAGGGATATCTGTCACCCTGCTCTTCTGAACGCAAGCCTCAGGGAGTGCATGTTATTGGTGCAACCTAAGTCACAGTCAGAACCCGAGCTGCCAGGGCCTCTGGATGTGTCACGTTTCGGGGTTCCAGCCTCTGCAGTAGAGGGTGTCATATTAGGCTGAAGGTTAGATTAGATCTTAAGGAAATCAGATCACAGCCCCAGATGTTCTCAGTGTTTGACTGGTACCAGAAACCCATATAGGCCACTGTTTTATTAAAAAGAAAAGAAAAAAAAAGTTCCATATTTTAGTAAGTATATATACTTATTTTAAATAGCAATCTATTACTGTATCTAAACTCTTAAAAGTGATTATTTAATAATGAATAACCACATTTATATTTGGTGTATAATAAAATTGCTGTCTGGGGTAATACTCTAAATACTGTTTTTTTGGTTTTTTTTTTCCCTTGAAATAAAGAGTGTATAATAAATATGCCCTAAAAAATAAGTGAATTAAGCTATAATTTTGATAATATTTTATTCTTAGAATTAGAGCTGACATTGTAACGAACATGTACTGGTACTTTACAGATTTCTCAAAGCTGACATTTGTTATTAATAGTATTTTGAGTCTACATGCCGCCATATAAATACCATTCTGCCAGTTAATCACTGTCACAGAAAATTTCTGATTTACGTAGAAGTCAGAAATTATTGATAATTTTATTTTCTGTCCCTCGCTGAGTTTAAATGTTATTTCAGAGAAAGTATTGAGTGGCTAATTCTAAAAGTGGATCATTACCATGGAATTTATCAGCCTGTGACAAAATGTTGGGTGAAGAGGATGAATTATTCATTTCTTTCATTTATTCACTGAGCAAATATATATTTGTGCCTACCATGTGGGAGGCAGTAGTAGCGCTTGGAATACATCAGCGAGCAAAATAAAGATTCCTGTCCTCTTGGAGAGTATATTCTAACATGGGTAGAGAGGCAATAAACAAGAAGCACATACTACATAAGCAAATTATATTACAGAAGGTAATAAATGCTGTGAACAAATAAAAAGTAGAACAAGGTGATGTGGGTGGGAACTGTGATGGGATGCGGTCGGCATGGCTCTAATTGAGAAGGGAGATTGGAGCAGACAAAGGAAATAAGAAAGCTGATTCTTGTGCCCATCTGGAGGAAGAACATTTCAGCCAGAAGAGACAGCTGGGGTAAAGGGCTGTCTCAGTAGGAGAGTTCCAGGCATTCCCAAGGAAGAGCAAGGAGAATGCTGTTGGCGCAGTGCACTGGGGGGATGGGGGGGAAGGGGGGAAGGGGGTACCAGGAGGAGGCTGGGAGAGCTCAAAGGACATGTCATGTAGGCCTTATAGGCCGTTACAAGGACTAGGATGTAGCTCCAGGGAAATGAGTCATGTCAGAGTTTTGAGCAGAAGAGCGATATAAACTTATATTTTAAAAGGATCTTGTGACAGCAACTATGTTAATGGGCCGTAGGTGAGGAAGGGACTCACAATGATCTGGGAGAGACGTCATGGGGTCTCTATCAGGATGGTACCCGTACAGGTAAGAAGTGGTCACAGTCACGAAATACATGGGGAGGGGCACTGGGATTTGCCTCTGTTTTTCTCAAACATCCTCTTGCTTTCCAAAAGAACTAATGATTACATGGAAGATCCGGGTTTTTTTCTTGAAGTTGTGCTAGACCTTTAAAGCACAAGGAGTAACGATGACTGCTTAGCAACTAGCAGATTGACGATGCTATTTGTGGGACTCTGTAGAAAGAATGGCTGTTTGAATTGAATACGTATTTTCCTTTTACTTCACTTGGCTATAGAAAGAAAAGAGAAGCGTGTATTTTTACTATAAAATAGAAAAAAAAGTTTCAATATGAATTTGTTTCTCTAACTATATACAGCTATCATTTTACATTGGTCTCAGTTTGGTTTGCAATCTTTAGGTTTGTTCTACTTTTCTACAAAGTAGGGGATAACATCTGAGTTTTACAGAAGTCTGCTGATAAGTTAAAAATATGAGGAAATGTAGTCTTGGAACATTTTTCCAGGAAAATTCATTATTCTTTCATTCTGTTACAAGAAAAGATACTCAAGCTGTTTGCTAAGACCAAGTCTATGTGGGAACAAAGCAGAGTTTTAAGGTTTAAAGGACTTGTCGTATGGCGTGAGTTTTTACATTTGAGGTCACTAACTCTGTGTGCGTGCGTGTGTGAAAACATTGCCAAGGCAGTGTTTTTTGAAAACAGCTAGGTTCTGTCATACTGATTTCCAGACAAAAATATCACCTAATAATTAGTCATGTCAATTTTCATTATTCTAGGTTTCTGATTGAGGGGCTACTATCGTCTACATAGAAATGAATAAGTTTTTAGAATATGGCTTAAAATCATTGGACTGGGAAATTACAAATTAAGTATCATTTTGTATTTCTGTACATTCAGTAGAGAACGAAGGTAATATAATTAAATAATAGAGTTTAAAAGAGTTGCTTTTATACAAGGACAACTTAAGTCAATCCTCACTCTTTCTGTTTTGGAAACATTTACTTCCTGCCTCTGAAATTCTTTAATAATCTTGCAGATTATTCAACATTCATTCAGCAAAAATTTGTTGAACATCTACTATGTGCCTGGCATTGCTCTGGATGCTTGGGATATAACAGTGAACTAAATAGACAAATATATGCACCCTCCTATAAGTTACATTCCAGTGTGTAGAGGCTAATAATAAACAAGACCAGCAAATTAAATAATATGCCACATGTACTATATAATAAATGTTATGGAGAAAGGTAAAATAGGGGGAAAGGATATGAAAAATGGAGAGGTGAGGAAAAGAATTTTACATAGAGTGCCTAGGAAAGAAATCAATCACTGATAAGGTGATGTTTGAGTTTAGACCTCCTGGGAATGAGGGAGTGAGTCATGTAGATATTTAAGGAAAAGACTTATTGAAAGAGGGACTGCAAAGGACTGGAGTTGGAGTACATCTGGGAGCAGCAAAGTCTCCAATATGACCAGAGAGGAGTGGCAGAGAGATATTTAAAAGAGGAGGACAAGATGGAAAATAGAGAGCCTTGTGTCCTTTGTAAGGACTGGATTACTTGGAGTGAAATAGAAACCATTGGAGAGTTTTAGTAGAGGGCTGACATGATCCATCTTCCATCTAAAGAGCTCTTCCTTTTGTATTTTCATTTGATTGAGAACTTACCTAGAAACAAACTTTAGAATTTCATCACCTGTCCTATGAACTTTAAGGTCACCGTTAACCCCAGCCATGCAGCATTGCGTATTACTCTGATTTTTGTTCTTTTGTGGATGGCATTCTCAACTCTCTGCAAATGTTTAGTATTTCTCTTCATTTTTATATGTTTTAGTAGAGTTTGTGTCTACGTCAGTATTTTTTTTCTTTTTTTCCAATGTTGTTATGTAGCTAAAGATTCTGATCTTTCTTCAACCTAATGAAAATTTCTTCTATTATTTCTTCTTCCTCATTATCTCATCCTTTCTATCATTCCTATAAGATAGATGATGGACTTCCTGCATCTTCCCATCTTCCTTAACTCTTCTTTCTATAATTTCCATATATTTATCTTTTCTGTACTACAGACTGCCAGAGTTAGGATTCTGTATTCTCCACTTTGTGACCTTTGGCTAGTTACTTAATCTCTGTATTGTCTGTGAGTTTTCAGCTGTAAAATGAGGTTAATCATAATAATGCCTACATTACTGGATTATTGTGTGGTGTAAACGAGTTCATAGGGAATGATAAATTAATATTGGCTATTTATCTTCCAGGTCACTAATTCAGTGTTCAGTATCTTCATTCTATTATTGAGCAGTTATTTTGTTTTGTTTCTTTGTTTTTAATTTAAGGACATTATCATTTCAATTCCAAGGATATTTTCTCACTTTTTGACTCATTCTATATAGCAGCCTATTCTTTCCATGTCTGCAATATGCTATCAAATATCCCTGAGAAAAACAATTAGAAAAATGTGAAGTTGTTTTCTTCCCCAAATTAATTATTTCTATTTCCTCTAGGATCTGCCTTTCTATTTCCTGGTATTTTTCTTTTTGTCATTGGTTTTCTTCAAATGTCTTGAGATGCTCAGTTGTCAGCCTGATAGCTGAGATTGGGGGGTTTCTATGTGTAGTGCAAGTCTTTTTCTTCAGATACCCCTTTGGGTGAGAAGGCTCACTGCAGGGGCTGTGTCACCAGGCAGAGGTGTACAAATGCAGGCTTCCTTTTAGGGAACACATGAGCAGACCAGACATTGCCAACTTAATGGCCCTCTTGGACAATGCTGCCTTTCTTTGTGTGTGCCCTTCTTCCATATCATTTGTGGAAGTTCAGATTCCCCTGAGCGTCCATTCTGATTTTCTTCAACTCCCAAACCCATACTAGGATCCCTCCCCAGACAGATCAAGCACTTCCTGTGGCAACTTCTCAGGCTGTAACTCAGTCACTACATATCCATCTAAAGAGGAAGAGGACCTAAGAATCCTTTATTTAATGAGTCAAACTTCTTCAGTGCTTCTTTAAAAACAACAATGCTTACCTCTTGCATTGAAGACAATGTGTTCTGCTCTGGTTTCTCTTTCTATTCCATCCGCATCCATGTTCTCAAAATTTCTACTGGCCCTTGGAATTGTCTTAGGAATATATTTTATATATTTTCAGCAAATTGGGGAGCAGCAGTGGGACAGAAAAGCTTTTATGTTCTGTCGCATATTTGGGCCCAAATCAAGTCCATGTCTTTTAATTTGTACTCTGTGTGCTTTTTGCCCTAGCTGCTGTTTCTGAACGTGGACTACAAATGGTTGAGGTCAAGGCCTAGCATAATTGTTTGTACAAAAAGGGTGCATATCATCCATAAATTCCTGTCCTCCTCCTCTTTAGAGTTTGACCCTTTCAACTCTAAGATGCACGTGCTAGATTACTGTACAGGGATCTCCAAGCTGAGAAAAATAGTGTTTAAACTTTTCAGCTCCTAAATTAAAGAACCTTATTCCCCTCAGTCTGGACCCTCTTCTTCCTCAGTTGAACATGAGACAGAATAGATTTGCTGGAGTTTGCTGCCAGGAAGATAGAAGAGTGTAGGGAAGTGAGATTGGGTCGGAGGCTGGAGATAGATGAGGAACTCTGGAGAATAGTATTTGGGGAGTAAAACTGAGGTAAGTTAGTCTTTTCTCTTTCTACCCATGGAGCTATGAGTTAACATGACTCCCTACCAAATTTCAGGATTTCAGTTTGCACAGGGGATTAGCATCCAATTCCCTGGTGAGAATTTGTTTGGCTATAGGAACTCTGAACCCACTTCCATAAAACTGTGAAAGAGCTAAAGAGAGATTAGGAAGTGGTGAAATAAATTAGAAAAGGCCCAAACTCGCCCTTCCCTCCATTTCCTGGAAAGTCAAAATGAACATGATGGGGATTCTATATTTTTAATAGGCTTAGAGATGACCAAAGAAAGTAGCTTGGACTACCAGGTGCTACCCATCAAAGCAAAGGGCCCCATAAAGGCAAGAGAATAGACTGCCCATTGGTAGTAGCCATTTTTCAGGCAGATGCATGAGGCCAGACTTGAGATGGGTGCATAGCTGAATGCCCCCATCAGAGTCAGAAGCTAGATGTGCTCATTGGACACATGGCGGTGAGTGTCCACCAAATGACCAAAACCTGATTCACCAGTCTCTTCATATAACCAAGTGCTTTTTGTACAAATATGCTTTAGCCTGTTATGAGACAGATTTTAATCAGGTTCGAGCGTAGGAGGAAAGGGAGTTTGGAAAGAGAGTTGAATGGAAAACAGATCATGGAAATATTTGAATATGACTATATTCTCTCAAAGGACCTTAATTAAGTTTTAATCTGTAAGTGATTGAGAAAAATGTAGATTTGGAGTACATTTATGAGATTAAAATGAATTCATTTTCCCACTGAAAATCACTACTGATTGAGATTAGGACCATGTCAAAGGAAACTAAGAACAATTCTAAAATAAATACATAAAGGAGTTTCATGTTCATCTATAGCTGAGTGTTGACTGTATAATTTTGAGCTCTTAATAACCAGTAATGTGTGTTACAGTAGGGTGTTTTATAAACATTATCTAAAAAAATATCTAATTTATCATTATTCAAATAGTAATTGTGTTTCAGTGCTAAGAGATAAAACATTCAAGTGTGTCTCCCTCTTAGATTGCGTTTAAGCAATGTCATAGCAGCTTATTAACGTTATAGCTATCTCTAAGGCCCAAATATAGTTATCACACCAACTGATCAAAAGTCACTCGTGGTATGCCCAAAACCATGTGCCTCACACCTTTAAAACCTGAAAAGGAGATTAAAAACTGAGATTCCTTTTCCTATTCTCAATCCTAAAAAGTGGAGCCCAGAGTGGTATTAAAACATTCACTACAAGCCCACCAAGATACATTTTACTTATTATAATAGTCCCCCACTTCTCCCAAGACATTCCAACACCCCCAGTGGGTACCTGTTTTCCCTATACATACGTATCTATGATAAAGTTTAACTTATACATTAGGCACAGTAGGATATTAAGAACAGTAATAATAAAATAGTCATGTGGCCCTTAATGAAGGATATGCATTCTGAGAAATGCATTGTTAGGGTTCATGGTTCAGACCGTGGTTGATACCAGGTAATGGAAACCATGGAAAGTGCAACTAGGGGGACGACGGTATTACTTTTATTTTGACTTCCACACCAGGTTCTACTTTAACTTATTTTAGGCAATCAGTAAATATTAATTGATTCAGCACTAGAGCGAAAAGCACATTGCAGTATTTATGGACTCTTTCCTGCTCGACAGCCTCATACCAATTACTGTATACATGGTTGTATATGGGTTGAGTGACATAATTTTGCAACAAATAAAACTTTGTATATCTTATGTTCGTATTTCAGTGTTTGTTAGTGAAGATGGTATTCCTAAATTGTAATTTCCAAACTAAATGTTTCACTACCTGTTGCATGAAAAAAGAAGTGCATTGCACGCTATGTAAATCTTTTTGGTTCAAATTTACATGCTTTTCTCTATCATGACAGTTCTTCAGCTGTGTTCTGTCTCTGTCTATTTCTGGCCTCTGACTCCTGTTAAAATTGATCCTGTACAGGTCAGTCTGACCCAGAAAGTACACAAAATTGTTTTTGATATTTGAAGCTTTAATATCAGATAACTTCTGAATCTGCCATAAAAATGTGCCTTGTGTTGTACTGACGCCATAATCATAGTCAAGTCTTGGTATGCTATGTTGCTTTCAAAATACTAAGAGAAAAGAAACTTTTTTTTTCCCTAACCACATAGTGTTTCTTACTTTTGGAAATTAAATACTGATACCTACTCTTAAACGTAGACTTCTGTGATTTTTATTTTCTTCTTTATTCTTAAAAAAAAAATTTTGCTGTGTAAATTCATATCACTTAGGTGTGGTTCTCTGGTTTTTCATTCCTAAATATGAGGAGAGTCTCCCATATTAGAAAACTTTTCCCAGTATCTTAAAATATATGCAGACAGTCAAGATGACCCTTTTTATAATCACCAAGTGAAGGTGTGATGGTCTGTTTATTTCTACTTTGAAAGTATAAACTTCTAACCCAGTTTCTACTCAGTCACTGAGTAACTTGGGACATACTATTTAGCCTTTCTGTCTTACTTTCCACTCTTGTAAAATGAGAATATAATATTAACCACTGAAAGTGTATTAAGTTCAATGTACAAAAAGCAGCTTGTCCGTGGTTGGTATTTTCAAAAAACTTAACCTTCCTTCCTTTCTTTGTTTGCACTGCAGAAATCCAGTTTTATTTCACAATAGATTAACCTCTTGTTTAGGTGTGATTTCTGTTTCCAAAAATTCTTGATACTGAGAGCACCTTGGTATCAGTGTATCCCAACATCTAAATGTTAATATTTTTAGTGTTCCACAGCCTGGGAATGTGCGTGAAGCAAGGGCCCACAGAGCAAAGCTACAGCGAAGATAACAGTGTTTCTTCCAGTATGGCATTTGGACACAGATTCACATATGGACAGATTCTCCATTTTTAAAAATCCACTTACTCTGTCTCCAGTGAGAAACTCCAGATAGACTACACCTAACCTATAAAGGTGAAAGGTGAAAACTGACTATAAACTGTCCATGCTAATTATCAGTATTTAAGACATGTCTATTGTCTTAATAGGGATAAAGGCTATCCCTTTATTTGAAAATCAAATGTGTTGCAGTATCTTTGCCACATCAATTTTACTTAAAGACTTAATTCCCCAAAGCCAAAATGACAAAATCCACAGCTTAGAGTCATATATTAAAATTAAATGAGGAGATCTGTTACGGGATCCCAAGGCCCATGATTTAATGACGATTATTTATTCTACAGGAATAATACTGATAATTTAAAATGTTTCTTCTTTGCCTTTAATATTTAGTAACTGTAATCATAGAAATTCTGAAGTCTTTTTCTGCCACTTAATGACTCACATAGTAGATATAAACCCACCCCAACCCCAAAGGAAAAAGCTCCAGGAATCATGGATTCAGGCTAGGAGCCAAGCAATCTATTTTTAGTACTTTCTCCACAAGCCACACAATAAAAATGTAAATGGAATGGTGCTGCTTTCTCCTCACACTGTTTTTCAATGTGTAAGTTTGACACTGTTTAAATTGTTTATTTCAGACTCTCCTCGAGGAACTTAGTTACTCCAATATGGGGGGGCCTTCCTATCCCAATTTCACATTAATTATAATTCTGTGTCTCTGATAACTTTACAATACCTGACTGATAAAAACCTAAGAATCAACTTGAGATATTTTCCTACTCCAGATTGCTGAATTTGCAATCAGTCGACTCCTGTGGAATCAAATTAGCTCCTGGAACCTAATCTAAGTCTTCCCCACCCCCAACTTTATTGAGACGTAGTTGACATACAACATTGTGTAAGTTGAAGGTGTACAGTCTGTTGCTTTGATACACTTAAATATTGCCATAAATTGTTGCAGTAGCATTATTAGCTAACACCTCCATCACATCACGTAATTACCATTTCTTTTTTGTGGTGAAAATGCTTAAGATCTAGTCTCTTAGCAACTTTCAAGTATATACTACAGTACTGTTATCTATAATTAAAATACTGTGCATAGATTCCCCAAACTTATTCATCTTCTAAGTGGAAATTTGTACTCTTGGACCAACATCCATCCCACCCCACCCCCCCAGCCCCTAGTAACCACCGTTCTCTGTTCTCTGAGTTTGGCTTTCTTGAATTCCACATCTACGTGAGCTCATACAGCATTTGTCTTTTTCTGTCTGACTTATTGTGCTTAGCATTGTGCACTCAAGGACTATCCATGTTGTTATAAATGGCAGGATTTTGTTCTTTCTTTCTCATAGATGAATAATCTTCCACATATTCTGTATACACCACATTTTTTTTAATCAATTATTTTATCAAACAAAGTTCAATCATGTTTGAACCTCCTTTGTTCTTAGAGACTAACCTAGTGCCTTGAGCAAATAATAATAGATAACACTTATAAACTGCTGGAAAGTATGTCAGGCACTGTTCTCTACTCTTTACAGATGTTAATTTATTTAATCTTTACAACTTAATGAAATAGGTATTATTATCTCCCTTTTATAGTTGCGTCAATCTGAAATGGAGAAGGTGCTTTGGCTAAATTCAAACAACTCGTGTGTGAGGTAGCAAAAATGTGAACCCAAGCAGCAAGTGCTACCTTATACAGCTGACCCCTCAACAACATGGGTTTCAACTACGTGGATCCACTTATATGTGGATTTTTCACAAATAAATACTGTAAATGTATTTTCTCTTCCTTATAATTTGTTAAATAACATTTGCTTTTCTCTAGTTTATTATAAGAGTATAGTATATAATAGAACATAAAATATATTATGAACTTTTTACATTATCCATAAGGCTTCTGGTCAACAGTAGGCTATTAGTAGTTAGGTTTTTGGATTATAAAAACGCATATGTGGATTTTCCACTGTACAAGGAGCTGGCACCCCTAACCCCCACATTGTTCAAGGGTCAACTGGACTGTCTACTGGTGAAGGTTATGGATTCAGTGCATATGTGTGTGGAATTAAATAAGCTCTTGTGGAACCTAAGACAACTTTTAAAATTGTAAATGAGGTAGATGGGATGAAAACAGAACAGTGAAAGAGAAAATGATAGAATAAGGAAGTTGGAGAGTAGCACCAAAGAAAAAAATAGGGGATATGAAACATTGTAGAAGGAAATTAGCCCAAATGAAAAAGTCCAGGGTGGAAATAAGACATTTGAAAGACTCGCTTGTAAAATAGAAACATTGGAAGAAGAGGGTGTGAAATACAAAAAGGCCCCGGGTGGGCTGAGAAGAATATCACAGATTGAAAATGTTAACTGAAAAAGTTTTGTTCTTAAATAGTTACATACTTGCTGTTAGATTATTGCTTCCCAGGTTATATTCACTTGAATCTCTCAGCCTTCCAATCTTGGTCTCATGTGAATCAATATCAATCACTAGGTCAAGTCAGATACTAAGAAAATTATTTCACTGAACTATAGCTGTTGATAGCCTTTTACTACTGAGTCTTTAAATTGTACAAAATCAGCAAAAGAGACATATTCTCTGGATTCTTTTTGGTGTAGAAATATACACTATCAATCCTTGCCTCGAATACCTTTCCCAGACTCTGTCTTATTACCAGTTTTCCCTTCCCAGGAAATAATCGACTCTTATTTGTAACCAGGTTTTGTAGAGACTGGTTTGTCAGAAAGATAGTGGGAACGTCCTACTTATTCTCGCCATGCATTGCCTTGGCTACCTTAACATGCCTGCTTCACAACTCATTTTCACCCAAAACACATTTGTCCTCTTATCACTCATTCCCCCATATTACTCATTGGCACTAATATCTTTCCAATAAGGGAGGATGCTCTTCAGAATTGAGTGGTTTTGGAAGTGTTTTCTTTCCCTGGGCTTCTTTTTCTTCCTCCGTTTCTTTCTTTTGGATTATTGGAGGGTTTGTTTATCCCCTTTTATTCCCTCTCCTCTGGTTTTAGAAATGATGCATCTGTTTCATTTCTTTTAATGGTTAGCCATTACCTTTAAATTGTAAACTTGATTTAACAAAGTCTAATGTGGATCAGTAAATCAGCCCTTCTCCTAAACAATACAAAGATTGGGAACACTTCAACTCCTGTCATCATGCCCTTCTGACTTATTCATTATTTTTTTCCAGGATTTTATATCTAAGTAGTATTTATACTTCCCAAATTTTGTCATTGTTATTTTTGTTTTAAAAGTCTGTGCTTGTTAAGTTTTACCTGCATATGGTTAGCAAATTCTTTGCCCATCATTTCTTTCTACGTTTCAATCCTTCCTGTTGTATTGATTTTCTTCAGCTTAAGATATATACTTTAGTAGTTCTTCTACCTAGCAAATCCTGTAGAGACCTCTCTCAGTCCGTTTCTGAGCATGTTTTTATTCTTCATTCAATATTAAATGATATAGGACATAGTGTTGTTTTACTAATTTTCCTCAATTTTTAATTATATTGTTGTGAGAATGAAATCTACAGATTAGAATTAAGAACTGTTAAAATAGAATGATGTTCTGAAAAGAAGCAATGAATTTCAAGTGTCAAAAGATAGTCATTAATTATTTGAAGATTAACACCTAATGTAAAGTAGCTCAAAATTATAAAAAAGAGTGTTTAACTCAGTAGCTTTTCAGTATAAGATATGTAATTAGAAATCATGAAATTATGGAGGTCAAACAGAGCACTGAAAGCTAATATTAGAAATTATCTTTAAAAGAGAGTAGAGACATGACACTGAAAATTCTCATTATTTGTAGCATCAAAGCGCATTATAGAAAGTAGTTATAAATTTGAGTACAAGGCCACAGTGGATAATCACAAGTCCAGTTTCCATGTATGTCTTCACAGTTGAAGCACAGGATTTAAATGGGACTATTTCAAAATTATCCCTCATGAATGTACTTTAAGTAAACATCCTTCTGACAAACCATCCTCGCCAGTCTCCCTTCCTTTGCTGTCACCATTTATGTTGTCTACTCTTCTCTACCAATTCAACTCTTATCTTCACTAAAGGCTCAGGTCAAGTTTCAGTTTTCACCTGGAAGCTCTTCCTCATCACCATAACTTCCTGTATTTTTTTAGAGCACTGATTATTTATTCTGGCCACCACAGACTACATTGTTGTCAGATAATGTTCTGTGTCTTATTTCGCTAAGTGAACTGTGAGAACGTATTTGGGATTCGGGGCTGTAACTTTTGCTTCTCTGTAATTACCATGGCACTTCGTGTGCTGTGTAGCACGCATGATTCTTATTGTATTTTTTAGTACAGTAATAAAATCTAGCCAATTTGGAAATATGAGGACAGGAGGATACAAGTCAAGTAAAAGGATAGTTTTTGTACTTGTGAACCTAGTGAGGTAAGGTAAGGGGTCATGTATATATACGTACCTAAAATAATTGGAAGACAATTTTAAAACTATACATGAGCATGTGGACAATAAGGAAATTCAAGCAAGATTTCAAAAGAATTTGAAGAGTAACATCTCCATAGAATACATTCAGACAGAGAAAGTTGATTTCATAGGTTATAATGTGGATGTTTCCTAAATGTGAACTTCACCTTTGGCATACAAGTAATCTCTATTGATTGTGTTCATTTTTGTGTTCTGGAATGATCACCTCTTTTCACAATATTTTCTGAGGGGTGAAAATTTCAATATATTAAGAATTTCATCTAGAGAAACCCTGAGATACTCCCTAGAGACATGAAGAACCAAATTCCAAATAAGTAACAGAGCTGGAAACCCTAAGTAGTGACCTTTGCTGTTCATTGTAGACTACTTCTGTTTTTTGTTTGTTTTCCAGAAGTAGCCTAACAGATGCAAGTACCATTCAGCAAAAAGCAAAACTATATTTTATTTGGTTAGGGTTTTGATGCATTACATCAGGCCTCGTTAAGTAAAGTGTTTTTAGATTTTCACCTGGTGACATTGATTTCAATAAGGTCCATAAAAATGTCCTCTGTAAGCTAATTGAATGCCAATGGGAATGTAGTTATCTTTTTCTAAGAAATGTTCACTTAATTCAACAGAATACATTTACTGTCAAATTAATAAAGAAGGATGGCTATACATGAATTAATTTCTACATATAAATTTTGTAAGTACAGACAACATGGCATTTATACTTTTTATGTCATTTTTTTAAAATTCTTGCTTTGTTCAAAATAATCAAGTTAAAATATATTAATTATTAGGAATATGCAATGCAGCCTCTTGTGTCTAAATCACACCCAAGGACCAATTTCGACTCTGACTTTGAAAATTCAGCAACTCTTATTTTTTGACTTATGATTACCAAAAATCTGCCTGAGGATAAAAAAGTCCATAACAACCAGGAAAAGAGACTACAGGGACAATTAAGAGAAGAAGAAAAAATGCCAAGTGTTGAATTTGGGAAAGTCATAACAGGTTAGTCTGAGGCAATAAACAGAACATAAAACAGAAAATGTTCCCTCTACAAGAGATTCCCTATGCAATTGAAATGAAATACAAGGAAATGTACCAAGACATAACTTTGATTTAGTCTTCACTGAGGAAGGAAGAAAATCACAGGGACCAAAATTAAATAATAACTTGCAATATCTCTTTCTTAGCATATACTTTAATAAAAAAATAGTTTCAGAAATATACTCTTAGAATGAATATACATATATGTGTACATATACATATTTAAATTTGTATTGTGTGTATGTATAGATATATATGTTACATAGTTGTAAATAAGGTGCAAACTACTGGGGCTATAAAAAAATAGTAGAACATAAGATAGGTCATCCTGAGTAAGACACTGATTCTTTTTTCCCCCTCCCATATTCTATAAGTAACTCTGATATCATAAAATAATTTCTGGGAAAGAAGTTATAATCCATGATGTCAACCTCAAAAATTTTTTCAATATATACCTAACATCTATTTTTCTCTGTGAATGTATCACTTGTAGATAAGTCCTCCTGTATGTGTTGGTCAGCCCATACTATATACTACCAATACTTTCTGCTACAGAAATATAAATCCTACTATACTGAAAAGTAATTACTTCCTTTTACTTATGTTAAACTTCTCATTTACTTTTATAAATCTATGAATTTGGAATTCCGCAAATAAATCAATTTTCTTCTGAAAATCCCCTTCATGATTAAATTCCTTTTGGTTGTTCTCTACCTACTATCTTTTTTCCATCTTTCAAATGAATTGTCCTTCTCTTCCATCTTTAACCTTTTTCTTTGATCATTTTAATTCTTCTTTCAACTGTCTTCATTTCCTTTAGTAGCCAGACCATATTTAGAAACCAAAATGTCAAGTAATAACCTATTTTGTTTGTATGTAAATCTCCAGGAGAATGTTTTTCATTCTATTTTGAATATTTTTGTGTCACTTCCTGGTTGTATAAACACAGTATCTACTATAATACATAATATTTTTTAGAGCCAATTATTTCATTGAGTAAAGAACAGATTTCAATCCCTCACTATTAGTTTCTTTCTTTTTAAAAATAGTATATTTTTCCAATAAAAAAATCTCTCCCTACTCCACTAATATAGTAGTGTTTCTTTTTTTGTAACATCTTTTTGAGCCTAAAATGTGAAATTAAAAACAGATGACCTTTGTGATCCCTTATAACTCCTGTATTCTGTGAGTGTCAGGTGGAATCCTAATGAAAAAGTTCATAAATATCTAAAGTCCTGTCCCTTTGCCTCTATACAGACTTTTCTCTCAAACAACTATGTAACCCTTTGCCCAGTAAAATATACTCCCTGTGGTTAGTTGGTTAGTCTAAAATGAATGAGCTTATGTATAGTAAATTAAAAACAACCACAAACAAATTTCAGTACCTTAAAAGAGTAGTTCATCATATTGTAGTATTTACTATATTAGTTACAATATGCTAGTTGCTGTACGAAATAGTTCCTAAATTTGCAATGGCTCAAACACAATCGAAATCTCTGTTCCTTGTGTTAACAGAGTAAATAGGTGAAAAGGTGGTCTGAATAGCCTTCCGTCAAGCTGTCATTTCATCATCCCAGCTGATGAACATTTTTCCATCTTCATCACATCTTCGGAAGTTGCTTTGGGTTCAGGTTCATTCCAGGCACCAGAAAGCAGAGAATAATGTGGAAGGGCAGGTATGGGAGGTTTTAATGGCCTAGGCCTAGAAATGGCACCTCTCACTTCCATGCACATTCAGTTGGCTAAAACTGTATCACATGACCATACCTAAGGACAAGGAAGAAGCCTGGAATACATATAGTATCCTGTATTCCCAGGAAGAAGAAGAAAGCTTTTTGGAGACTAGCCGGAAGTTTCTGTCACATCTACTTTACTCAACAATGTTGTTTCAGAATCAGGAAAGGTGTAGTAGGAAGGTACTAGTTATAGACAGTTTATGGTGAACTATTTCAAGGTTTTCAGTGTGTCTGAAATATATTCAGCTGTTAATTTCCAGTTGTTTGGGGCTCAGGCATAGCTCTGTAATGGGTCTGACATGGTATCATCATTTTATCATCACAGGTTACTGATAAACTTACTCTGTGGCAGCCAGTGTTCAGGTGTTCACAATATAAATGTGCCAAAATGATAGTGAAATCTAAAACATTTTTTAATACCCTCCAACCTCCACACACCCATTGACAAGTTATTCTTTCATAAGTCCTTTTTTTTGGAGAAGGAAGCTGGCTCACTGTCAGGTTCTTTGTTAAAATGAGTTTTCAGACACAATGAGTTCTTTATTGAAGGTTGCTATTATTTTTCTTTCTTGAATTTCAAATTAATACAATTTACAATATTAAGTTTATAAAATGCTAAGTTAATGAATTATAATGAGGAATAAGAATATCCTATTGTAAAGCTGACATTTAGACTAAAAGGGAAAGCTATATGCTGAAATTCAAAACATAATTCAAGTGACTAAGGAAAGCAAAGGTTATAAGAAGAAAAATTGTAATGTGAGAAAAATTTCTTTATGCCCATCAAAATCCTCTAGCGGAAAATATTATTTTACTTTAAAATTTACTAGTGCATGGCTTTATTCAGCAGGAGCAGGTCTTGATTTATGAGTTTAAGAATTTCTACTTGAAAACTAATACTGAGAAAAAATGGCTCAACATGTGATAACTACTACTCATGCCAATATATGGTCACGAAAGCAAGTCCTTTCCAAGTCCTGTCAGTCAGCATTCAGTGACCCTGGTATTTTTGGAGATGTTCAGCCCTCTTGTCATGCTTCTTCACCCCACCCTCTCACCACACCAGCTATGTGGTTACACCTGACAGTTCAGGGTTTCTCAAGGTAGTGCTTTCCAGGGCTTGCCCACTGCTCACCTGTATTCAGGCATTCACCTTCCCTGCTCTCAACAGTCATGTGGCCTGCTAGCAGTCCCACAAGGACTTGGCAATCAAATGCCAAGAAATGCCTGGTGACTCACTGATACTAGGATGGGTTCTTCAGTGCCCTATTAGTATAAAAAGTGACTGCTGATACAGGAATATCAGACATTCTGCACACAGCGATTTTATTGTATCTTGATTGTACCTCAGATTATAAGATGCCTATTGGATAAGTTTGCATTTTATGTAAAGAACTGTTTTTATTTATGTATTACAAATGTAATGAAATTATTTACATACAAAAATCATGTAGAAATGTGTAGAGAAAAAGACAACAATAGCTACCATTTTTAATTATTATGTACCGGTCACTTAACTAAGTATGTAACCTAAATTAATCCTCCCAGAAACTGTTTCTGGATTTTTATCTTTGTTTTGCCAGAGAGGTGATAAAGTTTAAAAGCTATGTAAATTGCATAAGCTCACCCAAATAATAAGTGGGAGACAAGCTTAGAACATTGGTCTATCCAGAGACAACACCCAGTGTGTTAATAACAACAGTGTATCTTGAATTCAAATACATAATGGGGGTGCCAAAAAAATGTATACAAGTGGACACTTTGGTCAGTATTGCTCAAGCAGTAGTTTGACATAATCAGAAGTTTCTGGACGCTGATGGTAACCACTTTGAGAACCTCTTGTAACTGCAGGAGTCAAATGTGACTTTTATTTATCTTTTGTTATCACGATATGTAGAGTGGTATAATAATAGTGGGTTTTTTTTCTTAAAATGTGTATACGTTTTTTTGGCACCCTCTGTATTTTCACTTTGACTCTCAATAGGAAGTGAACAAATGAGAAACATTTTTATGTTTTGGAGTGAATTTAGAAATCACTTTATCTAAAGCTGTTGTGAGACCCATAGAAATGAAATGCCCCTATTTCCAGGTAACTTAATTGGTTAGCAGTAGAGCACAGACTAGAACTAGAGTCAATATTATTGCTTCTATAACACATTTGCCTCCTGTGTGATACCTTAGATGATTTATTGAATGTGCCATTTTAGTAATTGATGTCTTTCAAAATGTGTCCTTTCAGCATCTTAACATCTTAGATGCAAGCCTAGCATCTTGGAAAATGTGGAAAGACTCTAAGCTTAATAGCAACATGCTAATTGGCAATATTATATCATTAAGTTTATGCTCTGAATTCAAGAGCCTCTAATGCCTGATACATAAAATTAGGGTAAATAGGACAATTCATGAGACGTGTAGCTGGACTTAGCCTTTCAGGGAGAACAAACACAGAGGAAAAACAAACAAAAAGAGCTATCTTATTTGATCATATCCAAGATTAGAACATGTACATACTCCCACACAGAGACTACCCACTGAGAGAGAAACTCTCAATAGAGTCCCCCGCAGACATGAGACATTCACACCGAGAAACAAAATTGCTGCTCATCTTTGTTGTCATGAGCCAGGGAGGTAACCAGCTTCACTTCAACTCAAGACTAATCAGTGGATTGCCTGTATTAAGAGGAGGCTGCTGACCCACCACTAATACGGCATGTATTCTGACCCATCTTTTATCTATCCACAGTGATTGACGTGTATAGTGCTGTCCTTTTTCTGACCAAGGACATGTACTTTCAAGACAGCTGGTCAGGTTTGGGGATGCAATCTGCAGCTGTGATGGAGCCAGGTAGAAGCCCAGACAGGGAAGAATTCATTCTCTCAACTTAATTAGCTTCAAGCCTTAAACACTAAGCTAAATGGCCTTAGAGCACTTTCCTGTGAAGCTCTGGCTGTGCACATACTCGCATCAATAGCTATAGATATTTACATATGTAGATTACAGAGGACCATTGGATGTCCCCTAAACCTCTAAGTTCACCCCCAGGAAGAGAAAATGTTGGGACAGATCAAATTAACCACTTGAAATCTTTCTCATGGAACATGCTGTGATTAAAGACATTCGATAAGTGAAACCGTTGCTAAAAGCAAGATCAAAGCATAATGTTAGAGAATTCCATTTCCCCCACCACTTTGGTAATGTGATTGTTCAGCCTAGGATCACTGATTCTAAACTCATCAATACTAATCTCCAGTCTCCTTGAAGCTAAAACACAATCCTTCCTGAACCTTACTGTGAAACTTTGAGATAGTGTGTGACTGAGTTAGGATTGAGCTCCAAGCCCCACCCCTGCTTTTTACCAGCTACACATGGACAGATCCCAACTGCTCTGTTTTTATTTCCCCATCTTAAAATGGAGTACTTAGGCTTCATCATGACTCAGACATGCAAATTTATCTGTTTCTGAAATTTCACGACCTTTTTCCTTTTGCCATGCTATCAGTTAACAAAGTTCCTCCCACACTGTTCACCCTAAGTAAAAATCTATGGTTTTACCATTACCTCGATGCTTCTACATGAACCTCCCCCTCTCTGATTACCTCTCCTACTTGGTTTTCTACTGCTCACCTCCTTGTTCTCCATGGCACTCTGGCCAAGTTGCTTTTCTTCCTACACACCAGGCACCTTACAGAATAGCACATGTGCTGACTGGGATGCTTGCTTTCTAGATACCTGTGGGCCTTGCATTCTCATTTTTGTTAGCTGTTCACTCGCATGGAACTTTCTGAGGTATTCTCTGGCCACTCTTCTGAAATATCAACCCCTGCCCCCAAACTGACTCTTCCTATGTTTCTTCCCCCACTTTGTTTATTCTCCTTAGCATTTACTGTCCAAACCCAGTGCTGTTTTACTTATCCTGCTTATTACTTGCTCCTGACCCCAAGAAAGCTCCAATAAGGGTGGGATTCGTGACTGTTTTATTCACTTCTACATCTAAACCAGTACTTGGCGTAGAGTAAGTGTTCATTAAATGCTTGAATGAATGAGTGAAACTAATCTTTCTTAAAATCCTGTCTAAGGACTCCTGTCTATGATTTCTGATACCATGAATGGGTTGACTAGTTGGTTATAATATTTGAAAGGGCCCAACCAAAGCTTGTTAATGAGTTTTATTTTTGTTTTTTAAAGCTGGCCTTTTCGGGGTGAGAAAATAATCTTATTTCTTTTCAAGCTCTAAATCTAAGTTGTATGTGTTGAAAATGCATGCACTAGTCCGTACGTATTCCATCCAAATGGATTTATCTTTTGGAGCCACAACTTCATGTAGCTTCCACAGCATCCAGAGAGAAATCTTGACAAGATAGCGCTTAAATTCAGGTCCCAAATGTGACTCTCCTTCATTCAAATTGAGTGTGAATTTATTAGAAACCATTAGTGGGATAAATGTTCTTCTATTATGTAAATCTGTACCTTTAATCTGAAATGGAGAGAGTGCATTGCTTTCCAGAATATCTAATCTGTGATTCTGTAATTAGGTGAGCAGGTGGTTAATTACAGGTGCTGTTAGTGACTTGCCCTTCATCACAAGAACACAAATAACTAATTCTCTGTGTTCCAAGTCACTCACAGGGGCAGTTTTGTTGGCTACACCGTTTTTAAATCCACAAGTGTGTTAAGTCTCTGAATCCATAAGCAGAGCTGGGTATGTTTTATTGTTTTATAAATATCAAAGTTGACCTTTCACAACTAATACACATTTAAGAAAAATTTTAGAGGCATATTTATATTGATTTTGTATAGTATTTTACAAGAGCATTTGGTTTTATGTCTAAAAAGCTGATGGAGCAGGTAGAGAAATTGAGCTCATGCACATTCTTTATACTATAATAATATGTGAAAAGTCTAAATAAATTGTAAAAGGCGTCGTTTATAGCTCCCTGGTTGAATTGAGGCACACAATTTATGATCTCACTTATTTTATAATAAATATTTAAGTTATAGTGTTAAGCAAATGAGTGTAAAACATGTTCAGGTGCTGAGCTTGAGTCATAACCAACATGTAGCCATAGAAGTGAATTCTGCATGAAGTGTCCTCGCAGATGTTAAAAGGACTAGCTCTAAAATGTAGGAAACCCAAGGAACCCACATAAAGGTTGCATTTTCAATTCTAAATTCTGTTCAAAGGCAGAAATGTTTACAAAAGACAGAGCAGAGCATGAAGACAGAGATTGACCCGTGACAGGGGATGGAGAAGAGAGCATTATAAAGTTGTCATGAAAGACTTACCCTCCTGCTTATAACCACATAGCTTTGAGGCCCAGGGAGTTGTATTTCAGTCTTTTATCAAGCTTGATAACCCTAAAGACTTAAAGACACAAACAGATGGAATGAAACAGAGAAAAGCGGTGTGTTGGGGGGGGGGGGGGAAGCGGGAAGGAGAGCGCGCCAAGGAGCACACATGCCTGGGAAGCATTTTAGAAGAATAGGATGAAAAAGTAAATGGAGAGAACAATGACAGATGACAGGAGTTGGCACTTTGACATCCGAAATGTTGTAGTTGTCTTTCCTGTAAATGGGAAGCTCTGTTTTCAAGAAGATATAACACCATACATAGCCTTGTTAAACAAAAGTTAGTTAAGTTTAATGTTACGCCTATATAAAAGTGTAAGAAATTTCAAATGGAATCCATCAGGTAAGGATCATTTGACTTCTCTCGGACCCCTAATCCCCCAAAAGTTCGATATTAGAATTTGATAAGAATAACTTAAATTGCATTAGAGACATAATAGGGAAATTAGGCCTTGCATAATTTAAATAAAACAAGATGAGGTGCAATGATGTAATAAAGCTGACTCCTGGAGCCACACACCAAAACTGGTCTGTGGTGACTTTATAGTCACCTTTTATATATGTACTTCCTTTGCCCACAGTTGTTTGCTTATTCATTGTCTCCATAATAGATCAATGTCAGGATTTAAGGACAGCTCCTACTTTTCATGTGAAGATGATAAACCTGTGTTTGTAATCAATAACTGCAGTAAGAGACATGATTTAACCCCTGGCCTTTGGCTCTTGACTCTTATTTTCCATTTTTCTACTAGAATATTTTTCTCTTTTGATGATTCCCCACCTCATTATCCTCATTAGCTAAAGTGCAGGCTCCTCTTCAGCATGGTTTATGAGGCCCTCCATGGGCCAGCCTCATTCCCCCATCATTTTCTCTACCCCTCCTGTACCTCTGACTTGTCATTCCAAGCAGTAAGCTTTTTGTAGTTCCCTCCACATGCCACACTGACTTAACATCTTTCTTCATGCTGTTCCATCTGCCTAGAGCTCTCTCCATACACTGTGTCTCTGCCTGGCAAATTCAGATCACAACTTCATCCCCTATCTTTTGTTTTCTCATGGCACCCTTTACCTACCACTGACTTATTACATAGCACATGGTAATGAACTTTTGTGCTGGTGGCAGTCTCTGCCGTAGAGTGCAGGTCTGAAGGTTGAAAGACTGGCCCCTTCAATTGGATTTCCTCAGTGCCAAGCACAGTGCCTAACTCACATTAGATGCTCATTATCTGTTGAGCTGAACTGAACAGTATGTGTGTGTCGGCTACAATATGGTCAACTATTTGTCCATGTATTCGAACCACGGGTATTAGATTTCATTGTGTTTACCAAGACCCTTGCTATTTGCTAAGATAGCATATATTCTTATCAGAATTATTGGCTTAGAAGTTTTAAAATTGCAGTTGCTTTGACAGTTTAAAAGTGATAAACTAAACAGAGAACATTGAAAATGCATTTTGCCTGCATCTGGGTCTTTAAGCAGCACTGAAACTCTCAATAGTCTTTACAAGGATTCTAAAACCCGAGACCTGATACATTAAGTTGGATTTGAGAGCTAATTCTTATATAGCTAATAACCTAATGTGACAAATTGCCTCATATGAATGGAAATGTCCAATATATCTAAGAAGAAGAGAGAAAGGAATAAATGGAAAATATCTTGCCTTGGCAAAGCTGCCCTTCCCAGCCTTATCTCCCAAAATACTACCTCCATTAACTTTAAAAGAAGATAAACATCTACATTTTGATATAGGCCACCAAGCAGGTTGTGTGTGCTTATTTCCATCTGCCAAAGTAGAAATAACAATTTATTGTGTTTTGTTTGCTTCCAAGAAAATCAAAGAAAGAAAATTCAAAGAAAATACAAAATTTGATATTATTCCATCAGGTATCACAGTGAATACCTTTTGCTCATTATCAAGGTATATTATAAATTCTCGATTGTTATGAAATTTAAATCAATAGTATTTTTAAAGGATTATTAGATGCAGGAATAAATTGAATCATCACTGGGGAGGGAATGAAGGACAGCCAGCCCCCACTGTCAGTCCCAATCAATCAGTCTACTGCTGTGTTGTTCCTGAAGCAGATGCTAAGTACAAATAAACTCTATTATTTGGATATTTTTCATAGGCCAGCCTGTTTCTAAAAATGTACATAAATTTCAAGTTCTTCTTAGAAGAGGAAGATACAGTTAAGTAAAATGGAGAAAGATTTCCTTCTTTATTTGAAAGCTGCAAATAAGAAAAATCACATGACAGCAACTATTTGAATACTGATATTTGGACAAAACCCCAGGACAAATTAGTTCCTTTCACCAATAGGGCAATCTGACAGTGGAGATATATATACTCGTATGTATAGATACAGATAGATAGATAGATATAGCCTTATGTTTCTTATACATATTTAACGGCAGTCAAAAATAAACAGAAAATATCATTAGAAGAATTATTTTATTTTATATATGCCCATTCATTTAATTTTAAAATGTTTGAGAACATATTCTCAAGCCCCAAAATATTTTGACTGTCTTTTGCAAAAATTGCAAGCTCCTTTTCGACAAGGTAGCATTACTCTAGGCGCTGGTTAAAATGTGGGCATGGTGTATGTCCTCAAATTAAAGAACAAGATGATTTCAGAAAAATTTATTTAAATGCTCTGAAGGGAACGTAGCCGGACAGTGTGATAAGAACGATTAGGTTAGCAGAGAGGCTGAGAGGGCCTTAGGTTAGATAGCAGGTCAGGGAAAGCCCACTTGAGGAAGAATATTTGAGCTGCGGTCTGAATAATAAGGAGCTGTGTGAAGACCTGGGGCAAGAGTACTTGTAGCTGAGGACATAGAAGATAATGACCTGAGGCAGGAAACAGCTGGATGAGGCAAAGAACAGAAGAAAGATCCAGGAGGCTGGGGTTTGTTGGGTGAGAAAATAGTCTCAGGTCAGATCATGTGGTGTCTTAGGACATTGTAAGGAATTGGGTATCTTTTAGAAGCGATAAATGAGAAGTCATATGGGGCCCTGTAACTAAGGGAACAGCATAATTTGTGCAATTTTTTTTTTTTTTTTTAACTCCTTAAGTTGCTATGTGGACCATGGATCGTAGAGACAAAATGGAAATACAAAGTTCAGTGTTGCTAAGAACATATAGAGGCTGACTTTCAACTTTGTCAAAGCTACTCCAGTTAAATGTCAATTCTAGCATTGAATGTTAAAGATGAAAATGACCTTTGAGGTCATGTTTCTTTCTCATTTTACAGAGGAAGAAACTGAAACCCAGGAATGCTAGGTAACAGCGCTTACTAACTGTTCAAGCTGTGTTATAGAAATGTCTATTAATACTCCCAAGATAAAGAGCCTTTCTTTCATACAGGAGGTCTGAACTTGCAAATTAGAGCAGACAGCAGGTTTCCTCAAATCGTTGAGGAAGTAGCACAGCAAAGTGGTAAAGACACCCACTCTGGATCCACATGGCCTGCATTTCATATCTTGCCCAGCACTTAACTGCTGTGTTACTGTGAGTGAGTTACTCAGCTTCACTGGGCCTCTGTTTCTTATTTATATAAGCAGAGATGGTAATAATAATAACTGTATTTCATAGGTTTGGTGCAAGGACTTCATGAGTTAGTGTTCATAAAGTGCTAACAGTACCTGATGAGTACTAGAAAAGCGTTATTAAAATACAAAAGAGGAAGCCACTGAAGCATAGAGGTGTCACATATTGCAAGGACCAGACACTAAGGACCTGGGGGACACTGATGTGTGGGGAGATTTTGTACTCCAGTGGAGTGCTTAGGACATGTGCAGTAGGGAGAAGGATGGATATTAACATTGCTCAAAGGTAATACTCAAGGATGACATTCTTCAGAGCATCCACTATTGGATTTGTACCCAACAGTCATTTCCTTCCTCCCTTCATTTTTTTTTTTTTTTGTTTGTTTGGTAGAGCTCATGTTTCACAACAAAAGCTCAAATGCCACACATGTGTCTTTCCCAGACTTCAGTTCCGGGTTTGGCCATCTGATTCTGGAAAACAACCATAGGGGAACGTGTGTGTAAAGAGGGGTAGAGGAAGGCAGGTGGCAAGCTTCTGGTAACAAATTATTTCTCTGATAAAACAAATGCTTCTGAGAAGATTCCCATTCCTCCTTCCTGATTTTGGAGTTCCTATATGAGGAATTGATATTTGGAATGGTGACAGCCTATTTGTAACCATGAGGAAAATTAGTGCTCTCCTAAATTCTCCAACCATGGACCTGTATCTGGAGTTCTTTTATTATGTATTTATTAATAAATTCCTCTTGTCTAGGCCTAAAATTATTACGTATTTATTAAGAAGTCCCTCTTGTCTAGGCCTTTTTAGACTGGTGTTTTGTCACTTGGAGTAGAATCATCCAGACTGATAAACTCTCCCAAATCATTCATGTTTTCAGCAAATAGTAATTCGATCTCTTTAATGCCAATCGCAGTGCACAAGTAAAATACCGAGGGCATCAAGAAAAAATGTACACACCTTTTAAGAGATGTTATCTATGTTCAGGCAGTAGTTCTCCATAATCAGAAGTGTCTGGATGCTGATGGGAACCACTTTGAGCACCTCTTGTAATTGCAGAAGTCAAATGTGACTTGTATTCATCTTTTGTTGTTGTATATATTGCGTATTATGATTTTAATACAGTTTTCCTTTCTTAAAATGTGTATACATTGTTTTGACACCCTCTCTCTATATAAACCCTAATAGCATTTATGATGCTTTTGTTATTCACCATTTACTTCTATGATTCCTCCAAGCTATATTGTAAATAATTTGAAGTCAGGGATTGTTTTTGTTTGTCCCCTCACCCCTCCACAACAAAACGAAGTTCCTTGGATACAAAATGAACTTGATTGATGATTATTGAATTGTATTGAATAGCTTTGGATAATTGAATCTTTCTTCCCCCATCTCTCATAGCTCTAATTCCCTATAACCTAAGATGATTAAACTTAGATTGAAAAACACATATTACATTAAGTATTAATTGTCTCACCCTTAGGTAAAGTTCAGTCAAAGAAAGCAATACAAAACAATGCTTGAGCAGTCTCAGAATCAATGTGAATAGATGAGTATTACTCTAATGGAAAGACGTTCTGGCTAAGAATTATGCCTCACTCAAACTAAATATAGCCTCACAAAAGTAGGAACAGAAAAATAAAATTTATTTTGAACGTACATTATTAATAAACTTTCCTTATTGATACTGTACACTGGAGGATATTATAGGGGAAGAAAAGTCCCTATATGATAAGTCTTTCAGTCTTGCTGAAGTATTAAGGCAGCTTTCTCTAAAACCTGCTTGAAGTTTTTTCATTTGCTTGCACTCAGGTTTTTCTCATGTACTTCAAAGAGAACATAAGATCACTTTGCTGGTCTTCTCCCAACTCCAAAGGAAAGAATACAGTAATGCAGACTATAATATCATTTGATTATCACAATTTTTCAATCTTTTTGAAGATCTGAACAAGGCAGAACTGAAATCCCCATTCCAGTTTTATTATAATATTATTAATTTCATTTCTCTCAGGTTCCAAACCCCCTCTTTTCTGCTATGTCTTGTGAAATTAGTCTCAGGTTTCATCAGGTGTGGAATACTGAGAGTATGGCTTTAGTCTAATGTCTGAAGTTTCCAGATGTCCTTTGGATTTCTACATAGAATCTGCAAAGTAGACACTCATAGGTAACTAGACCTCAACTCCCTCTCATATATCTCCTTTAATTGTTCCTGAAATTCTTTCCATGCACTGGCCTAACTTCCTAACCTACTTTTTAGTTTTATGACCTAATAAAAGTATTTATTGATTTAAGTAGAATTTAAAAGTTCCAAACTAAAATGAATGGCCTTCCCTTAATATGCCACAAGCATTTTAACCATGGCCGGCATATTATGGATGGACTATGATTTTTTTTGACTTTTGTTTGATTCCCTTACCTCAAGTCTTAGTAGAGTTGCTCATAGTGAATAGATTGTTCAAAACACGTGGATTAAAAACCTATCATATGACAAGTACCTGGAATGGAAAGGTGAATGTACAGGGGTCCTGGTTCAAAGGGCTCTTGCTATAGATGGGGAGAGACGTAAGCAAGCAGATAGGCCAAGTCTAAGGTCTAGCTGGTTGCCAGGCATATGGTAGATATTTACTAAATGTTTAAGAAGGAAAGAGAGGAGTGACGAAGGGCTATATCTGAGCATACACACTTGCCCCAGAAGTCCCAAGGATTTTACCTGTAATGCATTCTCTTATAATCTCTTCCGGTCTCATGGTTTTAAGTATTGTGTATTAACTGAGCACTCCCCGATTTACATCTCTAGTATCAGTGCCTTCTCTGAATGTCTTTGCATCTCTGATTTCCGCTTGGACATCTCCACTTGGATAGCTAATATGCTTCACACACTTAACATTCTAAACCCAAATTCTTGGACTTTTTTCCCCCACACCTACAATTCACACATTTTTCCCTATCTCAGTAAAAGACATCTCCATTTTTCTAGTTGCTCAGACAAAAAAATTAAAATTAAAATTAACTCCTTTTCTTTCACATGCCACATCATTTTATTTATTTTTCAGTAAACACTGTCAGCTCTGTCTTTAAAATATATACAGATTGTAATCACATACCACTTCCACTGCTGTCAACATGGCTCAAGCTTCCATGATCAGTGGTCTACAACCTAGATTATTGATACAGGTTTCTAATTATTTTAATTGTTTCCACCTTGTCCATATAGTCTATTCTCAACACATCAGCCAGTGATCTGCTGAATGACAAATTAACCATGCCATCCCCTCTTAACACCTTCCCATGGCGTCCTATCTCATGCAGAGAAAACCCCAAATTCCTTACAATTGGACCTAAGGCCCCTCGTGATGTTTCTCCTCCTTTTTCTCTCTGCCCTCACTTCCCATTAGTTGTTCCCTTCACTCAATCCACCTATGCCGCACAAGTCTTTTTGATGTTCCCCCAACATGGAAAACACTTTCCTACTTCAGGACCTTTGCACTTGCTCACATCTAGTCATGACATTCTCCTGCCCAAGCCACAAACCACCTTCCTTGCCTACATCAGGAATCTGTTCAAATGTTGTTTTTCAATGTGAGTCTCCCTAACTATGATTGTATTTAATATCAGAACACCCTCATTCCACCACCACCAGATTCTCTGTGCGCTTTCCTTGCTTTATTTTATGCTATTATCATTTAGAATAACTCTTTGTTTTCAAGTATGTATTTTTAGGCTGTCTTCCCCCAACCCTCAACTAGAATGTAAACTCCAAAGCAATGACTTTTTTCTGTTGGTTTATTTTTTTCTTCCAGTGCTAAATTTATAATAGCTTGAATGTTTCCAGGCATATAATAAGCTTTCAGTAAACACAAATGAAGGAGCATATATCTCTGCCAGAAAGAGTAAGGGAAAGTATCATGAAAACAGTTACTTCTGAACTTAATTTGATGATGGAAGAGGCCTTAAAACTTAAGAGAGCGTAGAGAGCTCAAGGAACTGTACTGTAGATTGTGTGTTATGGGAGACAGTGTGACCCACTGGCTCAGTGTGCTAATTCTTCAGTCAGATTCATGCCAAATCTTGGCTCTAACAGTTAGCCGTGTGATCTCAGGGAAGCTATTTTATCTCTCTGAAACTTATTTTCGTTGGTTTTAAAATAGGGATAATGATATTATAGATTTCATAGGGTTTGGTTAGGAAATTCCTATGTGATATTACATAGAGTGGCCTGATATATTAGTCTGCACTGGATGAGTGGTATCTATCATTACTCTCATAATTATTAATCTATGTACAATGTACTTACCATAGTTTTCAGTAGCTAATAAGCCACTCAGTGGCTGCTAAACCTTCTCCAGCTGCAGCCACTTCTGCTGAAATTGGTTGGGATGGAAACTTCTCCACAAAATGAAGGAATAAAGGTTGAAAAAAAAGCCATAGAAAGGGCCTTCTAGGCTTAGCTAAGGATTTTAGACTTTTTCCTGTAAGGTAGTGGTTCTCAAGTTTGAACATGTATCAGAGTCACTTGGAGAACTTGTTCAAACACTGATTGCCGGACCCTACCTCCAAAGTTGCTGGTTCAGTAGCTCTGGAGTAGATCCTCAGTATTTGCATTTCTAACAAGTTCCCAGAAATAGTCAATACATTCCAAAACGCACTGGCTTAAAACAACGAACATTTGTTATCTCACAGTTTTTGTCAGTCAAGAGTCCAGGTGAAGATTGCCGCCAGGAGTCAGCTAAGGCAGAGGTCTTGTTTGAAAGCTTGACTGAAGAAGGATCTGCTTCTCAGATCACACATGAGGTTACGGGCAAGATTCGGTTAACTCTCAGGCTGTTGGACTGAGGGCTTCAGTTCCTTGCCAACTTCTAGCTAAAGACCTCCCTCAGTTCTTTACCTTGTACCTGACACTTCACAGGGCAACTCACAACATGGCAACTGGCTTCCTCAGACAGCAAGAGTGTACCCTCAAATAAAAGCCACAGTCTTTTTGTAACATAATTTTTCAAGCAACATCCCATTATTTCTACCACATTCTGTTGGGTAGAAGTGAAGCACTAAAGCCAGCCCACACTCAGAGGGAAGGAATTACATAAGGGTGTGAATACTAGGAGGCAGGAATAATTTGTGGCCAAGGTGATGACGATGGAGCTGGTTTGGGGACCATACTCTGAGAACCATTCGGTAAAGAATTTTAAGCAAGTGAGAGACATGGATGGATACAGCATTCAGAGGTACTGAAAATGGAGGTGAGATTAGTTAGGTAACTATTTCAGTAATCTACATAATGACTTTGATGTTTAGATAATTAATATCCCTTTATGTTTTGAAAATTAAGGCTTTTTAAATCAACCTATTTAACAATTATGCCTCCAATATTTGGTCTAAAGTTCCTCTATAGATGACATATTTGAAAATAACTTTCAAAGTTATATAAAACGATCTGTGTGAAGTTAAATTCCATTAATTGTTTCAGTGTGTTCTTGTCGCTTTGTTTACCGTTGGTATGCATTTAAATTCAGAGAGGCTTCAACCTGGACTATCAGAAAAGATACTTTGGACTTGGCCACTAACAACATTCCAGGATGAAGGCAATTGATGGTTCTAAATGCGCAAGTACAGACATTCAAACATACCCTTCTCTCCATCTCTCTGAAAACTTAGAGTAGACCACAAATTAATAATAACATTAATAATGTAATCAAGAACAGAATAACTGTTAAAGTTGCTACGAGCATTGACATAAAAAATGAAGCATTTCATAACATGAAGGAGGAAAATTATTTTAATTTAAAGGTAGAAGTAAATGGCATTAAAAGTGTGAGACATTGTGCAACATCAGTAGCCTTGAATGTTATTTTAATAGAATTATTTTCGCATGGAAATACATGATGCTCTAATTATATATATTTTCTAAAGCTTGACAGTCCCTTTGCACCAAGAAGATGTCCTGTTAGCTGGGGCGGACAGCCTGCTTGACCCCACCAGCCGTTTCCACCCAAACTCGGGGAGTCCGTGACACCCAGTTTCAATAGCAGATTTCATATTATTTTGCCGCAGCAGTAGGGGGCAACTTAGCCTCTCTGGCTGGAGATTCTGTTCCATTAGCCTGCTTATTTGTCTTAAGTCAATTCACTTGCCTCAACCTGCTCTCATCTCCCAATTATTGATTTTGGCTGACATTTAGTTCAACATGTTATCAATTCTCTTAATCATCTCAGAGAGAAGGGAGCAGAGATGCCCTATTACCCATCACATCAGCCCAAGACAGCTTCAGGTTATCCATTCCACAGATAGCGGCCCAAGGGTGGGTGTTTTCTTTAACACTGCATCAGAAACAGCAACAGTAATGGAAAAATTAGCTCATGCATCCGGAAGTAGATCAAACACCTTTATTTTAATCAAGCAATTCTTTATGACCTCCACTGCAACCAGGTACCGCCCCACAAATATAAACAATTAATGCTCCACAAAGTACAAATGGACATGATTTTGAAAAGGTTAAATATTACTGAGAAAATCAGCAAGTGAAATTATGAAAAAAATTGAGGCACAGATTGCTGTTTTTAGTTGAGCCTTACAAATGCTAATCAGCTCAGTCAGGAATCATAGATACAACAAAGTGCTTTGAAGTAACCCAAAGCCCAGGTGAAATAGGATGGTAGGCTATGGGGACAGAGCCCCAGAGAGCAGTTTCCAGGCTCTTGGCTTCACATGGAAGAGTGCTGGCATGGGTGGCAGATGGCCATCAGTTGCAGCTGGTTGGCCATCAGCTGTGGCCAGTTAGCCAATTGGCCACTGATATAACTGCCGCGGCTGCGCTAGTTGGGGAGTCGATTGGTTGGCAGGCAGAAAAGCGGACAGCAGGTTGCAGGTCATGGGACTCCAGCCTCCAGTGAGACTATAGTGCCACCAGTGAGACGACAGTGGTATGATTCCCCTTCCTATGGCTCTGTAGGTATTCCTTTTTGGCCTAGCCGTATCCTGAGTTCTTATGGGGGGAGCGGGACAGGAGGCCCCGCAGGCCGCCTCGACGTAGGCAGATGCCCACCACCAAGTCCACCTGACCATAGAGTAAGGAGCTGGTTGACCTGTACATATTACCTAACTCTTTCAGTAAGTAAAAAAAAAAAGATTGCATTATTTGAGTAAGTAAATAAGTAAGCTGAAGACTAAGTATTGCATTATTTGAACCATTTCTAGTTTCTGCCATGAATCTTCTAATTTCTCCTAAATTCTAAATCAGTATTTCTCATTTCCTAATGAGAAGACTTTCAAGTTATGAGTCTGCTCCTCCTTCACTGTCCCCTGCGTCTCCTAAAGGCAAAATCCTCCATGTTGTTGTGAGGTCTTTGAAGATAATGTCTAATTCAGCTTTGTATACCCAGTGTTCTGTGTGTTTTCCAAAATAGCAAGGAGGCAGGCAAATGTAATTATATATCCAGACATTGAAAACAGCTGAAGAAATGAATTTTTGTAATTTGTGAACTTTAGTTCCTCTCAAAAGAGGACATTGTAATTAAAGGACAAGAAGACAAGCATTAGCACCAGCTGGGAAGCCTGTATGGATGTGTCTAGTGTCATGTTAGATAATCACTCAGAACAAGTCACCAGGTAAGCGATAAATTCTGATATTTGTTCCATTAGATAGGCATTAATTGAGTACTTCTTGTGGACAAGTTGCTGTTAGAAGACAGACAGATGAATAAGAAACAGACCCTGAAGTCTGCAAATTTCTATTTAAGGAGGAGGTATAGCACTTACTACAATTATAATTAGACATTTTTCCATTTTCTGTTTCCTCTGTGTGTTTCAAATCTCTGTACGGGCTAGGATTTTGTATTGTTTGTGTTTTCCTCTCAGTGCCCGCTGGCCCTCCCACCTCAGGTGCTTATCTCTGCTGGACCAGTGAAAGGCTCCTCACTCATCACTGCAAATCTCTTCCAGCCAGCCTTCTTTCACACTGCCACAAGAGGGACCTTTCTAAAACCAAACCTGATCCTGCTAAAAAAAAAAAACAACAACAACAACAAAAACCCCTTAATATCATCTCCAACAAATAGCAGTAACTCTTTTGAGGATAGAGATCATTTTGAAAATTTGATGAAAGCCATGGGACATTTTTCTACTTAAAATGCATCTACAACACAAGATTTTGTAGCCAGTTTCTGGGTGTTTATGGTCTTCCTGAAGCCTATTTCCTAAGCCCAATAGAGGTCTGGAAGGTCTAAGGTCAAGATGAAATATAGACGGTTTAGTAGAGCACAAGCTATGTTTCACTTCTATGCCGTCTTCTGGCACCACCCTCTAACCCAGCAGCCATACCTGCAACCTATTTTACATACCAGCCATACGAGTTGTTGAATATACTTCCCCAAATATACGATGCTCTTCCAGATTCTGTGTATCTTCTTTGGATTGATATTTTCATCTTACAACTCCATCCCTTGTCTGCTTGGTGAATCTTAATCACCCTACAAAATCAAGCTCACATTTCACTTCCTTCCAGGAAGTCTCCTCCCACCAGCCCTAATAAATCATCTCTTTCCTTTGGGTTACATTTGGTCCTTTCACAAACCTCTGGGACTGCTTGTCTTACTATAGGATAATTATCTTTGCTCACATGTCTCTCCTCTCAACTCTAGCAATATTCCTATTAATAATGATAGTATTCATTCTGAGATTACAAATGTGTGAGGCACTCTTCTAGCCATTGTATATGCATAAAATATTTTAAATCTCACAAAAAACCAAGGTAGGTATTATTTCTGTCTATGTTTTATAGATGGAAAAAAAACAAGATGTTTAAACCAAAGTTAAACCAAAAGGTTTAATTTTTTGTTCCTTGAGTCAAAAAGTTTATCTAAAAACATGCTTATTAAAATGAATTAAATTGAAATGCAGTATAAGAAATATCAGCAAATTGCTGCGACAATACTTATAAAAGCTGCCTTTTGCAATTTGCTTATAATAAAGAGCACCGACTGCTTTCACTGTGCCCTTGGAATTATACTTTATGTTATCACTAATATTCTCCACACTTCAGCAAAGCAGGTATTAATTTCCACCTTTAACAGTAGAGAAAGAAGACCCTCTATTTAATTCCTTGACAGATTGCTTTCTATGCAGTCTGAATACAGAAGAGGTGAGCCTTAGGAAGACTTCTCAGAGGGGCAGGTCTGTGGTTTTAGATGATGAAAACAAGATTTTGGACAGATTCTGTAGCTTGGAGAAAGTGTGATACGATAGAGATGTGTCGAATAGGGAAGAACACTTGACCTCTCAGAAAGATCTCAACAGTGAGGAGAACAGTGGTGTGGTCACATAGTCTCTCTGTGAGCTTTGCAGATTTGCAGATGGATATCAGTGCTTCTAGAGAGTCATCAGTTGTTAGAGGATTGGTTCAATTTAAACAAATCCACCAGAAACCAGTATATAAACATTTAAATGGTACTTTATTAAATCATAATCCATTCACTGATAAATGCATTCCCTTCCTGTTATGTCTGTATAAGAAGTTACATCATAATTAAAAAGATTGACAGGAGCACCCAGATCAGAGTTGTGGGAGTTGGTAAGACTTGATTTCCTATAAATACTGAGTAAATCTATATGCCACTCACTGTACTGAAGAATACAACAGTGATCCAAAAAGGACAAAGATCCAACACTCATAGATATTAAATACTAGGGTTGTGCATCCTTAGGTCCTGTGTTCCTTTCCTTCCATCTGCTTTATAGGGACCTTGTTATATGCTGATATTGATTCCAAGGAACTCTTTTAAGCAGTACACTCAGCTTGCAATCAGTTTGCTTCCTGAATTTCCCTTCTCTGTCAAAGCTCTATTGCTAATAAATCAACTTTAGATTTAAGAAAATCTTTCTGGAGTGATGTTTATTCTAACCTTTAGATTATATTCAAATCTTGGTTTGATGACATTCTATCTCTTTAAGAAGATTTTGCATACGAGGTCTGGCAATTAAGTTTGTGAACTAGTTGCAGCGATGTTGCTAACATTTTTTGATATCAGAAGGATTATTCATTATGAATTTGTACCAACTGGACAAACAGTTAACCAAGTTGGCTATTTGGAAGTGCTGAAAAGGCTGCATGAAAAAGCTAGACTTGAACTTTTCACCAATAATTCATGACTGTTGCATCACGACAATGCACCAGCTCACACGACACTGTCTGTGGGGGAGTTTTTAGCCAGTAAACAAATAACTATTGGAACACCTTCCCTTCTCACCTGATTTGGCCCCGAATGACTTCTTTCTTTACCCAAAAATAAAGGAAATATTATAAGGGAGACATTTTGATGACATTCAGGACATCAAGCGTAATGCGACGACCACTCTGATGGCCATTCCAGGAAAAGAGTTCCAAAACTGCTTTGAAGGGTAGACTAGGTGCTGGCGTCAGTGCGTAGCTTCCCAAGGGGAATTCTTCGAAGTTGACCTTAGTGATATTCAGCAATGAGGTATGCAGCACTTTTTCTAGGATGATTTCATGAACTTAATCGTCAGACCTCATATCTTCCCTGTTGTGTTGCATGTTTATTAAGAGTTTAACTCAGAAAGCAGGAGGCCTTACTTCTCTCTTTCCCAAGTTCTGGGCACCCCCTTGCTGGTCCTGTGCATTCCCTACTGAGAGTAACTTGAGTAGAGCTATGCTTCTGTACATTTTTGCAAATTGGCAAATAGATCATTGTGTGTGTGGGTTAATGGGTTGAAAATATAGCTTGGATTCAAATCAGGAGGATTTTAAGGACCAGTATGAGGAGTAAGAACTTTATTCTGTATTTGGTATGAAGTCATCACAAATTTCAGAACATAAAGTGACATAATCAGAGATGTACAAGGTGTGATCAAAAGATATGGTGAATGTTTAAATATGAAAAAAATATATTACTGTAAAAGACACATTGCCATTAATCCCCCTCAAAATACCCACCCCCTTGCTTTGAACACACTTATCATTCCTGCCACCTTGTGAAACAGTTGTGGAAGTCCTCTCACATTGAGTGTCTTTATCCTCCATTATGACAACGTTCCATGTCCCACAGTGCCTCTGGTATGGCAATTTCTGTCAAATAAGAACATTATGGTGTGTCCTCATCCACCTTATTCACTGGATCTAGCACCATGTGACTTCTGGCTCTTCCCCAAGTCAAAATGGCCATGAAAGGAAAACGTTTTGAATTGAGTCAGGACATCAAGGCAGCCACGACAGTGCAACTAGACACTCACAAAAGAGAATTTCCAGAACTGCCTCAGAAAATGACAAAAACAATGGGATAAAAGTGTTAGAAGCAAGGGGGTGGGTATTTTGAGAGGTATTATGGCAATGTGTGTTTTACTGTAAATTTTTTTTTAACTTTAAACGTTCACTGTATTTTTTTCACACCTCGTATATTTAGAAGGTACCAATTTCAGGACAAAAATCCAGATATATAAGAAGACATTCTAAAGCTAATTCTAATTTCTGTTTCATGCCTCCATTCCTCTAGTTTATACAGCTGAATCCCAGTTGGTTTCCAATCTTCCACTGTTGCTTCCTGGATTTCCTTGAAACAACTAAACTCAGTGATTTGGATTTTCCTGTGTGTTTTTCACTTTTTTTTTTCCCTCATACCAAGTCTAATAATGTCTTCCTAGCTAGGTGGATGATGCATAGTCCCAGATATGTTTTTGAATATAATAACAAAGGGGGCATGTGCCACATTCCTGAAGAGAGTCCAGAACAGTAACCAGACACCAGAGTTCTACTCTCCAACAGGGTGTGGAAGCCACACCATGGCAGTGGCCGCTCAGCCCGTCCTGGAGCTGGGCAGAGAACCTAAATTAGTTTTCTTGGAGGTCTTAGCTGTCAGTGCCAGGGACATCCCATTGAGATGGCAACCTCTATGAGTTTCCCACAGCAATGAAATCTTTCCTGCATGCCCAACAAGAGCAAAGAAATAGCTGAGAGGGAGTTGGAATGAGAGTGACCTTGCCATCCAGTCTGAAGGACGATGCGTGATCTGCTCATGCTAAGATTATCTAAGTCCCTGGAACTTGGATGCAGAGTTAAGGCTCATATTAAAAGTTAAGTTTTAGAAAACAGAAGACATTTACACATTGTCTATACCGAACTACATGGCCTGAAATTCTTACCTGCTGCATAGTTGAGAATCCAGCAAGTTGTGTCAGTTACTATCAAGGAAGGTTGTTGAATCAATTGAAAGCTACAGTATGCCACCAAGTAGTGAGAACAGGGAAAATGCTGAGTTCAATTTCATCAGTTAAAATGCAGTTTCAGGCTAATATGAGTATAGTTATTTCATTAATTAAATGTAGAATTAAAAGCATAATTCTAGCATGGGCAGACAAAATCTAAGGAGAAGAAATAAATGAAGTTAATTGACTAGTCAATGTAGGGGCATATTTATCACCCAAATATTTACAAACAGTACCAAATTATGATGTTCATGGAGAACAAATGTTGCTTAAAAAATATATTCTCCAATAATGTATTGTCTTATAAAACGAGCCTTCCATCAAAACCAGTCTACCCAAAGCCTTTTATTAGTCTCTCCCTGGTTATGACTCATATTAAATATCCAACTTAAAATTCAATTTTAATGCAAATCAATTGCTAACTGAAATTTCAAATTTTGTAAGATTGGATTTCACGAAGTTTCGTTTCTGTAGGCAATGAAAATTATTGACAGAATGTCATTTTGTCCTATCTTAATTTTCACTCTTGGAAAAATCAGCATTTGATTCAGTCTACAGTTATAAGAATCAATGCAGAATTGAATTATACACTAAGTTTAATAAATACAAAATAAACATTTTAAATTTATTTTTTTTTACTTGGAGATAATTCCCAAATTTAAGTTGTTGTTTTGTTATATTTACCGTGAGAATTTTACATGTTTTAAAGGGACTCACTTGCATTTTCAGTGACTTTTTCTAGTAATGAGTATCTGCTGTCCTAAATAAAGCAGATGGAAGTTTATGCAGGCAAAACAACAGGTCTTCCACAACCACCTGTCTAGGGACAAATACACCTGAAAATGGAGTGAAAGTGATGGGAGAGAAACGAGATCTGATTGACAGATGGGTGGATTAGAAAACAAATGCCCACTTATAAATCCTCATTATACAGTTTTACAACTGACTACTGGAAATGAAGCTTATTTTAAAATACATAGCCCACATTTAGCAGGTATATAGGTTTTCATGACACACGCTGTGCTCAGTGTAAAGTTATACTAGAGTTTACTTACCTAACTTATTTTCTTTGCCTATTTTTCTTCTTTTAAATTTATGTTGCAGTGCTGTAGGCTATCGCAAAACACTTTAGTTACAAAGTGTAACATAAATTAAATAAATTAAATCAATAGGTCTTAAAGCTCTTGCAAAAAGTCTACAAGTTGTATCTACTGAAGATAATAGTTTTGACCTTAAATATAAACAAGTTCTTCTGGGTTAAAACCAAAGGATGATATTTTATAACTATTGATTTCCAATTCAAGTGCTTGGGAAGATTCAACTTGTCAACTTAGTCCAAGATGTAGCTCATGAACATTTTCCTGGCAACTATGACCTGGTTAGACAATAGTTTACAACTTGACCTTGAATTAGATGACTGTGCACAGCCTCTGTTCTGTCTTAGCAGCCTTGGAGTCCTTTGCCAGCCGAAGTGCAGAAAAATTTAGAATTGGCTAGAAGGTTCTCTGGTGCACTCTTGAAACCTAATAATTCTACCAGGAAGTCAGCTCAAGAAGGCCATTCAGGCTTCAGGAAGCACTGCAACTTCTAAGTATCATTAATGAAGGGAAACTGACCCTAAGGAGAAGTTTTGGATGGATTTCCTTTGTCCCTGCTCTCAAGGGACCCCAGAATGGTGAAATGTCATGAGTATTTTAGTAGTATTTTAGACTGAATTGCTTTGAGACACTCAAAAGCAATTTTCCAAAATTTTATAATAAGGTCAGTTTAAGACTTTTTTCCTTGAGCCATTTTCAGTTCAAGTATATGTGGAAAATAAAACATTTTGCTAAAAAGCCCCTAGATCTAGACTCTTTGAATGATGTGGATTCTCAACTGCATACTTTTAGCATTCATAGGAAGTGTTCTTTTTCTTTATGCCACACAACTCGTATTTTATCACTTTCAAAAGCCCTTTGGGCCTTTGCTTTTTCTCTAGCACTCACACTCTAATTTCTCAGTCTTTCTTCCAGAATTGGCTTATTTGTCCCATTTGTTTCTCACAGCAGCACTATTTATTCTCTTATCCACAGATATTTTGTTAAGCTTCTATCACAGCCAAGGGATTAAGGGAAGATACAAAGATTCAGAAACAATACCTCTGCCCAGAAAAGAAAGCATGAATTCTAGAGAGGTGCTAAAACATATAAAAAATTCACTGAACTATAAATCTCAGGGTGTCTGTTCTCTGCCATAAAACTGCACAGGTAAAGTTGTGTGGTCGTCAGAGAAAGGGAATATGTGACTTTCAAGTTAGAAAGGAATCAAGCTAAGGCTTTTTGGCAGAGATGGCATTGGAGCAAGAGCTTGAAAAATTAGCAGGGAGTGGGATTTGGGTATGGAGTTAGAATCTATCAGCTGCAAGTAGATCAGGTTTGCTTGAAGATAGAGGAAGTCGATGTGGAAAATTCATATAAGGTAATGCCTTAGAAGACAATCAAAAATGTTTTTGATCAGTGCAGCCTAATTTAAATATAATACGAGGCACATACATAATTTGTAGTTTTCTAGGAGCCACATTCAAAAGTAAAAAAAAAAAAAATGAAATTCTAATATCTTTCATTTAACCCAATATATGTAAAATATTAACATTTAACATGGAATCGATATAAAATTCATTAAGGAGATATTTCCATTCTCTTATTTGCAATCCAGTGTGTTTGCACTTACAGCATATAGCAATTCATACTAGCTACCTTTCAAATATTTAATAATCACATGTAGCCAGTAACTCCCATATTGGACAGTGTATTGATTTTAGTTAATGAGGACAAGAAATAAAGAAGTAAATAAGCTGAAGAAAACGATGAGACAGCACTCTTTTTGTTCAACATGTATGTTATATGATTTGAGTTAAGAAATATTGCAACCCCCACAATGACGTGCTCCACCTTCACTTCTGTTCTTGGTAATTATTCTAATTGTGAATCCACAGTTCCAGTCCATTTGTATAGGAGTAAAGTAACTAAACTTCTGGTTCTGTAAAGGTGCATGTGACATAGCCCCGAGCTAATTAGTTTCATCCCTTCCACTGGACATACTTGTTGATTCAGTTATAACCAACGAGGTTGGAGGAGACTTTTTCTGGGGTGTATAGGAAAGATGATTCCTCTCTCTACTGAGAAAGCAACAGAGGTGCTTCTCTCTCTCTCTCTCTCTCTCTCTCTCTCTCTCTCTCTCTCTCACTCTCTCTTTCCCTGGATGCAAACAAAGGAATTTTAGGCAGCCATCTTGCTTCTCCTCAAAGCAAGCCTGAAAAAAAGAACAGAGAGACAAAAAGAGAGCTGTTGATGAAACCAATAAACCTCAGAATCTGTCTAACCCTGTATCCTGCGGGAGAGATTGCTACCTAGTATCCATTTCCTCCTCCTTCCGTAGTAATGAAGCTTGATGTTTGATTCTGGAACATAGTGACACAAAATAAACGCTACATTTCCTGTCTCCTTTGAAGTGAAGTATGGCCATATGATTAATTCTGGCTAGTGAGATGCAAACAAACGTGTAATGTATGACTTCCTAGAAGTCTTATACTTCATGGCTTGAGCTATGGCTGCTTTCTTGACCGTGGTGTAACCTTGAAGTTGGAGGTTGCATGTTGAGGATTGTGGAGTAGAGAGATTGGAGCCTGAATTCCTAGTAAGATCATGGGACCTGCATATCCCTTATAACCACCCATGCCCATGTTTCTTTTACATGCAAGAGGGATAGATGTCTATACAGCTCCTGTTATTTTGATTCTTTTGTATTGTGGAACAGCTAAGCTTGTTTAATCATGCTCTCTCTTCCTCTGGTGATGCAGCGGAGACCTACACAGATAGATCTCTGCTATCAGGGAATCCATCTCTTAGTGGAGAAAAAGAAAGATAATAAACCTGTAAACAAGCAGAAGACAGACTTTTCAGTAGAGATAGGAGCAATGAGAGGGGCTGTTACGTGCAATCAGGGAGGCCTCCTTGATCAGACATTGAAGCTGTGGCTCGTAGGACAGCAAGGAGCCTACCACAGATAATCTGGTCCAAGCACTCCAGGCTGAGAGAACAAACAGCAAAAGGGCCTGAGCTGGAAACAAAGAATACCCGTGTGCCTGGAATGCACTGAGTGGGGGCAGGGTGGTAAATAAAGAGGCAGACCTAGGCAGGCCCCAGATCAGATAGGGCTCTCTAGGCCAGCAGTTATTTGACTTCTTTTCTGGGAAGCAACTCAATAATTTTAAACAGGAGAATAAATTATCTGGTTGTTTTTTTTTTTTAATTAATGTTTCATTTGCTTAATACTTTATATTTTCATGGATCACTTAGTGGATAGGACAAGAATAAGAAAACTATTTGCAGTCGATGGGAATGATAGTAGCAGTGAAAACGAAGATGGACACGTGTATTTTTAAACCCTGAAAGCACTGAGTAAATGGAGGGGGTATTTCAATAGTTAATTAACCTTGTATCATTGATTTTTTTTTTTGATTTTTTTTCTATCCGATTGTAAGTTATTACTACTCTTTGGTCTTACCCAGAAGAGAGTAGGACCTAGAAGGGGTGGCAGAAATGCTGGGTAAATAACGGCAAGTGGATGAAATAGGTCAAAGATGGAATAGTGTTTGAGTCAGTGCAGCGAGAAGAAAATCTGAGGATGCAGAGCAAATGAAATGATGATGAGAGCTCCCCAAAGGGTTTTATGACCAGGTGGGGAAAAGTGGACAAAGCAGAAAATAAGGGAAGACATGGAAGAATGGGAATTTGCTTACTTCAAAGTTTTGTCTAAGCTCTTCTTACAGAAAATATTTTAGCTGATAGGATGAAGCTTTCAGAGAACTGGAGAAAGAAATTTTCTATCACTTACTGGTTAATAGTAAAACTCATTATTTTAAATGAAATGACTTATTTAGTTTTACGATTCATTCATGGTATATAGCCTTCATATTCACTGTTCCTTATATATAATATTCTTATTTTGAAGGATAATAATTTTACCAGTCACACAGCTTGACTTCATAAACTCTGTTTAAATTTTATTTTTTAAAACATATAAAGATACTATGTATCTATGCATTATAGAAATCTCAGCTGTAAAGATGTGTAGAGTTGACAATATTAATAATTCCATTACCTAGTGGCTAAATTTCCCTTGAATTTTTGAAGATTTTTATATATTTGAGATTGACCATTTTCAAAAGTTTGTTTTTTTCTTTATTCCATATAGATTATCAAATACCATATTTTGCCATGTATAATGCACACTTTTTTGCCCATATTTGTGAGAGAAAAATAAGGATATGCGTTGTACATGGGTAGTACTATTAGGTTAGTGCAAAAGTAATGCGGTTTTTGCAATTATTTTTAACCTTTTAAACTGCAATTAACTTTTGCACCAATCTAATAATTCCATTTCTATATAAATGTTTTCAATTCTTTTATTTATGCTTATGAGTTAAAAGTGTAACTCTAGAAATCAATAACGATACCTAAATGCAAAATAATACCCTTGAATACAATCATTAGTTTTGTTGAACTTACAATGAACTTGCAATGACAAAGAGTTCTTGGCCTTCTGTGATGCATAAATATCGTAAATTTGTTACTGGTACATAAAATTTCTTGTACCTTGTATCTGTTCTTGTATTTTGTAATTATTTGTTACATAATATTTCTTGTTCCATAATATGTTAAAAAAATAAATGCTAAAACTCCTTTATAATACAAAAGCAATTACCTACAAATTTTAATTAAAAAATTAAAACAAAAGATTTCTTTTCCATGAAAGTTTGGCCCAAAAATGTTTGTGCATTATACACAGAAAAATATGGTAAATAATCCTGTGTTTAAAAAATATTTTCACTTAAGTATCTGTAAGGAAATATATTTCATTAAATAACATTTTTAATTTGAATATTTAACATTTTAATTGCCTGGCTATTACATAGTTGTTTTATCACTTCCTCGATCTTGAGTATTTAAATTATTTCTAATTTTCACTGTAATAAATACTGAGATAATAATCTTTGTGCATAAATCTCTATCTTCATTTCAAGATTACTTCCTTAGGTTTGATTCCCAAAAGAATAATGACTGAGTCAAACATATAGGCTTTCTTAAACCTTTTTTGGAATTATCCTTGACTCTGTTTTTATTCCCTTTTTAAGTTTGGCTAATAGCTAAATCCTCAATTCCATTTCTGGCCTGGGCTTCAAGTCAGATTCACCTCTTCCACTGTCACTACTCTAGTCAAGACACAAATTACATGTGTACCATAATTTCTGCAGTAGTCTACTCTCTGGACTCCCTAATTCATCCTCTTTTCACTCAAATCACTCCCATATGTAAACTACTGTCAGATTAGCCTTTCTCAAATATGTCTCTGATACCCCTTCTCTGCCCAAACGCCTTCTCAGTGGCTCAGCATTGACTGCCTAACCAAATACAGATATACCACATCCTGCCAGTCAAAGACTGAGTGGCTCCTGGTAAATATCCGGCATTCTTTACAGGTCTCCTGCATCCGAGGCTTTACAGGGAACAGAGCCTGTTAAGAGTAGTCTTAATGTCAAGAACTAGGGAGAATTTGAGGTTTCCCTCTCCTTGCAATCTATTAAGTTAGAATGTTAATAGTTTTTATGGGTTCTGGTAGACTATGTGAGACTCCTAAAGCAGAGACAAACGACAGTTTATTACTCAATGCAAAAATAGGAGCCAGAGTATCAGCATTTTTTGTGCCAGTTCCTCAAGCCCTACTTTATACAGATTGACACAAAAAGAGCTAGACAATGCCTATAATCACAGTGGGTTGTATTACAGGAGGGGAACCCTGAGCTGAAGAAACTTGAATCTTTTATAATGGGCAGGAAACATTGCTGTCCCTTCCTTCAAAGGGTGACACTCTATCTTTCAATATATTAAAGAAAAAAATAAAATGGCAGCTAGTGACTTGCTCCCAAGATATGCCGAAACATGACAGACCTATGGAGAATTGTAACCCAGCAACTTCCAGATTCTTCCTTCTGCGTAGAATGCCATCTTCTTAAGCTTTGCTTTATTAGTAATTATCCATCTACGCAAACCATTTAAAACTGTTGGCCTTGAAATTGCTTTCATGTAGCTAGAAATATATTCTCCCTTCTTTGACTATCCATGGCACTGTCTTTTTACCTCTTCTTTTGCACTTAACCTTATTCCATATTTCATTATAGTCCTTTAGTCAACTAGATTTTTAATAGTCAAATTGAGGGATAATTTCTTGTGTTTAGGGATAATCTTACTTAGCATTGTGTTTCTGTTAATACCTGGAGAAGACACCCAATAAGCAATTAAATCCCATAAAACTTAATGATCCCGCTAAGAGAACTTTCACGGTAGATGGTCATCCCAGAAATTGGTTTACCAGATTTCCCAACTTTAGTGATTTAGACATACGGAAAGAATAAACTATTTAACAGCAAGCTAGGAGTGAAAATGCAAAGATGCATGTGCACAGAAGCACAGTATGAGGCAGGAAGAATCTTAAAGAGACATGAGTAACCAGAGTTGTGAGTAATTAAAAATAATTAAACATAAGCGATGCTACAGAGAAAAGTTGCAGAGTAGAATGTGAAGAAACCAGCTAGTAGTGGGAAGATAAGCATAGTGTTGCATACAGATACAGAACTCTAGCTAAGGAGTCCTGGACAAGCTAATATTCTACTACTGAGGAAGGAACCTAGAGCTGCTTTGCATTCTGAACCACTGACCTCTGAGTTATCATTTCAGTGATTCTCTTGGTTCTTCACTGTTTGGTTCTGCTCTTCCCACTTGGCCTGGGACTCTTCTCTTGGCCTCGAGTCATTTTCCCTTTACTCTCCCCATAACCACCATTATTCTCCCCATTATTTGAGGCAAATTGAATGAGTCACTGGCCCCTACAATTGAAAGAACCTGTCATAGAAATCAACTGAATATAAATTACCAGTGGTATGCTGATAAATATTTATCAACTGACTCTCCTAATTTATAGCAATTTAATTTAAAATTTGCACTAGTCAGTTTCCATGGTGTATATACTTCCACCGTGACTGTTTTTGAGCTACCAACATAATGTTACAGAACAATACAGAGTTGGGAAGAGATGTGCAAAATTGACTCTTGTGAGTCTGTACGAACTGACAGCAACACAAAACTGGATAAGACATTAAACCTTAGCACACAGATCTTGTTCTGTTTTTTAACCCATCCTTATAAAATTCAGTGACTACTTTCTGAGTTATTCCTTTAAAAATCTTACATTACTGTCGTATGGATCTTACCCGCCCCCATCCCATTATTTTATGCCAATTAATTTATAAAAGAACTTAACTTCCTTTTTTTTATATTTTGGAGGATACACATTTATGTGTATATTTTCCTCTAACCATATTCCATAGTTTGGATTAAATTTGAAATCATTTAGTGCATTTTGAATTGTTACATTATAGCTGCTTGACTTAGTTTCCAAATGAAAGCCTTCAAATGAAACAGAAAAACCTGTACTTCAGAGCTTTAAGTTGGTCCTACACTCTACACAGTGATTTAAAATTATTGTGGTACTTTCCTTTTTGTTATGAGTGCCTCACTCTATAAGTGGTGGGGACTCTGAAACTTACAAAGTAGAAAATAATTTAAAATTATTGGAGTGCTTCAGGGTTTTAGGAGAACTTTATTCTTTCAAATCGGAATTCCAATTTGTGAAGTGCTCCAGTAACTAAATTTCTGAAAGTTGGAAACTCAAGATACTGGTACAGAGCTTCCTACCAAAGTACTTATTATACATTAAACATCCTTCAGCTAATTCTCAGGGGACATGGCCACATTATTAATTTTTTCCCTCAATCTACAATTAAGAACTTAAATGATATGTGTGAAGAGTAAAAGTAGATCCATATTTTAATCTTAAATGTTAACTCATATCTTTACATTTTGATTCCTCTAAGAGACAGAGGTTTGTACTAGACTTCCTGAAACACTAGAGACTTCAAAAAGTATGAATGAAAATAAATTTCATAAGAATGAATAAACTCAATTTTGTGGATGAAAACACCCTAACATTATTCCTTGTGCCATATGGGCAATGTAAATAAATTAAGTATTCCCTTAATCTTTCATGTATTATGGTAACAGTTATTATGAAAAATTAACAGCTTTTTTCTCGTTGAAATAAAATTACATTTACTAAAGCTAGTGTAACAACTCTACAAAATATTAAAGTATGTAGGCAAAAGACAGTAAAACTGTTTTAATCTTCATAAATCAAATAACACCTGAAGCTGGTGGCCATGAAGCTTGTCCATAAAGGAATGTATTCAACAGTTTCAAGGCACTTCCTCCTCTTTATAGCCTTAGCAAGTCATGATTGAGATCAGAGACTCGTTGTAGTCCCTTACAAAGAAATGGGTCCCCATCCTCTGGCTTTAGATGTCATTTCCATCACCTGGTATATGTGTTTCCTAAGTTTCATAAGAAACAAATGCATGTGATAGTTTGCCTTTTCTCATGTGACTTGGGAAAAAATGTAAATGTTATTTGCTTCCCTCTAACCCAAATATAAAACAACTACCACCATCATAGCTGCCACCACCAACAAAAATTGTAAGAAGATAAAAATGATTTAGAAGAAAAAGCTTAGAATATATTCCTAGTCTGTACATGTACATTAGCTGTACATGGAGTTTTATAATTTTCCATAGCATATGAAATTTATCCTAAAACGTGTATACAATCCAAAAGCAACATTATTTTCATTTTTAAAATTGTAAATTGGTTTGACATTATTGCCTTACTGGAGGAATTTGACCTTTTAAAATATATTTTATTAGTTTCTTTAAAAAAAAAAATGCACACAGATCTGTGGAAAAGAAAAATAAAATAAAATACTTTCACATGGACCCAGAAGGAGAACTCCTAATAGAAGGGAAAATGACTTTAATTAAAATATTTTGAAACATACGCTTGTTATCCTAAATGCACAATTTTCATAGGGCATATTTACTGGGGTGGAAAATAATATTCCTTAAAACTTACTTGAAGATTATTTGAGAATTAATTTTTTAAATGTCTGATTTGAAGTTTTACATTTACTTCAAACGTAGTTGATGGAAAAGGACATTCTCTGTATGATAGTGATTTTTTTTTTAATTAAACACCAAAAAGCCATCCATGCATTATACACATAGAGAATTATACTTGTCAAAGAGTTCATATCTTTAGTTTGTTTTATTGTTTTTTTCAATATTATGTAAGTTCTTTTATTATTTTCTTAACTGAGATTAGCCCTCAAATGCTTCCTTACAGGAAAATAACATATGGAAAATTAAGGGCAGTTGTACACCTTGTATGGCCATTTTGGAAGTTAGGTTTAACAAAAATTCAAAAACCTATGTTGATACTATACTGATATCTTGCCTCATCTAGCTCTAATATTGATAACAATGCAGGTGACCCAGTCAGAACAGAGAAGACTATAATGTGAAAACTTTTCTTACAGATTTACAGACTTTTATTCACTGATTTATTGTTTAAACGTTTTGAGTCCCCTCAACCACAGGACTGCCAGGAGAGTGTATAAAGCTTCTTACATCTTTCATGAAGGGATACTATAAGTGAAGCACCAGATTAGACCGAATCCAGGAATATTTCAGCACAGAACAGAACATGGCCTATTGGTACAAGTACTAGGGCATCTTTTCTTAGAATTTCAGCGTTCATTTTATCTATCACTATTCAGTCTATATGCCCTCTGAATAGTGAAATGATTTCTGAACTCTTAAAGGACCTCACTCATTCTTATCACTTCTTTTACAAGTAGCATACGTTGATATTATTTCAGGAGGCTCTATTTAGGTCTCTATTCATGTAATTGAAGGAATAAAATTTGTGTATGTGCCTTATCTTTCAAAGGCAGAACCTACTTATCATTGACTTTTAAGTTATAAAGAATACATGATGACTTCTGGATGCTCTGAGAAGCAATTAGCATATTGTGAATTCCCAAATGTTAAATGACAGAATCTGGCATCTAATGCACTTTGAATTTATATTTCGAATACAACAGCTTTGTATAAAGAAACTCTCTTTTTTAGTAGCAATCCCACCAAATCAGAATAGGCCAAAAGGACCAAAGTGATCAAATTGAGTAAAAGATAGGAAGTCAGTATTCTAGATTTGAAAATACACAGGATAAGAGTGCGTATATATGTGTAAAAGTGTGTGTGTGTGTGTGTGTGTCTGTCTCCCAGAAGGAGGGAGTGGGTACTCAATTAGCCTTGTTGAAAATTTGTTCTAACAGAGTTGGGAAAAGTCTTCTCAGAGAGGTAAAATAGTTGGGCATCCTTTGTTGGGCATTCAAGTAATTCTTCAAATGTGCCACCAAATAAAACATTAACAACACAATAGTCAACTGGTCCTCAATTCTTCACTGATCAAGTGGAACTTCATATGCTATCATCGTCCTTGGCCACAACTAGACAAATCGGACTCATGTGACTTAAGACAGTAGATCTAAACACATTTTATTCAACTTTTTCATGGAAGGTACATAACATTGACTTTGTTGCCACTCAGAAATTTGGACTTCACTGTGAGGATGGAACACAAGCTTACTTCAATAGAAGCTCCCTTTTCTCCATCATCACCAATCCCATTTGTTCCCTACCTTGCATAGAACAATAATATAAGAATCATGGAAGCAGCATATCTGTCCATCTTTTGATCATTATATTCCCAGAACTTAAAAAAAAAATGCCTGGCAAATAGTAAAAGGTCAGTCACTATTTTTAATACAGATTTGAATAAATGAATGATTAAATAGACTAAACTAGAACCTCCAAGTTACTATATTAACCTTAACCAAAATTCTGTTTTCTCATATATGCCCTTTGGGCCTATACCAGAACCAAACTTAATTTCAGTCTGTAAAAGTATGAAAAACCAGAACCAGTGTTCAATATATGTCTGACTTTGTGTGTGTACATATACATATTTTTTAACCAAGTTATGTTATTATCAATCACTTGGGACTCCAATTCCATGTATCCTCATAGCAAGACTTTTTAAGGAGGTATGCAGCTGAATTAATTCTTCAATATCCATTTTCAACTATGAGATAACAATGCTCAGGATAGTAAATAGGGTGGTAAAAAAAAATCTTTTGAAATGTGATTTTTTTTTTCTTTCTGATTTCCACCATTCTTTTCTGAAGTTAAAAAGGAGGAATCAAAAATAACACTTCATGGTATATGTATATAGCTTTGTGTTTTGCAATGTATGCATGTAATTATGTGCAGGGGGTGAGGGAGAGATTGAGAGAGAATGAAATCATTTTGCTTTAAAACCTCAGTAATTCATTTAAACAATTTTAAAACTAAAAATATTGGATATTTACCCATAGGTTAGATCTGAAGTCTTATGAGCCAGAGATAAGATTTTTACCTGATATGAAGCTTAGGGCAATAACAGGTGCTTTTATTTACATGAGACTTCCTGGTGATCTACTAAAATCACAAGAGAACATCTGTATAATGATGGTTTCTGACAGGACTAATGGACAACAACCTGTATTCAACAAGGTTATTACTGAATGATCTTTTTATCTTTAAGATGAAATTATATGACTCATGTAATATTCAAATTCAGACAGTCATGTACCATCAATAATAATTTCATGTATTCATATTGGGACTTGTCATCCCCTTTGAAGTTGTTACCTGGTGAGTTTTGTTTCCTGGAGCTCTGCCAATTTAAAAGCAGAATGGAAATTAGTTAAGTTTGAACACAAATCAAAGAAGGACATTGTCTAGGTAGATGTTCTAGATAAAGGAACTTTCAGGAGTCCACCTTTTGATAGAGCTGGCTCTTGGTAGGTATTAGAGACATGGCAGGTGGAAAGGGAAAAGCTGCTAGATACACAGCATGGGCCAGCATGCTTGCCCAGAGAGACCCGAAATCAGCAGAAGTGAGGACCTGGAGGCTGTCAAGGCCCTTTAATTTGCGGTCATTCAGAAAATAAAGTGTTCTATAGCTTGTACAAATGATGACTAAACTGTTAGTAAACTAAAGATGCTGGTTCTTTGCAGAAATCATGTTGAGATATGATTTCTTTTATAAGAGGATTCTTTTTCTCAAATTTCTACTCTCAGATAGCTGTTATGTGATTAATATTGCCTTGTTCTAGATGTGGTTAGAGAATGGGGTGAGGTCCAGATTCAGGAAATCATTATTTTAATAAAACTATAAGGTTATCTTTTTATTTTGTTTTTTGTTTGTTTTTGTTTTTGTTTTTGTTTTCTTTTTACCCTGATAGAAAAAGGCATATTCTCCATGAAGTGCCTTTTGCTTTGGGAATTACTATCCAAGAAATATTTTTTTTTAAATTAAAATTTATTGGGGTGACAATGGTTAGTAAAATTACATAGGTTTCAAGTGTACAATTCTATATATATATATAGGTTTCAAGTGTACAATTCTATATATACATCTATATATCAAGACCATTTTTACTTATGTCTTCATGCTGGAGTGTCTTTTTACTAGGTTTACGATTCGTGACTTCACAACAGATATACATTTTTTGTGCAATTGTGTGTCCAAAGCCATAATATTAAGAACAAAAAAAAAACATAAAAGTTATAAAATATCTGCTGGGGTTGTGTTTTAATTTTTTTTTACTGTCACAAATACTGGCATTTTACAGTAAAAGGTAAAGTTTTAAACTTAATGAAACAGGAAGTATTTCTATATTCTTCCTCCACATAGTCACTTTTTGAAACAATATCCATTGAATTTGACATCACTTTTTCTGGAACATGGTATATACTTTAGAAACACAGAAATGGCACAGTTTGGGGGTAGCACGTGAATATCAGAAACTGTCAAATTAAGTTTATCCATAACATCTTTTCTTTAGTGGACTCAGCTTTGAGACTGGAATGGTTCAGGAGTATTGATCTAGTATTTCTGGGTTAGTTCTTTTGGGAACTATTCACCTACAGATGATCAGTTTAACTATATTGATGTTTGCAATTACACCAGAACTTTCCATACTTAGAATTCTTACCATTGTTTGTCTACAATGGTGCTGTTTCATACTAAAGATTTTGCATCTGCAATGAAAGATTTCAGGGTTTACTATTGACTCAGAACACAAAGAGGCATAAACTTCTTTTATTATTGCTTTTTTAGGAATGTTATGGAAATATTAATGCAACTATAACGAGTTATCACATATTAATATTCACATTCATTTCTGTGGAAAAGAATTCTGTCTCGTAAAATACCATTTTAGTTCAATATGATTCTCCTTAAGGAATTTCTCAATTATAAATAGACACATATGTAATTTAGTCCAATTTCTGTGACAGTGAGTCAGCAGTTGACCTGAGATTGCTCATCAATAAAATTGTAGTTTCTTTACTTTGTGAGATACATACAGCATATTGAATCTTATTTACTAATAGTATGTGATCTTATTTTATGATAGAGAGGTCCTCTGCAGAATATAACCATAAAGATGCCCTATATTTGTATAATGCTATTGAGGTTACACAATGTTTTCATATACTTCATTCCATTGGAATTTTCTCAGCAAATATTACTACCCCCCTTGGAAGGGAAATAGCCTCCAAATATTAAGAATCTTATTTGAGATTAAACAGTTAGTAGCAGTGAATCTAGGAATGGAACCCATTTATCTATAAAAAATAGAATCCAATGGCTTCTCACTCCTAGTTCAGTGGTTTTTCCACTACACCTTACTGCTTGGAACACAGGATGCTCATCTGGGACAACTGTGAGGGAATGTTTCTTTATTTAAGTCTAGAGTAGGGAATTCAAAACTAGGTTGAGGGGAGCAAGGAAAGGACAACTTGTCAGGCAAGGTCCTGCTGGTCTAATAATCCTTAGCTTTAAACTTAGCCTTGTGAATTTCGGCCTATAAATTCTCTCATCCCCCGTGTAAAGTGGTAAAATTGTTTTAAAATTTGGAGTCTTTCAATGGTTTGTTTTGTTTTGTTTTTCTTATTTCAAAATAGACCACGCTGGGTTATCAATTTCTTTGTGTGTGAGGTGCTGATCTCATCTTATGAGATCTTATATTTTGAGAAGTATTAAACTTATCTGGACTTAACTTCATATTCATGAAACAGAAAGTTTCGAGGGCCTAGTACCTTCTACACTAAAGTGGGTAGAAGCAGTACAAGAGTGAATAAGACAAACACAGCCCCAGCTTTGTTGGAGCTTTAATCTACGTATATTTACCATAGTTTTTCACTGCTGACTACAACATTTTCTCACAAATTCATTTAGTTTGTGGAGGAAACATGTGCTTGCTTAAGTTATTATTTCCTTAGAACTAATACGGGGAAACTAACGTGGATGGTCATTTGTTTTCTTTTTAATATCATGAGTCCGACCCATTGTTAAGTTACCTTACACTAGATTTCTTTTTACTTTGAAATCAAAACTTGTATTTACTCTCCAAGGTTCTTGTGTGAAGTACTCTATGCCAGATTTTCATCAAGACTGCCTGCCCCTCCCCTCTCTTCCACATTCATATCATCCCATCCAATTTCACCCTCCAGACCTTGTCATGTCTCTGTGACTCAGCGATCTGTCCTCTCTTCTTCTCAGAGATGACACAGGACTGCAATTAGGGAACCCGATGGCTAGATTTCAGGTACTTGCCAGCATGAAAAAAATACCTGAAATGGCAACTGTGTCCTGTGATTTTTTTGAGCCTTGTTTGCACTCACTGTCTTAATGAGAAAGAATTTTACGAAGGGGAATAAGCCATCTATTAGTGGATGCATATGGGCTTCAGTGTCTGTTTTTCGTCAGGCCTCTCTTCTCACCTCAATCTTATACTAAATCAGACTAGAAGGAAGAAGAGAGCTGGAGACATGGAGATGCTGAGGGCTAAGAGAGGTAGACTTACTTCACCTTTCCTGGCTCTGTGACACCGCATGAGAAGGGCACACTTGAGAGATAGCATCATGCGTAGAAAGAACACCGAGTTTGGCTAGAAGACCAGACCTTTGGAAAATTCCTTAACCCTCTGAATCTTAATTTTCTCATCTAGAAAGTAAAATAATAACCTACTTTGAGTATGTCATAGGATTGTTCTGTGAATTAACAAGCAGTGCTATGTGAGCTGTGATGTATAACATAAGATGACATTATTTCTGAACTTGAACCATAGGAAACCCAGGACATGTCTGACAGAAGAAAAATCGAGCCAGGACAAGAGATAAAGCTTCCATGTGCTCTGGTCCCTGATAGGTGGTGCTCATTTTCCTTTCTTCAGCTATCATTTTTCTCACTCATCTGTATTCTCTATCCTCTCAAGCCGTTTTCATTTTCATGTTTTCTTCTCCATGTCTGTCATCCTTTTCACCTCTTTCTGTAAATCAAACTAGTGAATTCCATCTTAAAATGTCTTTTGTTTCTCCATTCACCTCCAGAGTTGCCTTAAACTTCAAAAACATTTTAGAAGTTTGTTTAGAAGTTCGTTTTAATTAAAAATATATATATGTAAGCCATATGGCAGATGGTGAAGGAAATTGGAAGGAAGCTTACTCAAAATCAAAGAGCAATGGGATATGGCATTTCCAAAGAGAGTGGTACTGGGAGTATGTGGGATTTTACTTAACGGTGCTTATACAGCACGTAGTACAGTGATATGTGCCATCCACAGGGACCTTATCCATATTGGGGGCCAGTGACTCTGGCCAGGCTATCTCATGGCTGAGGAGCCTTTATTGTTGGGGCTGCATACTATAACTAGGTCCTCTTCAGGTTTTCCAGATGATCAGAATGTCTTAGTACCTCTCTGGTTCCTTCTTGTTGAGAATACAGTTTGGCAGCATAAGGCAAGCAGGTGAATTAGTTCTGAGTTCCAGTCTCTGTTGCCAAAAACACTGATTATGTGAGAATGAATCTGGAAGTGAGATGTATTAGCTTCTAGACCTGGTTCCAGTATTTATGAGTCATGTGATAGTGATTAAGTCACGTAACCTTTAGTTATATTAACTAATTAACCATACTAGAGGGATTTTGTTGCTCAAAAATAGAGTTTTATTATCATTAGAGCCTATAGAACTTAATGTTTAAGAGTAGAGCCTCTGGGGCTTTCCTGCCTGGATTTGAGACCAACTTTATGCTTATTAGCTGTATGACCTTGGTCATTTAATATCTCTCACCTCAGTACAGCAAAGTATAGAAATAGTACAAGATTTGAGTCTTTAATGTGCTATTACATGTAAAGTACTGAGAGCAGTGCCTGGCACATGACATGTACTCAGTAAATGTTAGCTGCAATTATTTTTCACTTATTTTGTGGTAAAATGGCTGGATTTCATTGCCAGAGATAGGTGTGTATTTATAGAGAAAAACTTAGACTTGGCAGATACATTGGTCCCACTATGTTTGAGCAGTAGTGGAACTGGAGAGAAAGAAGCCCCAAATATCCTAGAAAATAAGGGTAAGTCTCCCCAAGTATATCAACTTTTCACTGGATCTTTGTTGAAAACATCATACTTGAACGCTTTCAATAGTCAGAGTATCATTAGTGGAAATATTTCAAAATTACAAATTATAGATACTATGCGCCAAAGTTTAAGAGACTGTCTGGATCTTCATAGAGCATGAAGCAATTGAAAGCCCTGCTCTCACCCATCATCCTCCTGCTCTTCGTCCCACACCTTCTTCTTGCTTCTTGTCAGGGAGGTCAGGTTTTTATTTATTGGTTTTACATTTGGAAAAACCAATTACACAAAAAGACTCTACATATACAAGGCCAGAATGAACAGAGTCCTAGCAGTATTCATAGTCTCCCTTCCCTTCCCTTCTTCCCCTCCCCCTCCCAGGTTTGCACCACCTTCCTAAACATCAATTTAAATAAACTCTGTTTTTCCTTTATGCTTCACCAAAGCATAGATATGTCATAGTGAGGCCTGTTTCATCGTTGGAAATTTGGAGTTTTGGAAACAAGTATTGATTTCAAAGGAAAAATGAATATTCTACAGATGAAAGTTGTACACTGCCCTGAGAATCTCAAATTGTTTCTAACCAGAAGGCTTTTTGTGTTTGTTTGTTTGTTATCTTATGATGTGTATAATGTAATGCACAAGTGCATAAAGTTTTTGCGTAACAAAACTTCTTTCTTGCCAATTTCATGTGAATTAAAGTTCTAACCAGAGTTCCATATAAGAATAGATCTAGCACGTCAGTCTTCTTAAAATATCAAACAGGTCAACTTTATTGCATTAGTTTGTTAAGGCTGCCAGAACAAAATACCACAGGCTGGGTGGCTTAAACAATAGACATTTATTGTCCCACAGTTCTGAAAGCTGGCAGTCCAAGATCAAGGTGCCAGCATGTTTTGTTTCTCCTGCAGCCGCTTTCCTTGGCTGGTAAATGGCCACCTTCTCTCTGTGTACTCACCTGATCTTTTGTCTGTGCATGCACACCCCAGTATCTCTTCCTTTTCTTATAGGGACACCAGTTGTATTACATTAGAGCTTCATCTTAAGGGTCTCATTTTAACTTAATCACCTTTTAAAGGCTTTCTCTCCAAATAGGGTTACAGTCTGAGGTACTGGGGTTTGGGACTTCAACATATGAATTTGGGGAGGACAGGAGTCAATCCATAATATTTACATAATGGAAGAGAGAAAATACGGTTTCTGTTGTTAATTTATGTAAAAAGAGAGTTTTATTTAGAGAAAATTTTTTTTATTTAAACAATTCTTTGGTTTATCAAAAGGATTATTTTTCGTCTAATGAAAGGCAGTGAAGAATAGTGAAAAAATCACAGAGTTTAGGATCAAACAGATCTGAATTTGAATATATTACTGCAGGCAAGTTACTTTACCTCTCAAAACTCCAGTATTTCATCTGCAACATGAAGATAATACTACTGCTCTCCTAGGTTGTTGTGAGAATTGAAGTGACTGCATTTTGTTCTCTGCCAATGATATCTATACATATATATGTGTGTCTAATAGCTCTTATTATTATATTAATATTAATGCTATATACACTGGTATCCCTTGAGTGTAAGACACAAGATAAGAGATACAAATTCTGCACTAGATTTTAATCTAAATTAACCTTTTACTGATCAGCTTAATATTTTGTCTTCATATTTAGTAGTGTTAATATTCAGCTAAATTATTTGCCATTTCCTCAAATCAAAAATATTTTAGCATTTTTATTTTTTTTAAATGTATGTATTTTACATATTGTAATTGCTTAGAATATTATGTAGATAGGTATGTTATATTAAAAAAACTGATTTATATTTGGTCTAAATTTTGAAAGCAAAGTGCTTTTTATTTTTTTCTCAACTACCTTATTGAGGTATGATTGACACACCAAAACTGTATATATTAATATATCCAACTTGATGAATTTGGAGATAAATATACACCTATAAAACCATCACCACAATCTGTGCTAAACATATCTGTCACCTCTAAAAGTTTATTCCCGTCCTCTTCATTATGTGTGTGTTAGTGTATGTGTGTGTGATAAGAACACTAAACATAAGATCTACCTTATGTTCATTATGTTGAAGACTATGTTTTACATTGTTGGATTTTTTTTTAGTTACCCACTTAACATATGTAAGTGAAAAACTTATAAAATATTGACTCATTTCAGGACTTCAAAATAAGAAAATGTACACAAACACATATATATCCTTGAGTATGCTGTTTCATGGAAAAAGAATAAATGTGGTGTATCAGTTGTTCAATTTAAATCTCCACTGATTTTTATAAGTTTGTTTCCTCTCACCTGTTGTAAGTGTGGGACTCCTGGTCTCCTTCCATCATCTAATTCATTTTCCACAACTGAAACACAGAAAAAGTTTAGAATTGGGTGTAAATTAACCCTTCATATTAAAAATAATATTAAATGTAGGTGTTTTACTAATATAGGTATAATGTCAATGAAAGGTAAGAGGTTAAGCAATTTTAATATTGGGAGGAAAGAAGAAATCTGAAATAAAGGAGTCATAAATTACTTTGGAAAAGATTTACTCTCATGTTCAAGGGGCTTTTCCTCCCATTGTAGTCACCCAGCCACCCCATCTTCCCTTACTTAATTCAAAATTTACCCCCTTTGATTCCCTAGCACTGTTACTCCCCCTTAATCATTGCTCTGTCTTTTCATGCCATTTGATTCTTTATTTCTGTGAATAATTGTAAGTTTGTCAGGTAGGACAATATTTTCTATTTCTGCGTCATAAGGGAGCACAGAGAAAAGTTTTAAGAGACAAGTCTGGAGTGGTTAACAGAGGCCAATCCACATAGGGTTTTGCAGTCATCTGGAAGGAGTTTCTATTTTATTTTGATTGTACTTTGAGTGAATGAATGAATGAATGAATGAATGAGTGCATCATTGATGCCCAAATGTGGTGTGATCTGAGTACATTTACTTAAGGGCAGTTAACTGATTAATTGCTATAATACCATTTTATATATACTAATCACACCATTTATCAAAATTAAAAAAAGCCTAATCATTTAATATGAATCTAGCTCAAGAGCTGGCTCATTGGAGCAAAGCATGAGAACCACAGAGCTACTGAGTATGTGGCTAAGTTCAGATCCATTACCTGGTCCCGCCAAAGCAGGCAAGGCAACTAGTGGAGGTGAAGCAGAAAAGTGCCCACACATGGTACATTTCCAGCAGCTGTGGGTGTGGCAGTAAACATCTCGTGAGTGGACAGATTTAGTCACTCTGAAAGCTCTCTTTCCCTTTTGTTTTTCATTCTTCAGTACGTCTCTGCCAACATTTGCTTAGGTGCTGCATTACTTTTCTTGAGGAAAAGCTTTCTCAGCAGACCAATTGCAGTCCAAGTATTTTAGCTGAAAGGCGATATGTACAGAGGTTAACCACTCAGGTTCTGGAGTCAGACTGTTTTCTTAAGCCAGCAGGGTGATCTTGGGCAAATTAAATTTCCATTGCCACAATTTCTAAAGTAGTGAGATGGGGATAATAATAATGTTGTGAGACTTGAATGAGGTAATTTCCTGTAAGTGCTTAATAGAGTTTCCGGTATGTGATAATTGTTGAAGAAACACTGACATCTTTTTTATTATAACCAGGAAAAGATAGGCTTTTTCCTGACATTCAGCCTTACCATGATTGCTGGTGCAAGTTTCTAAAACTAAGTTTGGATGAACCTTCTTTCTAAGAGAAAAAAGGTACATCCTATTCTCACTTTCAGTGATCTGGGACAAAGCATCTCTGTGGTAGAAGCCATGAACATTCTCGGGAACAGTGCACATGGCTTGAAGGTGACAGGAATTATAGAAATATCTTGAGGACTTGACTCAGAAGAGCTGGACTTTGTCCTTAATTCAGCTGCCTGCTTTGTAGACGATCTTGTGGAGGTTATTTGAGATCCCCATTCTTCATGGTCTTGGCTGAAAAATGAGGAAGATAATAATATCTCTCCTGCAAGGCTTTTATCTGAATTAAATGTGATCATGTACATAAATGTTCTTTGAAACCTTTATATCCCTATTCAAATGGTAGTTTTGTTGTTGTTGTTGTTGTTGCTAACTGTTGATGAAAGAGTTTCTTAAGATGAAAAAGCACATAGTTCTGGCATTTGCTTTCTAAAGTAGAAGTGTTTCTCAAGATTGCTAGAACTTGATGTCATTGGTTTTCTGGTTTATGTACACTTCTCTTTTCTTAAAAAAAAACAGAAAATAATTTTTAATTAGAAAAATAGAAAACTATTAGGTCTGGTATTCTCATGTTCAAAGTGTTGGTTTACGAAATGAAGTTTAAAGAAACAGAGGGAGAAACCAAAGGGTAAGATTGGTGCCTGCATTTCAGAAAACATCTATTTTGGTAGTGAGAACTTGAAGAAAATCTCTAGATACCCTATCCTTGACATTAGTTTGGCAAGCATATAGCACAGATGTGGCAGAGAGAACATTAAGGCTAATTTTATAACATCAATCTGTTGTCATCAGTATACAAATGATATTAAACTCACATTGACAGATCAAATTACTAAAGAGAGACACGTGTGTATTAGACAGAAGCAGAGGCCTGAGAACATAACCCTGAGATAAAATGTTGAGTGTCAGAGTCTAAGCCTTCTCAAGGTGTTGTCTACATGCAGTTTTTATTCAACTGAAGATTCTGAGAAAAGATAGAATGTTTCTGTTCAGAACGGAAATCTAAGCATCTGTGGAAAAACAAGTGGAAGTTATAAACTGAGGAAAGTGGTTGTGAGATCTCTGAGGGCCTCTGCAAGTCTCCTTTCCTGAATTTCCTTGGAGACTCAAATGGCTTTAACAAGTGACACACTACCAACAATGCAACAGAAATCTGCAAGCAGGTGGCTTTTGAAAAACTAGGAGAAGCCAACTCCTTGATCCCCAAAGTGGAATTTTGAAAACATCAGAAATAAAAGAAGAAATGGAAGAGAAGTTTTTCTAAGCCAAAGCTAGAACCCATTATCTATGCAGTTTCAAAAGGATTTACAGCACATTTTTCTGTGGTTATTGATTTTTTTAAAATACATTTATTTAAGTGACTTAAGATGACAAAAATGCTTCACAGAGCCTGTGACTTCATAGCTTTAACATAGAAATCACTACTCTTATTCCATTCTGTCTTTCCTTGTAGGACTTTGCCCCATGGATCACACTCTATTTCTTCAGACACTTCCATCCAGATTATTTTCCTCGGAAGAAACAAACAGCAGCAAAATCATGTTATTTCTTCCTCTTCTTAACATATTTCCCCGGTTCCTCTTGAGCTAACGCCCCATCTTTTGAAGTGCTTTACTGAAAAACCTTCACTGCATCGTCTACATTTGCTGCCTCCTCACTCCCCGCTCCCCTGGATCCAACTTCCTCCTCCGGTTCCTTAGAGTTTCCAATTCTCAGGACCTTGTCTCAGCTGTTTCTTTCTAGACCTCTCTTTGTGACACTTGTCACTATTGCGTGCCTACTGGAGCTTGGAATTCTCTACTATCTTTTTCCCACCTTCCTGTTTTTCATGTGTGCATTTTGCCTCATTATTTCCCCTTTGACCCTTGTTTACTTTGATTCCTCCAATTTTTAGTTTCCTAGCTCCTAAAAGTGACCATCATGTTCTAGAGTTCGGTTGTTGGTTTTATTCTCTTCTATATATGTGTCCCTTACTGATTTAAAATATCAGAAGTAAAGACCTTTATCTTCCTTATATGCCTGTGTTGTGAACTTCGTCATTGCCAGTATTACCACTCTCTGCTTATTCCAGAATTATAGACTGACATTCGGTCCTATGTCTCTCCTGCCATGAGACTTCTCACATACCATACTTACCGTTTGGACTTGACCCTTTCCCTGAACAGACTGTTTCAACTACCTTCAGAATATCCCCACCACTCTCTGATCTAACCTGTTGTTTTATCAGATACTAGTGTATCTTCTATTGTCTACCCTTGTGATTAAAATTCCACAAATAAGGTGTCCAGAAATATGGCATCACCCTCATTACTCAAAAATCTTATCCAGGTAAAAAGCTGAGCGCTGCTATATAGCTCTTTCAGTTTTGAACTGTTCAATGTGTGAGAGTGGGGCATGATTCCCAAATGACAACTTGGTCTGCCAGGGTGATTTGCAGTTCTTCATGAGTGTTCTATGTACCAGAAGTTAAACTTGGGCTTGGCTTGAGGATATATTGCTTCTGTTAATTCATAAATGTTTGATCTAGTGAGGCTGTGTTTTAGTTATAAATATTCTAATGTAGATAGGCATGTTGTCTCTTGAAATTGATGTTTTAGGTTCCCATTCTTCTTTTCAATATTAAAAATAATTTTGAGATTGAACTAATGTTTAATTGAGAAGTTTTCTCTGATATCTATTACAGACTTCAAAAACCTCTGTTCTTTTTCTATATGCTAAACCAGATCCTGATTCTCTTCTCTTGTGTCTAGGGCACGGACACTTGACCAGTTGCATTATCCCCCTTAAGTTCTACAACATTCCAATCCATACATTCCATTTCGTTTATTTACCTAAATAGATAGATGCTTCCTCCACTTGTCACAAAATTATCCTATCAGCCACAATTGTACTCTCAATATTAATAGACTTTTTTTTGCAAATAGAATTGAAAGTATGCTTCTATAATATATACTTGAAATGATACAATGAAGTTTCCTAGTTGAAATTTCAAGTAATATTTAGAACTCAAGTTAGTCTCTAATGGATATTTGAAGTTTGAGTGTATAGACAGCTGAATTTTTATAAAGACCATTTCTTATAACTACTGAATTATGAAAAGCTGGGTATGAAAACAGAGGGCATTTGAGAAATCAGATACTTTATTGGCAGCCACTAGAAATAAGTAGCTACTTGCTTCAACTTTGCTGTTTCAAAAAGTGATAAATTCCACAGGAGCCATGAGGAGTTGCCAGAAGAAAGCCTGTCCCTGGCAGACCGTGCAGAATATGATCAAATGCTTTTCACAGGACGTTGGAGTTATATGACCTTCAACAATAATAGCCAAGAAATAAATTAGTCTTCCCAGCTGCTAGTGCATAATCATAACAGCAAATATTACTTGAAAATTAACACCATGACAGATAGTAATCATGGTAACATAACATATTGATCGCAACCACTTAAGGATAAAGTACTGAGGCTGGAGAGGAGCTCAGTTAAGCATACAGATATTTAATAAAAAAAAACCGCTCTTGTGAAATTAGCACAGCATTATGCAAAGAGGTTATGAAAACAGTTTTAAACCACACCTTAATCCTGGAAAGTAGAAGGGCATAGTGTGGTACATCAGAAGGCATAGTTTTATTATTATGACCATGGAGTAGGTTTTGAGCAACTACACTTTATTATATAGCATTCATATGCGGAAGAGGCATTGTCATGATTGAGTGGAGACCTAGACCTTGGCTTTGGGGTCAAAAAAATGACAAAGCCCTTTCTCATGTCTTTACTTCCTTTATTTCTTCCATCTAATTCTCTCTTTTCCCTTTTCTGTCTTCCCTTTCTTTTACCCATAGAATTAAGTATATTAAGATTGCACACATAAGGAATTATCGGACTTGGTAGAAGTCATGCTATTGTCCTTTAAAATCTCTCAACGTTGTCCCTTTTTCTATAAAATAAAAGCCAGTCTTGGAAATGTTTCTTCAGTTACTATCCCCTCGCAATTTCTCCAGCCACATTTTCTACTTCTGCCTCCCACATTATTCTCTGCAGCACCTACCTACCCTCATCTCTTATTACATATTTCCACCTAACAAACGTATAGGTATTGTCATGCAAAACTCACACATACTGAACATATTATGCCATTCTGAAGATCTGGAAATCACATTTAACGTGATGTGTCATTTGCAATCTCATGGTTGAATGTCTTCAATTCACTACCAAAATTTTGCCTGTGAGTCATTCCAGTGATCCTTCTGTTCTCATGTACAGAGGCCAGAGAGTCACCACTACTTTTGTACTAATTTAACCTCCAATCTTTCATGTGAGAATTTTCTCAGTTGTCCTTAAATTAATTAACTGTTCCGATAAGATAAACAGAGCTACCATTTATTTTTTTATTAAATCAATTGGTGTGACGTTGGTTAATAAAACTATTCAGGTTTCAAGTGTACAATTCTATGATACATCATCTATATATTGTGCTTTCACCTCCCAGATTCAAATCTCCTTCCTTCACCATATATTTGACACCCTTTACCTACTTCTACCACCCCCGTACCCCTTTACCCTCTGGTGACCAGTAAACTGTTGTCTGTGTCTGAGTTTTTGTTCGTCTTGTTCATTTGTTGCTTCCAGTTTTATATTCCACATGAGTGAAATCATATGGTTCTCAACTTTTCCTGCTGACTTATTTGCTTAGCATGATAATCTCAAGACCCATCCATGTTGTCAAAAATGGCAGTATTTCATCTTTTCTTATGGCTGAGTAATATTCCATTGTATATATGAACCACACCCAATCATCTATCAAAGAACACTTTGGTTCTTTCCATGTCTTGGCCACTGGGAATAATGCTGCAATGAACATAGGGGTACATATATCTTTATGGACAAATACTTTCATATTTTTGAGTAGATGCACAGAAGATGGATTGCTGCACCATGTGGTAATTTTATTCTTAATTTTTTGAGGAACCTCCATACTGTTTTCTGTAGTGGCTGTACCAAATTACATTCCAGCAGTGTGTGAAGGTTCCTTTTCCCCCACAACCTCTCCAACACTTGTTATTCCTTGTCTTGTTGATTATAGCCAATCTAACAGGTGTGAGGTGATGTCTCATTGTGGTTTTGATTTACATCTCCCTAATAGCTAGTCAAGTTGAGCATCGTTTCATATACTGTTTGTGTGTCTTCTTGGGAGAAGTATCTGTTAGGTCCTCTGCCCATTTTATAATGGGACTGTTTGTTTTTTGTTGTTGAGTTGTATGAGTTCATTATGCGTTTTGGATATTAGCCCCTTATCAGCAGTGTTGTTGGCAAATGTCTTCTCCCATTCGGTTAGGTGCCTCTGTTTTGTTGATGGTATCTTTTGCTGTGCAGAAACTTTTTATTTTGGTATAATCCCATTCATTTGTTTTTGCTTTTACTTCCCTTGGTCTTTGAGGTCAAATTCATAAAAATCTTCTCTAAATCTGTGTTCCATAGCTTTAGTACCTATTTCTTAAATGCAATTTATTGTTTCAAGTCTTATATAGTTAGGTCTTTGATACATTTTGAGTTAATTTTGGTGTGTGGTGAAAGATAGCAGTCTCGTTTCATTCTCTTGTGCGTAGCTTTCCGCTTTTCCCAGCACCTTTTATTGAAAAGGCTTTCTTTTCTCCATTGTATTTTTTTACTCCTTTATTGAAAAGTATTTGCCCAAATATTAATAATGTCGATTTATTTCTGGATTCTCACTTGTTTTTAATGTTCTCAATGCTGTGCCTTGAACACATTCAGTTTTCAATAAATGTTACTGACTAAACAGCTGGCTGACCAGTGATACACTGAGAATAAGCACTAACTTTTTGTCTGGACACATTAACTTAAATTTTCAAAACCTCTCTGTAATTTGGCATGGTTTTCAAGCCTAAATATTCTATGTGAAATATAAAAGTCCAGAGCCTTCAAAATAGTTTTCTCTTCTCCATAAGGCAAAAGTGTTTTTATTGGACATTATGTTTTCTAGTTGACACTTAAATCATATTTGTTTCCTGTAACAAAGAAAATAATTAAATTCTTATTTTTAAAAAAGTTCAAACTATTTAAAGTCCTGACCAAACCATTCATACAAATTTGAGACATATATATACCAATATAGTAACTGGGTATCTCATGTGTTCTTTGCTCTTGAATTCAGTTTTCTAAAGATGGTGAAAAGAACTGGGTTCATAAAACGCATCTCCTTGGCTGCTTTTTTTTCTAGTTCGTACCTTTTGTTTTTGGTTTTTTTTTACAAAGCAACTCATCTAATAATCGGAAGACTCATCTTCTTGTTGCCACCATTCGTTGTTTTTCCTTGAGCAAGTGTTTTTTTTTTCCTTATTTTTTTTTTTTTTAACATTTGTTGAGGTGACACTTGTTAGTAAAGTTACATAGGTTTCAGGTGTACAATTCTGTAATACATCATCTATATATCATATTGTGTGTTCACCACCCAGAGTCAGTTCTCCTTCCATCACCATGTATTTGATCCCCTTTACCCTCATCTACCACCTCCCTCCTCCCTTACCCTCTGGTAACCACTACACTGTTCTCTGTGTCTATGAGTTTTTGTTTCTTCATTTGTTTGGTTTGTTCCTTTGTTTTCAGTTTTATATACCACATATCAGTAAAATCATATGGTTCTCCACATTTTCTGTCTGACTTATTTCTTGAGCAAGTCCTTTAACCTCCCTGACCCATAGTGTCCAAGACTGTAAAATTATAGAATTGCTGTAGATTATTGCCAATTTCTTTTATAACTCCAGTACTAACTGGCAAAGTTAAGGATAGCTAAAAGTAGGTAGTAGGTTTTACGTACTTTGTAGATAGTAGGTTTCACGTACTTCATTTCTAAAAATCATAGTGTGCTTATTAACATATTTCTAGTCTAACATTTAGAAAAACTAGTATAACAAAGCTGGATTCATTTTATATTCAGTTAAAAATTATTTCCATATTTTGTACTCATGTGTTTTCTCCATTTAAAACATCACCCAAATAAAAACTAATTTATAAAAATTTAACGTAGCAAACCCAAACAGAAATAAGCCTCATTAAAACAATATTTTGTACATGGAATAAAATATTACCTAGCACTCTTACTATCAAAATATTGACTCAGTCAGCTAATGTCCACTAGATACAAGAACATTTATTTGAATCAGGTCATCTGGGGTCCTCATTGTTGCAGCATTTTTCTTTTTTTTTTTTTTTCTTTTCACCCTCTATGATGTTAGGGGAAGTTCAAAGGTACTCTGGAGCAAGCCTCATCTTGCTTGGCTTCTTAAGTAGCATAAATCTCAATAATGCTGGCCCCATGTACCTGACTGAGTCAGCCACCATTATTCTCCCCACCCCCCACTTTTTGTTAATAAAAAATCTTTCTCTTTTAACTGGAACATAGCCTAATGATTTTAAAAATAAACAAACAAACCCAACACATCCCAGCTTCCCTTTCACCTAAATCTGGACAAGTGCTAGTCAATGAAACACAAGCAGAAGTGATATATGTGACTTTCAGGAAGTATCCTTAATGAAAGGGACAAAATTCTCCTTCCATTTATTTTTTTCATGCTGGCTGTGATGAAAATGGTCTGACTGGAGCTATACCAGACATATTGAGCTTTAACTGGAGGTCATGAATGATAGAACAATAGAAGAGAAGGAACCTAGATCCTGACACAGCAGATATCATACTAGCCCTGAATTTTAAGTGAGAGAGAGTATTATCTGTGGGTTTCTGCCAAGCCTAATCCTGTAAATCCTTAATATTTTTTCAGTGCATCTAAGTGTCAGGTACTACATTAGTATTTTTACCTGCATTATATTAACCTGTTATAACAGCTCTATGATGTAGGCAGTATCATAAAAGATGTAAACACTGAACTTAAAGAGGCCAGCTTGCCAAAGTAGGAAACTTGGACCTTCTCTGCCATTGACTATGCCCTTATCTTGCTCTGATTTATATTATGTTAGATATTTATTGGTTTATATTATCATCTGATTCCCACTTAAATGCATGGGCAGGGACCTTGATTTTGTTCACTGCCATATCTCAAAGACCTACTACTGGGCCCACCACAGTGTTTATTGAATACATGAGTAGATAACTGAAAAACCCATACTCTTAACCACCAAATTATATTGTTCTAGACTGTTTAACCTTTTATGACACATTCTGTATGGGTTACAACTAGGCTACATGTGTTTCACATACTCCATCATTTTCTTGATAGGATAAATGTTTAGAACTTGCATAATCCAGAGAACTGTGTCAAGAGGAGAGATAAACTCAAGAATATACTTGATTATTCTATTTAATAGAATTAAGTTTATTAAATATAAAAGAAGTTTAATGTTTTCTGGCCTCTATAAGTTCTGATGTAGGACGACAATTAATTTCCAGTATTGACTTAGTGAATTTGCAGGAAATCAGGTATGGTTGCAGTAACCACACTTAGAACAATAAAGCATTGGAAAAAGCATCAAACCTCATTCTGTTTATTGCTTATTTGCCTGTGAAATGTGCTTGATGATGGCCTTTTCCAATATTGCCCTCTAATTACTTTTGCTGAATTGGTAAAAACATAAATCACACGCAGATACATTTAAAAAATTAAAGTGGGCACATGAGTTTATTCAGCCCAAAATGGAAGAAGCAAAAGACTTTTTACATAAGAATAATTCAGATCGCACTATTTTGAATTCCCATTTTACATGGAGCATTGAATTTTTCACATAATGACCTAACAAGAGAGCTAATTTACAACATTTTCAGAATGAATTTAAAGCTAAAGGTGATTATCTGTTGTATTTCTTTCTATAAAGGTTTTATTTTAAAAAGGAAGAAAAGGAGACTCCCTAGTAGAAACTGGCATTTGTCCTTATTCCTCCAGACTAATGAATATTCATAAAATTGCACTCCTTGACTGTACTGTTCCTTCCCAGACTTGGTAGGCAGAATATGTGAAATATTTAATTGGCTAGTTATTGCCATTTCAAATCCCATTTCAGACAATGAAACTACTGGTTTGATAAGAAAACTTAGGTGTCAAAAAAGAATAGGTAGTGTTCGATTAAGGGTTTTTTGCATGTAACCTTTACAAGCAAGTCTGAACCAGTTTTTCATCTTACTGATTTTAGAAATTTCTCGTTGGTCTCTGGGCCTGAGATGGCTCTTTGCTGCAGTAAATAGGTGGTGGGAGGTAACAGACTTTATTTTAGTTTTAAATTTATAAAGGAGTTGGAGGAAAAAAAACATGATCTTGTGCGACAAAGCTGATGCATAACTTGACAAAGTGTTTTTGTATATGATCAAATAATGTTTCAGTTTAACCTACTAATCTAATGAGATACCTGATTAGGTGCAAGCTATAGGTAAGGTATTCATTTCACAGAGAAATCACTTTATTATTTTTTTTTGATGAATGCAAATATTTAGCACAAAATTAAAGTGCATGCACATGAAGAAACTCAGCTATTTGTTCGTATCTCACTCTCATTCCCCCTCAAAAAAGCTTTCATATGGATATAACATTCTTCTCTACGTGTTAGTTCTAGGAATGAAAAAATTCCAACAAACAGGAGAATTACTTTGTTCTTAACTTTTACATTGCATTTACCTTATGAGTAACATACCTATGCCCTGGTTCCCAGGGAGCTAAGTTCCAATCATAAATGTGAATGGGAGATAGGTGTGTGTATCGCTTCAACAAACCTTGACTGGCAATGCTAAACACTTTTGTGTGATTCAGGATTATCATTTAGTTTTGTTTGTAGAAATTAATGTTCGCCATATATTGGCTTTTGAGTAAAGAAATCATCACACAAAACATTTTCTGGCTACACAGCATGGTCCCTTAGGTTTTGTGACGTTTTTAGAACTATTTTATATTTATCATAAGACTTAATTCAGACCCTCATTTCTAGCAAAATTATAGAACATTATAACGTGGATGCTGCTGGATACACTCCTGGCTTCTTCCTTCCACCCCTAGTCTTTCATAGCTAATTTTGTTGAATGTTATTTTTATCTTTCACTGTATATATTTAAATTTCACCTTAAATCTTTCTATAACCAAAAGGGTGAAGCTAGACTAGATAGATAGATGGATCAATCAATAGATCAATGGAGAGAACGTGAGACAGCATTTACTGTTTTCATGTTTTTGAAATTTGTAGTTCATTTGACCAATGTTTACCACCCAGTATGTTCAAAACTATATATATGGTCCCAAGTATAATACAATATATAATATAATATATCATATCATGTCATATCATCATATCATCATATCATATCGTATATCATATCATATAAAATATAGTCTTGATATTGAGGGCCTGAAAATTGTTGAATTGGGGTGAAAAATGCTTCCATAGCCAACCATTGTACAAGTATGCTATTTACTGTAAACAAAGTATAAAAAATGCTGTCAGAACACAAAGAGCCCCAGCGGCCCTGATGTTTGACCTAGGCTCAGGAAGGATGGATAGCCTATGCAGCGGGGAGAAGATGGAAGAACTGTGGTAGCAAAGACACAGGTACATGAATGTACACAATGGAGCTGAATATCTGTAATTCCCTTTTTATTCCAATTGTCAGGTAGAGGTCGTATGGCACTGGGGCGTCAGCTTAATAAATGAGCACGTAGGGTACCTGAAACAGGTTCTCAGCAGCCCTTGCATGCTGCAGTCAGTGCTGCTTGACTGGACACTGAGTAAAGCATCCTTTGTGCCTGCTGATTCAGATCCGTTTTATTTTTATGCAAGGCAAAAAAGAGGCTGCCTTTATTTTGTTGCCAGGCATTACTTTTCAAGTGCTATATAATATTTGTAGAAAGAAATTCTGGCAAAGATCAACCTAAAAGGTGACTAAAACAGCAGCCAGTGTAGTGACATTAGCAGTACAGACTTGACTCCTAAAATCTGCTAAAGTTTAAAGTTTAAAATTAATTAATTAATTAATTAATTAAATTAAAATGAGCACTGTCCAGTGGAGTGGTAGAGAGATACCTTAAAGTATGCTGGGTGTTAAGAAGGGCAAAAGAAACTTCCTATTCCTAGAAGAGGTCCCCAGAGCCATCATGTCTTAATTTTTAAAGGAACACATATCCTCAAAAGAAAATATATCTCCCCAAAATATACTTCTTAATTACAAAGGGAAAAAGTGGGGGAAATTGGTAGATGCAGCCTGGACCAAGTGATCAGTTAACATCACTGGAAATAAGACCTATGCATATCCTGGACTTCCTGAGAAGATGTCCCAAAGAAAGGCAGAACATCACTTCGGTGACATGCCTGTCAAAAATGCAGAACCTCAATCCACTCTTGGGAAAATGCGCACACATCTAAATTGAGGGACATTCTACAAAATCAATGGTCAGTACTCTTCACAATTGTCAAGATCATGAAAGATAAAAAATGAGGACTGTCCCAGATTGGAGACTGAGGAGATTGAGGTGACACCTAAGGCAGTGCAGGATCCTGGATTGGATGCTGGATCACAAAACGGATATTAGAGGTTCAATTGGTGAATTTCGAATAAGGTTTGTAGATAATAATATGTGCTGTTAAATAACAAAAATACAACCGAGAAAATTTTAAAGATCTGATTCGCTTTTTTGAAGGATTCATGAGTCTGGTAGTTTCCTACCGTGTTTCCCCGAAAATAAGACCTAGCCGAACAATCAGCTCTACTGCGTCTTTTGGAGCAAAAATTAGTAAAAGACCAGGTCTTATTTTACTATAATATAATACCAGGTCTTATATTAATTTTTGCTCCAAAAGACGCATTAGAGCTGATTGTCTGGCTAGATCTTTATTTTCGGGGAAACACGGTATCTAGTAAAGATGAGGTGCTCCAAGAAGTATAAAATGGAAGGCTTTTAATACCTGGAAACTAGGCAAGGCAAGAAAGTTATTAGCAAAATAAAGTAAAGGGTTGTTTCAGGTACAGAAACCCTTTTTGGGGGTAAAGATGACAGGGATCTCATCAAGCAGATTAACTCACTAGTGTGGATCAGTACATTCCAGACTGATTGGTGTAAGGTCACAGTCCTGGGAGGGGCTGAAAATGCAATTTAGTCTTGATTTGTGGTCCTGAGACAGTGCTACTCCACTGTAGGCATGTTTATTTTTCTCACCAATGCTAATGTTAAATTCATTATTTTAAAGAATTGTACTATAGTTATATCAAATTAACATATTAGAGAAAGCTGGGTGAAGGATACACAGGAATTCTGTATACTATTTTTGCAACTTTTTTATGTCTAAAATTATTTCAAAATTTTAAAAAAGAACATGCAAATTATGATTCTTCCATTTCCTTTTTTTCTGAGTCCTAACTTCAAAAAAAGGGTGACAAAATGAACATAAACATATATATATATATATGTGTGTGTGTATGTATATATATGTGTGTGTATATATATGTGTATATATGTGTGTATATATATATATACACACACATACACACATATGTATATTTCATTCAACCTTTTCATCTTATGAAATGTCTATCGCTTTCAAAAGTTAGGTATTTTCTTTTCAGGAAAATACTAACTGAAATTGAGGTTATTTTACTTGAATAACTAGTTATAAAACCTAGATGAGACCTAATGTAGCCTATCCCCTCGATTCTCATCAGAGATATTTTTTAAGAATTAAGGGGGAAAAAATTCCAGAGCACATTAGTGGTGGCCTTGTCCATTCTCTCATAATATTTTTATGGCTGATTTAAAGGCCTCCTCCCATAGTTAAAACAAAATTTATCTAATTTCTTGTTCTATGGGGAGAACTGTGGGTGGCCATCTTTCATATAATGAAATAAATGTTTCAGGTCCTGGTAATGCCTGAATATTCCTCTTTCATTCTTTTTTTACAGTTGACCTAGATTGTTACAATGAATTTGTACCTCCTGAACTGATTTATCTACCTTGACTACTTTCTAGAATGCAAAGGTTATTTTCAAAATCTTCTGATACAGAAGATTATAATCTAAATAAATGTGTATTCTACCCAAGGTATTTTTAGACTGCTTCTAAATATTGACCTAATTTTAAATATTATAGTGGCTTCCGCAGAAAAGTATTTTATTCGCCTCCCCAAAAGTCTAGTAAATGCCTGATAATAGTTTACACTTAATTTATTACAGTATTTGGATGGATGCCAGTCCCTAGGTTAAAGAATTTGCTTGAGAGGCCCTAATGGGTCTAAACAGAACTACTTTGCTTCTCAAAGGCTACTGCCTAGGGTTATTTGCATTTGAATACCCAGAATAAGTGAGAAAATTTGCTTAAGACTGATTCAAGACTAGGTTCCCATGGAGAAGCTAAGTAATATGAAGGGCTTTTGCACCTTGTTAAGGGAAGAGTCATCTACTGAGCCTTGTTGGGGTTATCAATGGGTGCTCCTGAAGCCACCAACCACACAAAGGAGAACAGACATAAATAAGTAAGGCTGAGCCAACACTCCCTGCAGTGCCTCTGGGTGAGACTAGGACGGCAGGAATGTCCACAAGCACAGAGTCCAAGTGAGAAACCAGGGGAAAGAGAAAACATTGGGATATAGAGACCCCTGAGACAGGCCATTCCAAGAGCACGAAATGAAGCCCTCATGGGTGTCAGTTTGGCAGAAACAGAAAAATAGCCTCATGAACCCTAGCAGGGGCCCATGGAGTCCCAAGGCAGAATCTGCTGGAACAGAATAACTACAAAGAGTAATATATCTCCCATTGGTGGAGAGCCGGTGATCAGATTTATGTGACAGCGGGTCCCAGTTGTTTTGATGTTTAAAGGGGTCTTCAACAGAATGTTATCAGCTGTCAATCAACAGAGGAGCTACAAGCCTTTGAGTTTGGAGATGCGGAAGCCACAGAGCTGCCCCTCCTCACTTCCACCTGCAGTCTGTCCTGTCCTGAAACCATACAGGGGCTTACTGAGGAAAAAGGAAAAAGACAATCAAGGGGCATGATTCTTAGTCCCAAAACAATAGGAGTATATTAATCACCATAGCTCTTTTCAGCTACTCTGGATGCAGTCCAGCTGAATGAGAACAGGGGAACTTCAGCTTCTCTGAGTCCTGAGTGGGTAGTGCAGATGCCTCATCCAGGAGGGTTCCCACTAAAGACGCCTCTGGTGACAGCAGCAGTGTGGCCCCCTTCCTTAGCACAGACAAGCCCTCTGGCAGCCCAGCCAGAGTCCTGGCAGCAGTCACAAAGAAGGGAGGAGGCCTTATCAGTACTGTATTTAAGGTGAGGTCTGAGATAATGACTGGCCTGTTTACCTCAGGTCTCTAAGACACATCTGCACAATGATTGCAATTAAAATGTGTATAGGGAGAAGATTTTTATGAAGCAGTAGGCAGCACACAAAATGAACCTAGCAAAATCTGGCCTTGAGCATCTGCTTTTCCTATCCCTTATCCCTGAGTGTTGCAGTCATAAATTATCTATAGTTCAGTAGCATGGCTGCTTAGGAAGGCCTTGTGATACAGCAGGAATGCAGCACTTTGTTCAAGGTGGCCTGGCTGCAAAGGAACGGAAGCTGTGTGTCACCCACTGTCCCATGGGCTACAGCACATCTCAACTCTGGTCCCACAGGGCCTTTGATTTGCCTGAATGATGCAGTGGGAGAGGGATGATTTGGTGTCGACATGTTCTCTCCTTTGTGCTGCTAGGAGGATTAAAAACCCTGATTTGCTCGTCTTCATAGCCTTCTTGGTTGTCAGGCAGAAGAGTTCTCTGTCCTTGAGTCCTTCCTAGGTGTATTTAAGAGTAAACTCTCATAGAATTAAGAATAATGTGGCTATAGTCCCCACCTCCCCTTCTCCCTTTGGAGCTAGATAGCTATTTAGTTTTTTGGTCTTTTTTAAAGAGAAGTTTGATATAAGTAATGGGGAATTTGGCTTCGAGTATCTGACTCTTACATAGGGATGCACGACCCTCTGATATCCAGGAGATGGTCTCGAGATACTTCTTTTGGATGGGCAGGTAAATATATTTGATATGGATGGGTAAATTAATATATATTTGAATGGACAGGTAAAAACCTTATCTCCATCTGAAAAAAGAGCAAGGTCTTTCAAGGCTTACATTACAAAATAAATCAGTCATTGTTGTATTAATAAGAAAACTTCTGTTCAAAGTGGTCCGCAAGTACTTATAATTGAATATTGAAGCCATTAATGTCATGACTGAGTCTCGTACCAAAAGGAACTACTCATATTTTAAATAACAGTTTAATCTTAAAATCCATTAGTAGCATTTTTCTGTCTTTAAAGCCTATTCATATCAGGATTGTATGTAAACTGCAGCCCTGGACAGTTTATGTCCCCATGTAGATACTCATATATAAACAAGGGTCGCTTCAGTCTGTACTGTGGCTCTCTGGGAAGAAGAAGGAAAAGAGAAACTGGGTAACAGTGAGCGATAGTCTTTTCTATTTTGTTATGTAAGATATAAAAGAAAACCTAATTCCTAGAAAACCTAAGGATATAAATAAATTCCCGTAAGGTCATCCGTACTAGAATCTAAGTGAAATCATGTGGACCTGTTGTGATCTATACAGGGGATGCCCAACAGCAATTCTTCCTCTTCTTCCTGCTGTATCGAGCCTGACTTTCCATAGGGAATCTGTTGCCGTTATAGGAGGCCTTGTTCCCGGGGCCTGGTAGCAAAAGGAGCCGAAGTAGGTGGCGATAGCTCAGGAAGGGAGGGAAGTGGTGCTCACTAGACAAACTTGGAGCCAGTGAGAATTTGTGGGGTCACCCACAATGGATTTTCTGTATATCTGCTAAGTTCTTTTTTTTTTTCCCCCTAAGCTACATTTGGTTGATGGAATACCATCTTTCTCACTGGGAGGTGCCACGAATTTCTATCAGCATTTGTCTCACATGTTAAATATCCAAAAGCCACCTTAGTAATATAAAACTACTGCTCCAGAATCTGGCTGGTATACTTCCCAGGACTAGTTTTGAACAGTGTCCCTAAGAATGGCCACAGTTAAACTTCAGGACATGGATGATACATTTAATGGCCTGAACTAGAGAAGTTGGAACACAGATCTTTTGTTTCTTTGTCTTAAAATTGCAAAGTTGGAAATTTGGCAAAATTTCATGTGCCTCTCAGAATAAACCATTTTCATGCCAGTCTTCCCAAATGTATTCTCAATAGAAAAAAATTCTGATTTCCTGGGGTTTTCTGTGTATCCTAGATAGCTGGCTATACAGGTGGGTGGTTTGTACTATGGAACATTATGCTGATGTCTTGCTGATGTCTGATTCTCTGGAGAACTTAGGAGTCCTCTTCTCCAGATGAAATTTACTTCAGTGGAAGATACCATGTGACAACTATTCTTTATAAAATCAGTCAACAACTATGGCAGATATTTCTAAACTTTTTTTTTTTTAATGACTATGATTAAGAAAAAAACAGGAAAACTGAAGGACATAATGAACCCAACTGGAGTCTGCTTAAAAATTATGTAATTCGTAGGTAAATGTACATGGTGTCCTTGGTTATATGACTGACTCAGTAAGCAAAATTGAAAGTAGTGGTTGAGCTACTTCACTATCTGTGTAGATTATTAATGTTCACATCTTTAGGGATAACTTGAGCTCTACTTTCTTGTCACCGAGAAATAACTGTCAAAATTCCCTGAGAGTCTGCAGCCTTACTTAGTAAGAATAATAGTATAGCATATGTTGGGCTATATGTGTAAAGTACATTATAGTAATAGATCTGCAGCAGTCAGAAAGGAGATATGAAGACGGGAGAAGCAGCGTGGGTTTTCTATTAGTGTTGTTATATTAATTATGACCAAGAAGGCTTTTCTACCATAAGCCTTTTTTAAAAAAAATACTTATAACTTTCCCAAAGGAATGTTTCTGACAGTTTTGTGTGTGTGTGTGTGTGTGTGTGTGTGTGTGTGTGTGTGTGTTGTTTGTTTGTTTGTTTGTATTTTTGGTGGGGGATGCCTAGCAATAAAAATGAGGAAACTGGTTTTTAATGGTTTTGAAAGATTTTATCTTTCAAAAGAATACAAGTGTGTGTGTTTTTTCCTATCCATTAGAATATTTTTTTACATACTTTCTGAAACCTTAGAACAAATAGCTTGTGAATCACCTTCAAACTTCTCTCCAATGAAGAAGTTTAGTGCCTTTGGTGTATCAGGCAAAGTTTGATTTGCAAATAATTAAATTACAAGCATTATCCAATGCTTCTCCTGCAAATTATTGTGTCCCCAAATAGCCATTAGCCCACTGTACCTTGCAAATGAGGGGAACTTGTAATTAGTGGGTTGGTTATTGAAAATTAGCCACTCCTGGAATGTGAATGTCATGGATACACTTTTTGTATGTGCTAAAAAGAAAGCCAGAGCTGAAAACTACTTGTTGGACTCTGACATGGCACGTTCAATTATAAGTGAACTTGGCTAACAGAGAGAGCAAGATCAAGCTGACACAGTGGCCTCTGTGATCTACTTTTGTTTAAAATCTCACTAAGACACCATCACCTCATTCTCTGAGCTCAACAGATTGCGATCCACGCGGAATGCACATGGTTGAGATCCAAACCACGTAAGGCTTTGATGGCTCATTAAAATGTTAATTACGCCATGGAGGGTTCAGTGCTGTCCTTCAACCTTGAATTTTCACCGCTTGCCCTATTAATGTAGTAAGAAGCCATAGTATGAGAGGAGCAGCAGCGCAGTAGGAAGTTAGAATGCACATTCATTTAAATACACAGCAACATGTATTTCTTTAAATGCCAAGCTTTTGAGAAGTGGACTCATGCATTTCCCCTTTGTCACCAGAGAACTAGACACACTACTACACTTTCTAACTGTCTTATATAGATTTTGGAATTTGCTTCATTGGGGGTGAAGTTGGAAAAGCTGTATATCTGTTTCCACACTATACTCGAAGGCAGGGACTATGTTTATCTTTTAATCTTTGAAATCCCTGTGCCTAGTACAGTACCAAGCACACACAAAAAAAGGCACTGAAACATATTATACGAATTTACAATGTAAGAGGTTAAAGCAAAATTGTATATTCTCCAAATTGTGGAAGTCAGTATGTTAGGATGTCTAAATCAGAACCTCACTAGCCTTTATTTCACCTACCCACAAATTCATAGAAGCATACTGTCTTTTCAATTTTTTTAATCAGAATTTAAAAATAATTGTCAACTTTAAGCACTGAACTTTTTTTTTTTCAAAGACATATTGCATAATTCACTCAAAGACACTCCTGCTGCTCTAGTAACCTTTCTGCATGTGCTGTCATTCAGGAATTAGGCACAGGTTTCCGTTGCTTTCCCATTGCTACTCTCTGGTCAAGTTGCCATGTAGTCAAGAGTGTATATAGTTCGGCAAGTGACTGGACAGATCGGTAATGTGAGATGTTCTGGAGGCTGAGGAGAGTGCTTTCTCTGTGAACACTTGTCAGAAGTAGCAGCTATTTTACCCTCACTTACCTAACGCCTTTTTGTTGTGTGGGAGGTGAGTAATTTATGGCCTCCCACAAAAGAGATCTATCTCCAATTTCCTTTCAATTTTCCCTCAATTGGTAGACATCACTACATTTTTGTAATTTTATATGTTGTTACTCTTGACCATACTTCTCAGGGCATTTATTTGAAACGCTCATAATTTCCGAAGAATATACTTTAAATGGGAAGATTCCATTGACAAATTCTCAGTTTAGGAGATAGAAAAATGATATCCTTTGCATTTCATGTCAGGATAGGACATGAATTCATTCCCTGGTATATATATTTTTTCTCCTGGTATTTTACTAGCCACCCCATGACTTAAAAAACATTATGTGATTTAGCTATTGGCTATCTCACGTTGTGATCCCAAAGAGATTTGCTAATCCAAGCTGCGTTTCCAGTTCTTAAAATCTTTAATGGTGAAAAACAATTTACATCATTTCTTGTCTTCTTCATGGAGGATATTAATTACTTTATTTCTTTTAACTTTTGGTCTTCCAAACCAAGTATTCACTCTTAAACCTAGAAACGTCATGATGCCATCATAAGAAAGATCTTTGATGGATAATCTTTTTCATGTCATTTAATTCCTCTGTCATGGCTTTCTTGTCAATGAAATGATATATGTGATCATCATGGTAATATATTGCATTTATATAGAACTTTTGAATTTTAGAAAAATTATTTTTATTCCCATTAATAATGCTTGGCCCATATAACTACTAAATATCCATTATCTTGAGTTTTATCCCTCCCTGTGAGATAGGCAGAATATGCAACTGTCTCATTTTATCAATGAGAACACTGAGTCCCAGGTTCAGCTAGGGATTTTGTCCAGATAACAGCACTCTGGTGGTGATACAGCTGAATCCAGAAGCCAAGTTTCCCATTGCCATATCTATGACTTAAAAAAGCCCAAAACAAGTATAACAAAACTATATGCAGGATGAAAGTATTTGTTTTCCCATAGATGCTATAGATGATGTAAAGGAAAGAAAATTGGCAAGTTCTTTGAAACTAGGCACAAACAAATTCAAAGTGTAATTTAAATTAGAGGAAGAAAACTGGATGAAAATTTTTTTTCTAGTATTTATTGAAGTCATTATTATAAAGTTTGAATTATGCATGTACTTATCTCTATCATCAAGTAGGTACAGAAAGTTTATAGCATGGCTCTTATTGAGTGAGCCTTTTCATTTAAATACTGCAATGCTGTGATATCAATTAGCTTTTAAAGATCTCAGTATTTGCAAATGAGTAATATTGGGACTGGTGCAAAATTAGCATTAGTTGAATGAATATATGACTATGAACTACTTGATTGATGTGAACAGATTTTCTTAATTTATATTTTAGTTGAATTCAGTTTTTCATGCACAGACCACTTTGTTTCATTTCTGTATTTTTTTAAATAGCAATACTTTGTTCTATCACTCCAATCATTTTCATGTTCTTTCTACTAATGTCCAGGTTCCCAAATTGCACATAATACACTGAGGAAGTGAGCAGAGAAATATCCTCCTAATACTCAAGGCTTTCTCAGAGTTCTGAGACTATCATGTCATCCAAATAGTCATTTAAACTATATAAATGCCTAATGACCTCTCATTTTTGCATTTTCTATGTAGGTACAATAATCATATTTTTTGAAGTATGATCAACTCAAAATTTAAAATTTCTGTTTCTTGAAACTATAATATCAAAATCACATATTCTTACCTTTACACCAGAAATAAAGCATCAGAGTTTTGAGTGAATTAAGCCTTCCACCTCTAATTGATGTCTCAATTTCACATCTCAACAGTAAATTGTTGAAAACTATTCTCCATGTTGGGTTCAGATTTTAGTCGTGCTCTCAAATTTTTAACTTAGTAAACAGCTAACCTGTGACCCAGTGTCTAAAGCTTGACTGGATCGATTTAAAGCCAAGCCACATGATAATTATAATTTTGAATGGAATGGGGGGGATGAGTTGTATAATACAAATAGCTCCCTAAAATGCTTCCTCAGTGATTCCATTGTTGAAAGTTTTTGTGTCAGTGTTTTAGCCAATAGAATACTGTTGTGAATCATAGATGTACCTTTTATAATGTTTTGTAAAATATTTTTGGTAGATAATTTATAACAGTATAGTGATTTGACTTAGAGGTGTTAGAAACAGTGGAAGAATTCACAATTCTCATAATCTCTTCCCAAGATACGTAGTTTAAATTTTTAGGAGAAAGAGTTGACTTTCACTTGTAGGCCTATGACTGTATGCTTTCTTATAGTCTGTTTACTGGGTCTTCTACAAAATAACGGTTAAAGCTTAAACATGACTATTATAGGTCAGTGGTTAAATATCAATTGCCAAGTCTACCTTATCACTAGAAATCTGGGTAGATTATTTATATAACTTTAGTAAAAGATTATATAAGATTACCTTCTTGGTAAATAATGGAAAGTAATAAAAATGAACATTAGTCTCTGAATGCAATGATTATTAATTAAATTAGTAAACCATAATGCTACTGTAGTGTGAGAGAAAATATGCATACACTACAAAATTATTTTTGATATCCAAGAATAAATTTGTAAATTAATCCATTTGTAAATGAAATTATCATATTTCTAAATGATATATAAATACATATGCATTTTGCAAGCTATACACAGATTTTCCTTAATGTTATCTCCTTTAATTTTTCTGGTAAGGGAACTAGTTTGGTTCAAGTTATAAAAGTACTTCAGGAGAAATATCCATTTCCTACAAATTAAGGCTACAAAAGAATCTTTTCATAATCATATGTTAGCTTTATATTATTTCATATAATTTTCTTTCTGAATCTCAAAAGATTTTTTAGCTGATTATAGAGTTAATATAATCATATGGAAAAAAACACAAAGTTACAAAAAACATAAAGCTGTAAAACTAATACCCATAATTCAATACCTTGGTACAAGTACTATTAATTATTTTGTGGCACATGTTTCCAGTCTTTTTTCAAAGTGTATTTTATGTATTTGGGAGTAATCTCTACAAAACGAATTTGAAGCAAAATCATTAGAATCAGGAAATGAGCACGTTAATTTTAAATTGGTGAAGTCTTGAATGCATATTGTTTTATAAATTTTACAGTGGTCTAACCATATCCCAGGACTGGCTTTGAGTCCAGATTATTTGAGGACTAGTGTGGAAAGTAACATGTTTAAATTTGCTCTATTTTATTTCAGTAATCCCTCTTTTTTTAGGTTATGCATCTCAACTGCTGCAAACTGTATCAAACTAACATTGGTTACTAGCCCAAATAAAGTTATTTTAAGGGAGAAAATAGCCAAATAGAATGAATTACTTTGTGATTTTGAGATTAACTAACACTGTGTTCACAGCATTTTAGTCTTTTAAAATGAAATGAGATAAAAATAATTGGGATTTACCTTTACCTACACTCAATAAAATCTTTCTTAATCTAGTTATATACAGAACTAAAGTCTATTTTGTGATATTGTTAGACATACCATAGGTAATTTATCAATTGACTGAAGTATAGCAGCCCTCTTTTTAGTTCCATTAAGAATTCTATTTCCATATCCCCCCAAACTGTCCCTTTTTTTCTGCCCACATCAAATGGTCTAAACAAATTTTTGGAAAATTTCTGAGGAAAAGGGTCCTAAAATGATATAAACAGAACTTTATTCTTGGATTTTTCTTCTATTTTATTCAAAGTACTAATGCTTTTCCTCTTGGAGTTTCAGTTGATTTTTCTTTCTCTTCATCTTTCTAATATCAGCACCCTCATCAATACTCTGAATCAAACTGTGGAAATTCTGTCTCATTATTGCTGCATCCTGTATAATTTCTCTCTCCATGGACTGTTTAAGTCTGCAGTGGAAGGTGTTAGGAGTTTTATTCCTACCTCAAAGCAAAAAATAATTGACAAAATGTTATTTTTCTGTGCTGACTCACATGCAATCTTTCTGCCTTCCATTGCTAAACTCTTTGATATCACAGGGTTTCTTTTTTTAAATCTAGAAATCTAGTTTCCATCTGAGCCCCTTTTCTGAAATTGTTCTCCCAAGGGTTCTCAGTGTCCTCCTCCGTGCCCACAATGACAAGTCGCAAGTGACATATTTTTATTCTCGTATTATTCTCATTAGTATTTATTATTTTTACTTCTGTGACAAATCACTTATTCATGAACTCCTCCCCACTTATATTCTGTGAAATTTTAATTCCCCAGATATCGTCACCCTTTCTGAGCGCTCTCCCTCCGTGCTCCTAATTCTGGCTGCACTCTCTGATAGGGTCTGCCCCTCACTGTGGGAAGAGAGAAAGGCACTGTGCTGTGAAATCATGCAGACTTGGCACAGCCCTTTACCAGCCAAATGGCCTTAGGAAAGTCACACACTCATAGCTCCATTTCTTTCTTTGAAGCACATAATAATAAAGCCAATGGTAGGCAGTCAAGGGCTTGCATGGATGTTATACAGATTGAAATATCCTGGCAACTTCCAGCTCCAGGTTGTTTCATCTCTAGGGTCTTCGTAATCCTACATGGAGGCACAAGCTCTATTTGTCTCAATTTTTCTATCTGGAAAAAGAACAATAATATCGACCTTGATATTTTAGGAATTTTTTTTTAAATGTTGTTTAAAGTATCTACCACAGCACCTCACATTGAGTAGACACTCAGTAAATATTAGCTGTTATTTTCATTAATTATTTTCATTAATTATTTGCCTATTGACTAATTAATGATGACAGCTAGCATATTTTAACCTTTGATAATTAATAAATCATAGTGAAGATACTTATACATATTTATAAACCAGTAGATTGGCTTCCTTAATGTTATTTCTTCCCAGACTCCTTTCTCCTTGATTTCCAATTTAAAAAACAACAAAAACATACTTGATTCATGTTTTAATCAGTATTTTGTTTGTTTGTTTTTGCTGTTGAATTGTAGTAGTTCCTTATATATTTCGCGTATTAACCCCTTATCAAACATATGGATTGCAAATATTTTCTCCCATAGGTTGCTATTTCACTCTGATAATTGTTTTCTTTGCTATGCGGAAGCTTTTCAGTTTGATATAGTCCATTTATCTATTTTTGGTTTATTGCCTTTATTTTTGGAATGCCAGGAACTATGAGGAGGAGAAAATAGGGAGTTTCTGTTCGATAGGTATTAAATTTCAGTTGTGCAAATGAATGCATTCTCGAGATCTGCTGTATCACATTGTGCTTGTCGTCAATACGGTACTGTACACCTAATTGCTTAAGAGGATAGATCTCATTTTAAGTGTTCTTATCACAACTTAAAAAGTAAATAAATAAATAAATGAAATTACTGGTAGTATGGTGCTACCATACTTATAAATGATGTTTCACAACTCTCAAGAGTAGCGTATTCTTGGTGTTAATGTATCTTTTATGACAAAGAGGCAGTGACAGTACAATGGATAACTTCCATTGAAGTTGTCAAGCTCCAAATGGCAAAGTGGAAACCTAATGTGTCCACAGAATAACCTAACATAGTGCCTCCATCATAGTGGATGCTGAATAAATAATTGTGAAATAAGCAAATGAATTAATGAAGAAAAGACTAAGTACCTCAGGTCAAAATCTATACCAGGCACTTATTCAACAATATTTATTGAGCACTTACTATGTATCAACCACTGTTTCAGGATCTGGGGATACTGAAGTGAACATAACAGCCCTGTGCTCATGAAGCCTATATTGTAGGAAGCTAAAAGAGCAAAAATTAATTTAAAAATACATATATATTAGATGTGATAAGTGCTATAGACAACAGCAGATCAGGGTAAGGGCAAAGGGTATGTGGGAAATTTTTGGGAAATGTATCAATTATTATATAACAAACTACCTCAAATCTTAGTGCCTTAAAACAACAACTATTTTATCTGCTCACAGTTCTGTGATTCAGCTATTTGGTTGAGTTCCACCAGTTGGTTCTTTTGCTTGTCTCTTCTGGGGTCATTTGTGAGGTTGTAGTCATCTGGCAGTTCAAACCGGGTCTGGATAGTCTAATATGGCCTCAACTTATGTACTGTGTTTCCCCGAAAATAAGACCTAACCAGAAAATAAGCCCTAGCATGATTTTTCAGGATGACGTCCCCTGAACTTAAGCTCTAATGTGTCTTTTGGAGCAAAAATTAATATAAGACCCGGTCTTATTTTTGGGGAAACACAGTAGTTGGTGCCAGTCTCTCATCCTCAATGAGGCTAGCCGGGGTTACCTCGCATGATAGCAGAATATCAAGGTGATAAGAGTGGAAACTGGAAGATTTCTTAAAGCCTAGGCTCAGAAGTCCTACATCACTTCCAATGCATTCTGCTGACCAAATCAAATCACACAGGTACCAAAATTCAAAGGAAAAAGAAATAATTTCTACCTCTTGATGAAAACTTGTATAGAATTTGTAACCTACTCCAGATTGGGAATTACTGTTTTATATCATATAGTCAGTGGCAACATCTTTGGTAGGATGATGTAAGGGCAGAGACTTACATGATGTGAGGACATACTCCGCGTGGATATCTTTGAGGAGTACATTCTGGGTCAAGGGAATTTCCAGCACAAAATGCCAAGGTGAGAAAACAAGGAGCTCATTGTGGTTGGAAATGATGGACAAAGGCCAAGTATGTTTAGGAGATGAAGGTAGAGAGGTAATGACAGACCAGGTAGTATAGTCCTTATAAGCTATAATACGGTCTTTGCCTTTTACTTCAAGTGAGATAGGAAGAACCATTGGTAGAGTTTAGAAAAGATTGACATGATTTGACATATGTATCAACATGATGTCTCTGACTGCTGTGTTGAAACTGAACTTCAGAGTAAGGTGACAAGAATGGAAACAAAGAGCCTAGTGATGAGATTTATCCAGAGGAGAGATGACGGCGGCTTGCAATATAAAGGTAGAACTGATAGCTTTTTTCTGGAATTTTTAAAACTGATAAGGCAGAAAACATTTTTGGATTGTGTAAAGTCTTCTCAACCAGATTCCCAGCTTTGCTAAGAAAGAAACTGTTATTTCATTTATTTAGTTTATTGTAATGTGTGTTTTCTACTTTATCATTTGAAAAGCACTCACTAAATACTTATTGATTGGTTAGTGAAGACTCAGGCCTTGCTTCCAGATTGAACATAATCACTACAGGATGCTGAATTCATCATCAGATGATGTTTGAAGACCAAAAGCAAATAGATGAGCCTATCAAGATCCATTGATACTCTTCAGATTGCATTTGTGCTATATGCTCCAGGACAGCAAATGAATTAGGTCTAAGACAATATGTCTGGATCCAGCAGTATTAAAAACCACCCTTGAAATGTAAATAATTATTGCATTAATTTCACAAACATTTATCATTAAGTCCCTGCTAAGTGAAAAGCAGTGTCTGAGATTCAAAGTCAAACACGATACAGTTCTCAAAAGGAATAATCTAGCTTGTTGTGGAAAGTGTTAATTTTATAAATGAAGAAAGTGAGGTGAATTTATCAACTAATCTAGTGTTGGATGGAAAGCATTAATAGGCAGTGAGGAGTTTGGCGAAGATCTAAGTGTAGAGTATTCCTGGAACTAGTTCATTTATAGATAACAAATTGGAAATAACAAAATGTTATGGTGGACCACCAGGCACAACAGAGTGGACAATAACTGTTCTTCCTCGTGGTAATGAAGGAACATGCTTCTAAATATCATCCCAATGAATGAAGTATATGTGCTTTATGCTGATGTTACTCTTTACTCTTTAGACACATATATAAAGAGTGTGTGTGTATGTGTGTGGGTGTATATATACATAATACTACATAGGAGCATTATGATAATTGATATAAAAATAACTTTGACTAACAGTCTTCCATTGAATCAAAATACAGAGGATATTATTTTTTAGAAGGAAAAAAACTTACAAGTTACCCATTTTCATGTTTTCAGAATTTGGAATTTAAACTTTAGTTATCACCCCATACAGTAAATGATCTCATAAGGAGATGGAAGATGCTTTATGTCATGAAAAATTGGTAGAAAATCTGTTTTTCTTTAAGGTGTCATCAGATATATCACTTTAAAAAATAGAATGTAAACTATAGAGTCTGTCTATCTTGAGCTAACTTTATCTGTTGTCAACTCATATTTATTAAAACTATGACAGTAGTGCCACAGTGTTTGCAAGTGTAAATAGGCATGACATTCATATCTTCTTACAACTTCATAGGACAGATTCATTATATTCTGTTTTAAAACAGGTGACAATTAAAATTTAGCATTTCAAAAATCTCTAGTCTGGAAATGAGAAGTCCATCTTTGCTTCTCTGTGACTTAAAACAGGTTTCCTAAAATCACTGTACTTCACTTTCCTCATCTATACAACTAAGTGGTTGGGATAGATCAGTGGTTCTCAACCTTCGCTGTATACTAGAATCATCTGGAGAAAACTAGAAAAGTAATAATGCCCAAGGTCCCACCCAGGGTTTAATTTTTTAAAGGTCTCCAGGTTACTTTAATATACAGCAGGAGTTGAAAACCAGTGTACTAAATGATCACAAAGGTTACTTCTAGTAAAATTTTCTAATTTTATGATTCATTGTGTTTTGACATAGTAACAATTGCTAGAAATACCAATGCTCTCAGTATCTTCAATGTCCTGAAAAATATAAATTACCTTCAAAGACTTCTTCTACTCAAAATTGAGAACATCTTGTCAACTGTACTCCAAAATTTTCTGTATTATGAGATAACTTGCAACAAGAGCCATATATGTGTGTCATTCATTTGGGTGTAACATATACATTAAAAAATAGCATAAGTTTATCTAAGTCTTAGAAATTAACAACATTTTGATTGGGGAACAACTATTTTCTTTCAGTATGCAAACATTGTAAAGACAGTTTACTAAGAAATTGTGTGTAATTTTTTGAATTGCTATTTAGCTATTTTGATTTTTAATAAATTGACCATTGATATCCTAAGATGTAATAAACCTACTACAGTGTGTAACTTAATAATAAATACTTTATACATTGATTTATTATGAAGCAGAATAGACAGTTTTTTAAATGATTGATTCAAGTGAAATATTTGGTTGTAATCGTATTTCAAAAGATAAAAGTTTGATTTCTTGAAACAGTTTCGAAATGCCCTATAAGTTTTTGCTATCAGTTTTTTACTAAACTTTTTGTTGCAGTGAACAGATAATTTTTCCTTTAATCTTAAATACTAGAGAATATTGTCACATGCAGTATTATTTAAAGTTCCCATAAAATCAAGAACCCAATGATATACTCAGATCGAAAAAGAAACTGTAGATTCTTAGGAAATTGGGGAAAGGCTTCTGATAAATATTAACCTGGGAAGTAATAGATGTTATGTCTTATATTTTCACAGAGTTCTGTGCTTGTGGGTATATACTTTTGAATACCTGGGACAGGCAGACTCTTTTCTTCTTTTAGCCAACCTAATAATAGGTAGAAATAAAAGAGATGCAGATGACAGCTACAGCTAATATGGAGGAATGTAGGTGTAACCAACAAAGAATATGCTAGTTGTACTGAATTTCTGCAGACCTAATTATTTTTGGAAACTACTTGAAAAAAATGTTAATGCCCAGGGAAAACACTATAAAAAAGAAATATGTGATTTCCAGTATAATATGTATGTCTATATCATCATTCTGTGTTTGCTTCTGACATTATCAGTCTGTTATTCTTATTATCTTTAATGTTCATACATATTTCATTGTATTTGTTTGCCCTATGGGTGACAACCTAAACTTAATAACTAAGAACAATTCACAGATATGCTATTAATCATAGCATGTGAAACTATGACATTGGAAGAATAATGAGACTGATGGAATAGTCCACATGTTTAAAAACCTTGTTGTATACAGACTGGGCAAGCTGTTTTGCTTCACATTACCTCTGCAATATATCAGTTTGCCTGACTACGTCTCCCTGAAATCAATCAGACACATGTAGCATGCTTTCAAAGAATTTTGTACAGTAGGATTCAGCTATGAAGTGTTTGAAAATACAGTGGACATGTATTATAGGTTTTATAATAATAGTTACATGTACGTATGCTAATGATTTAAACACTAATTTATAAGAGTTTTATATAGTTTTAAAACATCAAGAGATTTTATGAAGCAGTATTAAATGTAGTATCAGAATGGCATCACATGTCATATTACTCAACTCTCGGGAGTGACCAAATGTAGAAATTACCCCTCACCTTTTAAGATCCTCTCTCCTATTCATCTACAAATTCTGGTGTTCTATCAGATGCATTATCCAATGCATTATTTTATTTCTTGTTTTAAACTGTAAAGAGCACATTATGCTATATTCAGTCATTCATGTTATTATCCAATGGATAATAATATCATAAATTTAACTAAGGGATAATAATTACAAAGAAAGTTAAGAACAGAGGTTATGTAGCCTCAAAAAAGCTGTATCTGAAAAGGAGAGTGTGATTAGAAACATTTCATGCTGTAGGGAGTGAAAGACTAAATAAAACATGGAGACCAGTGTCGTTTACTTCCCAATTTTGCCTGGGGCTGGGTCAGGTCAGCAATGCAATCAGTGTACAAAGTAAAGTAAATTGACCTACTTTTCTAAAGATGTCAAAATGTACATGATCTTTAGAGTCTAGCAATATTATGTTGAACAGACTTTATAACTGACAGCCAAAGTTTAGTGATGCTAACATTTTCTTGAGTAAACAAACTTTCATTACTTGGATATATATAACTTTGTCTTATATGAGGTCTATTTATAGTAAAGTTTTTTTTCATCGTTAAGGCTTTGAATGAGTTTACTGGTCATAACCACATAATGTAAAAGTGTAAGTACTGGACTCCATCTTAAAAGCACAGATACTGCATTACAGTAAAGCTGTCATCCAGGATGAATAATGCAGATTTTATGTTTTAAAACATGGCAGATTGTCTTAAATGTATCTTTCTTCTTTAAACTTTAATCAGTTGAGATAAATGTTTTTCATTTGGCCTTAACTGTTTGTCACAAGAAGACAAGAGCTAGACAGCTAATGAAATAAATTGAAGTGCTGCTATGGTTAGGTAGAATTGGAATTTAATACTGTTGCAGTTGGTTGAAGGAATAATTGATATATTATTTTTAATTTGGTATGGTTGCATGACATCACAAGAAGGAAAGGAGACCTATCAAATTCTGAATATGCTAATACTAGAAGTATTTGGGTGAACTTTAGTATAATTTTTATGTAGCTCTCCCCAAATACAGTGTATTCCTTCTTAAAAGAAGTTGTAATTAAGAGTATTTTGAGTTATGAATATTAATATCAAATCATGAATATTAAAAAGATATTACTTTCAGATACCAAAAAGAGAGCATATGAATTTTATTCTGTAGCTCAACTTGGAAGTCCAACTGTCACAAAGAAATCTGTCTCATTGAAATCTCTCAGAAATAGATTGCATGCCTTTTTAACCCAGTAGCTTTAGGCGTTCAGAGACGAAGTAGGTGAAATCAAAAGTACCCTATCAAAATTAACATCAAGCCACGTGTTATCTTCTTTGGGTTTCAGAGTAATTTTAACTCAGATAGTAACTTGGTTTAAAATTTAAACACACACATACACACAGGTTTGCTAGTTGGAGAGTTTCCATGCCTGGGGGAGGGGAGGTGATAATTGGCGCAGTCAGTATACAACACATGTAATGATAATAAAGTTGATTGGTTAAACTAGATAGCTTACTTTTTTTTTTTCTTTTCTGCCTCTTCCTGTAGTGTAGTTTAGCCAGGGGGTGGAAGAATTCTCCCCCATCCTTCCTCCCTGCTAAGAAGGTGTAGGTTGACACCATTTTATTGTTCTGCTGGGGTGAAAAATAAACCATATCCTTGAGGATTTTGAATGGCTACACTGAAGAGAAAATTGAAGTAGGCCCTCTTTCCCCCTGCCCACCAGACTTTGGGGTAGGGTTAGTCTTATAAATGTTCTAGCGGAGTTGGGGTTAGCTTAATGTTTCTACCCCAGGGCAGAGAGGCGGGACAGGGGAAGAAATGTCAAGGGCTTCAGAGGCATGTTGGGTTGAGTAAAATGTGGAGTGGAAAGCTTATCTGAAACCCACCCCTCCCCTGGATACCAGGCACAAGCAATGAGAATCGGAAGCAGCTGATGCCGCTGCTGCTGTTTCCCGTTTCCAGGGTGAAATTTTCACAGCAGCTAATTTTAAAGGGAGGAAAAATCCCTAACCGGCAGCAGAGAAGATCCTATCAACCCAACCCAAGCTATGTAACCTTTTAGGCAGGCTTTTCAGAGAAATCCGCATTTTAAAAGCAAGCATTCACAATCCAAAAATACGGGACGGGAATCAGAGCTGGTATGAAAATATGAAAAGCCTCTCTACACTCTGAGTGTTTGAAACGATCCGATGAGCATAGGAAGTGGCTGCCAGCGCTCTGGCGGCTCCTCGTGCTGCCGCCGCCGCCGCTGTTCCTCGCAGAGGGCTGGACAGAGCTAGTCCCGGTTTCAGCACCCACAGCGCTGGACAGCTCTCTGCACGCCGCACCACCGCCTGCTTGCTTTTTCCAAACACTCTCGCTTTGCATTACTGGAGATGCATCTAAATTACATCCTGTTCAACAACAAGTAGATTTTTTTTTTTCCTGTACGGGAATTACAGTAGACAATTCTCATAATTAAACTGCATTTTCTTCTTTACGGATTTGGCTGTCAGGCGTATTTATCCCGATCTCCCCCTTCCCCCCCTTACCCCCCTCCCCCCTTGCAGGAACGAGTCTTTGGGAACGTGGTCCACCCAGGGATGTAAAACTGTGCTTACCGATGCATCCCATACGAAATGCTTATGTGATCGTCTCTCTACCTTCGCCATTTTGGCTCAGCAACCTAGAGAAATAGTAAGTAACAAAGGGAAAACACGGCTTTAATGCAAAGGCAGGGACAATGTGGCGAGTGTTTCTCCAGGGAACTGCATTTTAATGGGGAAATGGAAAATGTTGCAGGGTGGCAAAATTGGGTTCGTCTCCTCCTTAGCTACAGTAGCATGGTGAAATGAATTGTAGTTGGTGTGCTATAAGTAAATTCTACTGAATTGTATGTCTTCTAACTTGAAATTTCTGCAGTATAGTTTTGAGGGTATGCTCCAATCATATTGCTAATATGCTGCAAACTTTCAAATAAAAATAATTGCCAACTTATCCTGTATTTTATAACTGGAAAGCTGTTCTGGGGAATTTGTGAGGATACTGTTGGTAGTAGAATGAAGACCCCAGACACTACAGCCAAACACATTGCATATCTGCATTGGATATTTTCAGCACAGGTTTTCTGGGGGTGTCCTTGGATATTTATTTTTAAAAAATCATATGAAGTTCTCATGAAAGAATGAACTGTCAAAAACTGTAAAATCATTCCTTAAAAGTATATAGGTTTGTAAAACTAGTTTCTGAAATAGACAACTGTATAAACTGTCTAAAGAAATTTAATATTCTCATCAAATGTATTTTTAAAAATTATTTCAAAAACTGAAATACTGAAAAATAATTAAGATAACTGTGATTTTCTGTCCAAATTTGGCCTAAATATGGATCACTCTTCTTACTTATTTTGATAACCAAGAGAATACCTAACATAATTTAATGTGCTTATCTAAGGTATGGAACACAGTTGATCTTAAAGTGTATTTCTTCAGACTTCCAATATTAAAAAAATGAAAAACAACAGATTTTATTAGTTATTTTCATGTTAGTGTCTCAGGAAAGAAACCTCTCATATCATGACTGCTTGTACTCTTTATATATGTTTTAAAAGATTTAAGACTTATTTTTCAAGGTCATGTATTTAGGGACTAATACTGGCATTGTGGAAATTATCTATACATATTTTGTTCATAGAAAAAAAATCACAAAATATATTCTAAAGTCTTGAAATTTGATTTTCTTCTATATCCTCAGAGGCCAAGCAGGTGAAATTAAATGAGAGAATACTTAGAACAAAGTTGTCAAAAGTCAGAAAGTTTGAAAATTTTTCAATATCTAGGTACCAGATTCGGGTCACATAATGAGTTGTAAATGGGAGGATCAAAGTAAATTTTACCAAAAAAAAAAAAGAAAAAAACTCTACAAAAACATATTGTGAAATAACTCAACTGTAGTTAGTTAAAGCAGATGTTTCCAATTTTAGCTAGGGAAAATTGAACATGTGAATGTTTACCAAGTTGTAGTTTTAATTATTTATTTTAGAGAGCCGTAAGTGGCTAATATAATCAAGTATTTAAAACTGTAAGGCCTTTATTACTTTGCAGTGGAAGGGGGGGGAGCTAGACTTAGTGATTTTAGAGGTTGAGAATATGTGAACAGAGTGGTAACTGAGTAATTATCTGGTAACTATAACAACTATCTGGGCTATTTTTGAATGTTAGGATAGTTTTGCTGAGTTTAAAAGTTATTTTAATTTAAAAATTCTCTCTCTCTCTCTCTTTTTTTTTTTTTTTTTTTCGTTTCCTTTGTTTAATTTACAGATCATGGAGTCCTCTGGTACACCTTCAGTTACCCTAATAGTAGGCAGTGGACTTTCTTGCTTGGCCTTGATCACTCTAGCAGTTGTCTATGCAGCATTATGGAGGTAAGTAGTCAATTAATATACGTGAAATGGAATGCTCTGTTTTTCAGAGTTAAATCAGGGAATATGACAACCATTATTATATCTCCTTCTTAATTGACTGGAAGAAGTATTTTTAGAATCATTATAATTGCTGTCATTGAACTATAATAAATGAGCTCAATAATAATAATAATAATAAATAAGTGTTTACCTAATTTTCTTGCCTATATTTGCCTGTTACAAGAAAATAAAACACCTGCACACTTTTCTTTCCAGTTCAAATGATGGTAACCATGCTTATCCCCAAGCATGGTACTCTTATACCCCAAGTTCAGTCTAAGTGTGGTTTCTATTTATCCCAATTGCTATTGAACTTGACAGTTGAATTGGTACTAACTAATTTCTCTGTTACAGAAATATGGTGTCTAAATTCTTAAGTTTTAAACATGCTTTCAGTATGTCCCAGACAATAAGTAAAATCTTCTATAATATTAATGCACTAACATAATACCACAATGCTCTAGAAAAGAACTTTGGTTGAATGTTTTGACCAAGTAAGATTTTGACAAATTGATTAAAAGATGTCAGAAAAATACATAAACAAGGGTGATTGAAAAAAAATGTGTACACTATTTAAAATTGCACCTGCTTGGTATTATGAAAATTTAGTGTTTCTAATTGATTGGTTTTTATTCTATTAATAAAATTGACTTGGGATGTTTATTATGTCTACTCATATATATAACCAGTCAATAACCAAATGTTAAACATTTTTATATCCATTTTGATTATTAAAAAATATTCTAAGAGCAGTTAACTATATTATTAAATAGATAATTCTGTATTATTTCCTTAAAAATTATAATATTAAAATCGCAAAAGTAGCCAATCTAGGATTTTACTTATATTTTACTAAAGATAAAAACCAATTTAGGTGAAAAATTAATTAAGACAGTAAAATTGTCATGTTTATAATAAAATAAAATATGTATACATTCTTGGTCCATTGGCACAGATGTATAATAGAGGTTCTACCTTCCTGTGAAGGAGTTACCTGGTAGTGAAACATTAACAAAGTGAGACAATCTGATAAAATATGACCTATCCCAAGAAATGAAGGAAATGCTTGGTCTAGGCATGGTGTAGTAGACAATAGAATCCAGGGTTCAGGGCTCAGTCAAGCAGGCATCATTCTGGTAGTGCAAGAACAAGATAGATAAAGGGTGGGAAGAGGACAACTTTCTCTTCCACAGTTTCCTGAATGTCACTTCTCAGAAAATGAGGCAATGTTTAAGGGCCTGGATACCAGGTAATCATAATAGCATCATAGCCCATACTCACTGAAGTATTTAGAACTAGGTTTCTATTTCTCAGCCCTTAGAGTTTAGGCACCAGTTTCACCTTCTCTTCACCCATCAGTACATATAGCTAACACTAGCACAAACAATGTCAGTATAAATGATATAAAAAAATTTGTAAAAGTACAGGATTAATTAGTCCATAATAAAGTTTTCTTCAATCTAGAAAATCCAGTAAAATCACTAATTGCAAGTTTCCTAAGAATTACCAAGACATCTGAAAGGATCGTTCAAAACTTGACATGAGACCAAGAAGTACAGAAGAGAGTACCTAGAAACAACATAAATTTGGGTTCCTAGCAGTTTGTTTTTATTTTCTAAAGATTTATAAAATATATGACTATCAGAATTATTTTATATATAATATACTATTTTTAAATTTGTTGGTGTTCCATGTAGTTCATTACAAATGTTCATCAAAAAATTAATACACTAAGTTATGGTCTCTTTATCTATAGATATCTTCTGTGGACAGATTATTACATCAAATTGCAGCAGGGCATGTCATTTTAATTCATGCATTCAGATGATTCATTCACAAATTTTGTCTAAAACATCAAACACATTTACGAAAAGTACTGAAAGTTGAAATACTTTATAGTAATTTTTAAGGCAATAATGTAACTCGTTATTAAGGAAAATGGAAACATCTACAGTCTTCAGAGTGGTCAGTCTGGGCCTTTTATTACCATGATTTTCCTATTTACAGGGCAAATGATATCACTGAAATCCTTTTAATAATGTCATCTATGTGCTGGAGCTGTCATGGAAGCCATTAACATCATATAAAGGGTCACTTTTGTGCAGCCCTTAAACTTTTTATGTTGCATCTCCCAGACACACACACACACACACACACACACACACACACACACACACACACAGAGTAAACCATAATGTTTGATTATGTTTTCAGCATCCCAGTATGTGGTTTATTATATTTTTAGATACTATTGAAGCAACGATAGTGTTAAGTAACTCTTGAGACCATTTTGTAGTGAAAATCAACCTAGGTTAGTCCCATTTGGGTTCATTTTGTGAAGAAAGGAAATTTCTTTTATAATTAAAAAAATGCTTTTTATATTTTATTGTTACTTCTGTTTTGTTTTGGTTTCTCTTCTGAAATATTTGATGGAATGTGGGGCTTTTGCCTAAATATTTTTCAAAGACAAAGAGAAAGAACTTTGGTAGATTTTACGTTCCAAAGAGTACCTCTAGATCTGTGGCTCCCCCATTTCACACTGCACAGGAAAGCCCACACCTGCTGTGGAAAGTGATTCCATGTCCTAATACAAATTGAACAGTTTCAAACACACAGCAAGTACAAGTGTATCTTTTTGTTGCTGTCACTAAGTGATTTACTATGGGGTACAAACAAAATAGCTGTTACCTTTTCAAGGTAAACAGCTGGTAGAACATTTGATTCTGAGCAGTTTTCTCCAAGGCTTACATTTTTGATGCACTTAAAAATTATATAACAGCTTGTATAAACACTTCTTCATAATGGTTAAATATGGCAGACACCAAGTAATTTTCTAGCCTAATGACAAATTATTATTTGTGGATTGTATTAGTTTTTAAAGATAAGGATTCATTTTATTTATTTATTTATTTATCTATTTATTTATTTGTTTGTTTGTTTGTTTGTTTTTTGGAACAGTTATTCAAGAAAAATAAAATATAAAGAGTAGCAGCCTGAGTATATAAAAATACTTGAGTGGATGAAATGGTGAATGAAAGTATTCATAGTTTCATAAAAGTAATGGCATCTTTTTAGTAAATTAGCGATATTTCAGAATCTGTGGTTTTCATTTTTGATTCTCAGAGTTTCTATTGGTTGATTTCTTTGATAATATTTAACATGTTATATACATACATATATGCAAAGATAATTATACTGATTAATATATTTACAATAAATTTTATACTTTTAGTAAAAAAAAATATATACTGATAACAGGTGTACAACTTAGGCCCTGTCGGAAATACCATGTTGTCCCCACTGATGTCTAAAGAATAAATAAAATTCTAAAGGACTCTGGGACATGTCATGTCACTACAATTGGGTCTCTAAGCATAATCTTTATTGTTTAAAAACCTGTTTTCCATGTTTTTCTCTCTTGTAAAGTTTGTGTTTTATTGTTTCTCTTTCAATATGAATTCCAGCAGTTTGCATAATATAGAATTCTTGATCTTTCTGTTGAATTTTAAAGTTGGACACTCTTTCTCTCTCTGGCTAGGTACATACGGTCTGAGAGGTCCATAATTTTAATTAACTTCTGCCTGTCTATCATCTCATCCAACATCCTCATACTGGTTGGACAGACTCAGACACATAATAAGGTATGACTGATGATTATTCTGATTCTCTGTGTGTTTATGGTTTGACGTAAAGTTGCTTATTGATAATCTAAACATTTGTTCTAGTTAAAATAGAGAACTTTTGACAAAATTGTTTTAAAAGAAAATTATTTTATTGGTTTCTGATTAACAGTATTGACTCTTCCTGACTGGGTATACATTTCCATGGCTTAATTTCTTGGGATTGAGAGGTTGTTTACAATAGTAAAAATATATGTTTGTTAAACATTATATCAAAGCTGTATGAGTTCAAAGCCTTGGAATGTCAAAAGCACAAATTTTGATTCATTATCCTTATTGTAATAGGATTGCTTGTGTTTTTGTCCAATTGATTACATACTTATTCCTAAAAGTCAAGTATAATTGCTAACAAGTGCAATATACATCTTGAAAATCCTGCCCCCCAAAAAACATTGTTTATAGGCAATAATCAAAGAAAATATTAAGTGAAAGCTCTGTTTTATGCCTTTCAAAAAGTTTTACTTAACCAAAAACATTTTGATACTTAACCAACATTACAATTCTTTAACTGCATAGTAATTTTCAGCAGAATGTAAAACTATAGGCCCTATTTCTATGAATTGACTTGAGATGAATGACCGTGGTTTGTTCCAGAAATGACTGTCAGCTCTCTTTACTAAACTACCCTGAAATACATTCCAAGAAACCTGTAATAGCCATCTTAAATTAACTTATCCCTACCTCAAAGGAATTCTGGTAAACACTGCTTTAATAACATGTGTTGATCAATCCGGGCCTCTTTTTTTCTCAACTTGTTAAAATTTTCAAGTACTAAAGCCAATAATTGAACTTTTTTCCCACAAGCTGTCATTTAAAAACAAATCAAATGTACTTTCAGTAGGTTATTTTGATATATTAGATATTTGTAGGACATATATCAATGTCAAGGATTATGGATAGTTTATTTTGCTAACCTACACTCCTAAGACTGCTGATTCCCACCCAAAGAATCTGATTTTGGATCTGGATTGGGCCTAGGAAACGCTCAGGTGATTCCGATTTCTTCTTGAGTCATGTTGCATTAAGCCAGGGGAAGAATCCAATGGAGATGTCACTAACCCCGAAGGACCAAACAAAAATAATAACTCAAGAATGGCCCTGGAGAAGTAAAAAGTACTTTCATATATTTGAATGTTTTGTTTTTTTCTCATTTCTTTTGGGTGTCTTGTTTTCTTAGAAATTGAATAAAAAGCATTCAAATCTGTTAACAGCCTGTTATAGGACAAATCATATCAGGTCCATGTTATGACTATTTAACATAAATTTTAAAAAAGAAATACATGGGGAAAAAACAGGAAGGAGAAAGACCAAAGGTGAGGGAGATGCCAATGGGAATTAGGAGGAAAAAAAATGTGCAAAATAACCAGCAGAGGAAAAATTGAGGCTAAATACTGGGACTGAAAGGAGGAAGTGAGGGGGAAAGAAGGAGAGTTGAAGGAGAGAAAATGTAACTGTAGGCCCTAAGAAATTAGGAAATTTCTCTTCCCCTTTTGGCTGTTCACTTGGGCAGGGCTTCAGATCCCTTAGAAATGCTTCTTTATTTGTTAATACCTATTCATAATTCTTCAACTGTTTATCCTCGAACCTCCTCCACCCAGAAAGGAGAGCTTCTCTCTGAAGTAGGAATTATTTACTGGGTCTGGGACCTAGAAAAACAATCAAGTTAGGAGGGTTAGCTGGAGGCCATAGTTTAGTTTCTTTTTTATGCCAAAGCCTCCCTTCCTGTCATTGTTTTCCCTCCAAACACTCTTGAGTTATGCCCCCTCTTTAGAATATGGAAAGCTGCATGGTTTTCTGTGGAAAATAGGCTTTTAAAACTGTTTCATGTTAAGTGGTCAAGTTTTTACAAGTTCTGAGCCAAATGGTGAAACAGAATTTTCCACAATGTTTGCTACATATTGCAGTGTTTATTGTCTAAATTATTATTGTCCAATAGAAATATAATGTAAGCCACAAATGCAAGCCACATATGTAATTATATTTTAGTAGTCACATTAATAAAGAGAAACAAATGAAATTAATTTTAATAGTACAGCAGGCCCTTGAATAACATCATTCTGTTCAACGTTATTTCTTTATAACATTGATGAGATGCCATAGGAACTTAATTCTTGTTTATATCAATTAGCCTATGGTAAAATGTGTTTCTTTATATCCTATTTTGTTTTCCTTCAAGTCGTACAACCTATTGACAACGTTAAGTGAGGACTTACTGCGTGTTATATTTAACACATATCCAAAAGATGACCATTTTAATATATATTTACTGTTTTTAAATGTTAATACAATATTTTACAATATTTTTTGTCTTAAGAATCTGCGTTTATTTTTTACTTATAGTACATCTCCGTTCAGACTAGCTCCATTTCAAATGCTCAGTGGCTACCCACTGCCAGTTAAAACCATATTGTATAGGTCTACATGGTAATAACATTCAGACATTAAAATGGTCTCAAGAAATTACATTCTTCTTGCATGTTTTGGCTTTCCCAGGTTTCTAATGTCCCTATTTTTCATGAAAATGTCTTTTTGATATCTGCAAACATTAGGAATGTCAAAGGCAAGATAAGAAAAGTCTAGTTTTATTTTTAATTTCTGATTATCAAGAATGGCTGGTATGGGCTTAGTTTAAAAAAAAATATGAATAAACAAAGTTTAGTGTCATTTGGATTCTCCCCACGTAATCAGCTACTATTAGATTTTACCTGGTTTTGGGACCATAGCGGTTCTGGTCCAGATAGACTATGTTAATTTTTGCTGCTACAGTTATTGATGCAGGTGGGAAGGAGCAGGTGGTGATGCTAGTGGTGATAAAGAAAATGAGAAATTATTGGTTTTCTTTTATTCTATGTTAATTTTGCTTTACTGCCTAATTAGGTGATCTTGCAAGCCTAGGGCAATTCACTATAGAGGGACTAGGTACAAAAAATGTAAAACACTGGGATTTTATTCCTAGTCATTCTCAACAATATCAAGTTTCCAGAGGGAATAATCATATATTTGATTATGATATGTGTGCTGAATTGAGTTCAATTTACCCTACTTCATTTTATATGTGAAATAGCATTATGCGAAAAGCTATGCCTGCTTTACTGTATTTAGGATTAATGAATTCTGAAAAAAAAAATTACAAATGAGACATCTGTATTTTTCTGTGTACATTCCAGGAAAGTGTTTTAAAAATGTAAACTATTGATCGGTGCCTACAGTATATTATGTAGGTTGTGTTAGGACCCCGTTGCTGCTGTGGGCATTTTGTAATTGATCAGATTCCTATATTTGAGGTCCCTGGTAAGTTTTGATTGATGCTTCAGTATTCTTCACTTGGAAAAATAGAAACATCTGAGAGACTTCTTGATCAACAAGTTATTTGGTATTGCCTCTGAGAGTTGTCATCGCTAGTCTGTGTGAAAACTGGCATTTGGTGCTGATGTCCAGAAGAGTTTTGAAGTGTCATACTGGGATCTTTCTCTGAATAGCTTGTTGAAATATAATTGACTCCGTTATCTCACTACTGAGTATCTCTGCTTTCTTTTGAGTTGGGATAGAAACAAGCTGAAATAATCTATTGTTAAATATATGATGTATTCAAATCTTTAAACTACAGATTCAATTGCTGGCAGCAAAAGAATCAAATGCAATTTCTTATATGCCTTCTTAAAATGCAGTTATAAAATTTAATTACAACTCACTTCATTATATTTCAAGCTTTCTCATCAAGCTTTGCCCTTTGATCTTTGTGCATTCATAATTTCAACCAAGATGTTCATATACCACTCAAATATTGTTTATTTGTAAAAAATTTCCATTGTAGCTTGAAGTAGGAATGTTTTTTGTTGAGCCAGGTAGTACTGTTTTGCAGAAAGCAAAGATTATTTTGAAAATAGACATATTCAGAGACTAGTTTCCTTAATCTCAAAAATATATATCTGCTACTTTCTAAAAGATTTCCAGATGATATATTAAAGGTTTCATAGCATTCTGTTTAACTGATGGAAGCCAAATTTGGCAAAACTCGTGTAGTTTTGTTATTTGTTTGTTGGTTAAATAATCATGGCCACCCAAGAAGTTTGAAATACTGAATAGATAGCTTCATTACCAGGTTACAAAGAAAGCAAGTCAAGTCCACATTCTATCACAGTCAGATATTTGTTAGATCGACACTTATTAGCAAATCAGGAGCAAAACCTGTTCTGTAAGTACAATGAGATCCTAGGTATTTCTTGTTTTAGATACTGTGACCATACTTTATATGCAACATTCAGGTGAGGTGAACACTCTAGAAGCAGGCTTCTGTGCCCTTCTGTCAGCGTCATTCAGTCAGACATCCTCCTAATCCAATGTCTTGACACACAGACTTTGAGCATAAAGCTGTGGGCCCATCTCTAAGAGGTGCAGGATACAAGTTTCATATAGTCCATTCAGGAGTAAGATGTGTTTAACTATATTAGCTAATTTACATAGCCTCAATGCCTTTATTTTCAAAGAGAACTCATTAATACATTCACCATAATGATTAACCAAACACTAGTTCATCAGTAAATACCAACCTTTGGTATTCAGTTTGATAATAAGTAAAGTGTTGGTTGTGGATGGATTTACCTAGATCAAAAGGACTTGGCAGTTGCCATTTCTGAAGTATGGCCCTTTCAAATATAATGCCAGCTGACCACCCTGTTCTGCCTATTCCGGGACAACTAGAAGTAAAGGTTAAATGACCCAGCACATATATAGCATCATAATGACGACACTCAGTGTTACAAAATAAGACATCGTAAAAAAACATCCTAAAACTTAAACATTTTGAAAAATAATACTCAAATATGAGAGGACAAATTTGGACACTAACTTTAGTCCTACAGACCTAGCAAAAGTCCTCAGTTTTGCATCAAGGGAAGCTTCCTGAATTATTTCACATGGGCAAATATTTCCTTAGGACTATTTTAGAGAAATTTCTCATGATTATTTATGTATGGACCGTTGAATTACATAAAGGGCTGTGTCTTTTCATTCAGTCATGCAAAAAATACAAACTTCCCTGTGTTGGAGCACTTTTTTAAAAGTCACATACTCTACAAATTTTCTTACTTCATTTTGTGCTTATTTACCCTTTATTAAGTGTTATGTTTTTGTTCTGTATTTTGTACAGAGATAATTAGTAAATGTGGGCCAAACTAGAAGACTATGGTTATTCTAGTGGAAGATGTTTTTGTGTTGCCAGAATTGTTATTTAAAACTAAAATCTTGAATTTGAATACCTCGAATCAGGTGACACACTCTCTAATTCACCTATTTACCCTGTGACTTTCTTTTGCCAGAGACCCAGATTCTTCACATGTTACTTACATGCCTGGCCTCTGAATGTATCTATTTGTTCAAGTTCTGAGAAGGAATATTGAATATATGTTTTCAGCTACTCCTTCTGTTCCTCCTCATACCCTATGACCCAGCCTGCCCCTCTTCTTGAGATTCAGTGGTCTTCATGCTTCCCTGGAGACATTCATCTCTCAGGTGGTGATGGTTAGGAGCAGGCATTTTAAACGAGATAGAGCACCTACATCTGCCACTTCCTTGTTGTATGATCTTGAGCTTGATACTCAGTCTCTCTAAACCTCAGCCTCTTCTTAGTATCCTTCTTACAGTGTTGTTGTCAAGCTGTCATGAGGTAACACCTTTGAAGCACTTGGTAAGCATTCCTTAAACAGTAGCTGTGATTATCACCATAATGACAATGATGACCCCCACATGTACATCTGATTCTATACTTCTCTTCTGAACTTCAGATTTCCTCATGTCCAGTTTTCTGCCTGCCACTGAGCTCACCATTCATGTCCCTGCCCCACATTCGAACATACTCTATAAAAATTGAATGTATATTTTCTGTAGTCTCCAACCCAGATACATCAGCTAGAACTCTGAGAGTTATCCTTGATGCCTCCTTCTCCCTCATGTAGTAAATCTAATAAGTCATCCACCTGTGCCAGTTGTACCCTCACATATTTCTCAAATCCAGCCATTTGCCTCTTTCAGGTATTAATAATTATATTCACTAGTCTACCACTCCCAGCATCTTTAAACCCATTCTCTACCTTGTTGTCCAAGTGATGGAGTTAAAATTCCAATCTGACCCCTCCACTTCCCTGTGCAAACGTGTACTGTTTTCTCACCTCCTACAGAAGTGATTTTTCAAACTGTGCTCAGACACAAGCAGTGAAACATGTTTTATTTATCTATTGAGGTTTCTTTTCATTGATTTGCTTGCATTAGTATGTTGGGGCTTAATAGTAAATTTTATTGAGAAAGAGTTGTGTAGTTTATAAAACTTGAGAAGCCTTGAACATGACCTGAGCTGACCTCTTCATTCTCCTTCTGTTTTACTGATGTATATTCATCACACCAGCAACGTCAAACTGCTTACAGTTCATCAAAATCATTCTGTAGCTTGTTCTTTGCTACCTTTCAGCCTATAGCACTGTTATTCTCCTCTACCCCACCTGATTGCTCAGACATCTTCATCCGTCTCTTGTTCATTCTCTGACAATCTGCTCAGTCCTCTCGTCCTGTGGGAAGCCTTCCTTTTTCCTCCACTCTCAGGTACACCAGCTCTGGGGCGCCATGATTCCCAGCGCATACCTATAATCTTGTATCATTACCTGTTTTCAACCAGACCATGAACTTCTTAAAGCAGGGCTAGGTTACAGTCGTCGTTAAATTTACTGCCAACATACAGTCTCAGTACAGTAACTATATAATAAATATTTATTGACTGATTGAGTAAATGCATTTATTTAAGTTCATCCTTTAGGCTTATACCAATGGAGCTAATAGCTGTAGTTAGTTTTATAAGGATTAGTGTCCCTAGCTCTAGATAAAACGTAAGCCAATATGGTGATAAAGACTATTTTCCTGAGGCTTGTTTTAAGCTGTGATTGATGACATACTTTAAGATGAACCAGTCCCTCATTTTTAGTTAAAGAGACTCTGAAACCTAGCAAATGTGGCACTCCTTCTACAGGGACGTAGTCGAACACAAGTCTCGGGCCTATGCTGTAGTTGCTTCGGAGAGTGTCAGATCTACTTTGACTACCTTCTGTTCATTTATCCTCAGGTGTTTGTCCAGAAGTGTCCTCTAGGCAATGGAAAGGGACGCTGTGATTTGAGCAATTCTTAGTTTCCATCCCTGCCCCACAACCTTTTAGATCTGGCCTCCATGATTTCTCAGCTGGACTTGCATAACATCCTTCTAACTTTGGTCTGATCATTCAGTCTTTGTTTGCATTAGCCCATCCTTCATATTATCGTGCAAAAGATTTTAAATGTGAGGAAAAAGTAAACAACTGTTTATGGCATTCCCTGTTTCCAACTCTTCAATGAGTCTGTAGGGCTCATGAGATTAACTGCATTTTCTGAACGTCACCCACATTCAGGTTGTCCCTCGTATTTAAGTTGACTTTGTGGAAAATAAAAATGGCACTCCTAGGTAGATGAGTTATAAAAGTACTCCTCTCTCTCTCCAGGCTAAGGTAGCCTCTGGAGGACTTCTGGCCTCCCATTTCTGCTCCATCCTGGAGGCCATGTCTCTGTGCTTTCCAGGATACCCCATGTGCAACAGAACCCCCCTTGACTCTATGCCTTTGTACTTGTTTTTACTTTGATAAACTCCTACCACCTATTAGGAGTTGGTTTATACAAATAATCTTAGTGAAGTCCTTCAACACTCCTTTCTGCTTCCATAGCATGTGGTATATACCTCTGTTATTAGCACCAATCACATTATTCTATTACTATTCATTTACTGACCAACTTTGCCCACTGTACTCTGATTCTCAAGGGTGATGTTTTCTCTTGTTTCTAGAGTTTAAAACCACTAATATTAGTACTTCTTTTATACCTGGTATGAAATCAATAAATGTTGAATGAATGCATGAATGAAGCTGTAGTTTTATCTATTAAATGAGGGATAATATTACAGGAGTATAACCACTTCTACTTTGGGGGACTATTTGAATAATTGCAATGTATGTCAATTTTTGTTGTTGTTTTATGTTTTCCTCAACTCCTTTCTCATAAAGACTTATAGAATACTTTTGAGAAATTCCTGTGATAAGGATGGTTGAGTTAAATCAGATTTTATTTTGATGCAGGAATATTTGAAAGAAAATTTAAGCACTTGAGTGATTCTCAAGGAGTCTTACAGAAAAATTATAGATTAACTGTTGTTGTTTTTTTTTTTCTCCCCGGGAATCAAACCAGTGCAAAAATTTAAAATGTCTCCCTATGTATGACTTTTATACTTGCCCTCTTCTCAGGGCAAAATATGAACTAGTCAGAAGTTTGGCTAATGTCAAGAAGAGAGCCATGTTGTATAGTTATAGCTGATAATGTTTATGAAAATTCTGAGTAAACTTTAAAGTATTGAAGTGCTAAATAAATATCATATAAATGAATTATTTTAATTCAGAGATATTCTCACAAAAAGGAAACGTCCTTGAAGTAGATTATAATAGAGTTTTTAATGGTCCATTATTCTAACTTTGAGGCTATACTTCTCAGGTAGCGAATATGGGATGAAGAGAGTAGAACTTAGATTATCACTAAAGATCATTTGACCAAGGCAAAAATTGTCTCAGTGTGAGATTGAAATGGGATGGAGAGTATAAGGGAAGAACGCCTTTCACAAATACTTCAGAATCTAATTCAAGGGCTGGAAAGCTTTTTGGGTAAAAAGCCACATAATAAGTATTTTAGTCTTTATGGGCCATATAGTTTTTGTCACTACTTAACTATGTTGTTGTAGCTCAAAAGCAACCACAGACATAAAGAAATGGTTGGATTTGGCATGAGGTCATTGTTTGCCAACTCTGGGCAATCTTGAGTTTTCTAGAAGCCTCTAGCATATATGCAAATAGAAGAACTACAATGTATGGTGAAGGCAGCTCATTTTTAGGCTAATGCCTTTATGTACAAATGACCTTCAGTTCTGAAGCGTCTACCCAAGGTTTAGCCTTTGGAACTGGAACAGAAGACCTTTGGCAGTTTCTGAAAAGGCTTCTGCAGAGATAAAAAGGAGTAAAAAGCACTTTGAATTCCTTCTTTGGAGCAAGAACTGAACACAGAATTTCTTCGCATATGATGGCTATTGGTTACCAGTATATAAAGAATTAAAGCATGAATCAAATCACTCTCGACCCAGCAGGACATTTTATTAATAGAAGAAGCTAAAAGCAGCTAACAAATGCCCAGTGCATGAACCAACAAAGCTGGCTTTGTTTGTAGCAGAAAACTTCTTAAAGTACAGCAATAAATGTTAAAGCCGCTATTAGAGAAAGCTTCTCATCTCACATTCTTGGGCAGAAAAGTAACATCTGACACAGAAAATAGGGATGGCAGAGTTCAGCTAATTCTCCACTATATTCCCCCATAGAGTCCTTTTATTTTACCCCTCAGCCTCTGGTCCTAAGTTTATCTTAAAAGTTGGATTATTATTATGTATATTACATCATGAGCATTGCTATAGCAAACATTAGAACTAAAGCACAAACACTAATACCTATTACCAGAAAAAAAAAAAAAAAAGTATGTTAGAAGATTAAACTCTGTTTTTCACTTCTTTTGTGATGGTAGTCAGTTAATTTTAAATCTTAAACCTTAAAGAAAGAGGTAGGCATATGACTGAGTTGAGTCTAGGTCTTAACTATAAAATTAAGATGTATGAAATTCAAAGTGGGTATATTAAAATATTTACACTTATCCTAGGCTGCTGGTATAGTGAGTCAAAGAGTCAGGTTACAATTGTAAAGCAAAGAAGAAATGGTTAGCTTTAACAGTAGAAATAACTTCTAATTCATAAATTGTAATTCATGAATATTCATGATGAGTACCTGTATGCATTAAACTACTATTCACATTATATATGTGTGTGTGTGTGTGTGTGTGTGTGTGTGTGTGTGTTATTGCAAATAATGCATCGGTATATGCACACAATAAGGATGACAAAGGATTTTGAATTTATCTTACCTGTGTCTATTTTATATTTTTATTGTTAATTAAATTCTATTTGGATTTTTAAGTGGCTTTTCCTAATGGATAGGAATCATGTATGTTGTTTTTACAAAATGTAAGTTCTGTTTTTTTTTCTGGTTTTCTTTCTCATATACTTGTTTTTTGTTTCTTTTTATTAGAAATAAGAGCATCTATTTCAGTTTAGAAACATTTGTTATATCGTTTTCTAACTTCCAAAGTAAAGTTACAAAGTGAGTCCTCTATACCTAAGGCAGAACACTCTTTACAGAAATGAAAATGGTAAGCTGTATTAGTTATCTGTTGCTGAAGCAACAATTACCTCAAACTTAGTGGCTTAAAAAACTAAATATTTATAATGCTCACAGTTTCTGTGAGTCAGGAATTTGGGAGTGATCCAACAGGGCAGTCCTGGCCGAGCGTCTGTCATGAGGCCACAGCCCAGATGTGTGAGAGCCACAGTGATCTGAAGGCTTGAGTGGAGCTGGAGAGGATTGGATGTAAGGTGGCTCATCATTCCGGGTGTAATGGAAGTTTCACTTATTCTAAATGAAGGGTTTTTAAACTTGACTCTTCACTGGCTGTGTGCCACTTGTCAAGCTACTTGACCATTCTCCACAAACCAGCCTAGTCATTTTTTAAAAAATGTAAATGAGATCATGATATTTGTCTGCTTAAAACCCTTCAGTTGGAATAAGTGAAGCTTCTGTTACACCTGGAATGGTATCCAAACCCCATAATATGGCCCACACGCTTCTGCATGATTTGGCCCCTAAGTGTGTCTCCCACTTCAGCATCTCATATTCATTCTTTTTTTCCCCTTTCATGCACTATATTCCTGTCATGCTGGCCTTCCACAACAAGCACCTTAGGATTAGCCAGTAAACAGTCAGGTGACCAGATGCCTGGTTTGTGCCTCTTGTCCTGGTAGTTACTAACAAGGCCACTTCTGAAATAGTCTCATCAATTATATGCTTTCCTAGCAAACATGCAGCTCTTGCCCCTGTCTCAGAGGTTTCTGACATACTCCTCCCTCTGCCACAGTTAGTCTTCTTTCATTCTTAGGCTAGCCTAGTTAACGTGTACATGTCCTGCCATTCAAATATACTCTCCGAGAGGACTTCCCTAAAACCTCATGCCCCCAAATCCAAACACTATAATAGTTTTCTTGTTATTCTTTCTCAAGGAACAAACACTTTATTTTTCTGTTACAATTGTACTGGAATTTGTCATCTTATTTGTGTTTAAGTTCAGAAGTGAAAGGACGCTCTCTGCTTGATGTACAGTGTAAGCCCAGTGCCCAGTACAGTGCCTGGCACATGCAGTAGGCACTCATTACATACTTTTAAACGCATGAGGCAAATGTCTGGCCCTCCATTGTTGTTTTCTAATCTAGCAGTGGGGACTGGATGTTATGCGGATCAAGGAAGGTTACACCTAGGACAGTATGTAGCACACAGGAAACTTTCAATTAAGGTAAAATTTACATACAGTGAAATGCACAGTGAATAAAGTGATGAGCTTTGACCAATATATATCTATACAACCAAAACCATAATCAAGATCTAGAATACGACCATCATCTTAGAAAGGTGTCTCTGTCCTCTTCCAGTCAACCCCCATCCTCCATAGGCAGCCATTGATCTGATTTCTATCATCATAAGTTAGTTTTTATTTGTTTGGAAATTTCGTATAAATGGAATCATATAATGAGTGCCTTCTCATTTTGGTCTTTTTCACTCAACATATTTTTGTGAGATGCAACCATGCTGTTCAGTGTAGTAGTACTTAATTATTTGATATTGTTGAGTATTATTCTATTGTATGAATGTACAATTTGTTTATCCATTCTCCAACTGACAGACTTATGAATTGTTTTCAGTTTTTGTGGTGGTGGTGGTGGTGGTGGTGGTGGTGGTGGTGGTTTTGTTACAAATAAAGCTGCTTTAAATTTCTTATAAAAGCCTTTGTATGGACACGTATTTTCATTTCTCTCAGGTAAATATGTAGGAGTAGAACTGCTGTATTAAAGGCAAGTTAGAGTATTTTTAAATTAAAGCAAAATTACTGGAAACTTTTCCAAAATTGTTGTACCATTTTCTACTCTATCATAGATGCCAGACATCTATGATAGTTCCAGAATTCCATATCCTTGCCAACATTTAAATTTACATTTTTCTAGTAACTAGTGAGGTTTAGCATATTTCCAGGTGCTTCTAGTCCATGTTTTATTCACTGATAGGAAGTCTCTGTTCAAATTTTTTCTATCTTTTTAAGTTAGATTGTCTTTTTGTTATTGCTTTGTAAGGAGTTTTTAAAGTAATGTATTATGGATAAAAGTATTTTACATATATATTATATATATTATCCATATTATATATATATAATATATGACATATGTACATACATAATGTTTTCTCTCAGATTACATCTTGCCTTTGCCTTTTATTAATAGCATCTTTTGCTGAGAAATTTTTAATTTTGTGAAGTCTAGTTTATCATATTTATTTCATAGTTTGTGTTTCGTGAGTCCTCTATAAGAGATCTTTGCTTATTCCTCAGGGTCATGAGGATATTCTTCTACATTATTTCCTGCTATAAGCGTTATCGTTTTAGCTTTTATGTAGATCTACAGTATAGCAAATTAATTTTTGTGTACAATATGACATAAGGGTTAGGGGTCATTTTATTCCACATTGATGTCCGATTGTTCTGGCACCATTTGTTGACAAGTCTTTTCTTTGCCCATTAAATTTCTTTGATACATTAAATTACAGTAAGTCTATAAATCAGAGAATTTGATTTTCTAACTTCATTCTTTTTTAAGATTATTTTGTCTAATTTAGATCTGTTGCCCATATTTTTCTAATCTAGATTCTTTGAGTATCTAAACGAATTTTAGAATCAACTTGTCAATTTCTAAAACCAAAAAAAATAAATAAATAAAATAATCCTGTTGCAATTTTGCTGACATTGCATTGACTCTCCAGGTTAATTTGGGAAGAACTGATACCTGTTTTCAAAGCTGTTTTTAAGTTATTGGTAATTGGTATGGATTAGCTTCTTGAAGTAGAATCATAAAGGTTTTGTGACTAATTGAAAAAGGATACTGAGAAAGAAGGGATCATCACCAATTGCAGTGTTCCTTTGGGCTATGACATAATGTTCATGTTTAAACTGAAGAAATAGTTGCAGGAAACCAGGAATCCATGGGACATTTTTGTCCTTGGGGGAAGAGATTCTGCCCCCAGCAATATTTTCCTTGCTCTTGTCCTTCCGTCCCTCACTCTTTTTGGACTTTTCACTTGATTATTTCCTACCTAGTACCTGTTTTCTCTAAAAAGTGAAGCATTTCCCTTCCAAAATGCTATACGTTTCCATTAAAACACATGCAAGTATGGAGTGAACTTATTTTCTTTAAATTTCTTGAGTTGTTAATTACCCGATGACAGAAAAAATCATGTCTAAGATCAAAGTTCATGGACCACTTTCTCTTTAGGCATGTCTCTTATGTCCTTTATATCTAGACACAAAAAAGTGTTTGTAGAGAGTTAGAATATGAGCCACTATGCTCTCTTCTTGGAAGTCAGAGGCTTGTGGCACACTTCTTACGTGGGAGCAAGTATTTCTCAAATTAAGGGGGGTGGGGGGGAATAATACAAAGAATAGAATTTATACCAAGTAAACTACCTCTGAAATCATGTCCAATGAATGAGAACAAGTTTTAAAACCCATTAGCGAATATTCTGTCTAGAAACCATTTATGTTTTAAATTTCACTGACTAGGTTGTTTGAAAAAAGTATCTGGCTTTCATTACATTGCTCAGCATCCAAATATCAAAATAGCTGTTCTTTTGCCTATTAATGCGAACATAATGAATGTTGTTATTCAAATGGTAAAATAAGACATTTACCCATGTGTCATTAATGAAGCCTGGTCCTTTTTACTAATAAAATAATAGCACAAGTGTGCCTTTTTTTTTTCTTCCAAATATTCGAAAAGATCCTGTTGTATATAAATTATGTTTTACTATTAGAGAGCTTTTCTGTTTTCCCCTGTGAGGACGTTTTAGTGATATGGAAATACGAGTATGTAGCATAACTATTTCTATATTATCTTTTTTCTCCTATACTGTCAAGAAAAAGTGATGCATTTTTTTTATCATTAAATTCCGAAGCTGTAAATGTTACAAATTCCAAGATTTACCTTGTTGAGTATGTTTCCATATTCTGTAAGGTTGTTGTTGTTTTTTTCCCCCTGAAATTTGTATTATATTTTGCACCCATTTGCTTCCCTGGAAATCCTGCATTCCACAGCCTTCTCATTTGGCTTCATTGGCTATTAGTTGTAAATGAAAAAAGAAATACCATCTGAAGTAAACAAAATACTGTTTACCTATTTCCACTGCTAGCAAGTGGTGATAAACTCAATTAAAAACAATGGCAAAAATGAATTACACAGATGGGAGGCAAGTTATTTTCCATTTTGTCTGTTGATCATGTTCAAGATTTAGTTCACTGGTCTGCATAGTGTCTCAAAGGGAGATAGCGTGAATTTTGTGAGAGAAATGCATTTTCAGTGTACGTTCTGCCTTGGATGCCCACTTGTAGTTTTCTTTTGGTGATAATAGAGCTTAGCAATGCACATCAAGGGAAAACTAGATTCTTCAGGGTATCATGCATGGTAGCTCATCACAGTATCCTTAATGCTTGTTGGCAGACCTATCTATTTGTAGAGATGTACTTGTTATTGTATGGTGAAAATAGCTGGAGTGTATTTGTGCAGCCTCCCCGGTCTCATGTCCAGCTATGAAGAGGATCCTTGTTAAGCTTCCAGAGCCCATTTGTTGACAAAGAGGGGAATTTGAATGAAATCTCTTCAGCTAGCAATATAAAGAAAATGCTTAAGCTTCATTTTCTGAAATGGGATTATATTCACAGAGAAGGATTAAAAAAAATGCAACTATTTCTGCTGGTAGGGATAATTTTAAGTTCAATAAAGGAATTTTTACAGATTAGAGGAAAACAGGCATGTTTTAGAGTTGAAACAGTGTTGATGGAGAGAAGCTGATTTTTATACTTTTAGAAATCTCACCCTATTATGATTATTATTTTTTGGGGGGTGAAGAGCTTGAAAGCATCATGAATAATGTGTAATATCAGTGTCCTTTGTATAGACTAGTGAGTGGTAAAAGGGATAACTTGTTAACCAAAGAAATGTCTGCATATCGAATCCATATGTATATAGAAGGGAAGAACAGTTGAGAATTGTGCTGAGCATGACAATACTAGATTAAGTTAATGCATTCCACAAAGTGAAAACTACTAAGTCATTAAGGAAAGAAATTACTGTTATGTATCAAAAACATTAGATTTCACAACCATTATTCTAAAGACTAAATGGTGTATAGTCCAGGGCCCCACAATAAGAATTATTAAATTGTTATGGTGGCGTAAACATTTAAAAGAAGATGACTTATAGAGGGAAACATATTTAAGAACCGAAGTGCGTATATTGGGAAACTAGACTAAGACAACAGTGATTCTCAACTAGAGTAAAGGAGACACGGCATTTAGAATAACAGAGAGACTTTTATCCACCTTGCTCACACCCTCACCAAATTCTACTCCTTTGGGAATTTTATGAATAGATTGAAAATGCTCCCCAGGTGATTCTGATGGGTATCCTGGCTCAGAATCACTGGTATTGGAGCTTGCAACAGAAAATGGAAAAGTGGGTAAGAAGTCGAGGGCTGAAATGTACCGTCAATACTTGTCCTGTGTTGGTCTATTCCATGTAATCTACTTATCTCAGCTTTACTTTAAGTGAACTAAGGATAAGAGCATACCATAGCAATGTTTTCAAGATTAATATTAAACTCTTTGACCTTCCTGAAGAAAAACACAAGATATTAAGAGAAAGGAATTGGCAAAGTCAAAAATGCTGTATCATTTCAAATTTGCTTAATAAGAAAATGAGTTAGTATAGTGTAAATTAATGCAAGGTCTCAGCCCAAGCATGTAAAATTCAGCAAACCTAGTCCTACACAGAGAAGCATTTTAAGTAATATCTTATTAGATACCTATGTCTTCGATAACTAACCTCGTTGCAGTCAATTTGTCAGCCCCCCAACTGCATTTGTTTAATGTTTTCTCCAGTGCCTGTGTTCAAGAACATAAGGTTAGTCTGAAAAGTTTACACAAGAACATTTTTATCGTCCCCTTCACCACCACCATCACTTCTCTGTGTAATAATATCATAGTATATTAGGTTGGTGCAAAAGTAATTTCAGTTTAAAAGGTTAATCATTGCAAAAACCGCAGTTGTTTTTGCACCAACCTAATATAATCCAGCAAGTATTACATGTACATGCAATACTAATGGAATCAGATATTAAGGCATTGAATATATCAGAGAATAAAAATAAATAGTGGAATTCTTTCAGCTGGGTTTTTCTTTTTACGTTATAACAAGCCATATATTCCTAATAAAAAAATCACCATTAGCAACTGGAGAAAAGTTAACTAGGAGTTAAAAATAATCTAGTTTCACTCACTTCACATGATCAAAAACCATCTCTTCCATAAAGTTGCCTTATATAAAGTCTTTTTTTTTTAATTTTTAAAAATTTTTTAAAGATTTTTATTAAAAAAATATAGCTAATATAAAACACATCAGTTTCAGGTATACATCATAGTTCAACATTTATAAAAGTTTTTTTAAAGACAGAATGTGTGTATATGTGTATGCATGTTTGTATGTATGATGTGTCTCTGTTATACAATTTTTTGTTTTCAAAATTCTCTGTCTTACGGTGGGAGAGTATGAGGGAGGGACATACTGAACATTAATCTTAAATATTTTAAATGTGTCCCGTCTTTTTAATGCACACCAAGTGGGATGAGTACAGCTTTAGTGAAAATATTTTGTGTATGTTTTTATATAGTGAAGCTATATACTACTGTACATCTCACCAGGCTTTAGTGTCCCACCTTCCAGAAGTCAGTAATCCTCCCATATGTAAGTAATAGGGCCTATTATAGAAGTGCATTTACCTTTCTGTAAGGAGTACAAGGGGAGAAGAGTGGCTTTCCTCATTGGGAGCAGAAATAAATCTATTAATTTTGCCTTAGTATTGGGACTTCCTTCTAGACCCTATTTCAGAGTCAACTCACCATAACAAAAATGGTCCTTGTCTCAAATCTTAATTCTGCTACTAATCAGATGATCTTAAGCAAGTCTTCTAGCCTGCCTCAACCCCAATTTTCTTAACGGCAAAATGGAAATATATGTGTATATGTTTGGTGGAGATTGGGTGGCTGAAGCAGAGTAAAGTGAGGCTTGGACTCTGCTTGGAGGGATTACATGGAAACCATCTTTAATTTCTTTATAGCTCTAAGAGTTCAGGATTCTTACCTAGAAACAAATGAATTTTCTTTTCTAGTTTTTTTTTTTTAATTGTGATTTCTATAAACTTCATCTTATACCAGCATCTGTTTTATTCATAAACTGTAATTTCTCTATATCCTGGTATTAAAATATAGAAACTATCAGTCGATATTGTATTTTTCCTGACAATTTAGTGATGCTACCTCAGTATATGAAAAATGTGAACTATTTTATCTATATCTGAACAATTCTAAACTATATTTAGGAACATTACCTCCCTGCAAATGGATCAAATCTGCCCTCAGTCTCTTACACGAAAATCCTTCCAAATGTTAATTGTAAGTTAATACAGTGAAGGGCAAAACTGTGTCTAAAGTCATAGCAGTTCATTTACTTTTTGGTGCTTTTGCCATCATCTCCACATTCTTTTTCAACAGGCTTTTATAGTTGAATAATTATATGCAGTTGCATTACTGAATAGAAAATTGTCACCCAAAAAATACTTTACAAAGAAAATGGTAGCAGCAAGGCTAATGTGTAACTGTGGCCTTTTTTAATGAGTGTTGCTGGGAAACTTTTCAGAACCCTGCAGGGAAATGCATGTTTTTGTAAGAAAAAGCTCTCAAGCTGTTAGAACTGATAGAATTTCAGAAATGCCATAAGTTCAGCTTGTAATTGATTTGTAGGTTTTATGAGCAGAATGAAAAATGCTTCTTTCAGATAATCCTTTGGAATCAAAGTTCATCTAGAACGAAGAACTAACTATTGTAAAGAACTGAAAGTAGGTTTGACCCCAAAATACAGATTCAGTGGTTGCTGAATGTAATCAGAATTGTTACATAAATAGACTAATTTCTGTTTCATCTATTAGAAAATTGTGGAGCCTCAGTAAAACCATTCAAATATTTTATTCAAGAGCGCTTTTTTATGTATTTATTCAAGTGCCATGTAAAAGAAGAAAACCCTAAGTGAAAAAAAAAAGCATATATATGAATAAATGTTTCATGAGATGAAACTGTCTTCTAAACCACTATGTACAATGATATCTTATATTTAGTAACTTATGGTAAATCTTTGATTTAGGTTATGTAGCATTTATTTCAACCAACCTAATTGAAATTTACCAGTGAAGGCCAAAGCATTTTTACACTTTTGAGTAGAGGAAAATTCTATGGTATATATTCAAATACAACCATATAACCAGAATTGGAAAAACCTAAGGATAGTTAGGAATTCCATATATGCATTGATATTTATTTATTAATCCTAGAATAAATATAGTATTATAGAATGTTTTATGGAATAAATTAGGTCAAATTTTAGGCTCTATCTTTATTAACAAATTATAAGGACTGATAACTAGTGCTAGCAAGATTTGCCTTTAATGTATTCTGTATCTCCTATGAATACATACAGAAAAAGTAACATTTTTTGGGAAAAAAAATGTATATTATGCCACAAAGGACCCAAAATTGACAACCTTTTCTTATCTTTGTCAACACACTTTGGATGGGTTCCAAGATTCACTCACCTAATATAGAATTTTGGTTTTTGCTTCAGAGTATCACTGGTTCTTTGAGATCCTACTTTAAAGGCACAAGGATAATTTTGTTTGACCTGCTTATTTTTGACTCTTCATTTTGTTTCATTGTTTTCTTCTAGACATAAATTTTGTCACCTTAGAAATTGGAAGTCCTTCAGTAGGCAAGATAAGCATTTGAAAGCATGTGAAAGACAAGTATAATACTTATGAGGTTTTGTTTCTTTATGTTCTCCTTGGTCTTATTAATATCAGTTATTTACTTACACAAATAGTTTTTGTCAGTAGGTAGTTAGGACCAAGGACATGATATGTCATTTTCAATTGCTTCTGGTTTTGAAAAAAAAAACAACTATCATTTGTTGGCAATTCCTCAATTTTTCTCAGCTACCTCATATGAAAATTCCAACAATTGTGTTTTAAATATAATAATACATCTGAGAATTTACACACAACATTTTCTAAATACAGATGCCACATTTCCCCCGAAGAGAACCATTTTGAGTTTGGTTGACTGAAAAGGTTTCAGGAAGTATTATAAATCAGTTTGAATGAAAAATAAAGGCAAAAAATAGAGTTAATTGTAGGTATCATTTATCTTTAGAAAAAAAAAAATCCCAGGAGGTATTAAAGGAAGCTACAGACATCACTTTGCTCTGACTTTCTTCAGTTCGCTGTCCATAAGGCAAGGGAATGAAGAAATTTTGTCTTCATGTAATAATGTGTGTAGACCCATCACTGACATCAGTGAATGTTCTTTATACTAGTTCACCGATGCCCATATGGAATACAGATTCTCATTCATCTGCTATAGTTAAGATATATAATTGGTTATACTTGACAAAATTTTCTCTCAACTTTTTCTTCCAAAGATCATGCTAGTGAGAAGGGAGATTTTTTGTGTGTGAGCATCTAAATGAATTTTACATTTTGACACAGGAAATTGGATGACTCATGAGGGGAATCACTGTTTCTCTTAAGCAATGTTTACTGTTTCCTGACTGCACGGTGCTGGACTGTACCCTCTGGAAACCACAACATTCTAGCAGAAGTGCATGTGTCATATTTGCCTCAGGCGTAAGTCTGTGTACATTATGTTTAGAAATCGAAGCTAAATTAAAAAACCGCAGCCCTCACATTCCCAAGTCTGACTTAAAATGTGTACAGGTCAGTGTCTGTTTTTTGATTAATTTGGGAAGGCTTCATGAAGAAATGAAATTTCAGGAAGATGAAAGCCTAAGGGAGATAAATGTGATATCTCATCCGAATTCATATAATGTATTAAATGATTAAGTTCATTCAAACCCCTCTCTTTACAAATGAGGAAATTGAGACATAGTTGATGAAAGCAAATCATTAGCAGCAGAACCAGAACAAAAATTCATCTTCCTCCAATTATTTGATGCTTAGGTGAACCTCATTTAGATATCTAAATGTGTAAATATTCCTCACACCCTATACATATCCTTACCTTTAGTGGCAGGCAGTTTAACTCCAGAGTCAAAATGATAAAAGGCTGCAAGAGCAATATCCTTGGATACAGTAATACACTCATCCATGGATGGGGACATATATTGCTATCCTTGTTCAGTTTTTTTTTTGTGTGTGTTTTTTTTTTACCAAGTCAAAGACAAACACTGTGCAAAAACTATGTCCAATTAAAAATTCTTGGAAAAGCCAATTTACAAAGTGAGGAGGAATTGCTCTGGGGAAATTTATTTTACTTGAAGTAACAAAGTTAAGCAAAGTAGTGTATCTGTAAGTTGTAGACTAAGGAGATTTATACTTAGAAACCACCATGGCTATTTCCAACCCAGCAGGGCTTTGCTTTCATGTGCTAGAAACTCCCAGTGTGATTAGTCTTAAATTGAACTGTCAGTTTTAAAAGTCTATTCTTTCTTACCCCTCTTCTGGTTTTATTACTGTGTCTTCTGTGTCTTCCTAACTATATCTTTCATCCTTTTTGTTTTCTATTCTTCTTTGTTCTAAGACCATTTTTTCACCCTAGACAAGCATGTTGTTGTCCTCTCCCTTTTCTTTTGGATTTGTGCACTAACTTGAGTTATTTTACCACAAGAGCCATTTCAGTGCTGCACGTACTATCCTATTATCCTGCTTGAACTCTTACTTGCATTCTTACTCAAGGTCTTTTCATGAATGCACCTGTTAATGGCACTTGTCTGAACTCACTCCACACATGTGCCAAGCTATCCTATAGGATACCAAATAAGAGCAATGAATTGTAATTAGAGGTCTTTTCAGCATTACAAAGAAATATCTTTACACAGCTGCCTAGAAAACATCTACTTGTTTCTAAACTAGATGTCCTACAGTATCCTCAGGATCTTGCTTATTTTATTTTATTTTTTTTTGTATTTTATTGATGCATTAAATTTCAGGAAAGTCAAGAAACATGGTCCAATTGATTTCTCTCAGTAAGATCACTATCCAAAATATAATTAACCTTCTGTCTCGCTCTCTCTCTTTCTCCCTCTGTCTCCTCCTTCTTTCTATCTCTTACTAAAGTCCAGGTAATAGCCTTTCAGCAGAAATAAACAAATTAACATTGCCTTATATGGTGGTTCTCAACCCTGGTTGCTCATCAGAATAACCAGGGAGCTTTTTAAAACTGGGAGTCTGGGGAGTTCACTATGAAATTGACTGAATTAGAACCTCTGAGGGTTTAACTCAGGGAGCTAGGGTTGTAAGAAAGTGTCACAAGTGATGCTGATATGCAGCCAAGATTGAGTCACATAGTTTATAATAGGTTTTAATAGGTGACAAGGGTGACTGACATGAGTGGAAGAGTCAGTTGTCCACAGAGCAAAATGTAAATATACTTACTCAGGATCACCCAGCACCCACCTGCACCTCTACAAGAAAACACTTCATTAGCATGACTAATATTTCTCTCACATTTGATTCTTACAACAAACCTGTGGACCCTATAACTATCTCTCCTTTTCCAGATGAAGAAACTGCCTAAAGTTATATGCTTTTCATAGGAAAGAAATTTCTAAATTTAATTAAAGTTTAACTTAATTATTAACGCGTCTCTAAATTTAATCTGATGTAGATGAATGCTACCAAATTACGTGTTCCAAAAGTAAAGAAATAATTTTGGCCCAACTTTAAAGAAAATTCAAAATATGGCTTCTCTATTCAAATCTCTCAAAAACCTGAGGTTACTGGTTAATGTTATAAATAGAAATTGCTCCCAGTCACTTTATTTCTTTCTGTTTTCCCTGAATGCTGTCTTCATATGTGTCCCGAAGCACATTTTCAATTCACTTAACCCAAATGTATGATAGACTGACTTAAGCGAACTGTCATCCCTTTTGGAAATAACCTGCTCATCTACTGAAGACAAATGACTCCTTCAAGGCAAATATAGTTTGTTTACCTCGATTCCTGCTTCATTTCATGGCCCATTATTTACATGCTTAATAACTGAAAAAAATTATGGAAATATTTCAAGTTATTTGAATCCTTTCAGGAAATATATTAAAATAAAGGAGAGTTTAGAGAAGCTTTCTTATTTTTTTGAAAGAGCAGTGCTTTTATGTTAATAAGTTTTAGTTTTCTACTTGATATTTTCAAAAAAGGAAAAACAAAAGGAAAATATGGTTCAGAGCTACTGACATGAAATATTTACTGAATAGTTAAAAGTAATAATTAGGTATTTGTGTATATGTTATCAAAGGATTATGTAGGATGTTAATTGTTTCTTGTTGACAATAATGGATAAAATCAATCTGAATGTATTTGTTTTTTAGTTCAAGGGTATGTATTTTGTTTTTCAATATTCAAGTGTACTTTGAGATATGGGGGGAACAGCCCAGAGTCTCTGGAAGCATTAGTTAAATACAGACAGAAAATTTCCCTGGAGGCCCAATGCACATTACATTCTTTCTCTAGAGATCTTGGTACAAAAGGCTAATTTCAATCTGCAAAACATTTATCATGCTATATAGAACATTAAAGTTATTTGTACTTGTCGAGGTGTTCATCTCTTCATCAGTTTCAATGTTACATTTAAGTAATATACCCAATAATCTTTTCCTATTAGACTATTTTAAAAAGCAACATTTATGTGTGTGTGTGTGTTATATATAAATATAATTAATATAATTTGACATATCAAATGAAATACTTTACGTAGAAGCCACTTGAGGCTTAAAAATATTGCCATCATAACGTAATTGTTATTTAAAACAATTGAAAATTGATTTTAATTCTATTAAATTTTCAATGAGATTTAAATTAAGCAATTTTTAACAAGGTTTGGAACTCATGTCACCCTTCCAAAAGCATCTGATGTTTACCATTGCTAATATTGCCATCAGTCACTTTGACAACTATAAAATCTTAAGTATAGTTCTGAAAATAATGGCATAAGGGTAATGTTACTCCTTTTTATTAAAGAACAGTTGACATATAATGTTATGAGTGTCAGGTGTACAACATAATTATTCAACATTTATATACCTTACAAAGTGATCACCACAATAAATTCAGTAGTAATCCGTCACCATGCAAAGTCATTATGAATACCTTATGCTGTAAATTATGTTCCTGTAACTTATAACTAGAACTTCATGCCTCTTACTCCCATTCCCCTTCTTCACCTATCCCCTAAGCCCCTCCCCTCTGACAATCATCAGTTTGTTTTCTGTATCTGTAAGTCTGTTTCTAATGTTTGGTTTGTTCATTTGTTTTGTTTTGTTGTTTATATTCCACATACAAGTGAAATAATATGGCATTTGCTTATACACACCACATTTTCTTTATCCATTCATCTATCGGTTAACACCTAGGTTGCTTCCATATCTTGGCTATTGTGAATAATGCTGCAGTAAACATAGAGGTGCATATATATTTCAAATTATTGATTTATTTGGGCAGATACCCGGAAGTGGAATTGTTGGGTCATATAGTAGGTCTTGTTTTAGCTTTTTGAGGAACCTCCATACTGTTTTCCACAGTGGCTGCACCAGGTTGCAATCCCACCAACAGTGCACGAGGGTTCCCTTTTCTCCATATCCTTGCCAACATTTGTTGTTTCTTGCCTTTTTGATAATAGCCAATCTGACAGGTGTGAGGTGATATCTCACTGTGGTTTTAATTCACATTTTCCTGATGATTAGTGATATTGAAAATCTTTTCATGTCTCTTGGCCACCTGTATGTCTTTTTGGAAAAATGTCTACTCGGGTCCTCTGCCCATTTTTTAATCAGGTTTTTTGATGTTGAGTCATATATATATATGTTGGATATTAACCCCTTATCAGATACATCATTTGTGAAAACATTCCCCCATTAAGTAGGTTTTCTTTATATTTTGTTAATGGTTTCCTTCATTGTGCAAAAGTTTTGCAGCTTGATATAATCCCATTTGTTTATTTTTGCTTTTGTTGTCTTTCCCCGGGGGAGCCATAATACATATATATGTATGTATGTATGTATGTGTGTGTGTGTGTGTGTGTGTGTATATATATATATATATATATATATATATATATATATATATGCTAAAGTCTTAAAATTTATTGTCTATGTTGTTTTCTACTATTTTAATGGTTTCAAGTCTTACATTTAGTCTTCAACCATTTTTGAGGTTTGTTTCTTTTATATGATGTAAGAAAGTAGTACAGTTTCATTGTTTTGCATGTATCCTATTTTACCAACACTGTTTATTGAAGAGATCCTCTTTTCCCCATTGTATGTTCTTGCCTCCTTTGTGGTAGGTTAATTGACCGTATAAGCGTGAGTTTATTTCTGAGCTCTCTATTCTGTTCTATTCATCTACATGTCTGTTTTGGGTCCAGTACCATACTGTTTTGATTACTGTAGCTTTGCAGTATAGTGTGAAATCAGGAAGCGTGATAACTTCAACTTTGTTTTTCTTTTTAAGACTGCTTTGGCTATTCTGGATCTTTTGTGATTCCATGCAAATTTTAAGATTGTTTGTTCCATTTCTGTGAATAATTTTGTTGTAATTTTAATAGGGCTTGCATGGATCTGAAGATTGTGTTGGGTACTCTGAAAAATTTAACAATGTTAATTCCTCCAATCCAAGAACATGACTGTCTGTTTTTGTTGTTTGTTTTATTTTTAATTTTTAATTAATGTCTTCTAGTTTTTAGTGTAGAGATATTTCTCCTCCTTAGTTAAATTTATTCCTAGGTATTTAATTCTTTTTGATGCAATTGTAAATGGGATTGTTTTATTTCTTTGTGATAGTGTGTTATTAGTGTACACAAACACAACTGATTTTTGTAATTTGATTTTGTTTCCTGCAACTTTACTAAATTTGTTAGTTCTAACCTTTTTTTTTTTTTTTTTTTTTTTTGGTGGAATCTCACATTTTTTCTCTATATAATGTCATCCTATCTACAAAAAGAGACAGTCTGACTTCTTTCTGATTTGGATGATTTTGGTTTCTTTTTCTACTCTCATTACTCTGGCTAGGACTTCCAATACTATGTTGAATAAAACTGGCAAGAGTGGGAATACCAGTCTTGTTCCTGATCTTAGAAGAAAAGCTGTCAGCTTTTCACTGTTGATCATGATGTCAGTTGTGGGTTTGTCATACATGGCCTTTATTGTGCTGAGGTATGTTCCCACTGTACCCACTTTGTTGAGAGTTTCTATCATAAAATGATGGTGAATTTTATCAAAAGCTTATTCTACGTATGTTCAGATGACCATATGATTTTGATCCTTCATTTTGTTGATGTGGTGTGTCTCACTGATTGATGTGTGGATATTGAACCATCCTTGCATACCTTGCATACCACTTGATGGTGGTGTATGATCCTTTTAATGTATTGTTGAATTAGTCTGATAATGTTGTTTTTATTTAATTAAAGTTTCTTGGGGTGACAGTTGTTACTAAAGTTACATAGATTTTAGGTGTCCAATTCTGTAATACATTATCTATATCTCACATTATCTGTTCACCACCCAGAGTCACTTCTCTTTCTATCACTATATATTAGACTCTGTTTACTCTCTTCTAGAGCCCCCCCTCCCCCTGTACCCTCTGGTAACCCCTAAACTATTGTCTGTCTCTATGAGATTTTGTTCCTTCATTTTTTATCTTGTTCTTTCATTGTTAACTGTTTTATATACCAAATGTCATTGAAATCATATGGTTCTCTAGTTTTTCTGTCTATCTTATTTCACTTAACATTCTACTCTCAAGATCCATCCATGTTGTCATAAATGGTGCTAGATCATCTTTTCTTACCACCGAATAGTATTCCACTGTGTATATATACCACAACTTCTTTATCCATTCATCTATCTAAGACATTTTGGTTGTTTCTGTGTCTTGGCTACCGTAAGTAAAGCTGCAATGAACATTGGAGCACACATGTCTTTATAGATAAATGTTTTCAGATTTTTTGGGTAAATACGCAGGAGAGGGATTGCTGGGTCATATGGTAATTCTATTCGTAATTTTTTGAGGAACCTCCACATTGCCTTCCATAGCAGCTGCACCAGTCTGCATTCCCACCAACAGTGTATGAGGATTCCTTTTTCTCCACAGCCTCTCCAACACGTGTTACTATTTGTCATATTGATGATAGCCATTCTGACTGGTGTGAGGTGATATCTCATTGTGGTTTTTATTTGCATTTCTCTGATGATTAGTGATGTTGAGGATTTTTTTATGTCTATTGACCATCTGTCTGTCCTCTTTGAAGAAATGTCTCTTCAGGTCCTCTGCACATTTTTCAGTTGGGTTCTTTGTTTTTTGTTGTTGTTGAGTTGTATGAGTTCCTTGTATATTTTGGATATTAGCCCCTTATCGGAGGCACTATTTGCAAAAATCTCTCATTCAGCTGGTTGCCTCTTTACTTTGTCAATGGTTTCTTTTACTGTGAAGAGCTTTAAAGTTTGATATAGTCCCATTCATTTATTTTAGCTTTTATTTCCTTTGCCTTTGGAGTCAAACTCATAAAATGCTCTTTGAACCCAAATTCCATAAGTTTAGTACCTATGTTTTCTTCTATGCAATTTATTGTTTCAGCTCTTATGCTTAGGTCTTTGATCCATTTTGAATTAATTTTGGTACATGGTGACAGATAGTCCAGTTTCATTCTTTTGCATGTGGCTTTCCAATTCTGCCAGCACCATTTATTGAAGAGGCTGTCTTTTCTCCACTGTGTGTTTTTTGCTTCTTTGTCAAAAATTATCTGTCCATAGGTATGTGGGTTTATTTCTGGGTTCTCAACTCGATTCCATTGGTCTGTATGTCTGTTTTTCTGCCAATACCATGCTGTTGTGATATTGTTGTCCTGTAGTACAAGCTGAAGTCAGGGAGTGTGATACTTTCAGCACTGTTCTTTTTTCTTAGGATTTCTTTGGCTATTTGGGGTCTTTTGTGGTTCCATGCAAATCTGATGATGTTTTTGTTCTCTTTCTTTAAAAAATGCCATTGGGATTTTGACGGGGATTGCATTAAATCTGTATATTGCTTTGGGTAATACAGCCATTTTAACTATATTGATTCTTCCAATCCATGAGCAGAGAATGTCTTTCAATTTCTTTTAAAAATGTCTTATAGTTTTCAGCATATAGGTCTTTCACATCCTTGGTTAAGTTTATTCTTAGGTAGTTGATTCTTTTTGTTGCAGTTGCAAAAGGAATTTGTTTTTTCAATATCTTTTTCTGAGATTTCATTGCTGGTGTATAGGAATGCAGTGGACTTTGTACATTGATTTTGTAGTTGGCAACTTTACTGTATGCGTTTATTGTTTCTAAAAGCTTTTTGGTGGAGTCACTAGGGTTTTCTATATATAGCATCATGTCATCTGCAAAGAGTGACTATTTACCTTCTTCATTGCCAATTTGGATGCCTTTTTATTTCTTTCTCTTGCCTCGTTGTTCTGGCAAGGACTTCCAACACTATGTTGAAAAGCAGAGGCGATACGGGACAGTCCTGTCGTGTTCCTGAATTTAGAGCAAAGGGCTTCAGGTTTTCACCATTAATTAAGATATTAGCTGAGGTTTTGTCATATATGGCCTTTATTATGTTAAAGTATTTTCCTTCTATACCTATTTTATTAAGTATTTTAATCATAAATAGATGTTGTATCTTGTCAAACACTTTTTCTGCATCAATTGATATAATCATATGATTTTTGTCCTTTATTTTGTTTATGTGATGTATCACATTGATGGATTTGCATATGTTGAACCATCCTTGTGCCCCTGGGATGAATCCCCCTTGATCGTGATGAATACTCTTCTTAATGCATTGTTGCATTCGATTTGCCAGAATTTTGTTTAGGATTTTTGCATCTGTATTCATCAGAGATATTGGTCTGTAATTTTCTTTTGTTGAGTTATGCTTACCAGCTTTTGGTGTCAGGGTATTGTTGGCCTCATAAAATGAGTTAGGGAGTATTGTCTCTTCTTCAGTTTTTTGGAAGAGTTTGAGTAGAACAGGTATTAAATCCTCTTTGAAGGTTTGGTAGAATTCACTAGTGAAACCATGTGGTCCCAGACTTTTGCTTTTGGGAAGGTTTTTGATGATTGATTCCATTTCCTTACTGGTCATTGTCTATTTAGATTTTCCAGTTCTTCATGATTCAGCCTAGGAAGGCTATATGTTTCTAAGAACTTGTCCATCTCTTCTAAGTTATTGAATTTGGTGGCATATAGTCTTTCACAGTATTCTTGGATGATCTTTTGTATTTCTGTGGCATCCGTGATAACTTCCCCTCTTTATTTCGTGTTTTATTAGTGTCATTTCTCTTTTTATCTTAGTGAGTCTAGCGAAGGTTTTGTCAATTTTATTAATCTTTTCAAAGAACCAGCTCTTTGTCAGATTAATTTTTTTCTATTGTCTTTTTGTTCTCTATTTCATTTAGTTCTGCTCTGATTGTTATTATTTCCTTTTTCTGCTGACCTTGGGTTTCATTGGTTCTTCTTTTTCTAGTTCTTCAAGGTGTACGTGAGGTTACATATCTGGAATTTTTCTTGTTTCTTGAGATAGGCCTATAGTGATATAAATTTTCCTCTTAAAACTGCTTCTGCCGCATACCCAAAATTTTTGTAGGATGTACTTTCATTCTCATTTGTTTCTATGTATCTTTTGATCTCTCTTCTTGTTTCTTCTTTGACCCTGCCATTGTTTAAAAATATGTTGTTTAATCTCCACATATTTGTGGTTTTTCCTGCTTTCTTTTAGCAGTTGATATCCAATTTCAAAGCCTTGTGATCAGAGAATATGCTTGGTATGAATTCAATCTTTTTAAATTTGCTGAGGCTACTTTTATGTCCCAGCATATGATCTAACCTTGAGAATGTTCCATGTACACTAGAAAAAAAAATGCATAACCTGATGTTCTAGGATGAAGTGCTCTATAAATGTCAGTTATGTTCATTTCATCTAATGTGTCATTCAGGGCTGATATTTATTTTTTTGTTTGGATGATCTATCCATAGCTGTTAATGATGTATTTAGGTCCCCTAGTATAATTGTGTTTTGGTCAATTTCTCCCTTTAGTTTTGTTAGCAGTTGCTTGGTATATTTTGGTGCTCCCTGATTGGGGACATAAATATTGATGACTGTTATGTCTTCTTGTTGTATAGTCCCCTTTTCCATTACGAAATGTCCATCTTTGTCTCTCGTTACCTTTTTTATCCTGAAGTCTCTTTCATTTGATATCAGTATGGCTACATCTGATTTTCTCTGGGTACCATTGCTTGGAGTTTCAATTTCCACCCTTTCACTTTGAGTCTATGTTTGCCCTTGTAGCTGAGATGTGTCTCTTGGAGGCAGCATATGGTTGGGATTAGTTTTTTGATGCAATCTGCTACTCTGTGCCTTTTTATTGGTGAGTTCAGTCCATTTACACTTAGGGTAATTATTGATATATAAGGATTTCCTATCATTCTATCTTTGGTTTTCTGGTAAGACTGTCTCCATTGTTTCTTTGCTTTTTTGTTGTTGTCTATTATTTCCATGTGGTGGTATTCTATGATTTTTCTCTCTGTTTCTTCTTTTATTACGTTATGTTTTCAGTTCTATTTATTTGCTTTTTGTTTTTTGTTTTTTTGAGTCATTACCATTAAGTTTATGTAAAAGAAAGTTTGATATTTAGAGTATTCCATTTTCTTCAGCATGCTTACTTTCTCCATTCCCATATTCCACTTCAGGCCTTTACTCTCCCTCCTTTTATGTTTTGTTGTCACAAATTATCCCTATTGATGCTGGTCAAATAGCCTCGTTCAGTATTTCTTGTAGTGCAGGTCATGAGTTAGAAAATTCCCTCAGCTTCCTTATGTCTGGAAAGGTCTTTATTCCTTCTTCATATCTAAAGGATATCTTTGCTGGATATATTATTCTAATTATCTCTTTCAATAATTTGAATATTTGATTCCACTGCCTCATGGCTTGTAGACTTTCTGCTGGAAAATCTAATGATAATCTAATGGGCTTTCCTTTGTAAGTTACCGTCTTCTTTTCCCTGGCTGCCTTGAGGATTCTTTCTTTGTTGTTAATTTTTCACAGCTTCAATACAGTGCACTTTGGAGAAGGCCTATTGGGATTGAGGTAATTAGGTGTTCTATTTGCTTCTTGGATTCGAGGATCCAGTTCTTTCCACAAGTTTGTGAAGTTCTCATTGACTATTTGTTTGAATACGCAATCTGTTCCCTTTCTCTTTCTTCTTCTGGTATGCCCCTTATTCTCATATTGCTGTTTCTGATGGAGTAAGAAAGTTCTTGTAGAATTGTTTCATTTCTTTTAAGTATCAAGTCTCTTTCTTCTTCCATCCATGTCATTTCCAGATTTCTATCTTCGATGTCACTGATTCTTTCCTCCATCTGGTCTACTCTGCTACCTAAGCTGGCTATTTCATTCTTCATTTCTTTTGTTGAGTTCTTAATCTCCAGAAATTCTATTTGGTTCTTTTTTAAAATTTCAATCTCTTTGGTAAAATGTTCATTTTGTTCTTTGATTGTGTTTCTGAGTTCATTGCATCTCATTGAGTTCTTTTTAAGAACTGCAATCTTGAATTCTCTGTCATTTAAGTCACATATTTCCATGTGTTTAAGTTCATTTTCTGAAGACTTTTCATTTTCTTTCTGAGCTATCTTGTTACCTTGGTTATTCATGGCTATTAATGAGATATTATTTCTCTTCTTAGACATCTACAGGAATGGGTTCTGCAACAGGTTGATAGAAAGTGGTCTTCCTTTTTTTTTTTCCAGTAGGTGTTGGTAGAATGTTTTACTTTCTCTCCGACTGCAGCCTTTTATTTTCTCTCACACTGTAGTATTATATTTTCTCTGCACTATTCCGGCTTCTCACACAATGGGGGGATTCCCTGGAAGGCAGTCTTCTCCTGTTAACAGTTCACCTGGGTCATAGGGTGCTGCTTCCATGGGGGCATGTGGAGAGCTTCTGAAGTTTCAAAGCTCTCCCTGCACCAAATTCAGAGCCCGTGTGTTTCAGAAGCTCTGTTTACTCCTGTAGGGATCTGCCCAGATAGGTGCGGACAGGGGTGGACTGGATTGTGAGAGGTGGCCCAAAGCAATGGTGGAGACCACCACCACAGCCAGTCCTGCTTCCCCGGCTGCCTCCCCTTTGCCAGAACTAGTTGGGCTGCGAGTCTGTGTCTGTGGACCACAGTTCTCAGAAGTGCAAATATTCTGTTCTTTTGATCTGACCCTACTACTGTTCCACTTCTAGCACTGGGCCAGTGGGGGCAGGGTGAGCTCTGGGAGGATTGGGAGGGGTCGGCTAGGCTCAGTGCCAAAGCTTCTGTTCTCTGTGTGGCAGTGAGGGCTTAAACCACCGTTTTCAGCCTTCTTAACTCTTCTTTTCTCCAAGGTATCTGCTGTGAGCATTCGGTTCAGCCAAGTTATAAGCTGTTGCCTCAGTCCTGTGGGCCATAAACGGAGCCCTAGCAGTCTGAATTCTTCCCTCTCCCACAGCTACGGTAGTTCCAGAATGCAGCAAGCTCAGAGTACTGAGCTAGGTCTGCGTCCTGCAGCTACACGGTCCCATCCCCACACTTCTCCCTTCCCTCCTCACCCGCTCACACAATTTTTCTACCTTTAGGTGATTTCAGTAGTGTGCTTGTTAGTCTTGCCTGTCTGCTGCGCAGGGAGTCTTTTGTGGAGTTATAGTTGTTCAATTTGTTGTAAATTCTAGGGGAGATTTCAAGAGGCTCCCCTCACTCTGCCATTTTTATAACATCCACTCTGATAATGTTTTGTTGAGAATTTTTGCATCTATGTTCATCAGCAATATTAGCCTATAATTTTTCTTTTTTTTTTTTTTTTTTTTTTGTGTGTGTGTGTGTGTGTGTGTGTGTGTGTGTGTGTGTCCTTGTCTGGTTTTGGTGTCAGGCTAATGCTGGCCTTGTAGAATAAGGCCTTTCCCTTCAGGTTTTTGGAATAATTTGATAAGGATGGGTATTAATTTTTTATTAAATATTTAGTGAAATTTGCTTGTGAAACCATCTGGTCTGGACTTGTTTGTTGGAAGTTTTTTGATTACTGATTAAATTTCATTATTGATAATCTGTTCAGATTTTCTGTTTCTTTCTGATTCAGTTTTGGAAGATTGTATATTTCTAGAATTTTATTCATTTCTTGTAGAATGTCGTATGTGTTGCTATATAATTTAATGTTCTCTTATGTTCTTTTGTATTTCTGTGGTATCAGTTTTAACTTCTCTTTTTTTTTTTTCATTTCTGATTTTATTAATTTGGGTCCTCTTTCTTTTTTTCTCAATAAGTCTTGCTAAAGGTTTATCAATTTTGTGTATCTTTTCAAAGAACCAGCTCTTAGTTTCATTAGTCTTTTCTTTCTTCTTTTTTTTTTTTTTTCCAATTTATTTCCACTCTAGTCTTATTTCCTTTCTTCTACTCACTTTGGGCCTTGTCTGTCCCTTTCTTTCTAGTTTCTTTAGGTATAAGGTTAGTGTTTAAGTTTTTTTGTTTGTGTCTTTCTTGAGTTAGGCCTGTATCACTATAAATTTTCCTATTAGAACTGCTGTTTCTGAATCTCATAGATTTTGAAATGTTGTGTTTCCATTTTTTTTTTTTTTTGTCTCAAGGTATTTTTATTTCCTCTTTGAATTTTTTATTTACCCATTTTTTATTTAGTGCATGTTGTTTAGCTTTCATGTGTTTGTGTTTTTCCTAGTTTTCTTGTAGTTGATTTCCAGTTTCATACCATTATGTTTGGAAAAGATGCTTGATATGATTTCAGTCTTCTTAAATTTGCTGGGATTTGTTTTGTGGCCTGTCATGTGATCTATCCTGGAGAATATTCCATGTGCACTTAAAAAATTGTGTGTTTTGGATGCAATATTTTCTATATATCTATTAAGTGCATCTGGTCTAATATGTCTTTTAAGATCAGTGTTTCCTTGTTGATTTTCTGTCTGTATGATCTATTCATTGATGAAAGTGGGGTTTTAAAGTCTCTTATTATTTAGCTGTCAATCTCTCCTTTTCCATCAGTTAATATTTTCTTTATGTATTTAGGTGCTTCTAGTTTGGGTGGATCAATGTTTACAAGGGTTAAATCCTCTTGTTGGATTGATCCCTTTATCATTATGTAATGACCTTTGTTTCTTCTTTCAGACTTTGTTTTAAAATCTATTGTTTCTGATATAAATACCAATATCCCAGATTTCTTTTATTTCCGTTTTCATGATGTATATTTTTCTGTCTCTTCACTTTTAATCTGTGTGTCTTAAGTTCTGAAGTGTCTTTTGTAGGCAGCATATGTATGATTCTTGTTTTTACATTCATTCAGCCAACGTAAGTTTTTTTATTTGAGCATTTAGCCCATTTACATTTAAAGTAATTATCGATAGGTATGTGCTTATTACCATTTGATTATTTTCTGGTTGTTTTTGTAGTTCTCTGTTTTTTTTTTGTTTGTTTGTTTGTTTGTTTGTTTTCCTTCTTCTCTTACTCTCTTCCCTTGTGATTTCATGAGATGTGTGTGTGTGTGTATGTGTGTGTGTGTGTTATGTTTGGATTGCTTTCTTTTTATTTGTGCATCTATTGTAGGTTTTTTGTTTGTGGTTAACATGAGATTTATATATAACAGCCTACGTATATGACAGTTTAAGTTTATAGTCACTTAAATTTGAACACATTCTGAAAGCACTACCAATTTCTTCTCTGCCCCCACATTTTATGTTTTTTAACATCATATTTTACATCTTTGTTTGGGTGTGTGTGTCTTTCCCTGAACTAATTATTGTTCATATGCATTATTTTACAACTTCTGTCTTTTAACCTTCATACTAGCTTTATAAGTGGTTGATTCACTTATCCTTTATTATATTTTGCCTTAACAATGAGTTGTTGTTTTTTTTCTTATATTTTCTTATTTCTAGTTTTTGCCTTGCCTGCTTAAAGAAGTCCCTTTAACATTTCTTGTAATTATGGCTTAGTAGTGATGAACTGTTTTAGTTTTTGCATGTCTGGGAAACTCCTTATTGCTTCTTCAATTCTGAATGCTAACCTTGCTGTGTTGCAGTTTTTTGGTTATGTGTTTTATTTCCCCCTTCAGATATTGTGCCACTTTTAATATATTGTGTCACTCCCTGTGACCTGCAAACTTTCTCCTGAAAAACAGCTAATAATCTTACGTTTGTTCCCTTGTATGTAACTTTGTTTTTCTCTTGTTGCTTTTAAGGTTATCTCTTTGTCTTTATTTTTTGCCATTTTAATGATGTGTCTTGGTTTGGATCTCTTTGAGTTCATCTTGTTTGGGACTCTGTCCTTGGACTTGGATGTATGATTCCTTCATCAGGTTAGGACATTTGTCAGCTATCATTTCTGTCCCTTTCTCTCTCTTCTTCTTCTTCTGGAATTCCTATAATGTGAATGTTGGTATACCTGGTGTTGTCCCAAAAGTCCCTAATACTCTCCTCATTTTTTTTTTTAAATTATTTTTTCCATTCTGATTATGAGACTTCCCTTACCCTGTCTTCTATATTGCTGATCCATTCTTCTTCTTCATCTAATCTGCCGATGATCCTCTTAATGTGTTTTTCATTTCAGCTATTGTATTCTTCAGTTCTGATTGCTTTTTTGGGTTTGTTGGTTTGTTTGTTTGTTTAATATTTTCTATCTCTTTGTTGAAGTTCTCTTTGTGTTCATCCACACTTCTCTTGAGTTTGGTGAAATACTTATGATCATTACTTTGAACTGCTTGTCTGGCATATTGCTTATCTTCATTTTATTTAGTTCTCTTTGTTCTTTTATTGAAACATATTCTTTTGTCTCCTCATTTTGCCTAAGTCTGTGTTTGTTTCTATATATCAGGTAGATCATCTACATCTAGTAGTATTGAAAGTGTGGCCTTTTGTGGAAAGTGTCCTGTGGGGCTCAGTGGTACAATTCCCCCCTGGTAACCAGGGCCAGGTGCTCCAGTCATATCCCTGTGTGGGCTGCAGGCACCCTCCTGTTTTGGTTGTGCCACAGTTGTTCTGGGCGCACTAATGGACATGGCTTGCCTCTGTGCTGGCTGTCTGGGAAGCCTGGAAACTAATGCTGCTGGAGCATTGAAATGTGTGGCTTGTCCCTGACATTCCCTGTAAGGCTCAGGAACCACTTCTGTGAGCTTGCTGTTGGGATGGGCTGGCCCCTGTCCTGGCTGGGAGCAAGACCCTACTGTGAATGTTGTGGGCATGCTGTCGTGCTATATGGGCCTCTAATGTGGGTGGCTGTGAGGCCAGCCTCTACTGTTGTGGGCTTCCTGGTATGTGGGGGCTCACCCTCCCCCAGAGTTCAACACCATGTTGGAAGGTGTCACCCAGGGGCCACCCAGGCTTTGGGGCCACCCAGGGCCTCCTGCCAGGTGCTAGGGTAGGGTACTACCTTAGAAAGGCTTTGGTGTGTGCTGACCAGGACAAGCAGTTTGGGCTGGGCAGGTCCTCAGAAGAATGACAGGATGGAGCAAAATGTTAATATGTTCATGGAGAGTGCAGAACTGGGACTCGCCAGCATGGAGTCAGCTAAGTGGAAGGAGAGCAAATCAAACCAAAGCAAGAGAAAATGTTGCCCGCCAGCCCCTCCATCCCCATAGAAAAGTCCAACAGATCCCTGCCTCTCTAGCACATGCTCCAAAATCAGTTAGAATATCTGCTTTGTGTATGACCCAGTTGCTTTACAAACTGCTGCACTAAAACTCAGAGTGAGTGCATTTGTGCCTTTCAAGAAGGAGATATGGTTTCCCAAAGCCCACAGACCCCAGCTCCTCTGGATATAAGCATCGCTGGTCCTCAGTTTCCCACAAATCCCAGCTCCCCTAGATGTAGGCTTTTCTGGTTCTTGAAACCAGCCCAAATATGGGCTCTTTTTCCCAATGCTGGTGCCAGCCCCCTGGACTGGGAAGTCCAATGCAGCTCTCAGACCCTTTGTTCCTCAAAAGGGAACTTTGCTGCTGTAATATAATCCCCACCTGTGGGACACAGCACCAAGGGTGTGGGTCCTGACCAGACCCTTTGGGAATTTCTTTGGGCAATGTCTTTGCCCAATGTCTTGGAACCTTTGGGCAATGTTTTTGTCCCTTCTATCCATCTCAGTGTGGCTTTCCTTTATATCCTCAGTTGTATAGAATCTGTTCCACTAGTCCTCGGGTTGTTTTCAGAGATAGTTGTTCTATATGTGCATGTGTCCACATAGATTCAGATTTTTTTCAGTTGACCTGTGGAGCTCCAACCTGAATTGTTCAAGGGTCAACTGGCAGTTGGGAATCTGCATATGCAGAAGGCCAACTTAAGCTATGAATGGATTTTTGACTGCACAAGGTGGTCAGTACCCCTAGCTCCTGTGTTGTTCAAGGGTCAATTGTATTTGTATTTTGCTTTGTTGTGAGAGTAGGTAAGTCCAGGATCTTTCTACTCCACTATCTTGACTGGAAGTCTATAATGTTATTTTTGTATAATGGTTCATTCATCAATAGAGTCTCACTTACTGTAGATGTGTGTGCTATTAAGATACTCATGAATTTGAAATACATTTATTTTCAAGCTAGAAAGCACGTTCAACTCTAAAATATTTTTATTCACGCTTTGTAAAATATTAACATTTGAATATTGCCTTTTTTGACTCACCTTCGAAAGCACTTAGAATGTTTTGTAGAGTTACGTGCGGTTATATTTTTCAACTTTATGAATCTTATTAAAATTAATAATCAGACAATAAGGATTGGAATGGTATAATGATAATATTTGGATATGTAACCATGGAGATTTGTCATATAATTTTTCCAAATATTTTTATAATGCACAATTATAATTTTTACTGTTTGAATAGATGAAAACTTTTTCCAGGATGCCACATTGTACAGCAAATGCTAAAGACCAGCCAGTTTTTTTCCACTGTGTATTTATGGTGCATTGACATTGTTTTGATAATGTGCCATTGTACCTTTAAAATCCAAGTTCATAACAGAATTATTTGAAAGCTAAGTGATGACCATATCTTATTATCTCAAGCATTATTGTTAAACTGAATACTGTCAAAAAGTCTGCTTCTTTTTGGATATGTAGGGAGTCAAAGTCAGGTCTAGTGTACTACGTTAAACAGTTATGACATTATATCTAGTCGTATTCATTCCTCTTTCTATCAGACTTCTCTCTAAGCAATCACAGTTTTGACAAGATGACCCCACTAACATTTTAGGGGAGCCAGATGGCTGAATTGCTTTCAGCTTCCAGGTCATTGTGGGCATCCACACATAACTATTGACACATCCTGTCCTCAGGTCCCATGCCCTTCATTCCTCAGGCTTTGAGACCCTTTGTTCTCAGCTGGAAAGTGGTTTTTTGAATAGAAACTTCATATTGATTTTTAAGCAAACAATACAGTGATTTAACTTTGCTCTTCTCCCGGGCATGAGTTCTCTTTGTTCATTAGAGAAAAGCCTCTTTTCACCTTAACTTTAGAGCTACATTTCCTATGTTACATATGCTTATGAGTAAAATGGGCTGACAGGGACTGGGGACCAGCTAGTTAATAGAGCACTTTACAAAGAGTTGAAGGGCTGACATGATGCGGGGTGGTCCACTGAAGCTCTCTCTGGGCCTGATGTTTTCCTCTCTAAAATGAGATGAACAGACAATCGTGAACATTCTTTTCGTTCAAATATTTCACATATACAGTTTGGTTTACTACCCTTGCTATTCCTACTACTTATAAGCATCATATTGTTATTGTACCCGTGAGTTACTGAGCATTTACTTCTGCAATACATTACATATACATTTTGTATAAACATTCTATATAAATCATCACATTTACTCCTCAAACAATCCATTAAAACATGTTCTTTTATTTTCCTTAGAAATTAGGAGGCTGGAAACTACAGATGTTAAATATTTTGCCTAAGGTTACACAACTAGTACAAGGCAGAACCGAGTATTGAATTTAGGTTTGCCTAATTCCAGATGCAATATTCTTAGCTATAACAGAATGCAGAGGTATTTATTAGAAGCTAAATAAAATTGAGGTGTTAAGAATTGTATTCTTTGAATACAGGTATTCCTTGAGATTTCATTTGAAGAGAATAAACATATGTAGAGTCTTGACCATTTAAAAATAGTTTAAATGTAAAAAATTAATATGAAAGTGAAAGTTTCTCCTGTAATTTGAACTAAGTTGATATGTACATTTGATGAAGTAGTATATGCTTATAATTGTGCATTCAAAATTAGTTATACTTAAGGTGGTTCTCCTTAATCAGAATTTGAATTTTATAACTGTGTATCAAATAATTTTTATATCTCTTTAGTTAGTATTACCCTTGGTATTTCTAAAAGAGTTAATATTAGCACAAAATTATTTATATTTCAAATGAAATCCAGGAGTATCATGACTGATGTACCCATAGAAATGATAATTTTGTAGTATATGATTTTCAGGTAAGGACTAAGAAGTGGTCCAAGAAGTAAAATTTATATTACTATAATATTTAATTTAATTAGTATATCATATTTTTGGTACTTTAGGTTTAATAACTAGAATTGCCTATATTATATTTTCCTTTTGAAATTTATAAACAAATGAAATGTTGTAGAAGCTACATTATACTTCACTGTCCTACAGAATCCTTCTTTCACCAAATATGAGAAACAACATTTGTAGTAACATACTAGTCAAGGCTGTAAAACTAAAGATTTGAGAATAAAAATTATTAAATAAGGGACAGTTTTCTATAACACAGAGCTATAAAGTGTGATGTTTTTCATCTTTATACCGTGGCTCATCAGAGTTGCATGCATGGTTGTGGCAGTTTTGGGAGTGTGTGATGGGATTGTTACACTTAATGAGCCTGGTTCCTCCACCATGGCTGACATTTTGATATTAGACTTCCAGCAGTGAATTCTTGTAAAAGATGGATTTTAGATCACCAGGCTTTCCTTGATTAGAGCTTTTGGTACATAATGTCAAGTACATTCATCAGTTAAATGAATGAATTGTAAATGAGCCTGGTGTTGCTAACACAGCAACAAGAAAGGCTGTCACAGAGATAAGCCTTGGGATTTGAAATACTTCCTCTGCTCTTTGTAAACATCAGCTCTTATTTGGCCAGTGTATTTCATGTGTACTTTGGAGAGCTTAGTTTCAAGACTAGGCATAGGGGCATGATTCAAATGAAATTATAAATATATATATATATATATATATATATATATATATATATATATATATATATATATATTTTTTTTTTACCATAAGATGTACCAATCTATTCAATATTAAGATTCCAGTATTAGGAAAAGTAAATAAGGCTGCATGTAATTTTGAAAGAATCTTTCATTGTAATCAAATTGTTCTTTTAAGGGAAACAGAATTGATTATATACATTTTACTGAGGAGGAAATAAAGCATGTAGAAATGGAGAAAAACCCCAAGTCCATTAGTTGATTTAATTGAGTCAATCAAATTTTAGTAACAGTTTGAACTATCAGCTATAATCATATTGCAAATCACAGGGAGCCACGGGGCTGAGATCTCAAAATCTACTCACTGCCCCACTGTATGGCTAAGAATGGTACTTTCCCAAGGTTCATTTGATACAGTACACAGATTAAGGCAGTAAAGTGTATAAATTTAAGTTGATTTTCTAAGTATCTTTTTTTATTTTTGTTTTTATACTGTTTTATGGTATATGCAACTTAGAATATTTTAAAGTAGAAAATGTACATAAATTCGGTGTTTTTCAGGCAATCCAGTGAATTGGTAGAATGACAATTTTCTCTGCATTGGTTGGCAGAGAACCAGATGCCTATATATATTTTCAAGGTTCTGTCTTTGGTGTTGGGTAGTGGGGTCATTGGGTCCATGTCACATTATTAATACATCAACGAATAAATGGATCAATAAATGAAAAATGAGAGCCATGCGTATATCAGTGATGAGACTATTTCATAGATCAAAGATTAAGATTAACCCACTATGTACACCTGAGGTCCAAAAATACAAAATTGAATTTGAAGAATACATTCGTCTAGATTCTCTTTTTTGTTGACAAATAATATTTCGGGTAATGGGTAAATCAACAAGCATCAAAGTTACCTTAATTATTAGGTAACATTTTATTCTGAATTTAGTTTCATATTTAAAACCAAAACCTCATGTGAAACAGATAACTTATTTCAAGTCAGAAATGTAAGCATGCACACCTCCCTTCCCTAACCTCTCCCTTCCCTAACACATACACACACACACACACACACACACACACACACACAATCTCTAGCAAATTAACAAGAATAATTAAGAATAGAAAAGACGTAAAGAAAAAATGATGTAAAACAAAAAAGTAGTCCTCTAGTCCCCCTCTTACCCCTCCCCCCGTCATCCCTCTCCCTTTTCCTTCTCACTCCCCTTCTTCCTTGTATGCTCCGGCTCTCTGTATCACTTAAAACACACAAATACATCCTTTCAATAACAGGATGAAATAGTATAAATAAGATTTTCAGATTAATCAGAAATACTCTCTGTTTCAGACTTGTTACTTAATTTTTTCTTCCTTAAGTATAAGAGTTCATTTCTGACTTAGTAAATACAGCATATTAAGAACATCTGACTCTTTCTTTGCTTATTAACAAAATTGCAGTGCACAAAAGCACCATTTCTTATTGTTGCATATACCATACCTCTCTACTTATCTGAAAGGTAAAAAGTAGCTCACACACACACACACACACAATCACAAACACACACAAAATCTCTAGCAAATTAACAAGAATAATTAAGAATAGAAAAGAAGTAAAGAAAAAATGATGTAAAACAAAAAAGTAAACATGCACGTGAGCGCGCACACACTTTCTTGCCAATAAGTATAGGAAAATTTGGTCTAACTAGTTGTAGGAATTCCCAGCTGAATCTGGAGTATGTCCTCAGATCTATTGTTATAGCTCTCCTTTCATTCAGGCACTAGGGGTGGAGAGACAAATGGGTTTCAGTCCCTGCCCTGGACAGCAGGTAGGCCAGCAGACAGCACACAGTGTGGCTATTATCTATCTCAAGAGAGAAGACAGGAAATGATTCTGCATAGCAAAAGTGAGAATGGAAAGGAGAAGTTAGGGAAAGCTCCACAGTGGACATGGAATTGGAAAAGGAGCTGATGCATAAATAGGAATTTGCTCAACATGGAAGACAGAGTGGGGTGGACAATTAGTAGCATTGAAGTACAATTACAACTCAGAGCGCATACTGAAAGGAAGGAGGAAAGCTGGGGCTGGATTGAGATGGGCCTCAATTGTCATGGGAAAGATGCTGGAGGGGAACTGTACTTAGGAAAACAAAAGTTAGCTACAGTGTGTGGGATGAATTAGAATAAGGAAAGACTAGAAATCGGGAAGCAAAGTGGAAGTCTGTTACAATAGACAGGTAAGAGATGAGCCCATAACCAAAGCATCCATAAAAGTTTTGGTGACCTTAGAGAGCAGAGAAAGAGAAATGATTTGCTGTCAGACCAGTACTCTCACCTGTTGCCCCGAATCGAGCATGATCTGGGCACTCCATAAATAATTTTTGAGTCATTTCATGAATCTGAGGTTTTTCCTCTATTTTATATTCTTGACAACTATTTGCTTTATTACCAATTTTAAAATAATTATTTTGCATAAAAATCCACTTCCATGAGCATTAGGTCTAGTTGGGTTCTGCTAACCAAAGTTTATGTTTGTACGTGGGAATGTATATAATTTCAGTTAATCACATCCAGTTCTCCTCTCAAAAAAGAGAAAGAGGCCATTTCGAATAAAAATTTTATTGACTAACACAGCATGATAAAAAAAAAAGTAAATGCATATAATGTAGAAAAGTGGAAAACTTATGTCCAAGTGGATTGTGTTATAAACCTGGAAATCCTGTTGTCTGTTTGTAATACTCAAGAAAACTCCTGTCAGTGGTTAGGGCTGGTGTGTACAAGACAGACTGGAGCTGTAAATTGGGGTTAGGAACTATAAGAATTAAAAGGACTTTCCTCCATTGTTTTTAGTCATTTTCTTTGTAGGTTTCTGTTGGGAATGTTTACATACTAAACATTTAAAAATAATGTGGCAGTTTTCAAGATTTTTGGATGACTCTATAATACCACTAATGCTGAAGAAAAACAAGACAACCTGAGTAGTTATGGAAGGTTTCAAAGACTTCAGATGTAGTGTGTTTCTGTTGCTGGTGGAAGAGAGGGTCTGTTGAGCCTTATCTGTACATGAGCTATGATTGTGGAAAACAGTGTGACACCAGGGGTAAATTCTCATTAGTCACTAGCCACATAAAATATAGATGATACATTGAATTGAAATAGAAAGGATGGCTCCAGAAGCTAAACCGAACGTGCAGGAATTGGCATAGGGCAATGGTGGTGGTGGATGTCTTCAGGAGGTGGGGTAAAAACGTGAATAGAGACATCTGAACTCAACAAGTCACGTTTTAAATCTAAAAGGGACTGAAATGGACTCTTCGAGTAAAGCAAGATCAAGGAAATGAAAAGATTACCCGTGCATTGAAGTGCTCACTGTTCCAAGTTGCACTTTAAAATGTCTGAGAAGGAAAAACCAAAAATCAATGTTTGCTATGCTGGTACACAAACCTTTCACCTCTGGGAAATTTCTTTGGGTTTTAAGCCAAACCAATTCTGTGTTTTACCCTTCAATCCCCACGACATACACAGCTAAACATTTGTACCTAACTTTCAGTGTTCACGCCAAGAGCCAAAGAACTTGAGAGTTCATTATGGAAGCAGTGTGGGAGCTAAGTGCTGAGAAAGAAGTTGTCTTTCATGTTTGTAGTAGTTGCATTTCGCTTTTTTATTTTTTTGTTTGTTTTATTGTAGCCAAAACAGAAAGTTAAATCCAGTTGCACCCATGAGGCGGCACTCTGAAAGAAGTCAGGCCATAGAAAGATGCCTAAAATCCTTCTTACATCCTCTTTTCGCATCTGCTTCTTAATAGAAGGAGGATCTGAACAGAGTAGCAATAAACATCTCTTGGCCAAAGAATGAAACGAAGTCTTAGAAATGTACCGGTGTCCTGCGTATGCCCCCCCATCACTTCTTTCCCATCTAACATTCTTCATTTGGTGGACTGTATTATGAACTATTACTCAGTTTTCATTGGTTGGAAGGAGAATCAGTTTTCTTGCCAGGGGAAGATAGAGGAGAAATATTTAAAGCAAGCGCTTTGGGATATCATGGGTTAACTGAGAGTGAACATCTTATGCTTCTAGTAAGCTTCCCAGTTCTGCGATGTAGGCCTGAGATGCCGAAGGCATTGAGACCTGCCTGATATTGCCTGTTTCCAGAATTCAGACTAACACATTGAAGAGGTTGAATTTCTTGTGCAACACCATAAAAGTATTTAGAAGTTTGAATTGTTATTACTTTATAGTTTTCAACTGAAATTCTTTGGGGGAAAATTTTTCAAAGTTTAAGATTTGTGTTTTTTAAAAGACAAAAAGAAAAATAGGAAAGGAGGAAGAAATATTACTGTATTAATAATTGTAATTTCTCATTGGCTTAGAAATCCTAGTTATAGCCTCTGTGTTAGGCTTTTTTTTTTTTAACTTCACTGTTTTTTTGGAGGTGGAAGGAGCATAACTGAAATTACATTATGTATATTCCAGATACCACTGTGAAACATATTCAGAAAATCTTAAAAAATACACGAAATGATCCGTTCCTGTATTTGTTTTTGATATATTTTGGTTAAAGAAGACCCATAAGGTAAAAATGAAAATTATTTGTCATGTAATCACCTGGACCAGGTGTGATATTTCTCAGTTAATGCAATTATATGAAAATACTTACTTATGGTGACTTCTGAGTATTTTGAGGTTAATGGAGTGGTTTCTCCTGAGTTTCAAGGGCCAGTACTTTTTGTAGGAAAAGAAAATCCATCAATAAATAAGAAAAACATCATATTCAAACATATATACTAGAAGGTTTCTCTTAGTGTTGTTTCATCAAATCCAAGGAAGTCCTAGCCATTCTTCCCTTTCACTTTAATTGCAGCATCCCTCATGGTAATGGAGCGTTAATTGTGGTTCTCTTCATGACATTAAATGGTATTAAATAATAAAAATTTCCCTTCATTCAAATTTGGCATAAACACTGCGCTTTCCCATAAGGTTAAAAAAAGAAAAGTGCAGTTAGGACTGTAGAAAAAAAATTATGAATTACACAGAAGAGTCTCCTGGATGTCTGTAGAATCTGGTATTCACCCTATTTCTATGAAATATCTTCATTTATGCTTAGGAGAAGGAAATGAACACTGTTGGGAAGAGGAAAATTGGAGCTATTTTAAATACATTTCACAAATGACAGTAAATATCTATATATTAACAAAGGGCCAAGTAGAAGAGAAGAAATTAAGATAAATGATTTATGAATTCAAGCTGCCATCAGGGGACATTCAAATGAGTTAAAAAAAAAAAAAAAAAAAAAAAAAAGCAACCTTTCAACAGCATGTCATTTCAAATCTGAATCAATCTAAAAAAAATAAAAAATATAAAAAAATAAAAATACCCAGGGCAGGTGGAGAGTAAGGAAGTCCCTGTAATAGAAAGAGGTAACAGAAAGAGGCTCAGATAAATTCCTGTCCAAGTTTTATTTTTTAAATAAACATAGTATTGTGTGAAGGGCTTCTAGTTTTCTTCTGGAGCCCAGGAGAGGAATTCCCATCCATCAGCCACTAGTAAACATCTAGGGGCTTTTCTGACAATGAATAAACTGACAAGATATAGATGCTGTGATTTAGCTTGACTCACTGCTTTCCTCTCATAATTTGTCAAAGGACCTTTTGGTTTTATGGAGCCTACTTATTTATAGGGTGATTTATGAACACAAAAGTATTACTATAGTCTTAAATCCCTGCTCTATCCATGTACCTAAAGATTGGATCTGAGCAGCACTGTTCTACACCAGTCACCACCATTCCTCTTATGGGCAGGGTGGCCCGTTGTCCTGTATTCATATGTATCCAGCATAAACACATTTGATACACTGCGAAATACAGGTCACCAGATTGTGTAAAGCAGTCATGGAGCTGGCACAGCTCCAGGAGGAGCTGTGGATTTGCAGAGTAAGCATTTCCAAAGGACTGCAAAGGGTTTTGCAGTTGTCATCTAGTAAATTGCCACAGTGTCAGCTTTCAGGTACTATCATTAGCCGCATTTTAGACTTATGATCTGCTACTAATGAATTCTATAGCGCTAATGCTCCTCTCACCCCCAATTATCATCACCATCACCATGAATACCATCACAACCACCACCACCACCATCACCACCACCATCACCACCATCATCATCACCATCACCATTATCCTCACCATCACCATCATTAGGAAACAAGAAGTGGAAGTTAAGAACACAAGCCCAGGAGTATGGCTCGCTGGTTGTACCACTTGCTCTCAGAGCTTAGGAAAGTCCTTGAGTCACTCTTGCTTTAGTTTCAGAATCTGTAAACTGGAGGCAATAATAGCAACCATCTCATAATGTTGCTGTAAGTATTACATGAGATAATACAAATGAATTGCTTAGAACGGTATCTGGCTATGGCAAGCACTTGATGGATGGTAACTATACTGTTATTGTTTCATTATTGTATTATATACCCAAAACAATGTTCTACCCTTGGAGACATCCGTGCTGCTTTATGCTAGTATACTCCTTTGCGCACAAGGTGTTTTGTTTTGTTTTTTTCTTATTGATGCTTTATAAACAGGATTTTGAGGGAAAATATCTTTGAAAGATATTTGTTCAAAGAGTAGGGTTTTGAGATACAACATTCGTAACCACTTTTACAGAGCTCTAATTGGCTGGTCTCTAGCATTTTCTGTGCAATGTTACATCCTGGAAAAATAGTGTTCATATATTCATACAGTAAAAGGATTTATACATTATGATCAGTAGTTTTTAAGAAAAAGCAAGAAACGCTTTGCTATAACTTCTTCCTCATTTCATCAAGGCATTTAAAAAAAGGTTACTCGTCATAGGTTTTAATTTAGTGAACTCTGATAAATTCCTTATGATGCACAGCAGTAGTACATTAGCGCTGAATTAATTTGGTGTAACAACTGAGATATTAGAGTTTGCCTATTTCATTAATTACTTTTTGTCCATTGTTTATGATGCCTTGTTATCTCTCTCCACCTTGCCCCCAATTTATTTTTTTCTTTTCAGCAACAGCACTGGTAGTGAATTATACGCACGCATTTGACAATTGTCTATTAACCCTTCTGTATCTATAACTTTTTTGGACTTAAGACGTGACAACCAGGTTTACTAAAAAAAAAAAAAACACATCTGTTTGTTTGTTTGTTTGTTTATTGTGTGCTAAAAGAACCTCATTATTATCCTGGTGAAGTGTTCCCGGTTGAACCTCTTATGTCTTTAATTTCCTACTCTATTTGATTTGGTCTCAGTTTACTCTTCTGTAAAATGGGAGTAGTAATACTGACTTTAATGGCTATTTGAGGATTAAAGATAATAAAAGAGATACCAAAAATGCTTAGCAATCCCTGGCAAAGAGAAACGTGCTCACAATAGTTGCACTATCATTGATATCACATTTAGATATGATCCAGCTATAAGGAACTTCATGGAATTCTTAGGAAAAAAGAAAAATGAAAGCAATGTTCTGATCTCCACAATTCGGTAACAAGAATTCTATTCCAAGAATTCACTTCTCATTTCCTTTCTTTTTTTCCTCAGAACCTCACATGGCACTGTAATGTCTCTATCTGTCTGTCTGTCTGTCTGTCTGTCTGTCTATCTATCTATCTATCTATCTATCTATCTATCTATCTATCTATCTATCATCATCTATCTATCATCTATCTGTTTCTTAAATAATGCTTTATTCACATTTAAAATTGACTCTAGTTGATTCTGATCTATCAGATATGAATTATACATATTTTTATACACTTCAGAGGGACTCATTTTGAAATTTTTGAGACATGCTTCATCCTTACATTACCAATTTCAAGGTTAATAAATATCTGCTGTCTTAACCATTCAGTTAAAATGTGGACCTCTTTTGGCCTAATAGTGATATCTTGATGTCTAAAGAATCCAGCTTTCTTAAGGAGACATGCTAAGTTTTCCCTCACCTAGAAATTAAGGAAGGAGCCAGTGGGATGGGAAGAGCCGGTTCACTTGCATTGAACTGAAACTAACTTCACATTTCATCTTTTCACACTAGGCAGCCGGTACTCCCTCTTTGCATCTTATCTCTCCAACAAAACCCCCAAGGAGAAAAAAAAATATATTAGAGAAAAGCCTCCTACTTCTTTCATCTGCTGTAGTCATCGGCTTCCCACGGTTGTAGGGCATCTGTGCTCCTGGTTCCTGGCTTCCCCACAGATAGACAAATCTACTCATCCCTCACAGGAGAACTGACAGCCAGAGCAAGGAGGAAGGGCAAGACAGCGGGGCTTTTAAGAATACGTATTCCTGGTTTTCACTTTTGCTCTCTATTCTGCTATATGCAGAAAAATATTCTTCATTATAACAGAAGGCTAAGGGCAGATCGCTTGTGGAACTCAATGAACAAAGACACAAAGCATTTCATATTTGTGGCTAAAAAAAATCTTAAAATTTTACCCTGATCTTGCTAAGTAGAATGGACCCATCTCCCACTTGTAGTCTCACCCCTATTGTGGAACCAATGTCAGTGCTGTGCATAGATTTGTTTCTAGTCTGTGTCTTCCTGAGAGGCTGTATTATATTATGATTGGAATCAAGAGCTCTGGCCGCAGACTCCCTGAGTTTGAGTCCCGGCTCCATCACTTCTTAGCTATGTCACCCTGGGCAAGTGGTTTAACCTCTCTGTGCCCCTTACCTTATCTATATAATGGGAATAATAATACCTATCTCATGTTAATGTTGTGAACATTAAATGAGTTTATGTGTGGAAAACACTTAGAAGAATGCCTTGCTCATAGTAAGTGCCAGCCAAGGATTTGCTTTACTTTCTTGGGGGTAGAGAACAGGTTTTAATCAGTCTCCCTAATTCCAAGAACCCAGCATAATGACTGGCACGTAATATGAGTATCTAACCTAGTTCTCAAAGACAAATCTATTCATTGGCTCCACATGACAGATACCCCAGGCAGTGGCAAAAGAAAATTGTATGTTTCTGTAACTGCAAAAAAACCCCAAAATCTATAAGAAACATAATGGGGAAAAGAGAAAGAAATAAAAACAAAAAAAACCAGAAAAAAACAAAACAAAACAAAAAAACCTCTGTAATAGGAAACAGAATCTCAGTGGGATCTCCTTCCTATCAAACTAAAATGTCCTAGTAACCAGTCTTTCAGAATCCCCTCCTGAAATACAGCAGCAAGCCAATTAATTAGTATGAAGATTTAGTCTAAAAGGACAATGCTACCTGGAGAACTAAGCAATTCAGTAAGCCTCGCAGCATTTAATTAAGCCACAGACCAAGGAACAGCTTTGGTAATTTAGAGCATACATTTCCACTGGAATGTGTTTTCTGACTCAAGTGATCTATGTGGCAGCTTTTCTGCTGGTCAGATATGCTCCGAAATAGAGGGGAAACAGTGTGCTCTGCCCACACAGTGGGTCCAGCAGGAGTCTGCACCCAGGCTCTTGCACACATTTGTTAGGGAATTTGAGCCAACTTTCAGATACAAATGTGGATCCATGGAACATAGCACTTTTACTCACTTCCCAGGAAACATTCAAAAGAACAAGTGAAAAACTAGAGGAAGGAAACTTATGCTGGGGTGAAAGAGCCTTACACAGTTTGGCTCCCAGTGTGAATGTTTTGCTGCCTGTGGAAACCTAACTGAAAAAAGCTGCACCCAACATAGAGGAGTGTCCCCCCTCTTTGCAAATCCTAGAGGCCTGGCTCAGGTGGGTGGGAGGGTCTGAGTCCCTGGAAAGTGCTTGCAGCCAGTGCCTGCTGCACCTCAGCCTGCATTGCTCTAGCTTTTCCTGAATATGAATCCCCGGTGGTATTGCCAGAACTGCTCTGGATGAGCGCGCAGCCCGTCCTGCAAGGTCAGGAAGAGTTAGAAAAGTGAGGCCATTGAGAAGCGCTCATTATGGGAGAATCCACTCTTTTAGGCAAATACAAAAGCCGTCCCCTGTGTTGGGTGCCAACTGAAGCTACACAATGGATACTTATGACAAAGAATTGAAATTTATTAAGTTTAGCAAAGCATATCATAACCCTGGAGGGAAAAGTAAATTCCCTGGTGACCAGACTGAGCTGACTTCCTTAAGAATTTGTTGGCATCCAGATTCAGATGTGTTCATGGGAAGGGAAAGTGCAGAGTCAATAGGAGGGAATCTCTCCTCATCCACTGACCAGTGTGCATGTCTCACAAAGAGAAAAATGAGGCTCATATTGTGCTCCCACCAAAAGGCCTCCCAATGGACCCAGAGCTTAAGACAGAAATCTATTCTCTCCCAGTTCCCCAAGGAGTCTTTCTTCTGCCTCCCACCCAGTTTTCTCAAGAGCTAGGGCAAGAGAAAGGGCGTGAATATCAGGAAGGGTGCATCTAATTTAAAAAGCGGCTTATGTAGAAACCCACCTACTGTTTTGAGAAGCTATAAGATGCTTGATATTTATTCCCAGAACCAAATGATGACATGAGCTTTGTGAGGCTAAATGGATAATAGACACCAAAATAAAAGAGCAATAAAAAATGTCCCGACCAATATACCAATATATAGCTACATAAAGGCAGTGAAGAATCACTTTTGTAGAAAGTGAATTGAAATGCATTATGTTACTCCATTCAAATAATGTGATTCTCCAGAATTTAAGTTTTTTTTTTTTTTTAAATCTCAATTTCACACAGTACTTAAAGGACTTAAGTTAGTTATGATTAAGGGTTTGTCATTTGTTTCTTTTTCTGTTATTTTCCCCTCATAAAGGGCAGATGTGAAAATATGTAAAAGCATTAATAATGGGATTACTGAGGTTGAAAGGGACCGAAATTTTTTGGGTAACCATAGCTGCATAGCACTAAATCTGACTCCACGGGGTAAAAGCTTAACAGTAAGGTCATCATATTAATACTTCTCAATCACTAAGTTAGATTCTGTGTAAGCAAAATAAAAATGAACCTAGCACAATCTCTGCCCTTAAGTAGCTTAACATATATGAGCAGAAGCAAAGTCATCTTACCATTCAAAGCATTGTAAGAGAACATGAAAGCTACCTCTAATTCAGGTAAAATTCGATGAGCGTACAGGGAGGGCAGTAACTGTAGACAGAAGGTATTTGAGCTAGCAAAGAAAGGATGGATAGAAAATAAATAGAGATGGTTTAATGAGGAGGCAAACATGCAAAGGAGAAAAATCAAGAATAGAGCAATTGTTAAGAGTCCAATGGCTGCTCCACACACATGTCAGAAGTGGAATAAAGGGACACAAGCCTGGGAAAATAATTGAAACTTTATTTTCTAAGACATTGCCAGGGGGACAGGGAGATATATTAAAAGATATTTGTTTTTGCCTTTGTTTTGTAACAGGGCAGTGACACAATTAGAAAATGCTGTGAGCAAGAGATTAGATTATAATGAAAGTCAAGTCAGACTGATATACCAATAATACCCGAGAGCAGCCAACCTCAGGGGCCTGCAGATAATTTCATGCTTCACCCTTTTTCTCAGGGGTTGAAGAGGGAGTACCCCGCTATCCAGCTGATTGTGTAACAGTTGCCATGTTTTGGGGAGAGGTCCTCCCATTCTGGGTCAAGTGGGAGGCTAGACGACTTCATCTCACTAGGAAGACATCACAGAGAAGGTGGACATTGTTTTGGTTTCTTGTGGAAAATATTCAGATTGTGGCTGTGTGGACTTGGGCAGATTACCTCATCTCTGCATAGCTCAGTTTTCTTGTGAAGAATGTTTAACCCTTTGGTTGACATATGGTCAAAAGGCAATAGCTGGTAGCTGTGGTTACGAATAAGAATTATAAACAGTCAATTCACTTTGGTCCATGAAGATTCTTTTCAGTAAACCAAGGTGTACTCCACATCATTTGATACACAATCAAAGGAATGTGCAGATACTCAAAAGATAAGCGGCTAAGACATTTGCGTTTTGAACTGTCACTTTATTAGACCAACTGAGCATGTTCAGGTAGGGTGGTTTCGACTAAAAAAAAACCAAAAAACGGAGCTTTACTCATATTCCTTTATTAAAATATAGCAACATGAGATACTATAGTTGGTAATATTATACCATAGTTGGTAAAAATATAGTTGGTATATTTTCCCTGAAAAGAAAAGAAAAAACAGCAGTGACTCATGGGTTGCTGGCTAATTCCACAAAAGGGGCTCTGGAACCGCGCCTCTTCCTTTTACCGAAAATTACTTGTGCTGCTGTTATATGTGGGTGATGAAGAAGCTCTAATCCCCATTGTTCTTAAGATTTATATGTGAAGGCTTGTCAAAAGCAGAGTGGAACCGAGCATTTAGCATCATCCATCTCACCTGGCAGTGCTAGCCCGAAGCAGTCTCCTGAGATTGTCTTTGTTGCCCCCCATCCTCCTGCCCACCTTTCATCTCTTCTTGCGGGCACACCTCCCGTATGTGTGTACTTTGCACATAGTCACTGTATGTTTTCCACTACATTCATTGTCCAGCTTTCTTCTGGACTCTGCCGGGCAATGAGAATAAGGGCCCCTGTCGTATTCTTGGTAAAGGTCAGAGAATAGAATCCTATCCACTGATTTGATCTGGTTGACTACCAGCTCTGTGATTCCTACCCTGGCAACTGAAGAGGGCTACAAACTCACAATTTAGACAGCAAGTTTGGCCAGACACTTCTGAAAGGCCTGAGCGGCATCACATAAAATTGGACAAGGAGCCCTGGTTATTGCTTTTCAGTACAGAGGGATCCAAAAAAAAAAAAAAAAAAAAAAAAAAAAAATTATACACATTTTAAGAAAGGAAAAACTGTATTAAAATTGGGATATTCAATATATACGGATAACAAAAGAGGAATACAATCCATGTGTTTTTTTGGCACCCCCGGTATATGAGCCTTTCCCTGAATCTTCCTAAAAGGAAAGAATAGCAAATTGAAGCAGCACTTTCTTGGTCTTGACATTGTGTATCTCAAAAATAAGTTGGGTTTGTTTAGCTTCATATGAACATTGCCACTTAATCTGACAGTTGACTAATCTAGTCACTGGCATGTATCTAATTTTTTGTGTGCTCTAATTTAAACTTCATTGAAAACACAGGGCGAAGAAAAAAAATCATTATAATAGCTTTTTGGTAGGTGCAGGGAACCAGGGAGGATTGAGAACTGTAAGAAAAACACATAGAAAATAAAACAAATGTTGGATTTAGCAAATGAAATTGGCAAGAAATTGCACAGAAAAAACACTAAGAATTTTTTAATGGAAAATGAAAAAAATGATTAAAGTTGACAATAAAAAACATAAATAACACCTTTGGGGAGTAATAAGATGCTCTAAAGAAAGCTTTAGAATGTATGCACTCTTACTTGGAATTGGTTTGCCCAAGAGGCATTAATGTTTAAATAATCCATAGGGACTGAGAAAGTTAGTGGTACTAGTTCCCAGTATTAAGAAATCTAAAAGGAGAAATTCTGCCAAAGGAAGCAGAAATGACTTGGCTCTGATACACTGAGAAGTTAGGAAAGAAAACAGACACTTGCCTTTGAGCCTCCTCTTGCTAAATTCATCTGTAGCCTAGTCCCCCTTACTCTTGTGTCCACAGCCTGCCCTTCTCCAATAACCAATTCTCCACCTTATTCACATACTAATCTTAAAATAGCACTTTCAACATGATAGCCTCCTCCTCAAGAACTGCTTGCCGCAGCACCTCCAAGCCTCTACGTGTACAGGCGTAGTCTGTTGTATTGCTCTTTGCTTTACTACGCTTCACAGATGTTTTGTTTTTTGTTTTGTTTTGTTTTGTTTTTACAAATCGCAGGCAAGACCCTCCACCACCAAAAACATTACGGCTGGCTTTTTATTGCGATACCGGATTTATTGCTGTGGTCTGCCACTAAACCTGCAGGTATCTCCGAAGTAGGCTTGTATTTTAATCTTCATAATCTCACCATGCCTTGCAGCTATCCAGCCTTAGCTCTGATTCTTCCCCACACTGACCTTCTCCTGAGTCTTGAATCTACTGAGTCTGACCCCCTTCTTACCCATCACCTCTGAGCAGATACCAGCCTAGTTTTACCACCTCCACAGGTCTCCCCAGATTTGGTAAAACAAGAGTTGTACTTTAATTAAATGCTACTTTGACTAAAGGGTGTAAAGAGATAGTATCTCTGTTTTCCCCTGTGTGGCTTCTGCCCAAACTTGGTTTCTCACTTCTGAAACTTCGACCTTCCTGTTACTTTGGCCCATGTTTGTTTCACTCGTGCTTCTACAGAACAGACTGCTGGAAAAACAAAAACAAAAACAAGGAAAGATAAACAAGATATGATTTGTCTAGGGATAGGCCAGCATTGGTTCACTTTTCCTGATCTCTCTCTCTCTCTCTCTCTCTCTCTCTCGCTCTCTCGCTCTCTCGCTCTCTCGCTCTCTCGCTCTCGCTCTCGCTCTCGCTCTCTTTTCTGGTTCTAAACACCATTCAGAAATTCAGCCTTCATTTCTAAACCTTGTGTTTTCCCATCTCTTTAACATCTTCTTAACCTCGCTCTCCATCACCTGATACGTCCCTTTCTTTCCTTCTCTTCATCCTTTGCTTTATTATTCCCCTCTCTTACTTATCCATCCTAGTTTCTCCTCCCGTTAATTCTGGAGCCCCGTCTTGCTTTCAAGTGTTCATTCCTGACAGCAGTGTGGGAACCCCAAGTTACAAGCTATTTATCTACCTGTCCCTTTTTAATTGTCTTATCGCCAAAGGCTGTGTGTGCCAGACATCCCAGGTGCGGGGAGACCAGACTGTCAGGTGAGGCTGCAATGAGCAGCATTCCCGCAGCTCCCGAGCAAGGCCTGCCAACAGGCAACTCTGGAGCCAAGCAGGCAACACAGCTGTTGCCATCACAGATATTAGACCAGGGAGAAACTGTGTTGGAGTCTTTTCTAAACTGGAACCTGGAATTAATAATATGTCTTAAAAGTCCCAGGTTTAAATCTACCATGGAACCTACCTGACTCTTAGTTTGGGAGTAGCCTGTTGTAAGGAAAGAGAATAAAAATTACAACTTAAAAAAAAAGATAGACTCAAGTTCTTATAAAATGTTCACATTCTTTTTTTGGGGGAATTAACTTACTACATAATACCTGTGCTGTGAAATATGTAGCATGTTAGAGACCAACTGTGTTACCCTTCTTGATGAGATTAATATTAGTGTGACTGACACACTGCTGATTTTCTTTACCCTCATATTTATCATGCCCCTATAATGCACAAAGTTCTATAGAGTCTTTTCAACCATTTCATATGAGCAATCATTTCAAAGTTTGCAGCTGTAGATATCCTATACTCACTTCATATATTCTGTTGATAATATACAGAGGGTGCCAAAAAAAACGTATACACATTTTAAGAAAGGAAAAAACTATATTAAAATTGTAATACTTAATATATACCGATAACAAAAGATGAATACAAGTCATTTATATACATGTTTTTTGGCACCCCGGTATAAATACAAGTCGCTCTAAAGGAAAAAATGGAAATAACTGGGAGGCTGTAGTTTTTTGAGTGTGTGTGTGGTATATGGTATATGGTGTGTATGTGTATGTTTTTCTGCTCCCCTTCAAGGTTACGCTGCTTGTTTTTCAGTTTCTGAGGGCTCTCTGTGCCAGTTTTATAACGTTTACCTATAGAAGAGAAAATGACGACTAAGTGACAAGGGGTGGCAAAACACCTCAGTCCCCAAATTAATTAAGGTTTTCTCTGGGTTGAGGGAATAATGGAGACATTTTTAACATGTGGTTTTCTGTGTAAAAAATGAAGTTAATCATGTCACTGTTCAACACGATTTCTCATGGAAGAAACTATTGCAGTAAGGAAAGAAAAACGGAGCCTGTTATGTAGCAGGCATCAAACCAGGTACCTTCACAAATGTTGATTTATTGAAACGTCACAACAACCCAGTGACATTGTAATTGTCTCCATTTTTTCACTCTTGAGGAGACTGAGGCTCATGAAGGTCAAGGTCACAGAGATAATATACGATAGAGTCAAGATTTAGACCCAGCTGCTCTGGACTCCAAACCCTCATACTCTTTTTCATTATATCCACCTCTTTGAATATGAACTTGTCTCTATGTCTCCTCTAAAAAGTCAAATTGGTCTTGTGGATGGAAGTTATTTGTATGATTGCCTGAATTTCTATTCGACTCTTTTCTATAATTGAGAAATTCCAGTTAATATATGATACCTCCAGGAGTCTCAATGCAGTAATTCTTGTTTTCTATTGTTCAGGGAAGGTTACTTTAAAATGTATAGGAGCTTTCAGAAACCTGTCTTTTAAAATAGGTGGAGATTTCAATTCTCAGTGTATTCCATTACTTGGGTGGCTGAAATTTGCGGTAGCAATAAAACTTGGTGTCTGACAGTACCTTTTATATTGCAGTTGAAACATTTTTTTCCCTTCACGTTCATCACTTATCATCATCTAGTAACTAAAATAAAATTTCACTGGCATCTTTTTTACATTGTTACATCTTGATAGATTGGTTTAAGGTTCAACAATCCAATGGCAATTATAGCAGATATGTCTCCCCGAGGGAGTTATTAGCTTAAACGCTGGTGTACTTTCTAGGCAAGTGTCTGGTGTTCACTTCCCCAATATAGCTGTTTGTTTATTTGTTTTTTAATTAAAAACCTTACCTTTAGGTATGCTGCACAATTTCTCTTTCTAATCATGGCGCCTCTATACATGGAATGATAGAAAAAAACTAATTTCTATCAAGTTAGTTTTCTGTGTATGTTAAGGTAGCATTGGTACAAGCAGAGCCAACTGTCATTCAAAGGAACACAGTCCCTCTTTGTACTCCATACTCCCTTCTCCATGACATTCCTTCTGTATGTACACGCCCTGCCCACCAAAGGGAAATATCTTTATTCCCTTTGTAGTCTATTTGCATCCCCACCCCTCCCCAAAGAAAGAAAAATAGCTAATGAAAGAGAGAGAGAGAGAGAGAGAGAGAGAGAGAGAGACAGACAGACAGACAGACAGACAGACTGAGAGAGAAAGAGAAAACATTAGCTAATGAAATACTAAAATAATTGGAGAGGCAGCCCCTTGCCCTGAGGTTAACTGAACCGGGACATTTCAGAGGTGACCTCCTGAGAGAGAGTCCAGCTTTCTACCCAAGAAAGTAGTACTAATGGTGATAATTTTAAACCAATAGCAAAGGAGGTAGGCAGCATAGCACAGAATAAAGAGATAATTTTGGAGTGTTAGAATCGTGAGATGTCTCATACATCACCACCGAGAAAGCCACCTAAATAATACCTCCACATACCAGAGGCCCCAACACAACTTTCACTCACTGGAAAAGATGTGGACCTCAGTAAAGGCCCAGTGTTTCAAAACAACCAAAATCCCATTTTAGCACTTTAATAGAACTCTGACAAGAAGGGAGGGGAAGGGGGGGGGGAGGGGGAGGGGGGGGGGAGGGGAGGGGAGGGGAAGAAAGGGCAGCATTTTTCATTGCCTCTCCCTTTGTAATTCAATAAGAATGGATTTTGTTTTGTGGCTTATGCGCGTAGTTCTGCCCCAGACTTTTGTTTGTACCCACATCTCTTTCCCTTCCAGCTCAGTTATACAGCCCTGGCCCTTTTTTTTTATGCCTCGCGGACTCTTGCATGTATGTGGCACCAAAGAGAGTTTTAGTTAGATATGCATGCAGATGAGTATTAAGCCAGGCCCAGGGCATTTGATCTATGGCAAATGAAGGTAAGATTTTCTGTCCCCATAAACATCCGTGGCCATACGGTTTCACCTCCATCACAAATAGGGGCCTCACCAGGCTTAGCCAGGAGAGCAGTCTCTCTTTCATGCGTGCTTTTGCCATCACATCCATCACTGACTGACTAATTGCCCTGCGTGCTGCCGCATCTCCTTTGCGGATGTGTGTCACATGGTTGACAGCTGTGATGATGTGAGATTGTGTGTGGCACAGCCATTCAAGAATTACTTTGTCTTCTTGGGACTACATAGAGCCTCTAAGTTGTAAGGGAAAAAAGTCCATTAAACCTTCACAGAAATGTTTGTGTTTCTTAGTGGATGCTTTAATTTTCACCAACTACTGACGTACACGCACCTGAGGACCAGAACTGTGACTGGTCTGGCTGAGAGTAAACTATTTCAGTTCTAGTTGCTAAACTCAGAGGATTAATTGCACTGAATATTATCAGAATGAAAGGGGAATAGTGGGGAAGGATTGAGCCATCCCCATCATTAATATAACTGAGTGATTATAGACCATTGCCCGGGAGAAAATCAGACAGTAACTGGCCATTGAAATATAAAATAGAATCCTGAAGAAGCCTGGTACCAGATCTGTGCTTTGTAGCTAAGAATAGCAAGGTTAATTACAGAAGGGAGTGACAGAAACAGGAAAGCAGCAATCTCACCAGAAGTTGCTGCAGCAGTAGTTCTAAAATAATTAGTAACAAGGGCTGATTATGGAGTTGTCAAAACCTTAACCTTTGAGGGCTAGAGATGGAAGAGGATGAGAGAGGGGAGAGACACACACAAATGCACACCCCAAGCCCCAAGCATAGGTAACTTCATTTCCATTCAAGTTCTCCTTACACTGCTGTAGTGAGGGATGACTGATTATTAACCTGAAGCAGATTGTAAGTCTTTAATTATATTTGTCAATATATGATAAAAACTCCTTAAATTCAAACTGTGTGATGTTCAAATATACTCATGCAATTATCTCTTTTTATTTTTTGACAAGTGTTAATGCTATGATAAAAGCAGAGTCTTCATATCAAACAAATAAGTAAATTTCATAGTAGAAATGTATACAAACCCCAATGAATGAATTTTCTAGCCATGAGGATACCATATATAATAGTACCCCAGGCAAAATCTTGTGGAGCTACTTAAGGAAATAATAAAGTAATAATATTTTTAAAGATAAGTTATAGTTTATTTTTTTAAAAGATATGTTATAAAGTTTAACATGAAAATATCTAAAACAAGTGCATTATTACAATGAGGTTGACTTTTACTCAAAATAAGTTTTCTAAACATTTAGTATTTTTTCCTTATAATTCTAAGCTAAAAATTTATTATCTTTACCAGAATGATAGCTGATATTTATTTATGTCCAGCTTTCACTTTTTAGTTATATCTAATTTTATAGACAGAAAAATTTTATCCCACGCATTAAGATCAGCAGTGAGAAATAAAATATTTAACATTGGAAATGGGTTTCTAAAGGAAGCTTTGTCATCCTCTTCTTAATGGTTCTTCCATTAATTTTTGTGAGAATGTCTTCATTTGCTTTTCTGGAAAATAGACAAGAGGTCTGTTTTAGCCCTTTGGGTATGTGCTCTCCTTCAGATAAAACTCAGAATTCTATCAACGTTAATTTTATTATTATTGTGATTATTATCATCATAGTTATTATTAAGCATAACTTTTGTGAGCATCTGCTAGGTGACAGACATGTGCTAGCGTGTTTATGTACATGAATTATAACTTGTAACTGCCTGAGTTGATATTATCCTCATCTGAAAGAAGAGAAAATTAAGTCTAAAGGAGCTTCAGTATTTCACTGAAAGATACGCAGTAACTATTAGTGAGCAGCAGAAGTAGGAATCAAATGTAGAAATCTATAGTTTTTCCAGCATACTCTGCTGCTTATGTAAAAGTTTATTATATCAAATCCCAACTTTTAAAATGTGATTAGCATTAAGTAACTGCAGTTATTTTTAATATTCAGAATGGAGTTATTCATAATAATATTTTTCTGTATTCCTTAACCAGAAGCCCAGTTTATAGAAGCTGCCCAACTTTTTATAGGTTGTGATTTCTTCAGTGAAGTAAGCCTGTAGCAGTTCCTAACCTCATGGCAAATATTTTCTAGAGCTACTGGGATGAATAATTATTATTAGGAAGTATAATGAGGGGTTGTAAATTGTCCTCCAGATCACACCAATTCTCCTTCCCTAATTTAGAAACCAACCAATAAATAGGACAGAGGGAGGCATAGTATATATTCTTTGCTCTCAGTTTCTGAACCAGATAAAGTAATCTACAACAGAATGCATTCTTTTTTTTGTGTGACATCCTTTGTCTGTCTGCTCTCCCATTTTCCACCCCTCTCACTGTTCTGCTCTAGATCTTGGGAACTATATTTGTCAGCCTTTATTGTCTTCTGGCTTCTGAGCAGCCTCTACCAGTGGGAGGTTCTGGGGGAGGATTGGAGGGTGGAAGTTATGAGAAGTCAGGATATTTCTCTGCTTACAGTGACTGTATCAACTCTGTGATTCTAGTTTCTATTGGACTGTCCCATTTCCCACCCAGCAGCCCCACCCCATGAGTCTAACCACCCCCCCCCTCCCCCACCACCACCCGGATGGCTCCAGCAGTTGGGCTTTGGCCAGGCTGTCCCAACATTTTCAGGACTCAGGATGAGGGTACAAAAGGATCTCCATACATCTATAAAGTTATAAATCAAATACAAACTGTTAAAGTAGGTTCCGTTTTTCTATTTTGACAAATGCACTTTCATAATGACAAATTAAAACAAAAAAATTCACTTGCTTGGGAATCCACCAGATAAATATCCACTTTCTCTTACTTATTAGGGTGGGGGCTCTTACTTCCACACCCAAGACTTGGCTACTCATGTACCTATCAATCCTTCCTCTTCCCCACTGTCTAGGAAATGTGAGAATCCTATGAATGCAGATACTAAGACATTTCACCTTACTGCAGCCAACCCAAACCAAGACTTCTCTGCCCACAAGGCCCCCAATCCCCCAACCCAGACCTGAAGCTGGAAGCTGCAATCTGAAGCTGGAAAAACCAAGTTCAAATTTAGAACTCTCAGACTCTCAGGACTCTCAGGCATACAACCCATCCCCCTTCTCTTTCTCTCTTGGCGCCTTCCCACACTGTAAGGAGCTTTGAGTGTACTCCTTTACCCATCACCACCACCCACCTCCCTCTTACAAATAGCAGCCTCCCTTGGCCATGTACTGGCTCTAGGGATCTGTGCTGCCCAAGAGAGGACAGAACCAGGAAGAAGGGCCATCCAGGGCCTGCAGATAGGTTTTATCCACTTGGGTAGGGAAGCCAAAGAACCTATATACCTGGAGCATGGTCTGGAAGGGAGCAGAGCATGGGGTCTGGGTATATATGACTTCTTGACTCAAAGGTTTCTTCTCTCTGGAAGGGAAATTCTCCCCAGTCAAGAAGTAACATGGCTGGAGAGGAATAAAATGGGGTCTACTGAAGTGTAGAGCCCAGACCAGGATTTCACCTTGTCCAGATCTGAGGATACCACAAAGTTTGAGGATGCCCCAAGGGTCATGGTAGCATCTTCCTACTGTTGCTTATCTCTGGGTTACATCACTGTTCTGTCTGTCTCTTTAGCAATCCCCTCCCATGTTTAACCAATGTCCTATGTTAAATTCCCTCTGCTTGAAACACCTAGAAAGGTGTCTGTTTTCTTGACTGCCCTGATTGCTCTAGCTCATTTAAAAGCTTTTCATAAAGCATTAGATTGCAGGGATATTGTGTATGCACAGTTGGTCATTATGTGCATTCATCTGAACGAAAGAAAACAGGCCCCATTATAAAGACAGATTCAGAGGTATAAAATGTTTTCTGACTATACCTAAGTCTTTTCCTAACACATGCACATTTCGTAAGTCATATTTCAAAAGGCATTGTATATTTAGCTGTACCTAAATTTTCATGTGGAGTTACAGGGTAAATAGGACAGAAGGAGAAAAATAGAAGTGTAATATTTCAACATGCCAGGCAGAGGGGCAGGAAAGCAATAGTGATTCAACTGAACGCTGTCTCTTACCGAATATAGAGTCTTTGATGGCAGGCTGCAGCCTTTGGGTTCTCTACAATCCGCTCCGACACTTCCCACATTGGATCTTTTTCACGTGTCATTCTACTAGGCCAGTGCACTGCTAGATCTTAAAATAAGACTTACACATATGGTACTTATATAATGAAGATGAAACTCGTGCAGTGGTTCTGGAAACGTTCACATTTGGTCTCTTGATAACACTTCGGGAGAGATAGTGTCTGGGTTATATAATGATTTAATTCCTAGGTTAGTCAGTGTTTTTTCAGTTTTCTTTTTCCCTGGAAGGCATAAAAATTTGACATGCATCTGATTTCAGATCTTTGCCCCTTTTTTCTAAATAAGATTTTTTTTATTTTTTAAAAATCCTGATTTCAGTCCTAAAACTCATTTTCTCTATTCTCTATCATTTTGTCCAATTCATCACTGAAAACATAATTACTGGAAAAAAAAAATCAAGGATTTGCTTGGTGATGTTCCATCACACTGTTTCTGTTCCTATGCTTGAAAGTCTTTCACTGCAGTAAGCCTTCTCTGACTGACCCTGGCAGACACTGCCAAGATTTGGCAATAGGGGACAAGGCAAGTAATCAACTTGACTGCCTCATGTTACTAAAAATGGCATCCATTTTTCAATTACCCATGACTGTAGATGCAAGGATCTTTGAAACCAAGATATAATCTATAAATAACAAAGCCACAACAGAAACAAAACAACAGACCTTCACTGGATCAATAGTTGCAGTCTTTTCCAGTATTTTTAGTCAGGATTTCTGATTTAGTCATCATGCTTCCTCCTAACTGAGAAACAGATTAAACCTTAGGTCAGGATTGTGGCTGTTAGAACTAGATTGAGAAACTTGGCCTTCATTTTTAGGGAAAGTAGTATCCTGCTCCCCACACTATTTCTAAACTGAGCTTTCTCTCCTGGACCATGCAGGAAGGGCACCTGGAGACTGTGAGTCTTCTTCCCAGAGTGCCAAGCAATCTAGTATATTGAGGGGAGAATGGGCAGGCTGCTCAATATGCTGAGAAACAGGTCATGCTACCTGGGGGAAAAATGTTTAATACCTTAAACCGACCCAATAAAGAGAGGAGAGAGTAAGAGGTGACTGCAGGTGTCACTATCATATACTCCCCCATCCTGGAAGAAGACGCTCACTCATGAAAACACCAGGGCAGGGAACACAGTTCCCCCTAACACTTGTGCCTGAACTAGTCAAGGGGTGAAATAGTCTACCTTTACTTTTGCCAGTAGCTAGACCTGGAGTTAAAGAAGGAAAGTCCATAACCTGCAAACTATATAGTGTCGCACAATGTCATGAAGGGTTGATTATGTATACTTTTTGTCTCCAGTTCTTTGCTTTGTTCCAATTGTTGGCACTTTCACATGTAAGGGGCCAGACCAGAATATGTCTATGAATCAGGAAATCTTGTTGACATCTTGGGAGCGAATCTGAGAATATATTTCCTACTTGATGGACTAGTGGCATCATGTTTGCATACGTCGACTGGTTTATAATGTCTTCTAGCTAACCTGAGTAGTTGTGTTACCCACATTGCTTCTGTTGGCATTTAGCCTAACAGTCAATTTTGCTTTGCTGGTGACTCCCACCAAACATGGAACCTTTTGCATTAATATCCATATTAACTAAGCTGATGAGCGTCCACAGTGAGATGGGGTTATTATTGTTAATAGCCGTAATAAGTACAATTGATAGAATTGTGCTACAAATTTCAGGGAATTGAATAGACCCATGAAGGTTAATCGTGGTAAGTAACCAGTATGGATGGTTATTTGCTATAATGACAAGTTTACAAACAAGAGATTCAGCAGTGTTTCCAATCTCATCGTTATTTACTCACTTATTTTATCTTTTCTTATCCTACTTCTCCCATCTCCCAAATGCACATTTTGGGATATCACAATATTTTTCAAGAATTGATGTCTTCCTTAGAAATAATTAGAGCCCTACATGTGTCAGAGAATTATGAGACAGTATTGGGTTGCAACCACCTTGGAAGCTCCCAGGTATAATCTGAACCAGCTCCCATACTCATGAGTTGGTCAGAGAGAAAGAGGCAGGCCACCCCTGATTTGTAGTTTCAGGTATGATAGGCAAAGGAATTTACATACAAGGCTTGTCTTGGACAGCAGCAGGACAAGTAGATCTCTTCATCTGCCGGCCAGAATCTTAAAAGTTTATATAGAGGCCTTACCTGGCTTTCAGTTACGTATACCATCCAGATGGTTTTAACACTACATTTCCATCCCAAGGCTGTATCCTTGGGGTAGTTTCTGGGAACAGGGAAAGCAAGCAGAACACACATTCCAAGGACAAGGGAGTAGGTGAGGAGCCTCCAGTTGCCCCAGTACAGCTCCCAGTTCAACCAGAGATCACACCTTCTTGAGGACCTCCCCGAACACAGAGTATCTTTCAGCTCAAGTAATCTTCCAGCACAGGAGGCAATGAAAACATATTATCTGAAAATTACTCCGTATAAAGCAAATAGTTATGTTCTCACTCAAGTTCTCCAAAAACAGATGGCCACTCTCTTATAATAAAAATAATTCGCCTTACTTACCAAGCTTTTATTTAAAAATATACTCACTTGAATTTTGTCATGTTGTTCTTATACCATTTGTGTGAGGGAGATAAGAGACCAAGACATGAGCAGAAGAGTCTGAACCCAGCTTCTGAACTTGTCAGCACCTTCAAGGGATCTCATGGCTCATTGGACTCCATGCTAGGATTACAATCGATCCATTTATAGACATTGTTCTTCTGTGTGAAAACTTGCTGCTGCCTTTTAAGAGGTTGTCCTGATGATATCAAGTGCATGTCAGCAGGGTAAAATCAGAGTTTGGTTATATCATAGGCTTATATTTTAGTCTTGCCACATGAAAGCAGCATTTGGCCCCATTCCCATGTGGGGGCTAAAAAAAAAAAAATACTTTTCCTCCCACCTTCTAAGATCTTCTAGCTAGGCTAGTAATTAAATTAACAGAGACAGATTAACAGGAATAAAATCAGATTTTAATATGTGCACATGGGAAATTCACATATGCATGAAAGTTCCAAAGACAGGCAAAATTGAGTACATATGACATTTTGGATAGAGAAGAAAAGGGGAGGGGGCAGTGGGGTCTTAAATTTTAAAAGTGAAAATTGGCAATTTCCAGGTAATTAAGGAAAAGCAGAACACATGTGGCAGGTAAATTTTTGCTAGGCAACCCAGAAAACAATGAGACACAGGGTTGAGGGAATGAGGGTGGTCAACAGACTCCTACTTGCAGCCTCTCTATCTAATGCTGAGGTGATTATGCCAAGCTTACCTTCCTAAAGCAGGTTTTTCCATCTGTATCTCTTGGGCAGGAAAGCAGGGAAGGTCAGCTGTTCTTTCTGAGTCTTTTGTTTCTTAATAACCAGCTTAAAATCAATATCCCACAAGACAGCTTTAGGGTAGAAAACTTTGGTCCCCTTCATCCATCTTTCTCAGACTTTCAGGGATTAAACTCAACCTAATTGATGCACAGCTGCATCAACAGCACCAACAGTGGAAACTGCAAGAGCTTGGTCAGCAACCTTTGGCGCGTACAGTTTTGCAGTTATGGTGATAGTGAAGGTCATAGTTGTTAACAATGGAAATTGTCAGTGTGTGAAGTTGACAGAACCAATATATACAAGCCTAAAAAATACTAAGGAAATTCCACTCTGTCAGTTACTTCCTGCTTTCCATGAATTCCCTACTACAGACCACTTAGAAACATGTAAGGAAACTCCCACATCAAGAAAACATGCTTTTTGAGGTTAAGCCACCTAAAGTACTCTCATTTCCTACCATTAAGATATGAGGGAGGCAAAGGAGGCAGCTCTGAACTTTACTCCCTGGGCAATCAAGTTGCTGAAGCTGGTGTGGAGGGAGCTGGAATGTTGGTTTTCAGAGGCCTCAACTGAAGAGAACAAAACATTTCCAAAAGACAGTGTCGATATAAGAAATGTACAATCCTGTAGAGAATATTTATGGGCTTATTTGAGCCAAACTGATGACAATAGCCAGGAAGCAAAATCTCAATGGATTGAGAAAATACTCCAGAGAATCACAGTTTTGCAGCTTATGTTATACATGAGAATCAAAAGAGGAGACGTAAGGAGGGTTACGTGAAATCCATTGGTGGTAGATTAAGGAGGTGAAAGCAAAACAGGGAAATCTCTGGAATTGGATAAAAAGTAAAATAGAGAAATACACACTTCTTTTACATTGGTGGGTACAGGATAGTTAACATTTACAGCACATAGAGACGGCGTGTGGGCAAGAAGATAACAGTGAAGGGTTCTGTAGTCTCTAGTCTAGTGCCAGTGGTTGGGCCTTGGAGGGGGGCAAGAAAATTAACCTTTCAAAGGTTTGTTATCTTAGATGTACAAAGACAATAGACAGGTAAAGATTGGCCTTTGTCAAGGAAGCTACAGGCCTAGGGCATGACTACCAGTCATGACCTGCTTTTAGCTCAGAATATTTATGTTCAGACCATTCTGTGTGGTTAATTTCAGTCTCTGAGTTTATAAGGCCCACCATTGCTGGCCTCAGCTGGTCAGGTTTAGTTTATGGCCCCTTTTTCATTCACAGTGCTTTACAAATTATACAAGATGAACTCAGAAAGCACACCAGTTGGTAATTGGGAGTGCCTTAAAATGGAAGAAGCAGCCAAGCAAATGAACACTAAAAAGGTACTTTTTTTGAGTTGCACTCAAAATAGAAAGTTTAGTTTTGTTTATGATGCATGGTTTTAATAAGAAAAATACATTCAAGAGAAATTTCTGTCAAATTACTTTTTTACATGTATCATTTCTGCCGTTAGTTTTCTTTTCCCTTACATAGAAAAAATGGAAACATGGTTTGAACCCATGTCCCTCCACTTACTAAGCATGTTTTCTGTTGTTATTTGGACTCTTGAAGTTTCTGTGTCCTCCCACCACTTAGGATTTATTGTGAGAGTCAGATCGATAGGCTCACAGCGACATTAAGTTCCTTCCCCTTTAAAAGAAAAATTGCATTGGGCACTTGTTAAAAATAGCAACAAAGACATTTTATTGCAATAAGGGTAAGAGACAATTGCAGAAAGGCAAAGAGATTGAACTCAATGCGCTGAAACAAAAGGCAGGAGGATTATTAACCGCTAGGGTCTGCTGATGGAAAAGTACTGGAGGATGATAGGGGCAAGGTCCCCATGTGATGAGGCTATCCATGTTTGCTAATTGTGGCTCCTCCCAAATAGGCTCCTACCCTCCTGCAGAGACTGGGAGACTGGGGAACCACCTTCATTTCAAAGGGATGATTCCCAGGTCCTTAAGCAAGGCCTTCCTGGATTGTAAAAGATTGATAATCTCATAGGAGCAAAGAAAGAGTGTACAGTTTCAAGTTTTCTAAAGTAAAAGCTGTAAGGAAAAAGAGGTGGGACCTGTAGTTAGGAAGAAATCTGTCTGAAGTTTAGCAAAGCAGGGAATAGTAAGGCTTTCTTTTTTCTTTTTTTTTTAATTTTATTTTATTAAATTTATTGGGGTGACAATTGCTAGTAAAATTACATAGATTTCAGGTGTACAATTCTGTATTACATCATCTATAAATCCCATTGTGTGTTCATCACCCAGAGTCAGTTCTCCTTCCATCACCATATATTCGATCTCCCTTACCCTCATCTCCCACCCCCCACCCCCCCTTTTTTTTAAAATTTAATTTTATTAAATTTATTGGGGTGACAATTGTTAGTAAAATTACATAGATTTCAGGTGTACAATTCTGTATTACATCATCTATAAATCCCATTGTGTGTTCATCACCCAGAGTCAGTTCTCCTTCTATCACCATATATTCGATCCCCCTTACCCTCATCTCCCACCCCCCCTACCCCCGCCCCCCTTCTTGATCACCTTTCTTTCTGTCTTCCTGTTAGTTCCTCACATTCAACATTTTTCCTTTTCACAAAGCTTTGGCCTTTATTCAACTCATCTTATATCATCTGATTCTTTTGGAGTCCATCTTATGTGAAGCTTTTCTTGCTTTTTTTTTTTTTGGGGGGGGAGGTTGTTGATGTTATTGTTTTTCTGAGTGTTTTTTTTGTTGTTCTGTTTTTCTTTTGTTTTTTGTTTTTTTGGTTTGCTTTTTTTGCTCATTATTACTCTATGTCTACTCTCCTACTTAACAATAGACATTATTTTTTTTAAATTACATGTAAAACAGTCCTATCTTGAAAGAAACTTTTGTTTAATGGGAAGCCTGGAAAAGTAGGTTTAATTTTAAAAGAGTTTGGGGTTTGATTTAGTCATAAACTAGGATTCTATCATTAACTTAATAATAATCGCCTCCTAGGAATTACTTTGTTTTTTTTTTCTTTAATAATATTCTAAGCAAAAATTTTAACCAAATCATAAGTATAAGGAAAAGGAGGTTATGCACTTATTTTCTTATTTCCAAGTTACACCATTTTTTCACTCTTCATTTGTAATTGATTAGCAAAGCAAGTTGAACTTTTTAATCCTTGGGTTATTGATGTTGTATGTTTTCTCCTCAAAAAATATGTTTTGTAAATAATTAAATCATAGAAAGCTCCATTTATTTTCTACAAACAATTATTGAGTGGAGAAGGCATGCTGAAGTCAAGAAAATATCTTTCAGAGAACAATCATAATTTCTAAGAGATGATTATTAAAATAATGATGAGGTCCTAATTTATGACTAAACCCCAATCAAAACCAAAATATTACATCCACATGACCTGAACATATTCAATCAGTTCAAGCCCTGATAGGACTCCAAAGACTTGTATTAAAAAAACAAAAAAGAAAAAGTTAAGGTATTCTCTTCTCTCCTAGATATGTTTCTTAGACTCCTTTCCTACTAGCAGTGTGAGTATAGTAAAAATAGAGCTACTAGATCTTAATAAAAATGAAAGTGAAACTGGATATCCTAGATGCTGCAAAGTTCTGTCTTCTTTATATTTTAATTATGCATATTGCTTTGGAATCTTAGCTACATTAAGCTCAAGTAAAAATTATCCTTTTGCTTCTTTGGTTGTTATTTCATGTCTTTGCATGTAAAGGCTATATGTCCAGTTCTTTCTTTTGTTGTTGTTGTTGTTGTTGTTGTTGTTGTTGTATGCCATACTGAACAAGCACTTAACCATACAGAAGTTCGTAATGAATTATATTCTCAACTCCCAGTTAGACTTGTCATGTCTTCAGAGGCATAATTTTTCTTTGTTGTTGTTTTTTTTCACTTGATCTACCTCCAGAGTAAGGGCAGTTATTTCTATCAGTATTTTCAGTTTTGAAGAAATGTCCTAGTCTATTTTCTAAAATGGTTCACAAATTAAGGATTTTTAGCATGTTTCTGGTCTCCAAATCCGTTGTGAGCCACACATGAATCTATAGTTTTCAAATATGTAAGAGAAAGGCTAGAGCCATGTAAGATCATGGGCTAAAGTGTTCATTGAGTCTGGATTTGGATCCCAGCGTGGCTCATACATTTTATGAGGCCTTGAGCATGTTGCTTAATCTATCTGAGCCTCACTTTCCTCATCTGTATGTGGTAATGATAATAAACAATAATACTTCCTAGAAGGATTATTGTAAAGTCTAAAAATAATGCAGCTAAAACACTTAGCACGGTGCCTGACATATAGCAGCCCCTCAAACAAAATGGGAATTTTAGCAGTCATTGAAAATATAATTTTCCTAAATTTTGCTTATCTAAATATATTTGACCCTAAGGCAAATCAGCATCATGTAATCCTTTCTTGTGATTATTAGTCATGAGATGTTCAAATTGTGACAATGCAACAAGCCATTATTACAGTGAAAATTATTTTCACAGAATTTACTTTTCTGCTTAATTGAGATTGCTGATTAATAGAACATTTGTTATTCTTCATTAGAATTGTGAGATCATCTTTCATTTATATTAAGTTGCTGCTTTTTTGATAACCTATTTCCCCCAAAAAAAGACCTAGCCCGACAATCAGCTCTAATGCATCTTTTGGAGCAAAAATTAATGTAAGACTCGGTCTTATATTACATTATACTATATTATATAAGACTGGGTCTTATATTAATTTTTGCTCCAAAAGACGCATTCGAGTTGGTTGTCCAGGTAGGTCTTATTTTGGGGGAAACACGATGTGAAGGAAATGCTCCGGACTCACTTTAATCATTTTTCTAGAACTAAGGGTAAATTTATACCTTTCTACACTATAGGTGGGGAAAAAAAAATTTCTTCTACCCTTCTAGTTTCTTTGGCTGGTCTAATCAACTTAACACAATACAGATTAACTGTAGAAAAATAAATTTAATTCCCTAAGTATGAGGTCTCCATAAGAATATGAGACCCAAAGGCAGGTTGGGCAGTTGAGGCTTACATGCTATCCTGAACAAAAGGATGGGATAGGGGCCTGGGGCTGCCAAGGGGAGGAAGATAATTCACAGGACAGGCCGATAAGAGATGTTTGCACATTGGAGCACACGTGTCTTTATGGATAAATGTTTTCAGATTTTTGGGGTAGATACCCAGGAGAGGGATTTCTGAGTCATATGGTAATTCCATTCGTAATTCTTTGAGGAACCTCCACACTGCCTTCCATAGTGGCTGCACCAGTCTGCATTCCCACCAACAGTGTATGAGGGTTCCTTTTTCTCCACAGCCTGTCCAACACTTGTTACTATTTGTCTTGTTGATGATAGCCATTCTCACTGGGGTGAGGTGATATCTCTTTGTGGTTTTTATTTGCATTTCTCTGATGATTAGTGATATTGAGCATTTTTTCATATGTCTATTTGCCATTTGTATGTCCTCTTTGGAGAAATGTCTCTTCAGGTCCTCAGCCCATTTTTCAATTGGGTTGTTTGTTTTTTTGTTGTTGAGTTTCATGAGTTCCTTGTATATTTTGGATATTAGCCCCTTATTGGAGGCACTGTTTGCAAATGGGATTTATAGATGATGTAATACAGAATTGTACACCTGAAATCTATGTAATTTTACTAACAATTGTCACCCCAATAAATTAAAAATATATATATTTGGTAATTAGATGTTTGTCCTGCCATAGAGATAGGTCATCCAGATAAAAAGTAATCTCTGGTAGATAGCTCTCTTTCTGGGCATGCCCTCTATTTAATTTACTTTTGGTAGATAAGGGAGTATAACATTTTTCTTTAATATTCTGGGTCTTGATTGCCTTCAGCTCAAATTTGTCCATATGCCAAATTGGATCATTTTAGGAAGGCTCATTCTTAAATCCTTCATCAAGTAAGTTCCTTCACAGTTACTCTGGGCCAGAGTTTGTGATGACGGGGAGAAAAACAATGAAACCAACTAGCCCGCATAGGGACCAGACCTGTAGTCATGGTCTTATTTGTGGACCTCTAGCTGAATAGGCAACTTTATCTCAGACTTATGTAAATAATCAATATCCAGCTATTTCCTGACCACAGAGCTTTCAATTATTCTTCAAACCCTCATATAGTTGATTAAGGATGCCATATATATATATATATATATATATATATATATATATACATACACACACACACACATACACACACACACACACACACATATATATATGACACACATATATATACATATATATGACATACACACACACACACATATATATATATACACATACACACATACATATATATGACACACATATATATACATATATATGACATACACACACATATATATATATATATATATATATATATATAATGTTGGTGTTGGGGTGAGGGTTAGAAAATTACTGTGAATTTTGTGAATTTTCTCTTATACTATAGAAATTTAGAATGTATCAATGAATCACCCAGCACCATCATACTATCTACATAAGCCCTGTGATGTCTTTCTGTATTGTCATCCAACATTTGTATTTAATAATTTCTTTTTTTAAACCAAGACCACTAACATTTATCTTTTGTTTGCCATTATCCAAAGTCTTCAGTTCTATGATATGTAGAGTAACATATTGCCTCTTTTCATTGATGGAAAAAATAACACCTTCTTATTCATGGATTCATTAGGTTGAGAACTTGTGTACACAGTAGTATATAGAGAAATGAACTGGAAATAGGACTTCTTCAGGAAGCATGCATTAAGGGAGGTAAGCCAGGCACATCAATAACTATAAATGTAGCAGTGCAAATACAGAAAGTACTCATTCATTCAGTACTTCACTCACTCATTCACTCATTCATTCAGTAACAGAGTATTTTTATTTCTTAACACAGGTCAGCATCAGGGCTCAATTCTGGGGTTATAATGATGAGCAGCAACAGAATAATAGCAAATGGAAGCTCCCTCTTTGCTACTGTCGCCCTAATGTGTACGAGGAGGTGAGGGGCAGCAATGGTGTAGACAGACAAACAAGCTGTGATAATACAGACTTTGGAGATCAAGCAAGATTTTCCAGAGTATTCTATCATATGTGTTCCTATTTGCTATGAGGTCATAGCTTCTTATTGCCCTATCACAACGCACTGTGGTTTATGGTTAACATGCCTCCTACACTACTTCTCTCTGTTTGGTTCTCAAGACGTTGTAGTAATTGTCTTTGTAAAAATAACTGTGTTTTACCACCTCCAACTTCCTTTATTTGCCAATTATGTTCATACTCTAAGTTTCCAACTTGAGTATTAAGTATAGCTGCATTACATTCTCAGCAATTATGTCTTTTCATTTATCTGTATTTGATCTTAAAAATCATCTTCTATAAAGAACCAATCATCTTGCAACTGATTAAAAAATGTAGTGTAGTTAAATTTCTTATGGATTTCAGAATCACAAATGTGCCAAGTGCTACATTTTAAACAAAGCTAAGAGATGTCTCCATGCTTAAGTGGTTCACATTAAAAATAAGTCAGGTTTAGAAAAAATGTGAAGTATCATAATCTCTGTTTTTTAAATAATTTGAATACAGGTATATTTCGAGTTCATGCAACATCCTGTTTGGAATAACAGTCAAATGAAGGCTACATTATAACCATATCTCCTATATTGCTCTCCTTCACCTTTCCCTAACAGTTTTGGAGCTCCTCTACTTGACCTAGTTCTGCCTTAAATTACTTATTTCTCTGTATTCCTCTCAAATATCTCCGCTTCTTTGTGTCCAGTCTAGCTTTTTATGTTATTACAAAGGGTAAGATTTTATTTTTCCTCATGAGCCCTCCCAAAGTCTGGGTTCAAAGTTTGTAGTAAAGATACCAGAGGGTCACATACCTGTTTGTTTTGATTCATTACAATAGACCAAGTTAACCAGGCATCTCAGTGGGAGAACTAGGAGAAGTGGTTCTGCTGAAGGAGGATAGACAGAGTATGTGGCTGGCACAAATATTACTCGTTGCCACAGAGCTCCCGATCTCAAATAAGTGGGTCTGATGGTTCAATCTAAGTTATGAATTAAACTTAAGACTCACGTGTACATCCTGGTGGCAGTATCACATGTAGGAAAATATGAAGCCCAGGAATCTTGACACAGATATGTAGGAAGTCAGGGAGGTACAAGGTGAGAATTTTGTTTGGCAAGAAGTTTTAGATGTCTAGAATCCGCTCCAGTATAATAGTTTTAGATGATATAGATCATTTCCAGTTTAAACAGATTCATTGAGACCATTTGATGGGAAAGCAAACAAGACCTGGAATCAGAGGGCATGATTTTGGGTCCTTGCTCTGCCCCTCCTGTGTGACTTTGGTAAAATCACTCATTTTCAGCGGGCATGTTTTTTTCATCCATAAAATGAAAATTATAGTAATTTATCTACCTTTCCTATTGAGCATAAGGATCAAATGAGATAGTGGGTATTAAAGTGCTATGTAAGACCTTCCACAATTTATAAATATCATTTATTTCTAAGTGAAAGGTAATTTAGTAGAATTGAGGAAGATATGGTTCAGAGATTATTAAATGGAAAATTAGTATAAATTATACCTGTTGGTTCATAGATTATATTTACTCAGGCACATTATTTTATAAATTATAGTTTATTTTTAATTTAATATTTTATCAATTAAGAGGCTGGTAATTCATGTCTGTCTTTTATATATTGTTATCAAATGTCACATTTAGCCTTGGCTCTTAGTTATAGGAAAACCCCAAACAATAGTGATGTGAAAAAGATAAAAGGTGATTTCATTCCCATGGTAAATGTAGGCAGCTGCAAGGGGACGCATTAGGGACCCATTTCCTTCTACCAGATGTTTTTTGCCATACTAAACTTGCAATTTCCACCTTCGTGTCCAGTATTGCTGCTCTACTTCCAGCCATCATATTAACATTCCATCTGACAATAAAGAGAAAAAAGGAAAGAAAAGTTTCCAAAGAAAACTCTTTGGAAAGAGTACTTTCTGAAGTTTCCCATACTATTCTTACTTATTTTCTATTTGCAAGAATCTGATCGTATGGCCTTAAAAGAAAGGATGGAAATTCTGTTTTTATCTGAAGCCCTATGTACTCAGGTATTATTTTTAAAGATTCTGTTAGGAGGGTAAGGAGTGAACAAGTATTGGGGGAAGCTAGTCATTTCCACAGTAACAGTGATGGAAAACTCCTAGCACTTAATCACCAATAAGCAATAGCATGTATGTTTAGACTAAAATCCCCTTTGAAATTGCTGATAACAGAGCAATTTCCTTAATGGTTTTCAAAGAACAAATATTTACTAGATAAAAATCTATGTGCAGGTATTCCACTGGAAATAAAAGAGGAAAATAAATTATTGACCCTTAGAAACTATAATCTACAAAATAAGTATAAAAAGAGTTTCCAACACATAATGTGATAATACAAGAGGAAGTGATTTTGAATTCATGGAAGAAAAAAAAGTGTTGTATTATTCTGAGATACAATCATTATTTGCTATAGTCATGCATTAAATGGCATCCTAGAAACCTGAAAGGATGTGTATTCCTCTCAAAGTGCTTTATTTCATGCATTGAGAGACTGTAATTGAGAATAAATTATGAATCATAATTTGATTTTCTTAGAAATAAACACTTGGCATATTCCTGTTGGATTGAATAAGATAAATGAGTAGATACTTAGAAAAGACAGATCATATTTATATAAGCTTGATTTGAAATGATTCTATGATTCTTATAGTATCGGGTTTGCTTGAATGAAGTCGATTCTGCAGCAGCTCTTTTGCTTATGGAATCCTGTCATGAAGACATTGTGGTCAAAAAAGAGGACAGGTGCTGGGTGTAATTGGATTCTCTTTCTTCTCCCTTTCCTGCTCCAATACTGACTTTGACTGCTGCCACGCCTCTCTCTCAAAGGGAAAATGTATGGAGAATAGAAGGAGGCAAGGTTGGAGGTGGGGTGAGAGGAACAGTTTTCACCCTCTTAAAATGAGGAGAATGAAATTATAGCTCCTAGAGAAGACCGGGAACACATTTCAACTCGTACTCCACCTCTTTCCACCCTCTCCTCCTCAACCTTGGGCCCAGCTCTCTCTTTCATTCTCTGTACTACTGTTATGTATGTGGATAAAAATGGAGGGAGTTTCTCAGCTTATCACATTAAACTGTATAATTTAAAGCCATTATATCAGAATAAAAGACTATACTTAAAATATTTCATTACATCTATTTTTGACTTAATAGTCTTTTGGATTTTGCTTCTCTTGTTGACACTTTTTGCTGTTTTGGTTTTAAATAAAAATTGAAAGTATGATAAGGGGAAATGTTAAAAGCAGGACATGTCATGTTGAAACCAAAAGAGCCTAATAATAAAGCTTTGGCTCCACTCAGAAAGATTGTGATCCAGCTGTCACCATTTCTAGACAAAGTTAGAGGCTGATGTTTTATATACTGCTATTTTTTTATGTTCGTAAAATAATGTTTTACAGTTGACACTTGAACAACACAGGTTTGAACTGCACAGGTCTTCTTATAGTCAGATATATTTTTTTTAATAAATACTATAAATTTATTTTTTTCTCCCTTATGTTTTTCTTAATATTTTCTCTTTATTATGTGAATACAATATACAACGCATAAAACATGTTAAATATGTACTGACTATGCTGGTATATAGTATATATTAGTATATAACATACTAAATATATATCGATTAGACCTCTGATCAGCAGTAGGCTGTTAGTAATGAAGTTTTGGGCAAGTCGGAAGTTATATGTGGATTTTCAATTGTGCAGGGGTGTCAGTGCCCCTCATCCCTGCACTGTTCAATAATCAACTGTACTTCCTTCTTATTGTCAGGCAACTTTCTGCTGGTCTAATTGAGGCTCGAGATTTAAAAGTGAGTTGTACTAATAAAATTTAGCTATGTTCTGTATTGATAAAACAAATTGAGTAATTTTAGGAATCTGTTTTATACAAAAGAAAAAAATAATGTCAATTCAGAATTAGAAGTGTCCTTATCTTCTTAACTTTACTCATTCCAGTAGTCCATTCTAAGCGCATGCATTTGTTATAGTTACTGGCAGATGTGTTTTTATCCTGACATAATTTTTTAATGTTTTTATGTCTTTATTTAAAATGTTTATAACTTGCCTAATGCAGGATTTTCCATACACTGGATAGTCAATAAATATTTTGACCCTGAATGTCTCAATGACAAAACACGTTAAGACTGATAAAGAAAAAGATTACCTAGGGTTTATGTAGGTTGAGCTATTCTTTCCCAATAAATAACTATCTTCCAGAAAGGTATTTATAGGCATTATTTATAAAAGTAATGATACTAGAAATAGCTTATTTTGCTACATGTTATTTTTGTCCAATCTGGTCTATAGTATTCTGACCATAGCTATCTGTTCCTCATGCTGAGAAACTGAGAACCTAGCCTGGCAGGGTTCCAAACTTTCAAAGGTAATTGTTTACGTAAAGATAAGCAGTTTGAGACATCTTCAATCTTACTTCAGAATAAGGGATTTGCTACAATGTAATTTCAGCATTTTTCAACCAGTGAACTGAAATCTTGATTTATTCTTGGCAATAGTTTGAATTCTTTCAGCAGAACTGGTTTATGTCTTCTTATGACAGAGTAGCAAGGAGTGTGTCCTGAGAAGTCAAAGGTTAAAAAAAAATGGAACAGTGTACTGAAAATCTATTAAAAAGGGAAGCCAGAGAAAGCCCCCAAATGAAAAACTAGTAGTTCTCCACTTTTGCAGGCCACTGGAATCCACTGTTTCAGAGTTGGATGTTCTATGCTATGGGTCTTTGGTTTTCCAGTGGTAATGAGCTGATAAATAAATGCATGATCATACAGCTCAACAGAGGCGTCAATGCTGCCTGGCAATTCCATATTATCTGGCTTTCCAATTGTCAACAAAGAAAATTTCCAAACTGTTCATGTGTCCTCAAACCTCTGATCTCCCTTCTACATCTTTAGCAATGGACTCAACTCCTATTCAAAAAACAAAAAACAAAACAAAACAAAAAAAAACCCACAACATTTTGTAACCAGCACAGACGGGAGTTATCTTACCTTCCCACCACAAAGTATGCTAACTTTTATACATTTACACCCAATCTTTCTTCTTCCTACCTGTATTAAATCAAGACAGGATTTTCTTCTTATCCAAGGCCAGTTCTTCTCATGTGCTTTAGATTCCATTTCTATCAGACTTTGGTTTCTCTTTATTTGATTAACATTTCTCTTTAGTTAACATTTAAACATACTTTAGTATTTCTCATTGTAAAAATAAATCTCATACCCACCTTCCGTTCTAATAATTATAAAAGTACTGATAACCACAAATCATATATATATATATATATATATATATATATATATATATATATATATTTATCACTTAGCATATACCAAACATTTTCTAAGACTTTTCTATTATTAATTTGTTCAGGGGAGGGTACAGGGGTATTTTGCCATACTTAGCTCTGGATCTTCTTTCACTCTTGCCAAGGGAAATAGAGTCAACAGAAGGGTGTTCTCTCCATAGAAATGTCACTCTGTCACTAATAGTTCAGGAGATAATGAGTAATGGCCCCATGTAGTGTCATGAATATAGAGAGGTCAGTGGATATATTATTACTAAATATAATCAAATAGGAATTGATAATTGGTTGTGTGGGGCAGAATCACAAGGATGACATTTAGGTTCCTGCTTGAGAATGATGGTGTTCTTTCCCAAAAAAAAAGAATTGATATAAGAGGAAGTGTGAAGAGTTCATGTTTGGACATGTTGGGCTTAAAATATCTGGGGTTGGGCAGCTCAGAGATAAGCAGATAGGGATTTGAAAGGTAGGCATGAATGGGACTGTCCTAGCTCAGGGTTGAAATTGGAACTTTGGAGTAGAAGTTCTTTGAGATCTCTACAAATCTTCATGTCCAGCATCCCATGACTGGCCCACTGATTGCATTCAACATAATTAATTTATGGTGGTTGTTCAACAGCAGGCATTACCCTCAGATTTCTGGAGAAGTCCAGAGGAGAGGATCAAATAATAGTCTGCCTTCTTCCTGAACTCCCAGCATTACTCTGTTTTGCTCCTTTCCCCCACACACACCTTTCGTTGTTAAGTATTTGATTCTGTTTCCATAGCAAATTTTATAAAGCTGTCTGTCAGTTCTGATAGCATCCTAAATTAAAATATGACTGTATAGGAGAGAGCTCCATTTTTTGTTACTCTTTTAAGAACTTTAGGACCTTGGCTAAATCTTGATAAGTAGTAAGTATAATGGGTTGAGAATTTGCATGAATAGTCATTATTGTTCATAGTTTTTAGAACCCACTAAGAACTAAGCACTGTGTGTGTGTGTGTGTGTGTGTATATATATATATATAAAATAGGTAATTTTAAGGTGACCCTATGTAGTAATATTTTCACTTCCATCTGACAGATGAAAATTGAGGCTGTCAGAAGTTAGGTAATTTGGACAAGTTCACACTTTTAGTAGCTTCAATTGCCAAGAGTCAGTCAGTGATTGTCTAAGTAGCTGATTGTGAACCCTGTATGCACAGTAGAATTATTTAAGGAGCCTTCATTCTAAAGCTCAGGCTGCACCTCTGACCAATTACATCAGAATCTTAGGGGGTCGTACTAATAGATCCATATTTTTAGAGCTCCCCAGGTGACACCACTGTGCAGACAAGGTTGAGAAATACTAGTCTGCTTGTAAAACCTAGGTCATTTTCATACTCTGCCACCTCTGAATCCAAAGTTGTTTTCCTTCCACATTGAAATAGTCTTCTGAAAACACGTAGACTCTTGATTAAACCTGATAAACAGAATAAATCAGTGTCTTCTTGATAGAAAAACATTATCTTCCTCTGCCTTCCAAGTCATCAAAGAAACTCTTTGAAAGCCTAGAAACCCCAGCCACAGGTCTACAGTTCTGTTTGCTCTGCTTGTTACAAGTTGAAGGCAATTTTATAATTATGATTATCCCTGTGTTTGAGTGACTCTTTATGGGGCCTGATTCCCTCTACAGATATAGAACACAGTATAAATCAATTCGTAGAGCTCATAACACATTTTGAAATTTCTAAATTATTAGTAAGGCTTTAATTGAACTCTTGGCCTTATTTAGCAACTGACTTTATATTTCATTTGGAATAAAGTTGTTATTGTTTAAGCCTGGAGATAACAGTATATAACGAAGCATCTGCTGTGTGTGACATACCAATGTCTGGATTTTCAAAGGACTCATTTCAAAGAATCAGATTTTCTTCTTATGTATGATAAACTTTCCAAGGTCTTCAAATTATAAACACGTTTTCTGCAAGACACATATTTTTTACATCTGTGGAACAGATTTTTATCTCTATTGGCTTCTATTTAGCATTTATTTTCTCTTTAATAGAGCCACTTAGTTTTATTATGAAATTATGAAAATCCAGCAAATGGGAGTTGTTATTGTTTGAGGGACTCATGTTTGCAAACTGCTTGTATTGCTCCTTTACTCATTAACTATCTTGTACCATACATGACTTTATATTAGCAATTTCTTCTATCTATTAGGGTCAGAGATTTTGATTATGCAGAAAATAACCTGCTCATCCCCATTAAGTTTAATGAACACTTTTTTTTTTCAAAACAAGTAGATCAGTGAGATAATATGTTTCTCATCATAGCTTTGTACCATAGCTTTTGAACAAGTGTTACAACTTTTGTTTAATGGTAAACCAAGAGTTTTTTAAAAGAGAACTAAAACCCATCATGTATCTTCCATTGATATTGTCCATTACATACGGAGGGAAAAATGCACAAGCTAAGTATTTGGGTCTATGAGAGACATTTGTCAGTTGCCTAAAAAATGACATAACCATTGATGTAGTATATCACAGCAGCTATGGTTATGTGAGTTTGAAGACAGTGGCATTAATAAAACTTCTGATTGAATCTTAACACTATAAAACTTTCAATTTAATTTTATGAAATGATGAAGCTTATGGTGACGATGCTCACTGGGTTTAATGGTGCATCTCATTTAGATTGAGGTGCTGTATCCAGATAATCTCAAAGTACATTTGCACATGTGTTAATGGAGTCTATATACAAAAACAATACCTTTAAAGGGAGATTTTTTTGTTGCTTTAGTTGGTAATTTGAACAATAAGGACTCATGTAGTATCATTTTTGTTTGTTTGTCATAACATCTATTTATTTACCAGCTGCACAGTTTTATTTCAAAAATAATTTGAGGTGGCTTAAATAATATAGTTTAACTATATAAAAGTTAATGCTAGCAAAATCAAGGTCCTTCACAGCACAAGACAACATACTGTAGTGAAAAGAGCGCAGGTTTCTTCATTTGCTACCTGTGTAACTCCACACAGTTTATTTAAACTCTCTGGCTTTATTTTCTTGTTCATAAAATATTTACCTTTCAGCATTGCTGTGAAATTGATGTTTAAGCAGAGGAGGTGCTTGGTAAGTTAGTTTTCTTATCATCTTTTAAAATGCACTCAAACATCTTCAAATATGTTTGTTTTGCCAAATAAAAATCAATTCACATATTTGATTAAGCTTTTAATTATGATATTATCATCAGCTGTCATTTATTGAGCACCTATTATATGTGAAGTTATGTATTATCTTTGTGTAAAGCTCTTATATCCATTATCTTATTTCACCCTCACAATGATTCGTTTTTAGCCTGTAAGAAAAATATCTGAATAATTCAAATAAGAATTGCTTTATATGGAGAAATTATTTCAGTTTGTCTAAAATTGTTGAAATATTGTGATGACTGCAGATTCCTGATTTCTCCTTAAATACTGTGGTTAAAGTATTCTAAAACGTTTCATCTCAATATTCTGTTTTTTATATTTCCAACAAAGGCAAGCTTCTCTATATTTGTATTCCATCGAGGCTTTTTTGTTTTAATATCATGTGTTTCTCATCAAAAACATTTTCTCTTTTGCTTTTTGAAATATTCACAAAATAGGTGTCTAAAATTGCTTATTTTTAAATGCTAAATCCATTCCTCTTTAATTTATTTGAATGTTGGTAATAAAGTTAGAATAATATTTCGTTCTTAGAATATTTGTAAACCTGCCAAATGAAAAGAGTAAATAATTATATTTCACATTTTAAGAAATTAATCACTGTAATAACCTAATAATATTTTTCGAGTTGGAATTAAATTATCATTAAAGTTTGAAATAAATTAGTAAAACAGATATCTCTGATAAATCAAATAAATAGGAAACAGACAAGTATCCTTAGAAATGTAAAAAAAAAAATAGTACTTTTTAAAACCTATGAGATATTATATACAATTGTATACTGACACATTAGAAAATATAAATAAAATGGAAAATTTCCTTGGAAAACATAAATTGCTAAAATTAATTCAAGAATAAGTGAATAGCCCAATGAGATCTTTAATTAGAGAGTATTCATAGTACACTAGCGTTTTAGAGCTAAAGAAACCTTTAAAGCCACACAGTAAAAATGTCATAATTTGTACGTGAGAATGTTGAGATCCAAAGGCAAACTAAAAAAATTCCATTCATTAATTTTGCAATGAGGTGATTCCTGTGGAAAGGCAATTCAAGGGAGATGCTAGAAGGCAAGAAGAAAATACGTGAGCAAGTAGTAAAGGAGTTGATATAAAGCTGAACATTTCAAGAAATTTGACCCCAATTGGAAAGAGAGAGAGCAACCCAATGAGAACCAGTGAGAATAAAACAATAAAAAATGGTTGGCTGGTTGGTTGGTTGGTTGGTTGGTTGGTTGGTTGGTTGGTTGGTTGGTTGAAGACAGAGATTTCCATGGATTTGTAAGCTAAGAGATTATATAAGCATATAGGCACTAACTGAAGGAGGAAAGTATAGAGTTATCCAAATATGGGATCAAGAGTCGTCACTCTATCAAGTTCTTTACATGTACCGTGCCATTTAATCTTGACAACAATCCTACGAGGTTGGTGCTACCGTGTTTCCCCGAAAATGAGACCTAGCCAGACAATCAGCTCTAATGCATCTTTTGGAGCAAAAATTAGGATAAGATCCGGTCTTATATTATAGTAAAATATTATAGTAAAATAAGACTAGGTCTTGTATTAATTTTTGCTCCAAAAGATTCATTAGAGCTGATTGTCTGGCTAGGTCTTCTTCTGGGGGAAATATGGTATTATTATATTCATTTTTAGAATGAGGAAAGAGAAGGCACAGAGGTTTTAGTAACACCCAGTAAATGTAGCAGTCAGTGTGTGAACCCAGAGTGTGACTTCAGGGACCTGCCTCTTAGCTCTATTACACCGTCTCCTGGGAGGGGAAGAGCCTGCTTTGGAATGAGGAGGGCATAAAGGAAGTTAGGGGCCAGGGAATATGAAGATATTAATAAAAGATTTTGAGGATTAGACTATGACTGAGCAAAAAAATATTAAAGGTTTATGTGCACAAGGTCTGGGGTCAGAGACAATGTTTTAACCCCTGCTCATAACTCATTAACCATGAGATGTTGGCCGCGTTACTTACTCTCTTCCAAATTTCCAAATCTGTATGTGCAAACTGAGGATGGTGATTATCTGACTACACATATTATTCTGTTTTATATCATTATGAAAACTCTTTATCCTGCTTTCTTCTTTTTAGACTTTCTGGGCTTTTTTTTTTTTTTTTTTTTTGGTTTTCTCTATGGCTTAGAATTGGCTTGTCACACTAAAAGGGAAAAAAATGATTAAGATTTGATGAGAATTGCCTTGAATCTATTTATCAATTTAGGGAAGACTTACATTTATATTACATTGAGTCTCCCAACTAATGTGCATAATATGTTTCCCATTTAGTGAAGTCTTGTTTTGTGTCCTCTAATTAAATGTTATAATTTTCTACATGAAGCTCTGGCACATTTTTTTAAAGGTATTTGAGGTGTTTTATGTTTTTTTTTTATTATTATAAGCAGGACCTTTTCTTTCATCCGATAATCTTACCCTAGTGATATTGTTTTATAGGTGCACTTTCTATTTTCAGTCCCTGAAAACAGTCTTTTTATTGAAGTTTTTTGTTTTTGTTACCTCTATTTATTGTCTCTTCTGACTTCCCACTTTTCCCTTTTCTTTGCTTAGCTTTGTGTTTTTTTTTAGCTCCCTCTCCCCCCTCCATTGGAAGATTTTCTCAGTTTTCTGATTATCCTTGGATGCACATTCATTTATAAAAGCAACTCCCTAAAAAGGACTTGAAGCTTTACGTGGGTAGATGGACTTATTGAAAGGTAGATTTGACAGTATGTTAATCAAGGATGAGCTAGAGTATGAAAAAATGTCCCCCTCTAGGGAGGAATTTTAATCTCTGGTCTGCTAACATTCTGGGAGTGGATGTGAGCGGGGAGAAATGGAGGTCCCTATAGTTTCATACATACACTGGTTATCTGCCTTGTACATCTACTCACTAATGAGACTAGTGTCTGAGTTAAAAGCCAACCCATTCAATTTTCCACACTAAACCTCCCAGTTCAGTGCTGGGCTGCATTGAGTTGAGGAAGAAACACAGAGTTCTAACTATTCTGTATATAGATTTCTCAACCAACCTCTCTCTTTTTCTGCCCCATGCAAACCTATGTCCTCCTTCTCTTTCTGCCCCTGTTCTTTCCAAGTGTTAAACCCTTCAGGTTTTCAGAGTAATGGCTCCATTACAAGCAGTATTTCCATCATCACTCGCCACATCCTATGGGTACTTAGGTTATACTTTCTCTGCCGCTATAAGTCAGTTATATGCCTTTCCTTCAACATCTGAATTTGTCAACACCTTGAGTTCACTGTTATCTACTGCCTAGTCTCTTTTTCCTGTGGCTTACTAACTTGGTCATTTTAACATGGTTTGGGAGGAAGAGAAAAGAGAAATCAGTTATGATTAATTAGAAATTTTGTATTTTCCAATGGATATTTTTGGTGCATAGGACAATTAGTTTTGTGTGTGTGTGTGTGTGTGTGTGTGTGTGTGTGTGTGTGTATATATATATATATATATATATATATAATTTTTTTTTAATTTATTGGGATGACAATTGTTAGTAAAATTACATAGATTTCAGGTGTACAATTCTGTAAAACATCATCTATAAATCCCATTGTGTGTTCACCACCCAGAGTAAGTTCTCCTTCCAGCACCATATATTTGATCCCTCTTACCCTCATCTCCCACTCCCCACCCCCCTTACCCTCTGGTAACCACTGAACTATTGTCTGTGTCTATGAGGTTTTTTTTTCTCATTTGTTTGTCTTGATCTTTTACTGTTTTTGGTTTATATACCACATATCAGTGAAATCATATGGTTCTCTGCTTTTTCTGTCTGACTTATTTCGCTTAGCATTATACTCTCAAGATCCATCCATTTTGTCACAAATGTTCCTATGTCATCTTTTCTTACCGCCGAATAGTATTCCATTGTGTATATATACCACAACTTCTTTATCCATTCATCTATCGAAGGACATTTTGGTTGCTTTCATGTCTTGGCCACCGTAAACAAAGCTGCAGTGAACATTGGAGCACACGTGTCTTTATCTATAAGTGTTTTCAGATTTTTTGGGTAGATACCCAGGAGAGGGATTGCTGGGTCATATGGTAATTCTTTTTGTAATTTTTTGAGGAACCTCCACACTGCCTTCCATAATGGCTGGACCAGTCTGCATTCCCACCAACAGTGTGTATATTAATCTGTGTACAGAAAATATAATTTTTGTATGTTGATATTGTATCTAGCTACCTTGTTGATTCTGATTATTATTTCTGGTAGTTTAAAAATTGATCCTCTTGTATTTTCTAATAATGAGATGTATTATCTGCAATGATGGCAATGTTGTCTTTTTCTATTGCTTTTTTTTGTATTCTTCCTATAGATTTTAAGATAGTAGAGATAATGATCAACATGCTTCCTTTATTCATAACTGATGGGAATGTTTTGAATATTTCACTATTAAATATGATTTTCATCATAGGTTTTGGAAAAAAACCTTAATAAGTAACAGTGGTCTCCTCTATTCATAATTTGCAAAGAAGATTTTTAAAAATGGTAATTGAGTTTTGAACTTTGTCAAGTGTTTTCACATTTATTGATATCACATTTTTTTTATTAATACAGTAAGTTATACTGAGGTCATTTTAATGTTGAATCATCCTGCATTACTAGATACACTCTTATTTGATAGTGATTTTTGTCCTTTTACTGTATTTCTGCGTTTGATCTTTAATATTTTAACATTTATATAGGTAAGTAAAGTGCCTTATAGTTTTCTTCATTTTGGTGTCAGTGTTATGCTAGCTTTATGAAATTATTCAGGTACTTCTAATCTTTTCCTTTGACCTGGAAATATTTTGTAAAATTGGGAATTATATATTCCTTAAGTTTGTAAGAATTTGTAAATTTTTCTGAAAATTTTATCATTTGTGAAGGATTGTTTTTTTATTATCTTTCAATTTTATTAATTTTTATCTCTCAGGCCAATTTGATTATTTATGTTTTTCTAGAAGAATGCCACTTCATGTAGGTTTTCAATTTTACATATATACAGTACATGCTATTCTTTTATGATACTTTTAATAGACTTTTTTATTCCTAATATTTATTTTGTCTCATTCGCCATCATTAACAAAACCAAATAAACAAACAAACAAAAATCACAGTTGCCAAAGATTTAGTTGTTTTATTGGCCTTTTTAATCAGTTTGGGTTTTACAGATTAATTATACTTTTTTTTTTATTCTTTTTTCTGTTTTGTTAATTTTGGCTTTTATCTCTATTAAATTTTTTCTTCTGATTCCTTTAAGTAGCCCATTTATTTTTATTTTCTGTTGTTTTCTAACATTTCCCCAAAAATAAAACCTGGACAATCAGCTCTAATGTGTCTTTTGGAGCAAAATTAATTTTCCAAGCAAAAATTAATATAAGACCAGGTATTATATCATATATCATATCATATCATATCATATCATATCATATCATATCATATCATATCATACCCTGTCCTATAGTAAAACAAGACTGGATTTTGTATTAATTTTTGCTCCAAAAGACACATTAGAGCTAATTGTCCAGGTAGGTCTTATTTTCGGTGCAACACGGTATGTAGGGTTATAACTCTCCTGAGTACTGTCACAGCAAAATTTCACAAGTTTTGATATATGTATTGCCTTGTTTTCTAGTTCTATATAGTTTATAATTTAGATTTTAATTTATTTTTAATTATTAATTCTTTAGATATTTTACCCCCATGGGGTACAGAATTTTAATTTTAATTTCTAATTTCATTGTGTTATAGTTTGTGAAAATATCCTGCATGTTATACTTTCATAATATACTCTATTTTATTTTCTATCCTAGGACTAGTTAACTTCTATAAATATTCCATTTATGTTTTAAAGAACTGTACATGCTCTGTTTCTTATATATAATATTGCAGAGAGATAATTAATATTGCAAAGAGAAAATTAATCACTTTTATTGATTATTATAATATTCCATATTATTATATTTCCCCTTTTTCTGTGACTTACTGAGCTGTATATTAAGTCTTTCATTTTAAACTTAGTTTGAAAGTTTATCCTTGTAGTTTTCTCAGTTGTGGTTTTATATACTTTGAAAAATTATTAGTTTCATAGAGAAGTGTTACTTTGGAAACTTTTCTATTGCCTGCTCCTTTTATCAGTATGAAAAATTATTCTTCATCTTTTAATGCTTTTTTTCAATGTTATCACTGTGATATCTCATTTTAGCATATTAGCATTTATTGGCGTAATTTGCTCTTTTCATCTCTTTATTCTAAATCTTTCTATGTCATTGAGTTTGAGGTATGTCTCATAAATACAGTACAGGATTTTGATTATTTTATCCAATATAGAAGTTGTTAACTTTTAACTAGTGAATTTAAACATTTCCATTGTGATTTCTGATATTCTGATTTCTGATATTCTTTTTGTCTTCTTTGGTTTTCTTCTATTTACTATATTTCCTAGTTTGTTGTCCCTTTGCTCACCTTTAACTGGACTGATAACATTTTTCTTTAGTGCTATATTTCTCTACTATTTTGCAAATATATTATTTGTTTCTACTTTTCTGTGGTTATTTTCACATTAACGAAAATGCTCAAACACTTTTTTCTAACATCTGGAGTTAATCAGTATCTCTCATATTCCTGAGAACCAAAAAAAAAAGAAAAAGAAAAGCTTGGCATACTTAATTTCCCCAGCTCCCTTGCAACTTTCATCTATCTCCATCATAAATATCATTTTGATATTTATATCAAAGTACCTATACTTTAAAAGTGTAGACATGTATAAGTTTTTAAATAAAACTTAATTTAGACTTAATATATTATATTTCTTTTTTGTCCATTACTTCTTTTGTCTCATTCCCTCTTCCTGGATTTCTTCTTATTATCATTCGTTTATACTGTCTCGCAGCTTTTTCAGAGATAATCCTGAGGTAGTAAAATTCAAAGTTCCTATCAATTCTAAAAATGTCTTTATTTCTGCCTCTCAATTGAATAATAGTTTGGTTGGGTATAGAATTCTATCTTCAAAGTCATTTTCCCTTAGAATGTTGATGATTATTATTCTACTGTCTTCTTGAATCCTGGGTTGCTCACGTGCAGTCTGATGTCAATTTGATTCTTACTTCTTTTTAAGTAATCTTTCTTTTGACTGACAGTTTTTAAGATTTTCTCTTTATTCTTGATGTTCACATGTTTTATCAAAGTATATCAGGGGTGGGAGGTGTTTGTATATGTTTCATCTTCTGTTTATCTTGCAGCCAGGAGGATCTTTAAAGTCTGAAAAATTTTCACATATTTCTTTAAATGCTGTCTTTTACCCCAATTTTCTCTATTTTTGTCCATCTGGAAGTTCTTTTAAACTGATGTTAGAACTTCTGTATCATCCATGTATCTTAAATCTCCTACTTTCCATTGTCTTAATCTCTGCTCCCATTACCTAGCTTTGGGCTGTGGATCCTCTTTCGATGTGCACTCATCTGCTTTCTGTTTTACAGGCATTTCTCACAGTGTCTAGTCTGCCACAGTTTATGCTTGTTTTTCCTTTCCAGTTATTTTATGAAATGTTTTCTACTATCTCTAAGGATCTGGTGTGAAGCGTATACATGAGGGTGATAGGTATAAACAGTGCTCAGTTTTCCAATTTAAATACCTTTTCAAGTTTTGTGGTATTTGTTAACCACACTCATCAGCTGTAGAACAGGACCAGATTGGAGGTTGGCAATGTAGACAGTGAGCTGCGATGAGTCAAGACACCCAGCTGCAGATGTGTCAAGAGCAGACACACAGAGGTTAAGGGGAAGCTGTATGACTAAGGTCATGACAGCAGGGCCAGAGGTAGCAAGAATTGAACAGGTGACAAGAAAGGAACTTGTTTATATAAAAGGAGAATCAGAGTTTAAAGTTTATAAGTAGAAAAATCTCCAGTATTAAGGGGATCCAAGGGAAGGTTGGTCTTTGTGAGTTGTTGAAGTGGGAGAAGAGATCAGAGAATGTATATGCATTCCTTACGTTGAGACAGCTTACCTCCATACTTGGAACACTTTCAGGACATATATGAATATTCATCTGACCATAGTAGAATGGTATTGCCCATAGAAATGGGTCTTATTTATCTAGTTACTATGCATTTGTCCACACGTGTTGTGGAAAAACAACTCTCTAGAGAGACCTGAATTATTAAAATAAATGTCAGTAGCCCAAGATTACATGTATTTCAATTTGTGTTAGAATTAACATAAGTATTAGGAAGTCCCAAAGTAACAAACATAATATAGAGAAAGCAAATTAATTGTGTGTTCTGAGACATTGAGCATTTTATTATTTCTTATAAAATTTCATTGTATGCAGTACTTAGTATTTAACATATCAACATTTTTACATTGTTTTATATAACCCTATATTGATAGTTGAAGATGGAGAAGGGATGGCTTGCTAGCCCAAACAATTGAGACGAGACAAACTGGTGGATGGAAGTGATGTGTGAATTAGAAAGTGTAACTAGTCTTCAGGTATTGAATGGAAGTTTCTTTGAAATACAGATCAGGAATGAGCAAGGTAACCAGCCTGAACATGTTTAAACCTTAACTTGGAAAAAAAAGTTTCAATGTCTCAAGTGTAGCAGGAATCTCAATCAGTTAAAGCTACTGCAATATGCATGTAAAAGAGTAAATTAATGAGGCAGAGGGTGCTAGGAATCCATGACTTTACCATACTGCAAGTTATCATCTTTGTAAGAATAAATTTAAGTAGAGTTAAGTACTACATGAAATAAGGAATCACATGCCGAGAAAGCTTATACCTTTGTTAGTACTATTTAAATGATAATTATAATCGGTTGAGCACTTGCTGTATACTTAGCATAGTGCTGCTCAGCTTCAGCTTCTGTGCATTATTCCTCATCGTTAAAACAATCTGGTGAGATAAACATGGTAAAGTTCTTTTTATAGGATTAAAAGACCTGGAAAGCTAAGTTAACATCTGGTGAATTTCAACAGAATAAACAAATAATACGAATAATTTGGGCTTAAATTTAAAAAAGATATTTGGCTTTAGCAGTAGATTGGCGTGGAGGTGGAGGATGGATGTTATATTTGTATTATTTTTTTTTTTTTGAGTTTTTATGATTTTTTTTCTAGTTCTATGTTTGCTCTTTTCAATTTTTGGAAACAGCAAGACTGAGACTGACAAAGGGAGAAATTGTTTAACTGGTTCTGGTTTATAAAGACTTGCATTTTAACAAGATATACACAAAGAAATTATAGCAGTAGTGAAATAAGAAGCAGCATTTACCAAGATGAAGTTGATCATCTTTGCAGACAAGTCAAAGGGACTGATGTTTGGCAAATTTACAGTGATTAAGTTGTATAAAAAAAAAAATCTATGAATTCATGGCTGTGTACTGCCAGTGACTCGATTAGCTTTTTAAACTAATTTGATTAAGACACACATTCTAATGTAATAACAGAGAGTAATATATTAGGTACTTTAAGATACATAAGTTATTTTTGTACTAGGCTATTAGCCAAACCACTTTATGCTTTGCTCTTATACCTTGAATATCACACTTGTATTAAAGCAAAGTAATTTTTTTTTCTTTTCAGAGGCTGTTGCTATGTAATCTGAACATTGATACAAAACAGCAAAGAATTATCGGTTGAAAAGGAAGGATAAAGAATGTAGCCAAAAGAATTATGCAAGATGTCTATAACATAAATTAAACCAAAAAAAGGACCATTCCCATAATTATATTTCAAGAAAAAAAAATTCAAGTAAAGCAGTGATTTTAATCTCCCTTGAGTTTAAATGTACATTCAGGCTTCTTCTCATAAAAAATTGAACACATACATGGAATTAAGGCATTTTTTTTCCTATCATAGATAATGTATACAGCATAAAGACAACACGGTTTCTAATTTCTGTAAATAATTACTCTGTCTCAGAGGAGAGGTATGTATTTGAAGTAAGAGCATTGAGTTGGTGATTACCAATCCGCTGAAGGACAGACACATGATTCCACCATATTTAGTGTGAGTCTTTTTTGTTTCCACAGAGCATCTGTACGACCACCACTGCGTTTTTGCACTTTTTCTTCCTGGCATCGTTCTGTTGGGTTTTAACTGAGGCGTGGCAGTCATATATGGCTGTAACTGGAAAAATTAGGACACGACTTATAAGGAAACGCTTTTTGTGCCTTGGATGGGGTAAGCATGTTAATCTATCCTCCGTGCTCTTACTAAAATTACTAAACACATTATCTTGTGATTATCTCAGGATACTTTTATTTGTGTCTAATTTGATATACAGAAGTGGAAATATGTGAGGCTGGTCATTTTGTAACATTCTGTGGGCATCTGGAACTTTAAAAAGGGATAAATATTGGACGACCATGTACTAGGTTGGTGCAAAAGTAATTGTGGTTTAAAAGGTTAAAAATAATTGCAAAAATCGCAATTACTTTTGCACCAACCTAACAGCTAGTCAGTTACCAATCAACAGTGGGTGGGTCAGAGTAAGCCTGAGATATTTACAGTCCGAAAAGCAAAATGTTCTCTGCTGATATGTTCTGAAAATGCAAAATATATAAAAATGTTCAGGGGCTCGAAGTCATGTACATTAGTCATGTACCTCCCACAAGAAAACTCTGAGGAATCCATTCAGAGAGTGCGCAAAACAATTAAAGACGACAGCTATTCATGTCACAGGGGAAAAGCCACTTACAGATTGAATGAAACCTCATGGATAGTCAGTTGGGTCCTCAAAGGAAAAACAGAATTGTTGACAGACTGAGAATTAATTAATTCTTTGCCTATCTTTATTATGAAACAAATCTCTCTTAAATTGCCTTGTAAAATAGACATCTTGAAGGTCTATGCATTTCATAGGGCTAAATCTAATGTTTAATTAGTTAGTTAATTAGCTTAAATTAATTAAAACTAATTAGTTTAATTAATTTAAGAACTAGTTTTAGGAAAAACCCAGGATTTTGACATGTTTGCGTTTGAGTTTCAAAAGATTTGCACTAAAAACACTGTGGAATTTTGGACCAAATATACAACAAATACCTAATGTACCAGAAGACTGGAGAGTGGGATGCTTCAGGAAGCCTGAAAAATTACAAATAAGTGGACTTATTAAAATACCAGAGTAATTCATTCTGGAAAAAAAATAGGGTCAAGAACACTTAAAGATTATCTATTAGATTTCAGCAAGGATCTGTCATGTCTGACTAATGTAGTCAAGGTCTTTGTCTTAATAAAATAAATGGGAAATCCTCTGAAAAATGACAGAATGTATTCAACTTATTTTTTCATAGAATTTTTGTGTGGATTTCATGTCAAACACCTTCTAAAGTTGGACTGGTATTGAATCAGGGGACACTTTTGTCGTTAATTAGTACCATAGATCCAAGAAATATAGAATTCAGGTAAAGAGGACTCTCCTTGAAGTATAAAGAGTGGTGATTTCCGATGGTACTAGACTATCAGGAGGTCTGTGAGTGGGCAGAATAATGGCAGAGGAGTCTCATTACGGCAAAATGCAACATAGTTCATTTAGAAAAAATGTTTTTAAATCTAAATTATATGGAACGAACACTATAAACCCTTCAGCTATGACTTAGGAGAGAATTTTTGTTTTTCCTATGAACTTGTTCTAGTCAATCAAAACAGTCAACTAGTAACATGCATGAAATGCATAGAAAAGGAGGAGGAAGAGGAGGAAGAGACATTGTATATATCATATATACAATTATACATGATTTATATATATGTGGAGAGAGACAGAGATATAGACAGAGACAGACACCAGTATTTGTTAAAACAAAAACATGGTGTGTCCTCTGAGGTGCTCTCCATAGATTTTGTCATTAAACCTTGTGTCACTTGCAAAGACATGAAAAAGAACAGCAGGAAGTAGGGGAAGTGGTAGGAGGAAAGAAGATGGGTGGAGGGGATGCAGGATGATTAGATGATAAACTTTACAAGCTGAAAAGGCAGACACGATCTTCGTGGAAAGAAGCCATGACCAAAATTTAAAAAGAATTTAAACAGCATAGATTAGATTGAGCTTTTTTTTTTAACTAAGTACAGAGAGGTTCCATTGAACTTGATTCATGTAAACATAAACTAAAACATGTCAGGTCAGAATTGTTGCAGGTATGCAGGCAAGTGAATTCTAAGGGGTACTGACTAATGCATGGAGTGATACTTACCTAGGTCCAGGAAGAGAAATCGGCATATATTTTCTGACGTTGATTCAGGATTCTTAAAGGAGGATAATCATGAAGCCGCAAAATTAATTGATTAGGGCCCTTAACTCTGTTCCTACATTCTTGTTATTATAAGTAAATCATAAAAATTAAGTGATAAAATTGTTTTTTCCATCTTATAAGTACAACTTGATGTGGATCAATATGTGGCTAACTGGTCGTTCTACTTCTGTAATATTCCATCACACCAGAACACCCGTTTTGTTGTTGTTGTTGTTGTTTTTTGTTTTTGTTTTTTTGCCTGTCTGATTTTATAAGTATAACAGTCTCAACCCTTAGGGAAAAAATAACTTAAAAGATATACTAAATCTCTGTTATTAGTTTTCTTTAAACCCATGTCAAATGTAGTGGTAACCTAGCAACATCAGAGAAGTGCACTGAGTTAAAAACCCAGCTGTCACTCTCATATTTCTGTACTTGAAAGAAATTTTGTAACAGAAACATGCTGTATGAAGTGATTTATCCAAAGGTGGTTCCTCTGATTTAAGCATTTTGAATTTGTCCTAGCTTCTCTTGAGCCAGTATGTACAATGGTCATAGCTGAATGTGAAGTGTGACAATGTTTTTCTTACAGGTTTACCAGCATTAGTAGTGGCCACGTCAGTAGGCTTCACCAGGACAAAAGGATATGGCACTGATCACTAGTAAGTCCATCCACAGTGATAAATCATGTTTATAATTAAGTCATCAAGCGGCTTCATTAGTCTTGGTCAGCACTACTGATGGCTTGCGTTTTATCACTGAGTCATTAGCAATTGTAGATATCACATTAGTGAGGAGTGATGTTAGGTAGTTTAAATTGCACAGGGGAGTGATGTTAGGTAGTTTAAATGCACAAAGGGTAGGAAATAAATGCCAGGGCACTGTTCACAATCCTTGTTTCAATTTCCCATTTCTTCATAATACCAATGTACTTGAATTTTAAAATATTTCAATATGTACTTTGCATGTTCAATCTCAAACACGTTTTTTTTTTAGAACTGGATAAATCTTGACACGTTAACCTTTTAGAATGTGATTCTGATCTAAGCTTCTAATTTCATTGATGATAACATATATTGGTATCAACCAAGTTTTGTCATGTTAGTTAAAGTTTTCTTACTATGTTGGACAAATACATACTAAACCTTATAGATCCAGGGACTCAATAGATCTCAGATTAGGAATTGCCTGGGCTTTGGGAGGAAAATAAAAGGGAGAAAAAAGGGTATGGTATCAGCTCATCCTACTTATAACTGTAATACTGACAAAGTCTATGAGGCAATTTATAAATTAAGTTTATGCTTCAAATGTAAAACAATGCACTTTCATATTTACTTCATCTGTTTGTTTCAAGTTGAGGAGGCAGTTGAGAAATGGGGAGAGGGGTGTGCATCTTATTAGAAGTATAAGTTTTAAAATAAAGTGTTCTGTTTAATTGCCTTCAGGTTTGAGATAAGAATCACTGCTATACAGTCCCTCTGATGGGTTCATCCAAACTGAGAGTATGAGAGACATCACTTTACCTGCCCATCCAAAAAATTTAAAGAACTATTATCATCAGAGCCCTTGTTTTTTTATGCAATCTATGGGATGGAAAAAAAAATCTCCCTGACAGTATATGTTGTAGAGCAGTGCTTACTATAGCACTATTTCCTTTAAGCTATTACTTTTTACAATAGTAGTATGATTCCTTTGGCATACATCCAGTATTTGAAAGGTACTATATGGACAGAAGTAGGATTATGGATGATGTGGTTCCAACTTTTCAATGAGTTTACGATTAAAACCAATACAATACATTATAAAGATTAACTCACACAAAAATATAGTTGAAATTTAGTGGCAATCTCAGAGACACCAAGCTAAAGTGTTCTATCAGACTAAGAGTTTTCTCTACAAGTATTTTATTAAAAAATAGATATTAAATTGTCAACCCCAAAGTGGGAAAGTAGAATTTTATCTGTCTGCTGTTATGGTAATAAGCAGTAACTAAATGGAGACATAGAATACACACATACACATTTGTGTTATGAATGTATTGATATATGTGTGTGTACGTATATAAAATTACTAGTTTAAAAATGTTAATTAATGTATCATTTACATAGAGTAACATTTACTCTATTAGGTTTAGAATTCTGTGAGTTTTAACAACTACACAAGCCATGTAACCACCACCACCACCAATACAGAAGTGTATTGTTAAAACAAATATAGCACAGTTATTGTTAATTGTTAGTTGTGAAGGCAGCATGCTGATTCTGTGGACTGACAAGTAATACTGAAAAGGGTTATATGTCAAAAACAGGTGAATGAAGTGGTGGGCATGACCGTTTTCATCAGCAGTGATAAAACAATCCCTTATAGTTTCCTTCATTGACTCTCCTGGATTCTGATGTCCACATAAGTCACCTTGCAAAGTCAAGTGCCAAGTCCCATGCCCTCTCCATGTTCTTGTGCTGTGAGAGAAGGAATATTTTTACCTAAATGGGTTACCATGTCTCTATCAATGCAAACCTGCATCTCTTGGTGAATTTAGTAATTGAAAGAAACACAGCTGCATTGATTTTTAATCAAATGTATATCTTTAGTGAGCTTTCTGAGTACTCTGGGAAAAAAATAAAATTAGAAGGAAAAAAGCATGCAAACTATAAATTATCCATTCACCGCAATGATAGCTTTTAAATCACTTTCTCCCAAATAGCTCAAAGGCCTCAAGGAAGATCCGGTAAATGGCATGTCTAAGACTCTAAAAACACACTATTCTTGCTTAAAAGCATATTTGAAAAATTCTATCATGGATATAAAGCAGCATTTTACAGAACTTAAGCAATAATCATCTTTGTACTGAAAGTCAATATGAAAATCACACCGCTAGAGTAATTTGTCCAAAATGTTTTAACTGCCTAGAAGTAAGGCTTTGTAATAAGTTTCTTTTTCTGTGTGATGTCCATAGTATTTCTCACTCATGAACTGCTCTAATTTTAGCTTTTTCCATGTCTTCTATGAATTTTTTTTTAAATTACAAAGCTTTTGTCAGAATTCCAAGACTAAGTAATAGTCCAAGTTATCTGTATCACACCTCCGTGGTTTAACACTTATCACTAATTTTTGTTAGTTTTTATCTGATGTTATTTTCAGTTGCTGGCTCTCTCTTGAAGGAGGACTGCTCTACGCCTTTGTTGGACCTGCAGCCGCTGTTGTCCTGGTAAACACTGAAATCAACTTATTCTGTTTCTTAGCAAAAAAAAAAAAAAAAGACCACTTTGTTTCAATTAGAGTGACAATTTTGTGTTTGTTGTGTAGAAATTTTAAAGTTCAATGGATTATTGCTTAAATCTGAATATCAACTGCTATTCTGTCCTTAATTACTCTAAAATGTTCCTATTTTGAAGACTGAAGAATATTAAATGTAGGAGCATGGGATTTCTCTTACAGTAACTTCACATTTGTGAAGAAGTTTCAGTAAGTTCCAATAAATTCTTCCTCTTTCATGTATAAAATTTCATCATTTATGATCATTTCACCTTTATACTATTCTGTATGATCTCTGTAGTCATTAAGATCTCAGTCTTAAGAACCGCTGTTGCTACCAAATATCAATGAGAAAATATATGTCCCTATGCCCAAGTTACCCAATCTCAGCACTGCAGACATTTTGGTCTGGCTATTTGTTTGTTATGGGGCCATCCTGTGTATTTTAGGATGTTCAGCAGCATCCCTGGGCTCTACATACCAGTAGTATCCTCCAGTTGTAACAATCAAAAATGTCACCAGACATTTCCCAGTGTTTCCTGGGGGGAAAAAATCATCCCCAGTGGAGAACTGCTTATGTTACACATGAGGATTTTTTTTCTTTTCAGAATCACATAATAATTCCTTTATATGTTTAATTATAGGAACATGAAAGTTTCCTACCAATTTTCCTTTCTCTCTCTCCCTGAATTTATTGATTACAAACCTTTCCTGTCCAATAAATCCTTGGGAAAAAAATGTAAGGGAGTAAAGAAATGGTCTGAATTAAATACAAAGATCTATATCGCTATGCAATTAGATTTCTAATTGGAAAATTACCCTTCGGTTTCTTGAACAACTTATTCAATAAATTGGTAGCTAGTGACATCGTTCTTAATAACTCTGTGTGACTTTTTCTTCCTTAAAGTTTTCTCTCCTCTAAACTATAACAGAGAGCAGAAACTGCTAATGTTGCACAAAAGAAATAAAATCTAGGCATTAGTGTTAAAGAACAGCATTGGGACACTGAAAATATTAGATATATCTTTGTCTGCTGTATTGAATTTTTAATCAATTAAATTATTTTCCTAAGCTACTAGGTGAATATATATATAACCCTAAAATAAAGAGATGAAGAGTATGTGTATAATTGAAAGGCCAAAGTGTGGTTTTTGGAGTAGTGATGAATTGCCTCATTAGGTTAAATTGGAGATTCATAGAATCTGTGAAATACACTTTTCCTCTTAGTTCAAATAATGAGAAGTGCGAAGATGAGTAAGTTTCTTGATTAAATGGTATCTTGTCAGGAAGCTATGAAGAGTGACACCTCCTAAAGCCTCGACTTAACTGGTGCTTTGTAACTTCCTTACACCAGCAATTAGATAGATCTCAGCTTTATAGTTCATCTGGTCAAAGTGTATTGGAGGGGAAGTGGACATTTTTCTTAACTAGTCATCCTGCTTAATTTGAGAGATTTTTGTGAAAAACTATTTCGATATCATCTTCACCATTTGCACTGGAGGGGCACCAAGAGTCTGTTGTTTGTGGAGGGTAAAGAGCAGGAAGGACCAAAGCAATATTTGTCCTTGTTTGTCTTGATTTCAGCGTTGGACTGGATTCCTTTCTCAGGAAGTGCGGGTAGGTTAGAGAAGCGTGGGCGCTCGCCATAATGAGTGGCTGCAAATGGACCACAGCTACCTCTGCAGCTTTTTAACAGTTTTCCTTGAGAAAGAAAAAAGTATGTGTGATTTTATTGCAGCTGTATTTAAATCCTTTTACGTGAGAGTGAGAGAGTCTTAGAAAATGCTGAGAAGTGTTCAATATAACATATTACCAGCAGTGGAGTTAGTGTCCATCTTTTAAAGGATTTTGGTGAAATGAATAGGCTTTTATCCTTTGTGGAGAAAAGCATGGTGCATCAAAATGCTTCCCACCCTACAGGAGACACAGCCACACAGCCTGAGGCATTTAGGCATTCTGTCCTCCTTGCTGGGGGCAGTGACATATCCCTAGCCCTCTTGGAAGCCAGGGCTCCCTCTAGCCTCACGCTATGAGACTCGACATCTTTTGTCTCTGGGGCATAGGGTAAAACTCATTTAGCCAATCGATTTTATTCCGGGTGACTCAGAAAGAAGAATGCCAGATTGGCAGAGTATGGCACCATTTAAAAGTTAGGCAATGGAATGTTAATTTACTCCATGTTAACTGCAAAGCGTTGAAATCAAGGGTACTCAATGTCCTTTAAAACTTGAAAGTAACACCGCATTGTTAAAGCATTTCATGTTCCTTTATGCACTTATAAAATCCTTGCAAAGTGCTTCATATCACTATTGATGTGAGTATTTAATTCTGTGGTGGTTGTAAATTTGATAAAAAAAGGGTTTTCAGGAGAAACAGGGACCCAATTCCCTTCAATATCATTGAAAGGTCAACCTTTGTTTCTGTTTGACAGGTCAACATGGTGATTGGCATTTTGGTATTTAATAAACTTGTTTCCAGAGATGGGATCCTAGATAAAAAGCTCAAACACAGAGCCGGGTAAGCCGCCACTAGTGGATTTTAAAGGTTCTTTATCAGTGAATCCCATACTCCAATCCCAGATCATCACTGACTGTATTTGACTGCCTTGAATTTTGTTCTTGAGGCAATAGTGTGACTGATAGATTCTGCCATTCAAGTTTTCAATGTGCCATTCTTAGGTAATAGGGCCAAAATCTAAAAATAATTGAAAAGACCATTAAGAAAATCTGGGTTTGTGTATGTTGCCTGTTTGTAAAATAAGAAGATTAAATGTAAAGGCTAGACTTAAAATACTTGTCCTCAGGTGTGGATTTGCAAAGGTCTTTAGTTTCCGTTGCAAAGGGAAAGAGGGTGAATTGAACTTAATGTCAGTATGAGGCACAACTGAATTGGGACAAGCAAACCTTAGGAGGGTGAAAATACTGCGTTTTATTTAATTGTACATATCAGAAAAAGTCTTTACTGGAAATAATCTTTTACGAAACACTATTCTTGTCATATATTCTCATTCTATATGACATTTTGACTATAACTTGCTAGAGTTACTCATAATTTTCTCTTGCGCATTTTAACCATTTGTAAAATTTAGAAAAGCATTATTATAATATCACCATGTCCAATGATTTAATAACTTCCATAAGCAGATTGATAGCAGCCTTTTAAGGTTATATCATCACTTCATAATAAAAATTTGTAGAGGCTTGAATGATTAATGGCTTTGAATTTCCTTCTGTATCTTTACTTATAAAATGTTTATAGCTTTCTCCTTTCTGTTTAACTATACCTTCATTCACAACTTACCCTACAATTGTTCTAATTTCTGTAATAATTTATGGCATTATTTAATAGTCATAGTATTTGATGACCAACTGGTGAGAATTTTAGGTCCTCTGTGTTTTTATAATCTATATAATGATTTATAAGACAGTACAGGTATTTTTTTTCCCTAGTAAAAGACTAAGTTTAATGGCTTTCAATATAAAAATTTGATATCATTCATATTAAACATCAAAACCACAATGGTGTAATAGAAACATCATTGGAGGTTCCTTTCTGAGGTGGGAATCACTTTCCATTTAGAGACTTTTTTTCACTTCAGACGAGTCTCCATCCCATCTTTAAATAGGCACACTGAGCTTTCTGTACCCATTTGAACTTGAGGCTTTTACACGATTACTCTTGTTAGGCTGCCACATATGTTTGGAATTGGAGTAAGAGCTTTTTCAGTTATTTCCATCCAGAATTGTGAAGTAAGAATAAATTAATCATACTGAATACCAGGTAAAAAACTCTAGTGATGTAAACTTGTATATATGTATTTGTATTTGTATTTTTTTTAATTGAGCTGTGGGGTAGTTAGTGGTTAAGATAAAGCTTTGATGTAAAAAGGGCAAAAGGAAAAAAAAAGGAAGGCCATACTCAAAATCTAGCTCCGCAATTTACTAGCTGTGTGTGTCTTTGGTCATGTTACTTAATCTTTCTGCAGCTAAGTCTTCTCACCTGTAAAATTGGGATAATAACTCTTGCCTCATAATAGAGCATATGGAGTATAATGTATTAATACATAAAGCATTCATTAAAGTATCTAGTAAATAGCAAGCCCTCCCTCAACAGATGGTAGCTATAGTTATGATGAATGAAATGATGAAGCCAGGATGGACAGGTTGTTTTCAAAGGACCATGACTTCTACAAGTCCAGCTGTTGCGATTCTACCATTCATGACATTGAGGTCAGAACAAGAGATGAGATCATCAGAATAAGTATAGTGCTGAGAATTCATTAAATTTGCAATCAATATTTTTTTCTCATTTAATTAATTTATATGTAATATCCAGTTTGATTCACATAGCTCTTTGTAAGCGGTAACATAGGTTTCGGAGAAATGACAATATTGTCCCATTATGAATTTAGAAATTACCCATTTTTATCTACATATTAACTTTAAAACCTCTATTTCCAAAAATATGATAAGAATTGCATCTGTTCCCCTGGCAAAACTTAGTCAAGCAATGGTTTTCTGGTTCAAAGGCCATTGCTTGAGAAAGAGAAATGTTGTTAAAAGCAGCATATTGGTAACTGTCCAAAGCAGAAAAGAACTATTAATAAATTAATGACCCTAGGTTTAATTTTTTTTAATCTATAACATAAAATGCTATTTTAGCTTATGTGTGTATATATAGATTGAAATATGCTTTCTATTCCAAAGTGTGATTGAAGGAAATATTTTAGAAGACATGAGTGTTTGAAGCTAATTTTATTTCACAGAGAAAGTAGTGAGGGCAGCAATGAAGACTTTAGTGAAGAACAAATAACCAGAAATAACTAAAGAAACATTGAGCAGAAAACTAATTGATTAACTTAACAATTGATCTCCCTAATTGTACATATTGACCATTTCAGGTTCTATGAATATGCATATGTATCAAGTGTTTCTTTTGAAATATTATTTAGAATCAAATGTGGTACTAAGATGGCCCTCCTCCCATTTTTTTCTATTCTTTGTTTCCTTCTTTTTATAATCAATTATTAGGAACTGCCAAGCATATAGTTTATGTTCAATAAATATTTATAAACAAATAAGTCAATGAATAATAAATACAATAGCTTGACAAGTTTTATAATACCCAAGCTATATTAAAAATTTTAATACATAAAATATATTTACCAAGGGGGAATTTATTGCAGATATCAACCCAGCTTATGTAAAATTATAATTGTAAAGAATGAAAATAAGATAAAATGGCATGTGTCTTTTTAGAACATCTCAAACAAAATATTTTCTCTCTTTTGCTGCAGTTTAACTTTCTTATCTACTACAGATTTTAAATTGCTTTACGATGTCTACCTGAAATTAAGCAGACTACTGTACCAGGATGTTGTACAAACCTCATGAGATTTTTCCAAAGGGAGGGGGGTATATTTGCTTTCTGGGAAACATTTTATAGTATTAACAAGAAACCAATCTGATAAAAAATTTATTTTTCTAAGATAAAGAAAATTGTGGAAGGGAACTAGAACTTGTAGACTCCAAGACCCCACAACCTGGAGAGAGTAGTGAAATGACGCACGTTCAGATTCTAGTGCTCTAGTGGATACTGGTTACATCTGACCTTATGGGAAATTAATTTTTTCTTTTAATTGTTAGCATGTTTTGTTTTATAAATCCATAATTTCCCCTATAACAAAGAAACAAGATTTGATTTTTCATTGCAGCAACTCGATTTCGCATCTAGACTATGTCTTCTTAAGATTATATTAATTTCTATAGTGGCCATGCAAACTAGGACAAAATATTAGCTTTTTCTGGGTAACCCATCATTCTTCTGCTCCATTCCTATCTAATAATAGAATTCCAAAGGTGTCCAACCAGTTAACATCAAGCATGGTTTTCAACAGTTAGCTCTCACTAAGGAAAGTATGTGTAGTAAATTTAGTCGGTCACAAATAAATCTCAAGTAAGGAGAAATGAGCATTTCAAATATGGTCTTAAAATATATTTTCAGAAAAGCCCATACTTAGATCAAATTACAGTTTTTCAAGCTAAAATACTTGTTTATATTGCGCACTAAAATTATTTTTCAGTAATCTTTGGCTTTTCAATCTTATTTTAGAGCCTAGAAGCATAGTAACCTTAAAATTGAGAAAGAGCCATGTCCGTGTTTGAAGCACCAACACCGAATAGCCTTTCTTTTGTGATACAGGAACAATAAATGACTCAGGCATGCCTTTTAATATTAATCTGGTGGGACTTAACAAGATTGAAGACACTCAAATGAATAGCTAGAGCAGTTGAGGCTCATTCCTCTTGGTTCATCAGAATAATCTATGGAACTTTAAAAAATACAGATGCCTGGGTCCCATTTAATTAGAGTCTTTGGAGTTGGAGTTATACATCTGATGTTCAGCCACTGGGGGAATACTGGTCTAGGTAGTCATTTCGGAGTAGTTTCAAACACATTGGCATGTGCAGTGATGCATTCAGGAACCACAGTGGGTAGGCAATCGGTTACTTATTATTTTGAAAAGTTTAGACAGATGTGGTTAGTACAATGTCCAGGGTCGAATCAGTAAAGTCAATGATTTAGTATTCCCCACCCCTGTGTTGAACTCTGAAAGCTTTGCTTTTTCTCATAGGGTCTACTGATCAATCTACTTACTTAATAGCTTTAAGATTTATTATCCCATACAGGCAGTATTCACAAATCAGTGCACTTCTTTAAAAGAAACATTCTGAATTATGACACTTAGGATTTTGCTTTGTTCTGCCACTTTTATTATACACATGGTAATGTAAATCCACTATAATATTATTAAGGAAAAAACAGCTCATTAGGCAAACTTATATTTTAGACATAAATATCACATGGGAATGGATGAGAGAGGTACATGACAGGAAATTATTTCACGGTGTTTTGAATTTTTATTCAAGTATTTTTTTTTTTTTCCCCCTAAAAGGATTGTATTCTAGTAAACCAGTCATTTTCAAAGGATTCTTTTCTAAAGCAAAATGTTCATGAAATTTTTCTGGGTTGTGTGACTTTGCTTCTGTGACCTAGTAGATTGAACTTGAATTATTGAATTCATATTTACCTGCAAAATCCTCTAGACTAGAATAGACCATTTAAATGCTATTAGTTGGCATCTATGGCAAAATGTTGAGGAAGAATATTTTGAACTTAATGATTATGTTAAATGTGTTTATTAAAGCAGAAAACTATCACCCTTTATATTATCAACTAATATTTCATCAAATTTCATCAGCCCCTATATTCAGATCTTCCCAACATACAGACAGTGCATTGATTATATAAGAAATTTAAAAATATAAATCTTTTGAGACAAAGGCTACATCTTCCACAAATAACTAAGCACCTAAAATAGATATCTTCCTATATCAGACTTCTGAGATACATGTTTACATTTCAAAAGGTTTTAATTGATATTATGTGCCTTTTGCAAATGACAATGAAAATCTTTGCAGCTTGGAGTCCTCACTTGTTTGATTATCAGGGGTCTGAATAAAGGGTTTTCACTGTATGTCTACACAAACACATGCTTATGTTTAACTCAGTGTATTGGGCATCTTTGATCTGTAGACCCAAGGGCCATTTATGGTGTAAATGATGGAATTGTGCTTCGCATGCAACAAAGGCCCATATTATTGAAAGGTAAATGTTACAAAAATAATGTGTAGTATAAATGCATCTTTAAAACGATCTAGAACATTCATCTTTGATGAATATACATTTCTGCATGAAATATTTAAAAGCTAACTTGCAGCAGCAACCTTTTTTTTGGTGACAATTCAATATTTTGTTCTTTTTGTGGGTGTTCTGTTTGTTTGCAGTCAGATGAGTGAGCCTCATAGCGGTTTGACGCTCAAATGTGCCAAGTGTGGAGTAGTTTCAACAACAGCTTTGTCAGCCACCACCGCCAGTAATGCCATGTTAGTCCCAATCATTTACATCTTCTTGTTATAAATCTTTTACAGTGCATGTGAGAAAATGCTATGATGAAAAAAAAAAATCATGTTTGCTAATAACTAGAGCTAAGAGCATATTTAACTATTTATAATTGGCAACTGCCTTTATGTTGTGGGATTGTCTATAAAAAAAATAAATAAAACTACCAAATGTTATCTGCTTTGTGGTTTCCAAGTTAATGTCTTGGTGCCACATAAAAGAATGCTTTGTTGAACAGGGGTTTGGTTATTGCCTGGGGTGTGATGTGCCACTTCATAAGGTTGCTTTCTCTGTCTCTTAACAGGGCGTCTCTTTGGAGCTCCTGTGTGGTGTTGCCCCTCCTGGCTCTCACGTGGATGTCTGCAGTTCTGGCCATGACAGACAAACGCTCCATATTGTTTCAAATACTTTTTGCTGTGTTTGATTCATTGCAAGGCTTTGTGATAGTCATGGTCCACTGCATTCTTCGCAGAGAGGTGAGATATGTAATTCTTATGAGAGAGAAGAATGATGCTTAGGAGAGTATTTTCCTTGTTAACAAACATGACCTTTTATTTTAATATCTTGATCTTTAGATGAAAGCTAGTCTCCTCTAAAGACAATCATTTGGGGGGTCAAATCTAAAAGTTTTAAGGTGAAGTTCAAGAGGGCTCCTTGGACTCTGAAAGTGATGGATTAAAACAGCTGGGACTATGCAAGGGAAAAACATAGCCAGAGGTGCCAAGGACCAAGGAGAATAAATGCAAAAAGGGCTGTGACTTAGTCATAGGTATAGATAAATCTTTTAGAAAAATTGATGGGTAAGAGGGTAGTGTGTCATCTTTTTTTTTTATTATTTATTTTTTAAATTTATTGGGGTGACAATTGTTAGTAAAATTACATAGATTTCAGGTGTACAATTCTGTATTACATGATCTATAAATCCCATTGTGTGTTCACCACCCAGAGTCAGTTCTCCTTCCAGCACCATATATTTGATCCCCCTTACCCTCATCTCCCACCCCCCACCCCCCTTACCTTACCACTAAACTATTGTCTGTGTCTATGAGTTTCTGTTTCTCATCTTTTTAAAAGGTATAGTTCATAAACATAATGCAGTGATATTTCTTAAACCCATTCCCTACCTTGTGCTTCTACACACAGCATATCCCCATTCTTCATACTTAACTAATTTTGTTTTAGATAGAAAATGATGAAGATTAATGAGGTTCTTTGGTCGCTATACTAAGTTGCGGTTAAGGTTATTACAGATGAATGATTTTGATATAGATGTGTGTGCTCAGAAAATACAAAAAAACGTGCACAGTAGAGCATGAGAGGCAGTAATGGTCCCCAAGAACTGCAGATCTATAATCACAGCATTTTTCCAGGTCATGGTTGAGGTTATTGTCAGCAGTGAGGGAAAGAAGTGATCCTTTATAAGTGGAGACACTAACTTGCACCAAATCCACTCAGAACAGTGATAGATTTCAGACGTGAGTTGTTTAGGGATAGAATATTTTGTCCAACCAGTGCCAAAATTATTCTGAGTGTTTGCAAGCACTGACACAGTATTTACGAGGTTTATGAGTCATTTTAGCATTTACTCTAGGGATGGTGGCAACTAAAACACAGTGACACAGTGACTTGCTAATAATTTTGAGAAACCGGTCTATGCTGTCATTTTGCATTACCTCTCTAGTATGAGAACTTTATTATGATGTGCATATTACAAAAAGCCACATGTGTATATAAATATACACCACATAGCTTTTACAGTGATGTGTGAAGGTAACCAAAGGTTTTTATCTCATTTGCCAGATGGGAAGAACAATATCTCTGAGCTACTTTAGTATGATACAGATGTCAGCAATAAACCCACATGTGTATTCTAAGACCATTATATGATGAAAAACAATGAAAACAGAAGAATAGTGATTTCACATTGCAAAGGGAGGGTATTTCATCATTTAAAAAATCGGATTTAGTTCACAGTTGCCAAGCCTTATTATTCCCTCATCACAAATTTCTACCTAGAATATCAGTATTAAAAATCTTCCAAGTATCAATTTCTTTATAGACCAAAGTTAAGCAAAAGTTAAAAGGGAGTTGAATAATTTAGGGTTCTGTTGTTCTCCAACTGCAACTATCTTGTGAGTCTTTTGTATTATCTCTAATATGTTTATGTAACAATTGTTCAGAGTAGACACATATGTATTTTTGATTGATGATCAAGGATGAACAGTGCTGGTTTAAGCAAGATTCATGATGTAGTTGCGTGAAATTTTCAAAAGACGTGATACTTTAGATGTTAAAGAGGAGAAAAGTATCCCATCTCTATGTAAGCCTCTTTTTTTCTTCAGAAATGAACTTTTTAGATAGCCTTAGGTTGTGATAAAAATATTCAGGTTTTAAGGGGACAGATATTTTGATGGCTTATTATCAAATTTTTGCTGCTTACATAAAGAAAAATATTTGGCACAAAAATTTATTTCCATTAGAAATTTTTTTATACTTGCTGATGGGAATAGTAACTGTCAAAACATTATTTAAGGATAATTAAATTAAATCATATAATAAACCGTTCTACTAAAATGGGTATCTGTAAATGTGTTTCCTGTATTGATAGGGAATAAGAATATGGTTATTGGCCCTGTTATCATTGCATTTTCAATAATTAGCTTAAACTGAATAATTTTATAATTGATAAATTCATAGCAGAGTGTCATAACTATCTATCATTCCAACACTACCATGAAAAATTGCATGTCCAATATTCTTACATTGACCCTTAAAAATACCTGTAGCATTCCTGTAAATACACAGCCGATTTCAGTTACAGGGAGGATCTCTTTCAGAACTCCTCAAAGGAAATTGTTACTGAAAAACCGAAAAAACACGAAAGAATCTTATTTAAATTTTGTAAATCCCAAGGACCACATAGTAAGGAGGCCTCTGTGTTCACACAAGTTCTTTTTGACCTTCTAAATGTACATTGCCTGCTACTACCGAGGGGTCTAGCTCATATGATCTGTGATCACACTGCCCTAGCATTCACCACAGCCCAGGAGAAAAGACGCCTCTGCTCATGCCCTTGGTGTCTCCTGTGAACAAAACATTCCATAAAAATATACCAAAGCAAATGGACTGAAGAGCTACCTGTAGAGTATTGGGAAAAGACTTATATCTATTAATCTATGTAATAATCCCATAGGCGATCTCACAGTTTTATCTCTACTGCTTTTTTTCCCCTTTAAAAGATTGTCTTCACAATGACTCAAGATAATCCATATGGATTTTTCTTCCTTAAAAGTGTATAAGCAATGTAAAAACTATTTCCTTCAGTTGAGAGAATGGAAAACAGATATACATATTTCTATTTCTATGTATTGTTGATACACACTAACATAATTTGGTTGTTTTTAGTCTTTATTGATTGTTTCAATATGAATTCAACAGGCTTTCTCCGTATTTACTTTTGCAATCTTCCTATGAAGGAGTTAGATACACACAAGGGAGGACTATAACCTTGTAATTTAAGAAGGAGAAAAGAAATGAAATACTATAACTGTGCTATTTTCAGAATGATGTGTATGGGCTTAATTTATTTAAAAAGTGCCTTTGTTCTTAGAGGGTCCAATTTTATAACCGAAATCATGTCAAGTCAAGCAGGAAGGGAGAAATGATCACTCTGGTACTGTCAACTCAGTTATATTCCACTTTCAAAAAAGAAAAATTTTAAAAAAGCAAATTGATTATTTGCATAGCAATTGGTTGTGACCTCCAGAGCTGACATCTTAATAATTAAACTTCATAAAATTTGTATTTTTTAAAATACAATTTCTTCTTCTGGAAAACCTTTCTCTTTTAAATTGCTTTAGTATATAGCTGCCTCTGACAAAAGAGAGAAAGAGGCAATAAGAATATATATTTTTTTAATTAAACCATCTGATTTATCACAACACACTACTTTCAGCAACAAAACCTAGATCTTAAAAACTAAGAAGTATAATACTTAGTAAGACAGAATATAATAGGAAAAATATAGATGCTTCCTCCTTTGATCAGTCATTTCTTGATTAGAATTTATTTGCATTCAGCACTTAATGATATCTATTTACTATTTTCCACACTGCTATGGAAATTCAAACTACACATGAGTTATGGAATCTTTGAAATAGTTACTGTTGCTAGGAAACCACTTTCCTGGTGCCTGCACATTCTTCTCATCTCCCCCGTCTCTGTCTGTGCCAGGCTCTAAGACAATCTTACAGCTTGATGTCAGAGGGGGGAAATAACAAGATTGTGATACAATATAAGCTACAGTAAACCCTTTCACTAGATGGATGGAAAAAAGGAAAGTGCTTAAATGGATAATTTTGTTGTATCAGTCTTTTAGGATCCTGTGGCTATTCCATAGCGTGGGTTACAAGGCAAGCTCTTGTCTCTTTACCCAGTGCTGGCAGGAGGTCTAGGCTGCACCAGATGAGGCCCCAGAATCTTCATCCAAACCCATGAAGCAATTTTTGTAGCAAAATGCTTAAAATAAATATGAGCAGATTTCTTTTTCTTTCTCTTTCTTCCACTCCCCTCTACCTTTTCTTTCTTCTCTCTCTTTTTTTTTTTTTTGCTGATTTCCCATTTAGTCTTATTATTTGCCTAAAGAGTGCAGATAAACAAAATGATTTACAAACACATGAGAGTAAATTATAAATCAGACAAGCATCCCTGCCTATCGAATCTAAAACCAATGTTCTCCACAAAAAAAAAAAAAAAGTTTTTAAAAAAATGAAGCCAGTAATGGTGAAATAACTAGATAGCAATTTGAAAAGAGTTCATATAATCTAGTTCAGATGGAGAATTGCATGTATCGCCAAGCTTAACTATTTACAAGGAAATTAGGTGTGACTTTTTACTATGGAAGGGTTTATTTGTTCCCTCCCTTAGTGAGGGGTAGTCAGGGCTTTCAGTTGGTCTTTGAAGATGAAAGAGTACATGATAGGAGATTTCAGAACTTATCAGGTCCTCAGGGGAAAATGAAGTTGGAGTTTTAAGCAACTGAAAGTTTCAAGTAGAGGAAGATGGAAAGAGGTTACTAGACATATGGTTTCCATAGAATGGAGTTTATGGCAAATAGTAGAAAGTTAATTCTTCTCTAGCACCACCTGGGGCACCTGAAGGCATAAGGCAAGTGATGTGATGCTGAACATTAGAGTAATTTTTTTCTTTTTCTTTTCTTTTTTTTTTTAGCGGCTGTAACAGCAGAACTAAGAGAAATACAATACTGATGATATTTGAGGGCATAGCACTGATTGATGCTTTAGAGCTTTCTTGTTTGGGGTATTTGGTGGCCATAGTGAGAGGCCACTATGAGTGATGTCTTGAAAATTGTTCAATAGATTCTAAAGAGTGAGTGGCCCAGGATGGGAAAGTTATGGTACTCATCCTAATATTTCTAGCTTACTCATGAGAGGTTTAAAGGAGAATGGAGTAGGTTCCTAAGAGCTTTATGTTTTTCTGTGAAGACACAAGCTGAATTGAAGGGTCAAAAAGAAATTATACACAGACACACACACACACACCTATAGATACATATATGTATATATATATACACATATATGCATATACATATATACATATATATACATATATGTGTGTGTATATATATAAATATATAAATATAAATATAAATATAAGTATATATATATATATATATATATATATATATATAGAGAGAGAGAGAGAGAGAGAGAGAGAGAAAGAGAGAAAGGAGAGAGAGAGGGAGAGTTGTTTTTAATAAAATAGGATGTAAATCTGGAAATGTTACCCCAATAAAACTGGATTAAATCACCAACCTCCCTTCATCCAATAGTCATCCCATTTCTTAGGTAGGAGAATATAAATCCTACCTTTTCTTCCTAAGATTAGGCTTTCCTGATTTGAGCATGATGGCAATTAGGTCATGAATATTTGCATCAGTATTAATCTGCACATGTGGTTCTCTGAATCCACACAGAGGTTTAGGAGCTTAACAAACGCATGAAATCTGATGAGTAAAATGGCATCAGTAAACAAATTGAGCCACAGAGTTCATGGCAGAGATTGGCAAATTCTGACGTGTCTGCCAGGTAGCGCCCAACCGTGGCTTGCTGTTATCCAAAAATCTGAGTACCTGGGCACACGGACAGGCAAATCCCAACCCCCATTCCTTTCAGAATCCTAGGGTCCCACTTTACAACATTGTTAAACTGGTGACAGGAAGTTAAATGTGTCTGGAATAAAGGTTTAAAATAAATACAAGAAATAAGAGGTCAGGAATTAGGTTTTTATTTTTTGCCTCAAAGTGAATGAAATGAATGAGGCTAAAATGAAATATCTTCTGTGAAGACACAGGCGGTGGTGTCTGGCATAGAACTTCCCTTTGCTCCTTTTCCCATTTGCATGCTAAAGAAATGTTTCAGATCATGTATGTGAAATGTCTTCTAGGAAAGCTCATGTGACCCCCCAAACTGATACAAAAAAGGGAAAAGCTGTCATAATTTTGAGATTAAGTGAAAGATCTTTTAGGTGTTAGAGGATTCCAGTAGAAAGTCATTAGGACTGAAATTTGGGACTGAAGTCCATATTTTTCCTTCACTATACGGCAATGGCAAACCATTTTTGTTTTTCTTTGTTATCAGAGAAGTCAGGTAACATTTTTATAATGTGAAGTCATTCCTGTTGCTTATGTCAACTGGCATAATACACATGAAATTCAGAACAATCTTATTCACTTAATAATTAAGTTACAAGAAATTTAATATGATTAAAAAGAATTAAGCCATTTGTTCAAATATGAATCAAGAGAGACAATAGTATAGATGAAATTCAGGAAACAAAAAATAAAAACACAGAACACATAAGAAAATCCCTTCCCTCCAGTAACAATCTGAAATAATTTCAAGAATGTGATTTTATTTCCTTTCTTGGTTTAAAATGATCCTCAGAATAACTGAAAGTATGTGTTCTAAAAAGGTGAAGATTTGGGGTCTGATCTGCTTGGTAGCTAAGTGTCGAGCCCATTTCAAATGGTGCAGCTCTTGCCTGTGAGATTTCTCTCAACTGCAACGCTGCCAAACATCTCTCGGTGCTCTTCCCCAGCAATTTCTAAATCTGGTACCAACTTGCACAGTGATACTCTGCCAAGCTGCCTTCAGAGCGAGGACCAACCGAGAAGCCCTCAGCTTGCTGCTGAGGAGCTGAACCAAATTGCTCTCCCCATGGGAGAGAGACAGGAGTGAGACACACCCCTGCAAACCTCTTTGAACTCAGGCCTCATGCAGGAATCCATCCACAAGAAAAGGGTTTATCGCTTTTTTGGGAATTTTTAGAGCAACCCCCAGCAGGAAGTAGTAGGGATACACCTTCCCTCCTTTGGATACTTTCAGACAGCCCTGATAGCTTATTCTTTTTACCTCACCTTATTTTTGAAGATGTTTCTAGCCATTCTTTTTTTCCTTTTCATAACGTGACATCAGATTTCCTTAAAGTCCCCGAAATATTCCAAGGCTACGTACACATCTGTTCTTTTCTACTCTCCTGATTCTTTTTAACCATCAGTCTGGTTGACAATTAAGGTAAAAGACCTATTGCAGTTTTATAAAGAGAAGAAACTTTGAACTCTAGATTTTAACTGTGCCATAATTTGTTAAACATTTAATTATTCTATACAAGTTTATTTAAAAATTGCATTTACTGATCTAACATGAGTTTCAAAAACAATACTATTATAAGAACTCAGTGTTATGATGAATTTAACATCTAAAAATAACTTTTAAATCAAATTGCACCCTAAAATAAGTGACTTGTCCTCCTCAAATAGAAAGTCAGCTTAAAGAGCTTAAATAATAAATATTTGAATCTTTAACAAGTCGTCTTCTTTAATCTTAATCACAAGGCAAGAAAGACACTGAGACTATTACTATCCAGCATTGTAAATATGACTTGGCATAGAAGATTTTAATTTCAGGATGGGATAAGTATTTTTAGACTCTTTGTTTTTTATGCTTTCTTCTTGTCTGGACTTAAGATCCTTGTAGACTTGCTTTTAAAAAAATCCAGTTGTTCTCCATCAGTATAATTCACATTGATTCACCAAAGATGTCTCTCTGTTTTCTTGAAAGAAAATCTAGTATAATTGGTCTTCCCTGACAGGGCTGGGCAAATATTTAAGGCTAATTCATATAGATTACCTGAATGCATTTTAAAGATTTTTAAAAAATCAAATGGAGCATTTGGAACAATTGGAATTTCTCCTGCAAATCTTTCTGAATTAGAAGTAACAGAGTCACTAAAAGTGTCAGAGAATCTGACATGAATCTGACACTTAAATTATGACATTTATGTGACCATTTTAAATGACCTTGAATTTAATAGAGAATTTTTATGCTTTTCCGTTTTATATTTCTTCTGAATAACATTGACTGATTCATGAAGTTGACATCATTCTTCATTGTAGAAATGCCCTTAACTCACTGTCATATTTGGGAGTTTTGTAATTTAAGGTATCGATTTTGCCTGTGTGTGTGTTATGAAAAAAGAGTTGGATTTCTTTTATATTTTCTTCAAGCTATCAGATAGTGGGTTTCAAAGAGAAACTTACAGAAGTTGTTTTGCATATTTCATTGTCAGACAAAAATATCCTTGACAGCTACACTCTGAACATCTGAAAAAAGATTGGTTAGCAAGGACCAGTTAATCTTTGCTATCACCAAATGCCATCTTTAGTAATCAGAAATAGATTTGGAAAACATATTCCTGTGACAAGCTCTTGAAAGGCATGATTTTTTAACACACTATTTATCTTCCTTTATAAATTATTCTTTAACAGTTGTCTCAGGGCACAAACAAAAAGTTAGCATGTACCTATGTCTTTGACATTTGTTCTTAGGATTTGTTTTCTAAAAACACACATACTTTCATAGTGGTTTTCCCCAGTGCACATTTCTGCATAACACACAGTGGTCATGTGGCAAACACTACACTCATTACAAATTTTTGGCTATTAATATGTCACTTTATCAAAGAAGGAGGAGCCTCAAAGCATTCATATCTAAAGAATCTACCTTTGCCCATGTCATGTCTCTTTCAAGGGAGAAGCTGGAAGAATTAGTTCTAAATATTTATGCACTTCTTCAAGAAAAGATGATCAGACTAGATTTCACTGAACCTGCACTTTTACTGACGTGTTTGAAAGAGGAAATAAGAAAACTTACCTTTCTCACTTTTATCAGGCAACTCCATTCCCCCCACCACGCGCCCCCCAGGAAATACCAGCTTTAGAAATATTAGAATCAGAGAATGGCAGTGGTCAGAGAGCACTGAGTCCATCCTTTACTCCCTAAATCCACACCTGTAGTGGTTGCATCAGCAGGACTGGAACCTGAGGTGGGGAAATAGAAATGGACCAAGGTCTCATGATTGAACTGGTTAGCCAAGACTGTGGTGGTGACTACACTCCATGTCACTTTCCAAATCTTGCAATTTGGAAAAGAGACTGCTAATAACTTATGATATGGGTGAGAGGAGGTGAAAATAACTTAATAGGCTCCATGTTTTTCTGGCCAACACAAATACTATGCACATCTTACAACAAAATAGTGGCAGGGTATTTTATATCATTCTGTGTTTACCTTGGCCATCTCTGCAATGCCACTTCATCTGAGCTTTGTTTTTTAATCTAATAGAACAGATTATAATGAACTACAAGGAGAATGTCAATAATGTAAAGTCAGAAAAACAAAATATTAGTAAAATGACCTTCCCATTGACTGGGATAAAAAGTTACTTGTGATAATGTCTATCAACAGCTTTTAGGACCCTAATGAGCCTCAGGAAGTGGAAAGGACACGCTGCTGCAGAGGCATCTTGTGATCAGAATATATGGGTTGTGTGTTTGTTATTCATCTATTCAAGTTTATTCACTTGTTTAATAAAAGATTTAATGTTCTTCAAATGTCCTTGTGATATGTTTGCTCTTTACTTGGAATCCGATTGTGAAGGGATATTATAGATATTATAGTTTGGCTTTGCTAAGTGATCTCCCCTGTCCCCCGACACCAAGACCATCAACTATAAACAGCCATTTTTGTTGTCTTTTTGTTTTATTGTGTTTTGTTTTTACATCAGGGCACATAGTACTTGAAGGTAGACAAGAAATAGTCTCCCCAATAGAACCCCTTACAAGAGTCATAAAAGGAAAATCCCAAATCAATTTCAGTCAAAAGATCATTGAGTAATCTCATTTTTCATTATGTGTAAAGCTGTTATAAAGATTATGCCATACCAAATAGTAAATCCTCCTTGAATGACAGACATATTGTTTGTAACAATGGAAATAAATCTCGCCCTCCGGTGAGAATTATTACGGTTGAGTCAGACATAGCCATTTTGATAACTGAGGAGTTCCCAGCACTTCTTTCTATAGATTATGGCAAGTGATAAATTTCCTTGGTATATAACACAGTAGAGGTAACCAGTATTTGTATTAGAAAGTAAATAAAATGGGTATTAGATCATGAAAACAATGGTAACCACTTTCTCAGTTGATTGCCACTGTAGGCATTATCTGGTCATTTCCAAGAGAGAAGAAAATTAATCTTTATCATATTTTTCACAGGTTCAGGATGCATTTAGATGCCGATTGAGAAACTGTCAGGATCCAATCAATGCTGATTCTTCAAGTTCTTTTCCTAACGGGCATGCTCAAATCATGGTGAGCTTGTATTTTCCCTCTGGTTAACTTAGTCATGATTTCTCAAGGGAATAAACAAATATTGTTCTCAGTAAAATAGTATCACAGACCCATTTTGAGTGACTTTTGGCTTTAGTTCATTAACAGACACCAGATAATTATTCTTTTTGTATTGCTTAAGAGTCCCAAGATCTGTTATTGGCGTGTTCAGTGTGGGGTTTGTGTGCAGCAGCAGAAAGTATTTTCACCCTTGAACAGAATCAGGGATAACTATGAGTCAATAGGATCATGGTTATTTACAGTTCAGAACACTATGGACCTACATTTCTAGCCTTAAAGCAGCAGTTCTCAGTGTTGGTTACATATTAGAATCAGAATAGGCACTCCAGACTGATGAGACCAGAATCTCTGGGCTGGGACCCAGGCATTGGTGGTTCCAATATGCAGCTTAAGATGAGAACTACTGCCCTAAACTATAAAGAGTAGCCATGTTTCCAGTGAAAGTCAGTTATTGTACTTGAGCTCTGACCACTGTTGGGATTAAAGGTTACTTTAGACATAACCACTTTGGTATATTTTAGAAATAAGATGTCATTAAAATCAAGGCTAAATAGAGGTGGTTTTTTTTTTGTTTTGTTTTGTTTTTTCTTAATACATATATATATATATATATATATATATATATATATATATATATATATAAAATTTATTTGGGAACATTGGTTAATAACGTTATATAAGTTTCAACGGTACAACTTTATAATACATCATCTTTATACTACATTGTGTGTTCACCATCCAAAATCTAGTCTCCTTCTGTCACCACATGTTTGACTCCCTTTACGCCCTTCATCCTTCTCCGACCCACTTCCACTCTGGTAACCATCATACTGTTGTCTTTATCTATGAGCTTGTGTTTGTTTTGTTTGTTCATTTGTTTTTTGTTTTATATCCCACATAATGAGTGAAATCATATAGTTCTTGTATTTGATTTATTAGTGTTTTTGGATTAGGCAACATAAAAATAGTCTAAATGATGTACTAGTAACTAAGACTTGAAAAGGAATAATTTTAATTTCTTATCAAAAACAAGTAGACAAATACCGATATCTTGAATATAAAATATTAAGATGGGCTAATTTAATTTTATCATTATGAAAATAAACTAATATATTTAAAGTAAACGTTTAGGGAAAATGTGAGGATGGAACTATACTCTAGCAGATTCTAGACCGGATTGGTATTGGTTCAACTTCAATTTTAATTGCTAAATCTGAAAGCCTTTTGTCACATTTGAGTGAAAATGATCATTAAAAAACCTAGATTGACTAGGAAGGTTTTGACAGAGCTATAAGATATTATATTACAAACAATATATACAAACTAAGTGCTTTAAAAATACAAATAACAGAGACATTTATTTAAGTATATTCATAATGCACATTTTAATCTTTTATTGGGGTTCAAGGAATTGCCTTAAAATTCTGTCTCTGAGATTACAATGGATATTATATTGCCTTATTAAAATTGTATGTCATGTTTCCATTTATTTTATTAAACATTTGGTCTCTAGGAAATACTCTTAAAAACAATTTGATTTTTCCTTGAGAAAATTCCTTTGCACAAGATAATAACTTGGTACTGCCTAGTCAGGTATCTGTAAACTTCAGATAATCTGTTTAGTAAAACTCACTTGAGGTCTTTATTAAATGATGATTCTATGTCTTATTATTTTTTGTTACAGACAGACTTTGAAAAGGATGTAGACATTGCTTGCCGGTCCGGTAAGAATATTTGAATTTTGAAACTATAATCATTAGAAATGTTAAATCATTTTTATGGATTTTGATTTTGAAATGCTGTAGTTTACACATCACATATTCGTGTGGAGAATAGAATAGAATAGAATAGAATAGAATAGAATAGAATAGAATAGAATAGAATAGAATAGAATAGAATAGAATAGAGAGTTCTATTCATAAATAGAATCTTTTAAATGGAAACATTGTAATAGCACAATGGGAGAAGAATGGAATGAGGGAGAAATAAAAATGGTTTGTTGAGAGTACCAACTGCAGAAAAGCATTGACTTGAAGACATACCCTTTCATTCTATTGATTACTGGTTGTCAGGGGTAATGCCTATCAATATGGTCTCTGTGTCTCAGTTTCATTATCTATGAAATATGGGTTGTTGTAAGGATGAAATAACTGTGTGTGTTGATGTATCATAGCCAGTGTTGTTGTTGTTATATTTTTAGAGGGGGCCAGAAAAAACCATGTAGCACACCTTCCCTTAGAGTACTAGGATCCCATTGAGTTTTCCTGTTGGTTGTCCTTCACTTGTGGCTAAACCCAGAGTAGATAACTCAAGAGTTTTAAAGGAAACCACGTTTCATTTTTTGGATGATTCCAGTTGTTGAAATGCTCCTTTATATTGGGACAAAATATACCTTATTTAATATTTTCTTCATTGGCTTTAGTGATGCCTTCTAGAATAAGAGTGGGTAGTCACTTTATCAAAATAGCCAAATATTTGAGAGCAAGTATCATTTAGCCCAATCCATGTCTTTTTCTTTTTTTTTTTTTCCCTTCCAGACTAAACAAACCATGTTTCCTCATTCATTCTTCACAGCATCTTCCCAGGAAGGCATGTTGCCCAGGTGGCCTCCAATATGTTAATAATTTTAAATTATGGTGCCCAAATGTATACATATGTATCCAGCATTCATAGTTGGTTCTTTACTTCCACTAATGATACCTACATTTTCATCTGATTTCATAGCAGCTGGTACAATACTAGTGTCAACTAGTTGTCACCTAAAAATCACTAAGACTTTTTGTAGTAGCTGTCAGGTCTTTCCAAGACTAAGATTATGTAAAGGCTCTGTGATTTTCATTTTTCTTCCAGTGAAGAAAAATCTGGCCTTTGTTTTTATCTCTATTCATTATTATCTTACTAGTTTCAGGTTAGCATTCTATTCATTTGAAACTGTTTGGATGTTAAAAGTTTGATTAGAATACCTTCTAAACCATCGTCCAAGCTGCCAATCAAGTAGTTGAATAGGATGAGATGGAGTGTAGAACCCTGCTGTATTCAGTAAGGCACCCGCCACTCACCCCACTCAAACCACTAAACATCTAGGCAGAGTCTGAGATCACAGAGTTGTTATAATAAGAATCTGAGAGACTAATCTCATGTACTCATTCCTGAATTCAAACAGAATACACTTTGTAGAGTGTGGTCATAGTAGGGCGACAGAATAACTGTCATGGTTTGGTAACCAGTAGTGTAGCTGTGTACAGTATCAGGAATTAACCTACCTGTTTAATACCGACCAAAATATTGCTAAGATACAGAGTTTGGTTTCCAAAGTTTACCATTTACCTTTTTGGTAAATTGATAAAACATTTTTCCCTTGTTTCATCCATTTTCCGTAATTTCTCAAAGATCATTAGTCAAGGTGCCAGGTTCCACATTCCGTGTTTCCCCAAAAATAAGACCTAGCCAGAAAATCAGCTCTAATGTGTCTTTTGGAGCAAAAATTAATATAAGACCTGGTATTATATTATTTTATTTTATTATTATATTATATTAATTATATTATATAAGACCCGGTCTTATTTTACTAGTAAAATAAGACCGGGTCTTATATTAATTTTTGCTGCAAAGGATATATTAGAGCTGATTGTCAGGCTAGATCTTATTTTCAGGGAAACAAGGTATGTGTTCCAAGATGGAATGTGATTTGTCTGAGTCCGGAAGCCTGAATTTATTTAAAATAATTAGTATTTATATAATTCCTATTTACCTATTTTTAGTTTAGTTTCCTTTCCACCTCTTTTGGTGTACTCGTCATAGTTCTTAATGGAGAAGCAAAATAGAATCAGTTTTGTCTTTCCTTATCAAGCTATTAACATTAAACCAGTGGTTGTCAAAGTCTGGTCCCCAGGCAGTGTATCACCAGGAAATTTATTAGAAATGCAAACTTTCAGGCCCTTCCGCAGACCTACTGTGCGGTAGGGTCTGGTAATCAGTGTTTTTACCTGCCATCCAGGTAATTCTGATGCATGCTAACAGTGGAGAACCTCTGAACTACTAACCCAAGCTGTGGTCTCATTTTTTAAGTGTTCATTTTCTTTCTTCTCTTTTGTTAAATTACCTATTTTTTTCCAGAATGCATTGCATTCTGAAATATCGTGTTCCTGATATAGATCAGTACCATTATTTTACCGTGTCTCCCCCAAAATAAAATAAGCCCTAGCAGATTTTTCAGGATGACATCCCCTGAACGTAAGTCCTAATGCATCTTTTGGAGCAAGAATTAATATAACACCCAGTCTTATTTTAGGGGAAGCACGGCATTAGAAACTAGTGTTTTGAATGTTTTCATTTTCTGTATGTGCCCTTTTTAGCAGAGCTCATCAGGAGCTTGCCTCTGAGTTTTTCTGGAGATTTCTGGCCACGTTGAGGTATATTCAATTTTAAAGTCTCAATTCATGGACTCAATAATATTTTACTAAGTTTTGTTGAAATTCACTTTCCCAAAGGGTAGAGTATATATCTGATTATGCAAAATATTCAGGTGCATTTTGTTTTGTTTTTGTTTGCATTTTGCCTTTTACAACTTTATTAATTTATCTCAAAAGACCCATCCCTTCAGCATCATGTTTGTATGTGTAGGTGGTATGGATTTTTTTGTTGTATATTCAAATTTTGGATATCCATTTTAAGCAAGTCTAAGAAGCTGACATATATTTCATATAGAGTAGGCACTACATCATGAGAAGAATTATCTTTCCCCCAATATTTAAGATACACAAATTTTCAATAAAGATGGTAATATCATTTGATAAAAATGTGCTAACTATAACTATAAATCATATTACATTTATACAAAACTAAATGAATCTTGTACAAATACACATTATGAAATCAATATTCAATACTAAGAATTCCTTTATAGTTTAAAATATTCATAAAAGTATAAAATTATATGTTTTTAATGCAGTATGATAGGTTCGCATAGCTAGCCTTTAAATTTTACTGTTGTAAATTTTGGATTAATTCTTGCATACAGTTAAAGATTAAAAGTATTCTTTCCTGAAGTTGGAGATGTTTTAAAGTATTTTATTTCAAATATTATTAAATCTATTAATTTAAAACACTTTGCCCCTTAATATTTTCATGTAGATTGTTCCTAGCAACCACAATTTATTACCAATCTATTATTTTAAGAGGTTTGGAAATTATGCTTTTAAACTATTCTAGTACAAAAAGTCACAACCAAATTTAAAGATAAAAGATACTACATAAATGATGCTTGTTTTGAAATAACTTTGAAGGCTTCTCTTTGTAATGAGGAAACATTCATAGATTCCTATTTTTTCAGCCTCTGCGTTAATGCACAATAATTATGATGCTATTTGAAAACTGGATAATAATGAGTAAAATTCAATACATCTGGAACTTTTCAAGAACAACGCATAAACCAAATATTTTACAGTTGTCTCTGCCTAATGAAACTTTCAGTGGTGATCGCTCTGCTTTGTAGATGGGGCAGAAGTAGGTGGACATGTTGAGCTGACTTGCATACGGTGCTGGTCTGTGTGTTTTCAGCATCAAAATTACCAAGAATAGTTTTTCAGAATTTCATTCGTTCATACCTCAAAACTGACAGCTGTTCACAACTAAGTTTTGATTCATGCTGCCTCATTTATGCATAAAATATGGCTTCCTTTTTATAGAGAGGCAAAAAAAAACATGAAAATACATTTTAATAAAGAATTCTGGACTCTTTGGTCTGTTTTTGTTTGGTTTGGTTTATGTTTTCATTTTGTTTCCCCTCTTACTACAAGTTGTAATGCATTTTTAATTTTTTTCTTTTGTTGATTGGTTTGTTTTCATTTGCTTTGGTTTGGTTTATGTTTTCATTTTGTTTCCTCTCTCACTACAAGTTGTCATGCATTTTTAATTTTTTTCTAAGTCGTTTTTCAGGTTTAAAATGGAATGGTGGTTTCAGAAGCTCAGACAATTTTTTTGTGTGCTTAAACTCAGTTGGCAATTTGAATACCCCCTCATAGATAAACGTTTATTAATTTTCAACAGGATTTCTAATGCAGTAGGATGAAATTCTTATTACCTCTTTCAAAAAAACAATGAATATAACTTATTAAAAATACATTAGGGAAAAGAAGCCTTTACAAAAAAGTCAAATTCATGTGAAATATATCCATAATTTTATAAAACCCTTTGTAGTAGTTTGATGGAGACTACTTCTCTGGTAATCTGCCTTTCCCCTGAAAATGTATGCAGAGTTGTTTAAGGATAAGACACTGAGATTTTTGAAAATCCATTAATCAGCTTTCAGATGTTTTAACATATCAGAATCAATAAAGAGTGATTGAGTGATCTGCACCATAAACAAACAATAGATAATTTTTAAACATATTAGCTTTTTTATTTTATTAAGGAAATCGTTTAGTAGAAAGAGAGAATAGAATACAATAATGAAGAGAAAGCATGCATTAGCTTTCTTTTATGAATTCTCATATTTGCATTCACAGTTCTTCATAAGGATATTGGTCCTTGCCGAGCAGCAACAATAACAGGAACGCTCTCTAGGATTTCTTTAAATGATGATGATGAAGAAGAAAAGGGAACAAACCCTGAAGGGCTAAGTTATTCAACATTGCCTGGAAACGTCATTTCTAAAGTCATCATCCAGCAACCCACGGGTCTGCACATGCCCATGAGTATGAATGAGCTGGGCAATCAGTGTTTGAAAAAAGAGAACAGTGAATTGCGGAGAACTGTGTACTTATGTACAGATGATAATTTGAGAGGGGCTGATATGGACATAGTCCATCCTCAAGAAAGAATGATGGAAAGTGACTATATTGTGATGCCCAGAAGTTCTGTAAATTCCCAGCCATCAATGAAAGAAGAGAACAAAATGAATATCGGTATGGAAACCCTGCCACACGAAAGGCTATTGCACTACAAAGTGAATCCTGAATTCAACATGAATCCCCCTGTAATGGACCAGTTCAATCTGAACTTAGAACAACATCTCACACCCCAGGAACATATGCAGAATTTACCCTTTGAGCCTCGCACAGCTGTGAAGAATTTCATGGCCTCTGAGTTGGATGATAATGCAGGACTGTCAAGAAGTGAAACTGGATCAACCATATCAATGAGTTCATTAGAGGTAAGCGATAAACTTTTTCTTGCTCTTTGAAATACATACAGAAAATGACAGGGAGTGATTCATATGATTTTGGATTGAGGGAAAAGACACATTAGCTTTTGCAGTTATGTGTCTGAGAATTTTTGGCACGTTGGGATTAATAGGCGGGAAAATGCCCGCTTACAAAGTGATATTAAGGATGTATGTTTTTTTCCAGTAATGCATCAGAATCCCCTTTATCAAGATTGTGTTTAAATAGAGGAATTCTCTATATTTAATTAGATACCTATCTGTCATAATTCTTCATAAACCAAGCAGAGCATTCATAAAGAAGAAAAAAACAAAAAACAAAACAAAGATCCTTCTGATGTTTCTCAGGTACCTTGTTGTTTAAAGTCGTTTCTGACTGGCACTGCACACTTAAACCAACATCGGGATTTTCTGTTGGAGAGCAGCTGTTAAAAATAAGAAAATTGGAATGCTGCTATGAGATCTACCATTACACTGATCATAAACTCTACGACGTATTACATTAGATATCTTTCAAAGTAAATATTTTGCTCTTAGCTCTTACAGAATGGCAACCACCAAAATTTTTTATCTTAAATTGTGAACTCTCAGGAGGGATATAAATTGAGAAGGCTAAGAGTCAGGACTCTGAGGTCCAACCACATGGCTTTAGTAAAAAAAAGCAAACTCCTCTCAGCTTCTTTTCTACCCATAAAGTGGACAATAGTCAACAGCCATTGATATTTTTCATATTGTATTATAATTAATCAAGGAAGATCTAAGAAATGTCTTTCTTTTGACATACACCCTGTTACTGTTTTTATATGTGATGGTTGTATCCTTTACCTTGAAGTTTTGCTGTAAGCTCACTACTCATACATTGCAGTGTGTTCTGTATGCAATGCAATACCTGCATTCCTCTTTATATGTGTTACCTATTGTTTTAATGAGATTATTTCATATGATACTTTTTGGAGAAAGACACTCTACAATTGGTCACCTACCCTTTCCATCAGAAGTATGCTGATAATCATTTGTTCTGGTGTTCCGGAGTGCCCAGAGTCAATTCTTTCTCTATTTTCCCCACAAAATCATGTCTTCTCCATGAAAGGTTAGAGTAACTTGGTGAGAGGTGTAATTTTGAGGTTTTTCCAAACTGTTTCAAGGAAATTCTAGACCAAAATGGTAATGTAGACGAGATCGAGAATGAATCCCTAAACTCTAGATGAATCTCGAACGGAATAGGTTTCTGAAAAGAATCATCCTTCAGAACCAAAGCCATAGTGGCAGTAGAGCCAAGTTCACTCCAAAGTGCCTGGCTGGAACACTTTCTAAACAAAAGTATTCCATCATTTTGAATTAGCCAATAGCTACTCTTTCTCTATTTCTGACTTGTATTTCCCAGAGACTAGCAGTTCTACTAGAATAATAACCACATAATGTTTATACAAAATCAAAAGTTTGTAAAAGGGTTTTCAGTGAGTATGCATTTAATAACATAACATCATAAATAACAATTTGGATGCACTATTGGAAAACTCATAATGACTGTATGGAGTCTTCCATACAGAATGGTCTTTAAGATATGCTAAAGGAATTAGAATGGGATTATAGTAAATATTTTGCTTGTTATAAAAATGCTTTACGTTTAAAAGCCTAAAAATCTTTCTGGGTTTGATATTGTACAGGTCCTGTGTACTTAGACAACAGACTGTATTTCCAGGCGCTGTGTTCAGACTAATTTTTCTAAATCTCTATATTCTTATTATTAATTAGAAGCATCACATATAACTGTGATTCAGCCAAAAGATCTGCATTTAAATAACTTAGACATCACAGGGCTTACTTACATCTTGAAAAGGAAGAAAATTCAGGATTCAGAATGAAAATTCAGTGTCGTTTTCATTTTTTAAAAGATTTTAATAATCATAGCTGCTTCTGGTGACCATTTTAGGAGACAGCTGAAAGAGAATATATAGATGTGGGAATGAATAACAAAAATTAGCATTTATATAGCATCTTTCATTAGCAGAGCTTCAAATCACCTTAAAAACATGAATTAATTAATCTTCACAGCACTTCTGTGCAATGGATAAATTGTTATAATCCTTGAAGTAAAGTCATTTGTTTAAGGTTACAGAGCAAGTGCATAGCAAATCTGGGAATAGAATCTTTCTGTCCTTATCAATTGTATGCCGTCTAAAGAGACAGTAATGTTCCTGAACATTAGCATGAGAGTAACTGTAAAGTTCATTTTAACCCTTGACAGACACTTGGTCTTAGAGGGAATAAAGACATGAGATGGATAAGGTATAGGTGTATATAACGAGCAGATTTTGGAGATAGGACTGCGGCTCATGAAAATAAAGTCAGTGGTATGGCTTTCTTAATGAGCAGAGTGATACGTTGTCAAATTGAGATGTCAACTCTGCTAGGCTGTATCTGCAGGGCCAGCCAGTGAGGAAGATGACATTCTGACCAAAGAGAAAAAGCAGAAAGATGACTGGAGTATCTGCATGGAGAGTGGGATCAACAGTAGCCAGGAGGTGACTTGAGTCTTAGAAGACGATGTAAAGATAAAAGTGGGTGAACATGTGGATGACAGGAGGGCTAAGCCATAGGAGTTTGAGACGTCTTCCCCTCTGAATGAGGAGGCGACTACAGTTAGAACCACAGGAATGGGCTGCCTGGAAAGCTGGGATGGCCAGGTGTTAGCATCTCTTCAAAGAAATAATAAGATGTTCTTATTAATTCAGGGTGTTTCCTCAAGAGGAGTTGGTGTTCACAAATTACCAAGGTGGGAAGTGGTGGGGAGAAGAAAGAGAGGAGGGTAAAAGCTATCAAGCGTAGCATAGAAGGCAGTATTAGTGAGGAAAAGAGAAGAGGGAGAGAAACAGAAAGCCAAAGAGTGGGTGAGTGGGTGGAAGTGTTTATTCAAATAAGCAGGAGGCAACAAAGAAAGCGGGAGGCTCCCCAATCCAGAAAGCAGTGCCAGCAGAAAAGGCTCCAACCTCCAGGGGAGTATGTTCAGCTAATCCCCAATTATTGAATGTAGAAATTTTAATATATGCATGAAGTTTCTTGGCATGAAAGAGAGTCCCTCCCCGCCTAATAGTACCTTGTTTCTTTCTTTCTTATAAAGTGTTATCTTCCAGCTTTCAAACTGTATCCACTCCCAGAATGGACTTGTTAAGCAATTCCAAAATTTTAGATTTTGTTTCCACAGTTATGGAATAATTGAAATATGAATATGGTAGAATTTCTCACAGTATCTCTAGCCCTAGATATCCCGTTTTATTTTTAGATTAAGAAGAATGAAATTGTCATCAGCACTTGTCATTCACCTTACATTAGCAAAATATGTTGAGTGTGTGGTATGCATATAATGTAAAAACAAAATAAACACTAGTTGCCATGGAGCAAGTGGGGGAAGAAAGAAGTTTCATAGTTCTCAAGCCATTGAGGACTATGAAATATAGCTTAAATCTTGGATTGGGGTTCTAATTATTTTTGAAAAAATTATAGGTATATATTGTAAGAAGATAGGTCAGTAGTTTTGAATCATTGGAACACTGGTATTTGTTCAACAGCTTGTAGCTCTTAGATCTAATAAGCATTGCCTCAAACATGTTTCCAACAAATGTGCATGCCCTGGGCCTGTTTGGCACATGATCTATTATTCATCCTTCCCCTGCTATCACTCAGGGTTGATACAGGTTTCTGTGTCTTTGGCTTCTGGCCCTTGAGAAGATTGCTAATAGGAAACACTGGAGAGAGATTGGAGGTTGGGGAGAAGAGAGAATCCCCAGGATATGTCTCCCCTGCTCCTTCTGCTTTTGGCAGCACCTTGTGTCTCTTTAGCTACAGTTCCAGAAGCTTTCAGCTTCTGCCAGGTGCCTCAGTCCCTGGGCTTAAGTCACTATGCCATCTTTCTGTCCATCCAGCCTAGGGTGGACAGTCAACTGCTAATCTCTGGGTTACCTCATGTTCTCTTATATGGCTTCTCAGCTCCTCTATCACTTGAATTCTTGTGAAACAATTTGTTCAAATGTAAATACTTTAAATGGTTTCTGTTATTCTCCTGACAAATCTTGCCTGGATTTTTCTATTAATAAAGAAACTCTTAATAACTAATCAAAGTTAGATAGATTACAAAATGATTTTATCAAAGCAAAGTTTTGCTACTCCAGCTTTTTTGTCCATTTAGGTATAAACATATATGAAAAATGCTCAGATAATCTCTCAATTTATAAGTGGGTGGAAAGAGCCACCATATTCTAAGCTAAATTTTTATACCTCAGTTTTCTTCTGGACATGAATCAGAGAGTTCACAGCATAATGGATTTTAGAGGTAAAACATTTTAGCTATAATGCCACATCACAGGCACTTCTCTTACGGCTACTGTGAGGATCAAATTAGATAATGTATGTGAAAACCCTTTGAAAATTGTAAGGAGTGCTTCAGATAGAAGGTTGTGTTATTATTATTTCATTATCATTATGTCTTGAATGTCTGTGAAGAGGTTTGAATGCTCTTCTAAATCGATATTCAGGATATTAGACAAAATGTTATGGCCTCACTTGAGAAGTGGGAGACTGTCACTAACAGAAACCATCATAGAACTGACCATTGTGCAGAAGCATTATTTTCTTTTTTAATTTTTTTTTTTTTTCCCTCATGTAGCTGTGGGGAAAGGAAGCCATGGCCTTCTTTAGTGTTTTGGTTTTGCTCCTGGGTTAGGGAATTTTTGTCTTTTATGTAGGCACACAAAATTAGCTCAAATACAAGTCATTTCTTAAAATATTCTCAGGCTTCATTTCCACAGACATTTTGAATGGATTTGGAATCAAAGCTTTCTCCTTGAGTGGGTTCATTGCTCACTCTGTACCAAACTTCTGATGGCGGTCATAGTGCCATTTATTGGTCAGTGGAATTTATTCCTCACTGTGAATCTTCTAGTGTCTTGTCCAGCTTAATTGGCAGTGACACAATGAAGTGTCTCCTTGAGAAAGAATTCATCTTTCTACAAGACTTGGATATGGGGTGATGCCTCTGTGCATATATTCACTAAGTATTCCTCTGAACAGCCTCAGACCATCGTGCATTGCCTTACCTTAAATCATCCTAAGGAATCTTCCCCTTCCATTAGTGATAAGCCTGCATTCCTCTAACTTGTCTAGAGTTTCTTGGCTGGCAACTGATTTGGTTTTGTGTGCAGCTTCTCCAAATTCCCCTGGAGTATTCCTTGGGGCGGGGGGGGGGGGGGGGGGGAAGCAAAGAAAAAGCAAACAAGTCACATTCTTTTGGATGTGTTTTTGGCTGCCACAGTGCAGCTCCTTCAATTATTCATCAATGATTTTGTGAATGTCTACTATTGTACCAGGCCTTCTGCTAGATGTTGGAGACATCAAAGTGATCAAAGCAGATGTGGACCCTGCCCCTGTGTTGAACAAACCCTATGGAAGAGAAAGATAATTAGCCTTTAACAAATGAATCCTCTAGAACAGTGTGTACTGTGCCGAGAAGTAACTGTGGAATGTGGGGGAGACTTCTTTAGATAGATGGTCTGGGAGCCTTCTGAAGTATAAAGAGTGAGGGAATGTTTCAGGCAAAAGAAACTGCAAGTGCAGAGGTCCTGAGGTAGGAAAGCTCTTGGAATATTCTGATTGGATTAGAAGGCCTGTGTAGCAGGGGGAGGGTGAGCTCCTTAAGATTAAATAGGAATAGAAAAAAAAAAAAGAGATTTTGCACAGCTTTCTAAAGCAATGGAAGCAAATGAGGACTGTTAAGCAAAAGATCATCATGATCATTTCTCCATCCATCCCTTTAGTGGCACGGAAGACAAAGGGTTAGGATCCAGTGGTAATGGGAGAGAGGGTGCAGCAGAATGCTGGAGGACAGCTAGGAGGCTACTGAAGTGATCCATACAAGAGATAAGAGTGCTTTTGACTATACAGAGATGCAAGTGGAGAGGGCAGTTGGATCAAGATATGTTGTGAACGTGACAGCTGACACTTGCTGATGGATTTGCTGTGCATAATGAGGGACAGGAAGGAATAAAGGGTGATTCCTCAGCTTCTGACTTGGCCCACTAATAGATGTCCAGCTTTTTCAGGGATGGGAAAAACAGGAAGAAAGAGGGTGTTTGGAACTGAAAAGATGGTATTTAAAACAATGGAATGAATTATATGATCCAGGAGAGAATAGGAGAAAAAAAGAGAACTCGGGAACTCAACAATTAGAAGGCAGGGAGACGAGATAGAGCCAGCAAAAGAAAATTGAAAAGGAGTTACACCAAATAAAAGGGGGGAAAGGGCAAAGCTGACAGATGATGGAGTGTTTTGATGAGGAAATTATTAACTTCCCAAAGCTTCTGCGAGACCAGTAAGTTCAGGACAGAAAGCTGACCTTAGAAATTGGAGCTCAACAGAGACAGTGACAAGGAGAATTTTAAAGGAATGTTGAGAACAGAATACAAGTTAGGATGAATTCCATGTGGGAAATTTAGGAAAAGGAAATAGTATAAAAGAACTAAAGAAATTTTTGTTAACTACTATGACAAAAAGTTTATTTGTATCAAGTTATTTGGTAAATTGGAGATATATACACAGGCATTTGTATCTTTATAGAATATTTTACCACCACACTGGCTTATTTAAATTTATAGGTAGCAGTTCTTCAATTATCAGCTTATCAGAAACATTGTTATGACTTGATCACTTTTCTTAGTTGATTCTCATAAACATATAACCATTATTTCTAACCACTTGAAATAACATTCCAGAGATCTCAGGGACATTTGAATTACATGTAAATCAGTCATGCTTTCCACAAAAAACTTGTTGACTCTCCAACATACTGTCTGCATACCAAGGGCGAAAACAGACTGAAATTGAACAGAATTGAGCATTCTGGTTCTTGCATTATACCACCAATTTTCCAATGCTAAATATATTTTTTTTAAGGTAAACTTTTTAAAGTAGATTTTGCAATAGGAGGTGATGTCAGCTACTCTGCTATTGTATCATTCCTCATAAATTGTTCTGTCTTAGAATGTTTTTTAAATTACTTTACTCAATACAAATTACGTATATCGCCATCAGTTTTTCTCTCAAGTAAGTATCATACTTGTCAATTATATCTTGATCTGATTACCTTTCTTTATGTTTAGAAATCATCTCTGTCCCACTGCTGTCAGTCTTGAATTGATTGAGTCCTGTAATGTTATTCTTGATGAGTTCTAGGAACAATCAGCAAAATACCTTAGGCACCTTGGCTACAAAATATGACCGCTTGTCCCACTGAACAGTTAGTGAGAGATGGTGGAGAAAATGCAGGGTTTGGAGTCAGAAGATCTGATTGTGAATCCCAACTCATTTGCTTACTATCCAGGTGAAGTGGACAAGTTATTTTTAATTCCTCTGGCCCTCAGTTTTCCTCATTCACAAAATGGGGATAATAAGTAATACTTTCCCAACCATCCAACAGGGCAGTTTCCAAATGTGAAAGCACTTTAGAGAATGTTGGAACACATGGTCAGTATTGTGAGTATATGATTAATATTACACACATTTTTATCTCCCTTGGGCTCTGAAAATGTGCTACATTTTTTTTCCACTCTCTAATCTGTTTGTCTTCACTCCCAATTTTAGGCTTTTTTGATTGAAATCATTTTGCTTCATTTGTTCCTTTCTGAGTAATCCTTCAAGACTGCTAGTTCTGTTATACCTTCATGTTAAAATTTGATTTCAATACAGTTAAATAGAAGAGAAAGGGATCTATTTGTAAGAGTATATCCATTTTCTTTCCCATATTTCACAATGACATAGGTTGACATCTGCTCTAAAAGCAGACTCTATCTCTGGTGGTCTAGATTCCCATCTTTTGTTCTGGCTCCTAAGATATGGAGCCTTTAGCAACATGAATTTGTCAGTATTTCCAGTTCTGAGGCATCACAGTTTTGCATTCATAAATGAACAAGACAACATATGGCTGTTATGACCTTTGGCAACAGAATTCCTCAACGTGTGCAGTGGCAAGATCTCTTACTCTGCAGGTTGGCTGAATCTTTTTCATAAAATTTCACTATTTAATTTTCAAATGGAACACAAACCTCATGACTAATGTTCTATAATAATTGCTTAAAACGAAGTGTTTCCATGCTTGGGTGTTGCTGTATTAGGAAAGGATTTTGCTTAATGTATACTTAGAAAAAAAAATGGCCCGCTGAGTCACAGTGCCAGGAAGGTGAAGCATGCAGGAGCAGAATGGAAACACTGACATTTAGTCACATGTGAAGCCGTGCCTGAGAGCCTGATTTTTCTACAGAGCAGTTTGCTAACAATAGCGGCAGGAAGATAGCCCAGAGGAGTGGGGTAAAAGCCTTCCCACTCACTTTTCTCTTTCCGGGATGTCACCAGGGCGAGGCTAGGGCAATGCTGGAGATAGGAAGCAAAGTAAGATCAACATCCCAGAGTTTCCATTTAATAAAGCGGTCTCCTGGGTACTCTCCTTGATTGTACTTGAAGGCTGCGCTTGCAGTCCAGCTCCACCCAAATCAAATTATTTCAGAACTTTTAAACAAAACATTTCTTTTGGTATATTACCTTCTATCTACTGAAACATGTATTTGGTTGTTAAGTAGGGAGGTTCTGGTTCTACAGTAAACATTTTAACTCGAGTAGCAAAAGTTTAGTCCTATCTTTCAATAAACTACATGAGTGCCTTTTACAGTCTCTGCTAATGGCCAACAGTTACAAGAGTCTCCCACTTGTCTTGGATGTGAGTCCCTGTTTAGGTCACTGAACTTAAGGTTGGGAAAGCAGAAGAGGAAGAAATAAAACAGAAGAAGTTTTGTCTCACAGTTTAAATATTTTTTTTCTCCTTTGTCCACATTACCTCCAAAATATACCCCTCCCCACACCCCCAAAAAGCAACCCTATATTGGAATCTTGCTTTGTTCTCTAAAAATTTGGAGGGCCCTTCCTACGTTTACCAGTCATCTCCTTCTATACCTAATCATTCTAAGATGCCAATGCCTTCTTGGAGCAGATGCTTAAGAATACCTTCCCGACAGTAATAATATCATCACATTAATTTCATTTTAATTATAGTGACTGATTTTATCAGGCCTACTGCCTAATTACTAACACACGTTATACTGGATTTAGGAACTGTTTAATAGAATAGAGCCATAAAGAAGCTCTGTGCGATTTTTATGTCCACATTTTGCTGGGGTGTGAACTATATGTTGTTTTACTAAATTAGGATAAATACTTCAGTGCCTAAAGAACAACTAGCAATTAGAAGGACTTCCCTGTCATTGAGGAGTATCAAAATCCAAGAAATGTGTTGGTGAGACCTAGACAGCTTTGGGACTTAAGACGGCCAGAGAGAATTTGGTAGAAATGAAGTGTAAAGGTTGGTTGGTGGAGAGTCTTGAGAAAACTAATGATTTTTCCTACAGTTTTTAATCTTTTGTGTCTATAAAGTAGTTTTGCTATAGGAAACTTAAAATCTCCTTGAATATTGAAATTCTGGTGTGAATCTTCATAGAAAATTTCTCCTCACTGAGAAATTAGGTCAAGATAAGAAAGATGATCTATTTCTATAATCTTCAATTTTAAAGGAAGTTCAAAGTGAAAATAGAATAATGTGGATGGAATAGTTTGAAGTCATAAAAATGTTCATTTAGTGTATGGAATAGTTTGAAGTCATAAAAATGTTCAGTTAGTCTTATGTGAAAAAAATACAACATAAAAAAGCAGAATTATTTCATTGAAAATAATGATTTTCATTTTATTTTAATAACTAAACAACTTGTTTTGATTTTTCTTTCCTTTTTCTTTTTTAAATAATATCTAACAGAGAAGAAAATCACGATATTCAGACCTTGACTTTGAGGTAAGTTTCTAAGATTTCTTTTATAATTTTAATTACTTGAACTCAAAATTAGTATATAATTACTTAAACATATTACGCTCTTCTAATTGTTTTAAATATATGCTAAACTGAGATTTTTCCAGACAAGTAAGGAAACCATTTTATAAATGTTAAGGTAAGTGGGCAATTTATGGTGAGGGTAGATCTTGGTCAGTTCAGTTTGTTGGAGGTGGGAATGTCAGTTTTCTGATTTTATTTCAGTGTCTACCTATAGAGAGCCTGTGAGGATTCTTTGGCTGGTTAGCTAGGCTTCCTCTTGGCCTTGCTTGCTTTGTGTTCTGATTCCTATTATTTAGATTCTCTGTGGAACATTCTAGATTTTTTTTCCCAATTGCAACTGTTGGTTCAATGTGCTCCTGTGTTTAGTAAATGCCTTTTCACAGATATAAACAAGATGAAGATGTTCATTTTCCAATTCACATTGAATTTATATTGATGCTGTAATATCGATTCAAGAAATTACTGAAATCATATCATTTGAGCAGCTTATGCTAAGCACAAAATTAATGATGTTTGAGCATCACACAAAGTGCACTTATGCATCTTGATAATTGGATATGATTCATAGCCTGCTGACATAATTGGCTATAATACATATAAATTTTTCTAGCATATTTGTACTGTTATGATGCTTACATAGAAATCAACACTCTTAGCTTATATTCCTAAAATTATGGAAGCTTCTCAGAACATGGAAACTCATAATTCAATCATTTCATTTATATAAATGAATGTTGTAGCTCAATAATATACATCAGGTATCAAAACTGAGACTTAATTTTTATTTAGTGCAGTGGTGAATAAGCTCTGGTTTTACCCTGAATAGAGGCTTAGAAGAAAAACTGTTTTGTTTTTTCTTTTTTCAATAGTATTTCAGTAATATATTTGTACAGGATAAAAAGTATGATGAATCTGGCCTCCATGATTAGTGGCAATTAGTACTGATGCGGCTCAATTATAGCAACCTGGCATGGGATAAATATTTGATTATATCCTAAGTTTTTAGGGCATAAGTATCAAGAATGTAAATTTGAAAAGAATGTATTCAGCAATCTTCATTGTTAGGTCCTCTAGTGCTTTATAAGGGACAGATATGTTAGTGGGGTTTTTTTGTTTGTTTTTTCTATTTTTCAGGTAGCCAACATTAGAGGATTATACTATGTTTTATTTTGTATTGAAATCAGTAAGTTGTTAGGTTAATACAAAGGCAAGGATGTGGGAATTAACCCATTAGATTATCAGTGACAGAATATAGTAAAAAACCTAGATCAAAAATTAAGCCTCAGTGCAACCAGCCAACATTATGTAATCTCAGGCACTGAAAAGAAATCTAATCATATTGTGTCATCTGGAGCATTAGAAAACTTTTTTCATCTATTTTCTATGGCAACTGGTAGATTCCTTAAACTGATACTTCTTCTCGTGTTTAGTATTCCAACATATAACCATGGTATTTTCAAAACATTTGCTGATAATGGAGAAATGTTGCAACATAACCACCCTGGTTATTTTCTTTAGCTCTTTAATTGCTAGTGATTGCATGATTGCTACGGGCATCAAAATTGGGGGGAACACAATCTTGAGAGATTGCTTTATCTTTACAAACCATTTATTACTACTCTGCTTAGTCAATGTGCAACTAAAGTTCTGTGGCAGATACCTCATAAATTGTATTCAGAAAAATGATTGCCAGATTTAAATGTTGATGAATTTTAATATAAGCAACTGTACTTTGTGGATGGTCCTCAAGGAAATTCCAAGGTGTCACTTTCCCCCTTAATTCAGGCTGCATACATTAAATTTGTTTATGTCAAGCTTCCTGATACCCCCTGCTCCCCACAAGCCAGTTTAGGCATTTTGCCTCTGACAAACAAACTTTGCCTCCTGGACTCCTGACTGCATATCCCCTACAGGCCTCATACATTCCCGAGTCTATACGTGATAGTTATATTCTGTCAACTCATATATGCATAAAACTCTGTGGCTAAACCCTGCTTGTAGCCACCTCCAAGAAAACATTGCATTCCTGGAATAAATACAGCTAAGTGTTGACTAGTCATAAAATGGTGGAACACTGATTCATGCTTCCTGGAAAGTATACAGAGAATACTACAGTGATATTTCTATGCTCACATTCCTTATTGGATTTTTATCCCCAGCTCCAAGCAGAGATCTGGTATATAGTAAGCATTCAATAACTTTACTGAATGAATGATGAAAAATTAAAATTTTAAAATTGTTTGCTTTAATAAAAAGTTATCAAACACTTTATCTAAACTGAGGCAGAGAGCAGTATAGAAAATAGGCAACTATGGAAGTAATACCTTAAGATAATCATATTGTGTTACTGAAACCAAAGTTCATGTGCCGGAGGCTTCTAAAGACTAAAACTCAAAATGCCAGCTTGGAGTAAAGAAAGGTTTACTGATCGGGAAGGCACCAACAGAGAAAAGATGGGATTGCTAATGGTGCTTCAAATCCATCTTGCTTGCTGGACTAGGTTAAGGGTTTTTAATGGGTTAGGAGGAACAGGTATGTGGAAATGCTGGTGGGGTGAGTTTTAATTGCAAGACGCCAGCCCTTTACGGTAAAGAGGTGTCAATACTGGATCTTTTTGGACAAGGGACTCTGCTTTTAAATGGGTTCTGGTGTTCAAGTTCTGGTTATGTCCTGGCCCTTTGGTGCCGGGCAGGGCAAGGTGAGGGTGAGACTTTGGTTCCAGGTGCAGCTAGAGGTCAAAGTTCTCTCTGCTCGTACTTTGGCAGCCTGACTTATGCTTTTGGTCTGTTGACTCTGTAAAGTAACTCAGTATGTCATTAGATAGGATAAGACCAGTTTGAGCTGGTTCTGTGGTTACAGTTGGACTTCACCGATATCCATATCACATGTCTCAAAGAGGTGAATGGCAGGTAGAAATTCTAGGAGGAGGAAATGGCATGATGGTTGGCTAAGGTGTGATATGCTCAAAAACAAGTCAAACTTCACTGAAACATGGGGTCTATGGAAGAATAGAGGAAGTAATTTAGAAACCTATCGTGAAGAGTTTGTACTCTAAGGGAGGAACGGTTACCTAATTTGTTACTAAGAGCTGCTAAGGCAAAATTTCTGTTTATCTGTTTTACTACGGAATGATTTGCTCTGATCTGGGCTATAAAAAGATGAATGTGGCAGTAATAGGGAGGAGAGATCTGGATAGGGTGACTGTGGGGGTAGAAATACAAATTAGAAAGTGACGAGTCCAGGGAAGAAGTAATGAGAGTCCACGTTCTAGAAGTGGTGGGATAAGAGGCGACACTGCAGAGTCACAATCTATGGAGTTTGATCCTTAACTGAACATAGGATAAAAGTGGAGGGGAACAAGAAAAAGATGACTCTGCAGGTCTGAGTTTCTACTAGCACCATGAACAGATCCAGGGAAATCAAAGAGGCATCTAGATAGGATGATCTGCATTTTAATACTTCAGGATTAAGATGCCTAATGTGATGTTTTATCAGAAATATTAGGCAGGTAGTTTACATTTTCTGTGGAGGACAAAGCTCAAGAAATTCGTAGAAATGGAATTACAAACACCCTTTCTGCAATTGTCATAGGCATTATTATCTACTTCTTGTTAAAATAGATAGATAAATATTTATTTTGTATCTTCTCTTCCAAAAATATGGGGATAAACTTTGTCACATTGTTCCATTAATACAAATGTGATCTTCTTTGTTATGGTTTAGCTGTGTTCATAGTGATATAAAATTAGCCTTTCATAAACACCTTTGAAGTTGCTAATGAGCCCTACACATCCAGCAAACCCTTTTTGCTTCTCAGACTGGGATGAGGTGATGGAGGGCCAGGACACAAGATGGCACAGATCCAGGATAATCAAGGCCTACCTTTGTGGGGACTTGAAATTTTACTGAAAGGTTTTGGGAAACATAGCCAAGTAAGATAAAATATTATTTTATATTAATTTTATATCACTATGAACACAGCTAAAGCATAACAAAGATTATCTCATTTACATTAATTCCTAAATATAAAGCATATAATTTCTACGAAATGTCTTGTTGATAAGAGGCCCTTCCCTGCTTTGTCCCCGACCCCCAGCAATCAGCGTAGTAGGGAAGGAAATGTTTGAGCAATTCAGTCCCATGCTACATCCATCTCTTCTATGTTATGGAATTTAAGTGGCTGCAAAATTATTTGTAGCCAAGTATCCTTTTAAGTGACAGTGACAAAATAGAAAAATATATATTCCTTATTCAGTTTTTTCAGACCCTTTGTCTGCTTTTTTGTTGTTTTTTTGTTTGTTTTAAGCCCAGGGTGCTGTATGTCTCCAACTAGAAACATATTTGAAACATAAATGATACCATAATGTCAGGCAGTTCAAGAGGCTATGTGGTCTGTGTTAAGGACTGGAATCGTCCACCCCTCAGACAGACAGAGGACACACACGATAATGCAAGTCACACAGCGAGGTTTATTTCCAGCTAGCTGGGGTCCCAGTCTCTGCCCGACGCAGCGGGTTTCAACAAGGACCCCAAGCTCTTAAAGCTAAGGGTTTTTATAGCGTTCTTAAGGCACTCAGTAATTTTCCATAGTCTTAGGGAGTACAAGATAAACTACAGGACTTACATAGCTTCAAAGAGTATAAGATAAGCTACAGGACTTCTGGTCTCTGTGCTGCAACTGCCCACATCCTGGAATTTACAATTAGGTTGTTTTAAGCTAAGGGCTGCTAACCCTGACCTTAAGGTAGTAGTTCTCATGCTAACGGTCTCTTACAGTCTGTATTATGGATAGAGTGGGACTCTAGCCAAGGAAAGGTATATGAAACATCCCCTTTCTACAACACAGCTTTAAGAATCAAACCTAATTTCTGCAGTGTGTGTTGCTTCCTTAACATGAGTTTGGGCATTCATTTCAGACTAGTATTCATTTCAGCATAGTATTCCACAGCCCACCCTGGATGGAAGGCTCATATACAAAGCAGTAAAGAAGAGAAACAACCACAGGTTTAGTCTAGTAAATGTGGACAAAGGCAATATAGGTGTACAAACTCCTAAGGCTGAAAAAGGTAATTCAGGCAAAGTGCTTTTTAATTCTTATCAGCACACGATTTCCAGGCTCTATAATCTAAAGTTTCTAGTCAAAGGAGTCTCCAACTTTTTCTAACAGTTTCTCTGTTGCTAAAAGCCCATATCTAGTAATGTCTATCTTACCTGTAATTGAGACTTAACGAAATCCCAACTCTGTGATACAGATTTCTGAATTTGGAAAAGAAAACCTCCAAACTATTTGTATCAAACCTACCTACAGGTCTTTTATAAGCCACGAGTACGGATAATAAGGGACCACAATGGGATCAGAAGGGGGAGGCAGTGTTCCCCCTGGGGCCAATAAAATGAGCCTTCCTTCCAGTGGGAAGACCTCTTGAATAGAAGGTGAGAAGATGAGATTGCTGATGGCCTTCTGTGTTGCAGGCATGTTCCTTGGCCTAGGTACCTATGCCATCTCACTCATTTATCCCATCCACATTCATCCAACACCTGCTGAATGTCAAACACCGTCCTAGGTGTCAGGGATACCAAGTCACTACCTAGGATGTGTTCAGACAAAAGATATGAAGACCAGCCTTTCAAACGATGAATGCAGTAGTAGGGGATAGTTGCAAGATGATCACTGTCCACAGTTTATGGACTCACTACAAAAGGCACCTAACCCACCCTAGGTTGTTTCATCTTTTCCATCTCAATAGGCATAATCACAAACTTGAATAGTCTAAAGGAGGATGCTTCCTAAATTTCTGGGACACATCTAATATAGCACCATGCCAAGAGAACTGACTTTAGATTCAGAATGTCTACCAGTGCTTTCACCCTCTGTGTGAGCCTGGGAGCTTCACTTAGCCTCCTGAGCTTCAGTCTCCTAATCAGTGAAGTAGGATAATGACAACTACCTCCCAGGGTCATCCTGAGGATTAAGAAAGATAATAATGTCTACCATTTCTTAAGTGGCTCTTATCTGTGCACTCCACTGATAAGTGATTTATATCCCTTTTTAAATCTTCAAAACAATCCTACAAGGTTATTTTGACTACTGAAACTGGGGGTCAAAGGTGATTGGATTTTTGTGCCTCAGACCACACAACTTGGAAGTGATAGAACTGAGATCTGAATCCAAGTTGGTGCGGACCTAGCACTGTTAAGATTTGACGTGTTCCAAGTATTTAATCTAGGAGATTGCCTGCTAAGTGCTCAAGGCATCCATGAAAGTGCATCCCAACTTATTTTTTCTCTAATACCAATAATTAAGAGGCTGTAAAGACTGCCTCCCTTGAGTTACAAAGATAAAATGAAACATGAGAGTCCTATGAAATAAACTATTCATGAGGCAATATTTTTGTGCAGTTAGGTTGCTGGTCCACTCAGGATGGGGGTTCATACACAGCTTCAAAAAATGGTGAGTGATAATATTCTGAGTGGAAGGGAGCATTACCAAGCCTTTATCTTTATTACAGAAAGTACCTATAACATGTGACAGGAATTTAACTAAAAGAACCTGAATTTTACATATATAGCCAATTAGAATACATTTATTTAAATAGAAAATCCATGTGAATTATAGTTTTATCTTTATAAGGTTTCATAAAACTGAGTTCTAATTTGAGTTTTTCCACAGAAGTCAATTTCTTTGGGACACAGGATGTTTAAGTCCCAAAAGAAAGAAAAAGGTAAACATCAGTAAAAATCTAAAAAAAACAGCCAGTCCCTCTATCACTGTTATAATACCACCATGTGTTTTCCTTATCACAGTTCTAATTTAACATATTTCTGAGTTATGTAATTAATGCCTCGGTCCTCCATTATACCTCAAGGTATAAGAGGAAAGGAACTCTACCAGATTTTGCACACCATTATTACTCCACATCTAGCACAATATGTGGTGCTCATGAATATGTATCAACTGACAGAGTGAAATATCTTTAGAGAAATGTCACTAGTGTGATATCACTCCTACTGCACCCTAGCAGAAAATAACTATATAATAAGATTCACTATCATGAAAGATACTAGAGTCCATATTCTGACAACTATAGTTTATAAAAACACAAATCCATATTTTATTCGGTGTCTTAGGCCCTGGTACTGCCTGGGAATATGTGCCTCCCCAAGGATAGAATGTACTGGTTGCCAGTTTTGTAGTCCTCACAATCCCTCCATTGAGTTGTTTATACAAATCCTTCCTCTCGTAAATCTCCATCAGCCTTCACTAGTCAAATTATGTTTGCCTGGTGTTTCCCTGTAAATCCTGCAAATCTGTTTCCTGTACTCTCCCCAAAACTGATGGGAAGTTAATCGTTCTATAATTGCTCTCTATGCTTCACGTCCCCATCATGAGTAATGTTGCCATGTTCTCATCCTTAACCGCCTGATTCATCAACAGCCAATTCCTAGAGCTAAGAGGAGTAAAGATGAAAATAACCTGGTTGTAGCAAGACTTAAAATGGCAGAATTTTCTCATGTAAAAGTAGGCTAATGAAAATAGCAGAAATTAGCTAAAGAAAGTATTGCTGAAAGATCCATTAAATACAGGAAATTAAAGTTGACATAAAAGATAATAAGGTATTTTAAAATATGTTGAAGATTCAATTTGCATTTCTCTTTTGCCTTTTCTTTTCCTGAAAGATAAAGTGCTCTCCACAAGTGTCTTTTTGGAAGAAAATTGGGCGTTGTAGAAGTTCCCCCAAAGATACATATCTTTTTCAAAACAAATCCTTAGTTTTGAAAATATTTGGTAATTGAAACAATACACCAAATGTTCAAATTCTAGCCTAGACATGAATATAATATACCTATGCCATCCACATGGTAAGTTATGAAGCACATACATTAAAATATTATAAAATCTTACACAAATATGAAGGCTCAATCTTGGAGAATCAATGAAACACTGTATTTTTAACTTTTTTTTAACTCGTAAAATTCAAAATTGAGGAAAGGTATTTTCTCCTTTTAAATAACACTTGTAAATACAGGGGATTTATTACCGTACTCCTCTTTGTTTGTGCTCTTTTAAATTCTCTTTAATATGAAAAGATTCAGCCCATGTTACTTAGCCTAAGGTCATTTTTATTTATGACGCCATTTGTTGAGTTATGAAGTTGGGAGAAATGACAGCAACCAGGGATAAAGAGTATTAATATATTTATGTCTGCGATTTTAGAAGCTCACCAACCACACAATTTACGCTCTGACTCCTAATTGTTAAGATTCTGTACCATCTCGTGAACAAATATATGAAACCTATGGGTCATATTTTCTTTCTCCAAAGCTCAATCAGTATTCACATGGAAAGTACAAGATTTTAGATCTCACATATATTTCAGACACTTCAGAGCTTTGAGTCAGCCTTAAATGGCAGGGCCTGGGATTTTGCTCCCCCTTTAGTACAGTCAACTAGAATTTTAGTGTTTATAGAAATAAAACATTAAAAAGTAATATTTCCCATACCAAACATTGAGAGACTCGGGTGCTTTACAAATCCAAATTTTTAAACATTTTTTTTTTATATTGTAACAATTTCTATAAGACAATTTTAACTCTAAATGATGAAAATCTTACACAGGAATGACTGCTACATTTTTAATGCAGCCACAAGAGAAAACTATTTTTTGTTGATCTTGTAAGTGGAGGAAAAGCCAATTCTTCATGTTCAAGAAGTGCTGACTATAAAACAAGGATTTGGTGCAACTCATTTGCATTTGTGGCATCTTTTGGGACCCCCTGGTTCCTGCCAAACTTGATTTCCCTTATTAGTAAGGCAAATATATTAAATTTCTTTTTTAATGTATAAATCAAATTAGAAATAAGAGCCATCCTATTCTCTCTTGCAGAAGGTCATGCATACAAGGAAGAGGCACATGGAACTATTTCAGGAACTAAATCAGAAATTTCAAACTTTGGACAGATTTCGGGATATACCAAATACAAGCAGTATGGTGAGTATGCTTTGTTTCATCAGTGCCTGAAGACACATTAATGATGTATCATGTAAGCTATTAGCCCTGCCCTCCAGGAGCTCCTTATTGTCTTGGGAACACAAGAGTATGTAAGTAGAAAAAAATGTTACCCCCAAAATGTACTTTGGTATGTGCTAAGAGGCAAATTAGGAATAACAGAATCTTGAAGCGTTTTTATTCATACTTCAGATGGTTTCATTTATAAGCTTTCATTGGAATTAGTTATATATAAAAAATATGTTGGCTTCACTTGGCTCTTTTATCATCAGAATTAAATGTTAATTCAAATATCCAAATGAATAACTAAATATTCCCATTTTCTTTGAATGCCTGGCATTTTAAGATTACAAAATGTAATTATATATGTGTATGTATATGTATACACACACCTCATTATATATATAATTTATCTATCTATCTATATATCTCTATATCTATATATATCTATATCTATCTATCTATCTATCTATCTATCTATCTATCTATCTATCTATCTATCTATCTATATATATACACACAATTATATATATAATGAGTTGTTACCTGAAACCAGAGTGGTAGGTTATGTCTCCAGGAGATTCACATCAGTACTATGGGGCTGTGACAGTTGGTTGTCACCGTTCACAATCCTAGCATATGACTTCATCAAATAAAATAATATTTTGCAGTTACTGGGTGCATGGCACAGTCAGAGCTCCAAAGAAGGCTGCATAATTATTTGTGAAAGCACCCGACCAGGAGTCTAGAAATCAGTATACTAGTAGAAAGCTCAACCAAGAACTGTCTGTTCTTGAGCAAGTTATACAACTCGATTCCCAACTCAGGTTTCTAAAGTTCAGTTTTCTCCTAAATTGAGGATAGAAAACAGTAATTAATATGTGCTTCCTTCATACCTCACAACACTGTCCAAAGTGAGTAGGGCACTTGAGAGGGTAAGAAGCTGAGACTCAGCTATAAGAGAAAGAGCAGGGACTGCCACCTGACACCACTTCTTTACTCCAAATATGGTGCTTTTTATTTGCCTCATGCCTTTGCAGCCCTTGGATGAACCTCCTCCTCCTCCCAACATCGGGATTCTGAGACACACACACAATATCTCTCTAAGGTACTTAGTATTTAATCACCCTCTAATTCTAGTGATTTTTCCATATATCCGTTAGGAGTCTTAGTCCTGGCTTCCTGATTAGTGACATTATTTTATCAAGAGTAAAAATTTATGTATCTTTGTATTTTCCTTGTGTTCCTCTCAGTACTAGCACAGTGCTGGTTATGATGAGTTATCAGTCAATGGCTGCACTTGATTTAATGTGTGTCTATGATAGTTAAATCTGTTTGTTAAATGAAGATTATAAGAAATACTACCGTGTTTCCCCCAAAATAAGACCTAACCGGACAATCAGCTCTAATGCATCTATTGAAGCAACTATATTACAGTAAAATAAGACCGGATCTTATATTAATTTTTGCTCCAAAAGACGCATTAGAGCCGATTGTCTGCCTAGGTTCATTTTGGGGGAACCACGGTATACACTTTAGCTCTTAATTGGTCTGTAAATACTTCATGTGTATATCAATCTTTTCCTCCTTACAGCAGGACTCATGCATTATATGTGATCACCAACACAATTCTAGGCATATAGAAGACATTTATATGTAGCGAGTGGTCCTTATCTATATCCCCAAATATTAAGATGTCAGTTTTTAGCAGGCAAATGAGAATTGCACCATTGAGATTAGACCTAAACACCTTAGCTACTCATTTTGGAATATCAAAAGCTAACATTGAAATAAACTGGAGAAACCCTATTTGTTTAAAATAAAAGGGAAGGATTATGTTTACAAATCTGAAAAGGTTATGCAACAGATACAGCTGGCCGACTGCTATAATATGATTGTAATTTCCCCTTGTTGTATGGTCTGGCTATTAAATCATTAATGGCACAAATATTTTTATCTCAGTTTCCTGACAACCAAAATAGCCTACTAATTACCCCACATTTCTGTAGCAGCATGTCCTTTCTAGAAAAAAAATTATTAATATTTATTACTTGGGAGGTTAGGAATAGGGAGGGAAGAGTTGTCATTGTGACTTGACTATTGTCCTAAATATCTGAGAACGGAAAAAAGTCTTATTCAGTTTTGATTCATAATGAACATACGAGTGAGTCCGTTATCCTTAATTCAGTCATATAATTCATAGTGGCATACTGCTACAGAAAAATTGCACAATTGGGTAGAGAAAGACATTTTCAAAATAAAAATCTCAATAAAGTCATCCCTTTTTTTGGCTACTCTCATAACACCTGCCTAGCACTGCACAAGATGTTAATTATGTAGAATTTGGGGATGCAAAGGCAAACCAAAAGACCATTTAGTCCATTTCCCTGCCTCCAGGCAGGACATATAATCACACTGAGTAAAGGTGTTGTTACACCCTCTTGTCACACCCAACCCTATGGGAAGGTCAGGAGCTTGTGGGCACCATCCCCTGCCTGCTAGTCCTCCTCCCTCCCTGCAGAGCCTGTCCCACTCTGATTGCTGGATGCAGTAGTTCTGCACCACTAAGGCAGCACGAGGCCTCTCACCTAAAGAGTGTCCACACATTTGTGAAGGAGAGTGAGAACCACAGTTCAGCTGGGAGTGCCATGGGACGCCAGAGGAGATGAACAAGGAAGCCAGCCTTACTAATTCATCACCCACTAATAGAACCTCTCAGAAATCCAGTCAGTCATGCACTGGCAATAATACTCTTTGAAATTAGAATCTAGATCTTCTGACAGAGTTTAAAATTGGCCTTTTTAGTTCATGGATCCATGGTGCTTGATCATCAAAATATAAAAGGAAAATCACACCTACTCCAAACATAATGGAACCCCTATTTTCAAAGCAAATGACCTAACACTTTACATATCAGGAATCCTTTTAGGATTGAACTAATTGAACTTTCTGTCAAATTAAGGATTCTCAGAAAGCTCCTGTAGACACAGCCCTTATCTGATGGGTAAATAATCCCCTCTGGCTTGATTCAGCACAATTCACACCAGTGAACGTTTTAGTTAATGATTAATATTTCAGGTCACTGTAGTTCCTCCAAACGTTCAACTATTCCCCATTGCCTACAAAATAAATTCCAAATTGTGTAGCCTGGCATGCCATACCCCCTCATAATCTAGCTTTTAATTCACCTCTGCCTGGTTTTTCTGCTTTTTTTGTGTGTTGGTTTTTTTGTTGTTGTTATCCCAAATAAAATAAGTTGGTCAGTGTTCTCAGAGTTGTCCCATCTTCATGCTCTCTGGATTTCTACTTCTTAGTATGCATGCCTGTTCAGCCACCTGACCTCCGACCATACGTGTGTCTTCATGACCAAGCCCATCCTATGCCAGCCCTAATGTCACTATTCTCAGTAAGGTTATGAGCTCTCCACAAAAAGAAGCCATATCTCTACCCTCCTCTGGACCCCCACAGTACATTTTCTGGATCATAGCCATAGATATATCTATATTTATACCTCCATTTAGCTATAAACACTTTCATAATGACTGTGATTACTACACAGCAAGCATTTACTAAATACCAGGAGTTATGCTAGGCCCCTCCACTTTTTTTATTTTTGCAGCCCCACCCTCAAAGTGGGTAATAATCTGCACAATTTGCCAACTCATTTGACCCACAATACTGAAAAAGCTTATCTCTGTTTTACAAATAATGAAGTTGAGGTTCAGAGAAATTGAGTAAATTGCTCAAGGTTATATTCATATGAAATGGAATGACTAGAATTTGGACCTGCAAGTATCAGGCTTTAAATCTTATGCTCCCCAGTGGACCATGCTGCTTTTCCATATTGGATTTGTCACCTTATTCTCCGTAGTGCCTAATATGATGCCCAGCATAGGGCAGCTGATAAATATTGGTGGAAGAGAGGAAAGGAAGGAGGGAAAAAGAAGGGGAGAGTTACGACACTATAGAGTTCATGTGATTTTAGGATATTACAGTAAATCAGAATGAATCCCCTGCACATGTCCTAAAGGTGAACTTTTCATTAAATCTTTACTATTAGCTTTGTTTTTTCTTGTATGTCCTCATGATTAAGGCTAATAAGTGCTGAAACCATCTGATATATTAAATATTTTAACAATTTCTAGTTATGAGTATTTCTATAGATTTGTCCCTTTTGCTTATCCATACTTGAAAATGATTTTTAATATACTGAGTGGAACCCAGATAATAATTCAAGTACCTGTTTTGTGTTCCTTCCCCCAACAGGTTATAGTTAAAGGCCAGAATTTGGGGTTGAGGGAGGGGTGAACGATACATTCAACTACAGTTGTTTTGCTTTATGTTTTTCTTAGGAGCTTTCAGTCATGATTTCCTTCTTGATCTTTGATGTTACTCAGTTTAGTCTATCCCATTGAAATCCCCTCATTTTATAGAAATCTTTAAACAACACTTATTTAAAACAAAGCACGTTCATTGCTAAATCTTAGCAAAATATCAGGCTATAGAAACCTCAAATGATGTCTCTTGCACACTTATTGAGCACCTACAACATGGAAGGTCTGGGTCGAGTCATAATGAGGCAGATTTTAAATCTGCGGTGATAAGAGGGTGTGTACTGTGAAACATATGAAGGAATGGTGGCTGGTAGACTTTTTTCTTAAAAACCATGATATTGCTGGATATATTTTCAAAAAGCTGTGCTCTTTGGAGGGAAGAATGATGTTTACAAAATTAGTGCACCACACAAATATATAGAAATGTGTGGGGAAGGCACAGCATAAAAAAAGAATAGATTACATAAAAAGAACATAGCAGCATTTTAATATTCTAAAAAGGATAATTTTTTGAGGAAAACTAAGCAACTGAAAAATTTAGTTTTATGAAATATGGCCAGTTTGAGTAACTTTTTATTACTATAGAACATGCCCCACCCATTACATTTCCTCATCAGGGATAAACAAAAATCTTGGCCAAAGATTCTGGCAAATACCTAAATTTTCTACATTTAATTTTAATGGTAACTTAGTGCTCCTTCCTACCTGAACATACAGCTATACTAACATTTCACAAGATGCCCAAAACAAAACATCCGCTTTGCCTACGTAATATTTTTACTTCCTTTGATTGCTAGAAAATGTTAGGATAACTTAAAGAAGGTGTTCATCAATTTGTTCAATGCAAGAAGACCGAAATCAAAATCATTTCCTGCAGCTGGCCACAATTTCAAATCATCCCTGCATCCTGTAAAATGGATTAAGGTTATAAACACGCTCTCTTCCTGGAAACTTCAATACGAGTCAATCCTAGTCATCAAATAAATGACTCTCTTCTGCTCTCTTCTGAACAGGAAAACCCAGCACCAAACAAGAATCCATGGGACACTTTCAAAAACCCCAGTGAATACCAACATTATACCACCATCAATGTCTTAGACACAGAGGCAAAGGATGCTTTGGAACTGAGGCCAGCGGAGTGGGAGAAGTGTCTGAATTTGCCTCTGGACGTGCAAGAGGGTGACTTTCAAACAGAAGTTTAACAAAATCAAAGTGGACTGAGATGGAGACAAAATTTATTGCTCTGACACTTAAGACTCGAGAAGCCTGACATTTCTATCTGGACAGCGTGACTATCCTATGTCAGGACCTTCCCATGTCAAATGTCAGTGGTGTTTGCGTGTGGTAACTTCTCCCTAGTCAGTCTAGTGGAGAGAGGACCAGGTGTACAGTTCTGACCATCCTGTGTTGTAAGTACCCGTGGAATGGATTTGTAAGGTAATCTTTATAGATAAACCTCAAGCAACGATTCATGTTGTAACCGCTTCATATGGTTTAGTTTTCAAAAAACTTCACCATGAAGCACAATGTATATATTTATGCAGTTTTTAAAGTTTATAACAGTCTGTTTGGCCATTACTACACTTTTTACTTTATAATATAAAAGCAAAGTTTTTGTCATTAAATGAATGTTTGTTGAGCTACATTCTTCATTGCTTTAAATGCAATAAAGTAATAATCTCACTTTTATATGAATAATATATTTCACATCTTTATTATTGCAGTTTTCTCTAGAAAGCTCTGAGTAGCTTTCTCTGCTGCAGCTGTGTATAAAATATTTAAAATGTTGTATGGTGTAAATAAACTTTTGTCTACATACCAGATTTTTAGTGCATTTTATTTTAGATTTGTTGAACGGAAATTTACATATTTATAACTTTTTTTCCAATACAGATACTGAAAATGTATTCACGCTTTTAATAGCATACCGTTATTACTCCTTTGAGGCTAATGATTTCTCAAATGTAATAGTAGGTTTGTATAGTGCTTCTGTATTTTCTACTCAAACACCATTTGGAACAATGTGCCATGTAAATGGGGCTTGTCAGAAACCTGCTGCCATCATACTCTTACGTAAATATTATGTGTTTGTTTCTTTTTTTTTTTTTTATCTTGTGGCAAAAAGACAACTAGTAGAAAACAGTAAGTTACCATACAAAACATAATACAGGGAAAATGTTTATTATGAGTATTGAAGTTCACTGCATGTTTCACAAAAGAAACTACTTGTACTACAGTTCTTCATAAAATACAAAAAAAAAAAAAAAAAGACTTATTCAGGGTTTTAAGAAATCTGTATATTCTCAAGCAGAGGGAAAAGAAGAGTGGGTGTTATGTGGTAGTTGCTTTATCTCTGGTTTGAAAAGTGGGAAGTGTGAGGTGAGCTGACTGCTAACAGTCCCTAGTGTCCTCTCTGGTATCAAAGCCACACCAGTGATGTCACCCGCTCCCTCAGAGCTGCATTAAGTGAAATGCCATGGAAGGTATTTCAGCAATTATCTCATCTGTCCTTTCCATGGATGATGAGATTGATTTTTAATCTGAGGGAAGTAAAGGGAGTGGAGAGGAGATTGGGGTCTTCAAAATTCCTAGAATGTTTATTTCATTCGTTGTTAAACGTAAGCTGCGTGGTCTTCTGTGGTCTGTCAGAAACTCAAGTGAGCTGAATCCTGCTACCAGGATCTTGCTCCCCAGCCTGCAGGCCATGAGGCAGAGAAAAAGGTGCTTCAACACTCAAGTGCACCCCTAAGCTAGAGCCTTAACAACCACCCAGCTCAGGCTGAATTCCTGTCAGATAATGATAATGTTCTCAATGTAAACATGTTAAAAGTATATTTTTAATCAGATTTTAAAAATAAAAGCAACATCATTATGCAAAAAGAGTATACCATAATTAAGGACTGATTTTTCAATAAAATAAACTTCATGGTAATTGTAATATTAAATGCTTATTAAATTTACCAGATGACTTTCTAGTGTTACAATATTTCATAAATTTCTCTATCTCACCATCTTTTTATCAATCATCTATCTATAGATCTATATATTATATATGTATTTGTACTACCCATGTGTACGTGTATGTATATACATACAAATACATATATATAATTTCATGATGCTCAGCTCCATCTCAGTAACATGTAGAGTGAATGAAACCCTCAGATGCTGTTATTCATTCCAAACTGTAAAATCTTGGTGAAAAAATCCCCAATAAGCATGTTTGAAACCATAAATATGTGTATGTTTAAAAAACAAATTCAATATATTAGAGTAATATTTCTTATAAAACTGTAATATTCACTGCCATAACACAAAATCACACATTTTTTTCACTTCTATTTTTCTCTAGTTCTAGTAATTCAATATTAGGTTAATATATGAAAGCTAACCAGAAAGTGTATACTTAAAAATGTTAGGGTATATTTTTTGGTTACTCTAAGAAGGATGCCAAGTTGTAGTAGTACTTTTTATTTTTTAAGCTCTAAGAAAAACATATAAAGGTCAAAAATTATGAAGAATCATAATTTTAAGGAGGTGCTCTTTTAGTGCACTAAGTTTGCATTGCACTTACACACATACACTCTACCAAAGCTGGATGGCAGCTGTCCCCATAGACAGTCCAGGGCAGTTTCCTCTGAGCCTACTGTACTATGACCTGCCAGGATCTTTGTGCCCTTGGACTGGAAGTTTTTCCCCTTCCTCCACATCCAAATTGTATTTATGCTTTAAGATACACCTCATTATTTCATCTTCACGAAGTTTTATATGATTTTCCAAGCTAGAAATAATTTTTCCTGTGAACTCGTATGGCACTGCTCTGTACCTCTCTTAGGACTTTTAAAATCTTCTATCTGTTATTTACACACATTTCCGATATCCTCTGGTGGACTGTAAGTGCCTGGAGGGCAGGATTCATGTCTGATCCATTTTTGTATCTTTTAAGGGACCTAACACAATAATGTTCCCACAATAAATGTTTGTTGAATTATTTGTGGAATTTATTTTTAATATTTCTTATACTCATATCAAGTCACACATTTAAAAGTGTTTATGGAACTATTATGTGTTTACTTATATGTTAGGGGACTGTAGGGCCTCTGTTTTAGGTAGCTCACAATCTATTAAAGATATAAAGTGCATATGCAAAATGAGTAATAAAAATATTATTTAAATATTAGTAAGCTCTTATTACCCTATATTGTCCTTTTGTCCACACGATGCCGGAATTAATTATCCTAAAGCAATGGAGACTCGACATACAGATGGCGAACAAAAATATGAAAAGATGCTCAACATTGCTAGTCATCAGGGCAATGCAAATCAAAAGTACAGTGAGATATCACCTCACTCCTGTCAGATGGCTGTTATCAAAATGTAACAAGTGACAATTGCTGGCGAGGATGTGGAGAAAAGGGAACCCTCATACGCTGATGATGGGAATGTAAATTAATGCAGCCACTATGGAAAACAGTATGGAGATTCCTCAAAAAATTAAGAATAAAGCTGTCATCCGATTCAGCAATTTACTTCTAGGTATTTATCCAAAGGAAATAAAAACACTAATTTAAAAAGATATATACACCCCTTTGTTCACTGCAGCATTACTAGTAATAGCCACCTAAATGGCCATCAATAGATGAATGGATAAAGAAGATACGGTGAACAAGAGCACACACACACACACACACACACACACACACAGAGGACTATTAACCAACAATAAAAAACAATGAAACCTTGCCATTTGCGACCATATAACTGCACCTAGAGGGTATTATGCTAAGTGAAAAAAGTCAGACAGAGAAAGACAAACACCGTATGATTTCACTTATATGTGGAATCTGAAAACAAAATAAATGAATAAACAGAACAAAAACAGACCCATTGATATAGAGACCAAGCTGATGGTTGCCAAAGGGGAGGGGAGCAGGATACATGAGAATAAAAATAGGTAAATGAAAATTTTAAAAATCACAAAAAATAAACGGAAGCTCAGAAGAGGTTAAGTAACCTAAGTTCACCATAAATGAATGACAGATCCAATATTAGAGCCCAGGTTTTCTGACTTCTACTCTGGGGCCATTCCCACCATACTATGGTAATTCTATCTGTTCTTTCTAGATAATTAAGTCCCCATATCAAATAATAACAAGTTTTATGGAGATGTTTTTCAGTCAAGTAATAGAGGCATAAAACTGAAAACATGCATCAACAATCATGAGGGTAGTGAGTCCAGTAGCTGATTGTAGCAGAAAAACATAGCTAATTCAAAATACCAGATGAGTGCAGCATTGGTATGAAAATGGTGAGCATAGCTGCCTTCCAAAATAACTGGTGATCTTAAATAGACTTGGGCTATAATCCGTTGTTTGCTTCTATTTGCACCAACTTTACTTTTCAAGTCCTCTTAAATGTAGTTAATACTTCACTAATTTGGTGATTACTTGAACATATGCAATAGAAGATGGAAGAGGGAAGCCAACCTGAATTTCAGAATGGGCTTCAGACACTGTAAAAACATACAGCCTCAATTTAAAAAAAAAAAAAAATTGCAGTCAATAAATGGCTGCTTCAGAAAATTTAGTTTGTAAATTTTGAATCATTCTCAGCATCTTAGAAAAACTGTTTTAGTTTTCCAGTGTTATCTATCAAAATCAATTAATTACATTCTACAAATTTGTAGTATTTCATCAAGGAATATGAAACAAATGTGTCTCTAGCGTGTCAATCTACACAAAATTTTCCATCATGACAAAATCATCTTGCCCCCTGAGATGCTTCTGTAGTTAAATTTGGAAATGGGGTAATACAGCAGAAAACATATTTAAGAACCCAGATGATAGAATGTAGAGATAGAACAGATTTTGGCAACCAATGAAAATGGCAACTATTTTCAGGTGTGAAAAATCAAATTCAGACCTAGATAAGGAGAGATTTTATTTGAAAAGACTATTGTAATAGGGAAAACACTTCAACTGCAAGATTTATAAGTGTCTCAGATATCAAGTAGAAAGGGCTTTTCTTTTACATGGAAGAGTTAATAAGACTAGAAAGACTGGATGTAGGAAAGTGGAATAAAGAGATGGTGTAATCAGTAGTTGAATAGGAAATGTCTTTCTCTTTGGCCAGCCAGTTCTGCGTGAGATGGTTAAGGGAGGTTGTTCCACCTCCCCTAATCTCCCAATACTTGTTTAAACTCAAGGGTGAACCAAAGTTCAGGAGCCTAGGGGAAAACAAGACACCTAACTCAAGTTTTGTCAAGTTAAGTTAGCAAGTATTTTGTCCAGATTGCTCAGTGGGTACAAACAGCAAGTAACTTCTGAGGCAAAGAACAGGAATTTGGAGGATCTATATCTGACTTTGTCACGAGTAAACAGACGTTTCATCCGAGAGTCTCATCTAAATAATATCAGGAAGGAGGTTCTTTGCAGAAAGTCATTTCCTGGATCACAAAGGTGTTTGGATTCCTTGATCATTGCTCTTTTCCAAGGTCACAGGGCTCATGTAAAGTTCAACATTGTCACTGGGGAAGAAACTAAGGCCGTTGAAATGAGAGGATTTTTTCAAAAATGGTAACTGTTCAGCCAGCAGTGATGAAGAGAAAGCATTTCCTCCCATGAGGCCATGGCCATGGATCTTCAAGCAAAAATAATTCTAAAATGAAAGTGGTAAAATTATAAGTTAGATGAGAACATCTGATTTTCTTTAATTCTGAGCTCACCAATCTTCTCTTGGTTTGGACTCCTGGTTGTACCTTAATAGCATACAATTTGCTGGTATTGAGATTCTGGTTCAGAAACATTTAACTTTCTAAAACATGTGTGTGTGTGTGTGTGTGTGTGTGTGTGTGTGTGTGTGTAAATGGCACTTTGACTTATAAAAAAATCAGTGTTTCTAATGTCATTAATATGAGTCAGTGTCTACAGACCTGGCAACCAGGTGTCAAAGCAAAAACTTTACTGGGCAAAATTCCACAGGTAAGTAAGACTAGTTAAGCTATTGTAACATGGAAGAGAGGCGAGACTCAGTCTAAACTCACTCTGCTCAAACAATGATTGGAACATTTTTTAAAAGCTGGGATTGGGAGTGGAGGGTGGGGCTTATAGGCCATCTGTGTTTATTATTTAGCTGTACCCCAAAGAAATGTAAACTTTCTCGTATCTTTATGATAGAAGGTAGCTTTACACTTCGAGCAAGGTGCCTACTGAAGTTAGGCTTCTCCCCTCCCACAGAAATGAGGAGACAGGTGCACTAATTTTAACTTCCATGATGATTACATTTCAAAACTGGTGACTACATGGCTCAGGTCCTTGAGAAAGACATAAAACTGGCAAAAAGCTTTTCAAAATGATTTATATCTCAAAGAGGCAGATAAAGAATTTACAATTACAAGTGTTTCTAAAGTAAATGCTCTAAGAAAAGGGAGATCCAGGCATCGAGTCAAGACGAAAACTATAAGCTCCAGTCAAACTTTGGAAAATATTAAGGCATTCTTGGTCATAGGTAAACTCACAGTTTAACACCTGAAAACCAGCTCACTTGATAAGATTCATCCCTGAGCTTAATGCACTAGAATATAGTCACCTCAAAATACCCAGCCAGAAACAGCTAGCATTTCTTACTCTTATATAAAGACAGACAATTCATTGTGAAAATGATTCTTCTGGTAACAACCACCTATGATAAAGACCTAAAGCCTCTTGACCAGTGTTTGAGTACACCTTCCTCCTCACCAAAACCACGAAACTCCAGGGAGAGGGTTCAGCTCACTTTCACTAAGCAATGTTCAACAAATAAGAAGAGTCACAAAGATTAGAAGTGAAGGTCAACATTTCAATTCCTGTTCTGTATAATCAATTTGGAGTTTGGGTCAACTTTTCAGATGAATGCCTAGCATTACCTAGTATCTCTCTGTTTGTCTCACTCACAATCTAGAATTGCATTTCTAAAATTCAGAGTATTTTATGTATAGACTGCAAAATAATTTTACATAGTACTTATGCTGTGCTTTATTCTGAAATGAATTTGATGTGATTTATTAGAATGTATACATTAATACATTTATTCAACCAATATTTAGAACCAGTTGCACTTTAGATATTGTGTTAGGAGGTGGTGATTTAACAGTTAAAAAAACAACAACAGCAAAACCACGGTCCCTATTTTCAAAGGATTTAGTATCTCTGTGGACACACAGGCCAACAAAGAGAATTAAAACAATTTGATGGATTTAAGTAGAAAAGAAAAAAGAGTATGTTATGGGAACACTTAGAAAAGGCACTGATATATAAATAAATGAGGAAGGACAATCAAGGTGACACAGAGGCCAAGCACCTAAAATGTATGCCTCAAGGTCCTAGACTCCTCTTGAGCGGGGCCAGTGATAGCTCTGAGCTTCCTAGCAACTTATGCTAATACAGAAATTACAATTAGTTATGGAGTTCATAGTGTCCCTCAGATAAAATCCAACATTTCCTCTGTAGAAGCAAAAGACCGAGAAATGACTCTTGTGAGACCTCATGTTGCATTACATGGTGAATTCTTTATCAACAGCCTCCTTATAAATTTCCTGAGCTTTCCATAGATAATTCTTATGTCCCATTTTGAAGGGTAAAGTGATGGTTAATTTCTGTCTCAACTTGACTAGACCACACTGTCTAGATATTTGCTTAAACACCAGTCTAATTGTCATTGTGAAAGTCTTTTTTCAGATGAGATTAACACTTAAATCAATAAGACTTTGAGTAAAGCAGATTACCCTCCATAATGTAAATGGGCACCATAAAATCCATTAAATACCTTAAGAGAAAAAGACTGAGGTGCCCCAAAGAACAGGAAACTCTTCCTCCAGATTACCTTGACTAGAGCTGCAACGACAGCTCTTCTCTGGGTCTCCAGCTGCCAGCTTTCCTACAGATTTCAGACTCAACAGCCCCACAATCATGTGAATCAATTCCTTAAAATAAATTAATTCCATAAATTTATATATATATATATAAATTTATGTATATATATATATACATACATACATACATATGTATATATACATAAACACACACATATATATATGACCAAAAAATGTATACACATTTTAAGAAAGGAAAACACTGTTTTAATATATACCAATAACAAAAGATGAATACAAGTCACGTTTGACTTCCGTAATCACAAGAGGTGCTCAAAGTGATTGCCATCAGCGTCCAGACACTTGTGATTACAGCGAACTACTGTTTGAGCAATGTTGACCAAAATGTCCACTTGTATACATTTTTTTGGCACCTCTGGTATATCACACACACATACACACACACACACACACACACACACACATACTCACACACTACTGGTTCTGTTTATTTGGAGAATCTTGACTAGTACAAGCAAATACTTAACATCCAGTACAATCACCAAAAACAGTTTTTCACAGTCAAAACATTGTGCTACAAGTAAAAAGCTCTCCCATGATCTGGTTGAATACAAAAAAAAAAGGGAAAAAATCTATTCTAGTTCAAGAAATCACCCATGAGTATGATTTTTCAAAACAGAGCTTTTGGTAATAATTTTAAGCTCTTTCTGAGTGCTTATGAAACTTTATGTACAAATATTCATTTAATCCTCAAAATAAACCTTTAAAGTAAGTGCTATTATTTCCATTTTATAGAAAAAGAAACTGAAATCCCTAACTTCAGTATCCCACAAGGCAGTAAATGGCAGAGATAGGATTTATCCTAACAGGTTAGACCCAAAGTCTAAGCTCCCAATTATTCTGCTGCAAACTGAATACTTTTTTACCACAAGTTCAAGGTAAAACTCCCTAGCAAGTATTTGGGATGAATTAAAGGTAGATCTGCAGAATCAAGCAGAGAAACATGGGTATCCAGAAGACCACTCTCCCTCCACATGGATGAGTGCTGAGAACCACCACCAAAAATTGCTCAGAACATAAATTGGATTTGATTCAACACAAGGTCACATGAGAAACTAAGATCCCAAAGTCTACATTGTAGAACATAGAAATGATAAGTCGCTTAGAGCATATTTTCATCAGGTTACTAAACCATGTCATTTTCATTAAACTGTTCTTTTTAAATTCAGTATTCCTGGAACGTCTACCTTTTAAGTGATTTAATTTTCCAGTGAACCTTCTAGGATAAACTGGCTGAAAAACATAACCCAAGGTGACAAACTAGTATTAATTAGTCAATTAGATATTTACTAAAAATTGTAATTAGGGTCTGAAATTGTGCATTGAAAGTCATCGAAAGATGAGGTAGCTCCAATGGCCAGATTATTTTATGTTCACAAAGTCATGTAATGGAGGGTTGCTACAGAAGCCTACTTATGTCTTTCCGTTCTGCAAGTTCGGGAGGAGGTAGGGTAACATCCAGTTCATCAAGAAGTGGTGCCAAGTCACTAATGTGAAAAGGAGCTAGGACACAGCCTGGTTTGTCCCACTGTGAATTCTTGATCCTTGGAGGGATCATTACCACCAACTTTGACTCTCAAGGTAAAATGAAGACATAGGTTATGTATAAGCATGATTAGCCATGGAATCATAAAGGTAAATTACTGTAGATTAGTCCTAGGTTTTTCATTTGTTTGTTTTTTTGTGTTCTTTTTGTTTTGTTTGGTTTTTCCCCTCTCACCAATTTCCCAACAAAGTGATAAAGAACATAGCAATCAAAGGAAGATTAGTTGTGTGCCCAGAGCTCACTAGCAGTAAGTCAAATATCCCAAGAAGACCAGACTTGTGATTTTTTTCTCCCTGTAAGAAACTGCCGTGCACTTTGGACAAAATGTCTGGCAACTACTAGTTCTAATTTTGGAGAAAGTAGCATGTTGTTCTTAAAAAAGAATTTATGCCACTAAATTTCTTCAGCATTAGCTCACAACAGGATGAATAATAATTGTACCAAATTTGTCAGGTATATTTACAGATAAAGTTGTATGTGGTATACAGATTTATAATGCAAAGTTGTCATCTGAGTTATGCATCCAAACTAATTGGAATAGCCTTAGATGTATTTCTGTACAAGCTCTGACCTTTAATAAGACTTGCTTGACCAGAGGGCATATGAACATCTATATGCTTCTGATGTCCATATACCCTGTATACACCTGATGCCTTTAATAAGAACAGCTAAGTGCAGGCCCAGTGGTTCTCATGTCTGATCCTGGCAGCCGGGGGATAGGGATGGTACAGAGCTTTCACATGGTTGCTACATTGATTTTCACCTTCACAGGAGCAGAGGGAAATCAAGCTCCAGAAGCAACGAACAGGCCCTTCTCTTGCTACCTAACATTCCCAGTGACCCAAGGATCTGAAAAGTAGAATAATGGAGCAAATTCATGGCATGACCTCTGCCCTCACTTAGAGTCCAGCCATCTTACCACCTCAACAGATGGATTCAGCTGCCAGTTTCCTAAAAAGCAGGATGTTCCCATAGATCACTGAGCAAATAGCCTCTGCCGTGAGGCCACGGTGCTGAGGGCTTTTCCTTACTCTTATTTTAGGATAGTGGAGTACAGCCAATTTTTAGGCAACTGTCTATTTCCTTTTCACTTCCAGAGTTCCTTAGACCCCATCTCTAGACAGATAAATCATATCGAATGGCCCAATCAATAGGAGATTTTGGATAAAGCACTTTATTTGCACAATTTCACTCTTGGTCATTCATCACACAAAGGATGTTTTTTTCATGGAGAGATGCAAATACAAAGCATGCCACACATCATGCTTTGGATCAAGGCTCTCCAGTCACAATCGTGGTCTTCCAACTCTATCTCATTTACTGGAAAGCCCATTTGCTAGGCTTTGAGGAAACATGAGAATGCATATAAAATTGTCCTGAGTCTGCTTGACTTAGTTGAAACAGTACTTGGATGGAACATGATCCTCAATGTGGGCCAAGTGCCTTTCTCCTGCCACAGACAAGCACAGAAGAGGCCAAAACAACCTCTACCCCTCCCAAGTGTGGCAGCAAATTAGAGAGCATTTCATAGAAATCCATTCTGTAGCCTCCTGAATGGAGACCGGACATTTGTCATCAGCACAGTTTCTTTGATTGAGCAGATCATTTATGTGATGCAAAACATTTATCAGGCTCTTAAAAATACTTGAATTGTAGGTAGAGTTGTGGTCTATAAAGATCTCAAAGGAGCATCACAGCCTAGAGATTGTTTTATATATTTTTAAGAAGGTAATTGTATAAATGCTACTGTGAAGTAGCCAAGAAATTACTAATAACCACATTGTATACAGACTTCTCAGGAACCCCGGCAGAGCCCCTCTGCCTGAGTGTTTCCTCGACATGTTTGCTGGGACATCTCAGAGCTGAGGTTGCACATCTTTCTGTTGACATCGACATTATGACAACCATGAGTTTATATAGCAGGATGCTAGCCTCTGTCCATAATTTCAAATGCTTCACTTCACCACAGCTGTGCAGAGACCTTCCTGACCCTATTTTAATTAGTATAATTAACTTCCAATGTTATAGTTCTAGCAGACTAGTTTTTTTTTTTCTTCAGAATTCATCTTTGACATTCAGAGAGAAAAATCTCTTAAAATTATTCCATTATTAACTCATTGCTTCCTTTTGCATCCAAAATAAGCTGGTAGGCATTCACAGGCTCCTTTTTAGTTGTACATCATATTCCTGCAAAATTGTGTGTGTTCATAAACCCTTTGGTCAAGCAAGGGCTGCCCCAGAAATACTTTCTATATTGAAGGTAAGGAGGTTGATTAAACCTTTCTACTTCTTGCTCACGGGCACATGTGCAAAAATAATGGCTACTTAGAAATGACTCCCTTTCTCCTGAGTTTCCACTTATACATATATTAGCCAAACTATTTCAAATTTCTACATATCAGAAGGTTTTCTGTTGTTAAAAATTTTATAAAAAGTCAAGTGGAAAAGAAGCCTTCAAAAATATAAATTAGAGAATGAATATTGATTTACCACCCTGCATGGTCATCAGTGTTTTTCAGCAACATATGGATTGAAAACGTGATTGTTTTTTAGGGGTTGGTAGATAAGGAAGGGAGAGAGAAAGAGTGAGGGAGTGAGGGAGGGACAGAGAGGGAGGGAATGAGAATGAGAATTAACAGCTAAATTGAGAGAAATATAAAAGGCATATGTAGAGAGTATTTTGGGGACAAGAAAATAAGTATGTGTGTGTCTCTGCTAGCCAAAAGCATGTGAAACTTGTGGGGATTATAAAGCATCTATTCATTGGTGAAAACACTGTGTATAAAGAAAGGTCAAAAGCATTATAAGAGTAGTGAATGGCAAGGCATGGCAGATGTTGAAAAGGGAAGAAAAGTACACAGGTGATGGAGATGCAGTTGAGATACTGAGATACCAACAGCGATATTCAGCTACAGCATCTTTTATAAACGCTCATTTCCAGGGGTTATCCAGCTGTGTGCCAGTTGTTGCTATGGACAATGAATGGTTTCTTAATTTTCTCCTACATATCTAGGGAAAATTGGTTCTCTAGTAAATGGTATAAAATCACTTGGGAAACATATTTATCGTACCATAGAAATATTGTATCTAAAGAAACTAATGCTGCTTTTAATCTGGTTGAAGTCCATTTTTTATATTTTGCCAAAGCATGGATCAAAATTAAGAATAAGATTTTTTGTTTTTACCTTCAAGTGTTCATTCAGCCTCAACTATTTACTGGTTATGAAAAAAACACTCAAAACACTTACACGTAAAGATATGTGTACCTCTATGGTCATTACAGGATTATTTACAATAGCTGAGACATGGCAACAACCTAAATGTTCTTCCACAGATTTCTGGATAAAGCAGATGTGGTAGATAATATACAAGGGAATACCACTCAGCCATAAAAAAGATGAAATATTGGCATTCACAACAACATGGACTAACATTGAGAGTATTATGCTATGTGAAATAAGTCAGACTGAAGAGGACAAGAACTGTATGATTTTACTCATATACTGGATATGGGGAAAAAAAGCAACAAACGAACAAACAAACTCATAGATACAGACAACATATTGGTGGTTACCAGAGGGGAAGGAGGGAGGAGGGAGGACACCGAGGGTAAAGAGGGGTCAAGTACATGGTAATGGAAGGAGACTAGACTTTGGGTGGTGAGCACACAATAAAGTATGTAACTGTATGATCAAGTTTTACACCTGAAATTTACATAATGTTATTAACCAATGTTACCCAAATATATTTTTAAAAAACCACTCCATCCCCAGTGTTCCAAAGGAACAACTGTTCTCATTACTTGTGCATAAGAGATGAAAACAATCTGTTGGAAAAGAAAATATGTGGCAGAAAAGAATAAGAATGGGGGGGGAAGGAGAGGATATTTGTTCATGGACATAATTATTTTCTAGCTGTGTAGAAAGTGGCAGAATAGGACTAATAGTAACTTTGCTACTTTGAGGAGAGTGCACTGAATCTGATGATGTCTTGAGCTCTACCCTAACGTAAAGTCTACGATTCTGATAAAGGATTTTAAACCAGAAAATTTATAAACACTATGATAGTCATATTAGGAAAATATATAAAGAAAATAGTGGGGAAACGTGTGTCAGTAAAGAGGCCCTGGGATGCTTAATTGTATGACAGAAATTTTGTAAAATAAATCTTCTCCATGAAATGCCATCTCATTATCATCCCATGATTTGCAAGTGATATAAAAGTGTTCCACGCTTCTGTCCTGAGGGAAGAAGTTCATGGTGCATGTCTTGTTTTACTATTTGACGAGGCCTTTGAAAATGTATGGCTGTTTTTTCTTATAGTAAATTTTTGTTTTTAATGAAAGCCAAACCACGAATGATTCTGAACTCTATTGAAAGAAAAGAAAGTTAGCACTTTATGACCATCAGTGCACACCATCCCATTATAAGAAACAGCATGGAGTCCATTGCTGTTCTGTTTACACCCGGTTATATAACCCAATAGGTGATGTCGTATGAAAATGCTTTGTTTCTCCAGGGAGAGTAAGAGGACATTGAAATACACAGTAAGATTGACCTGCCCAGTATAAATACCCCCTAGAGAGAATGATTTACTTCTTTTTCAGAAAATAAAGAAATATTTTTCTTTTCTAACTAGGATAGCAAAAGCAATAAAGAATTAAGTTATTAAAAAATAGATTATCAGCTAGCAGACTCACTTCCTGATATAATCAGTAAAACTAAAAGGGTCCTTTGGGATGTCAATAGGAACAATGTGAAGTGAAAGAAAACCACATATTACTAATATTTGTTGGTAACAGGGAGCACAAACCCTTATGAGGTGTGGTCATTTATTTACTCTGCCTTAGCTATAAAAGGGCTTTTCTTCCTTTGAGTCTAAGCAGAATCAGGCTTCTCAAGTCAATTTATCTTCTATAAAGTGATAATGTTCAGTGAAGTTTTTTTTTTATTGTTGCTTTGTGTTTTTTTTCACCCAAAGTCAGCTCCTGGTGAGTTGAGTCCTGCTTAACCTGACTTTCTACTGCTTTGCAGATCTCTATGGCTCAACAGGGTCATAGCAACAATCTTCAAACCTTTCCTGATCCTCAACTTGTCTTCCATGCCAAGTTTGGGAATATTCTGGAAGAGCTTATCCAGTGGAAAAAATAAATAAAAACACTCCAGGTCCCATATACAAAATGGAACATTTGCAAACTACACAGCAATCATCCCTGTTTGTTGATCTCAGAGTTTGATCTACACATATTATTTCTATAAGAAACATAAGGATCACTAATTCCTTAGAAAAAGAACACTTTGCAGAAAGAAAAATTTGCCCATTTTTATTTGAAAAGACATCTGTAGTCTTATTGGACCTTGAATTATTAAAACAATGAAGAAAATTTCCTTCAGTTACTTACTTCCCACAATGAAAGCTCGTGACCTTTAAAAATGTTATCTAACCACATAAAAATTATTGAAATAGCTTCAATATTTCTCTTTCCATATAAAAAAATACCATTTTACCTACAATCTAGACCTTTCTAGAATACTTCAAAAGACTTTCAAATAATAGGTTATTTTACCCTAATGTTTGTTTTAACTTTAAAAAGGAAACAGGTATTTGATTTTTTTTTTTAATTCTTAAGATAATTAGAGGGGAGTACGAAGAGAAAATGAAGGAAGGGCCAGATTACTATTGTGTAGAAACATAAGTGTCTAAATGAGAAATTTGAGTACTGTTTTCTAGGCAATGGAGAACCTAAGTCTATTTGTGTTGAGTGAAGTAATGACTCACTCATGTGAAGAAATAAAACACGAATTACAATAATCAGGGATCTACGTTGTCAAATGCACAGTGTGCTGCCAACAACCTCTAAAAGTATGTCCCATTGAGAGACTTCAGGTAAGGATGAGAGACTAGGTAAACACTATGCTCACCTTCTCCCATGATCACATCAAAATTACAACTGAATTATAGAACAACCACTCTTGAGAACACCTGAAGACTAGCCGAACATAATGCCTACAACTAAGTGTATAAAGAAGAAGCCACACTGAGACTGGTAGGAGTCTCACATAATCATATGTGGTAGCTAAGAATCTGGAGGGATATCTTGGCTGCAGAGGTCCCCCCTGAGGATGTCCCAGCCCAACACTGAGCTCCCCATCACAGAGCACCAGTACCAGGAAGAGGAGTTCCTATAACATCTGGCTGTGAAAATCAGCCAGTCCTCCATCTAGATGAGATGGAGGGCTGCTGTAGACACCGGTGCCCTCTTAAAGAGCCCGAATATAGACTCATTCACTCACAAGCACTCTCCTTAAGCTCCAGCTAAGGGACAACAGCTTGAAAAGCACCACAAACATCTGGGAAGACACTGAATTGTCTGGCTTTATGACAAGGCCTGGAGGCAGATTGCTGGCAGGTACCACTGTTCCTTTGTTGAGCCCTCCCTGCACCCAGGCTACAGGCATAGGCGGGTGACATAACTGAGTCTCTATTAATTTGGCTGCTACTGCTAGCCCCATCCTGGTGATTCTCTGAGACTCCACCCCACCCAAATTATGCACCATCCCGAACCTCTTTCAGCAGCTCTTCCACACAAGTGGCCTGCCTGAGCCCATGTTGTGGACTTTCGTAAAAATTTCCAAAGGTCTATAAACCCCAAACAGTGGCTGGCCCAGTGTACCCTGTATCTTTTGCTAATCAGCCCCAAGCATGGCACTAAGAGCATCCAGCCTTGGTTAACAGCATGGCCTCTCCCAGGCACCTCCAAGGCCAGCACAGGCAGCTACCCACCACAGATCATTTTGTAGCTCCTACAAGGTGGCCCCAGGAAGGACATAGGCAACAACTGAACTTGGCCTGCAGTGGAGCCCTCCCAAGAGGTCCCAGAGCAAACATACCAATGGCCCAGCTTCAGACCACACCAGAGCACCATCCAATTAGTTCCATACATGACACAACCAAAGGGTGGACTCAGCAAGCACCAGAGGCTCATTGAAGTGAATCCTACTCCATGTGAGCAGCCCACACACAAATCATCTGCTATACTCATGGTCATTTCTCACAGTCAGTCAGCCTGAGGGTCAATCCCACCCACTAACATGTAAATAGCAATCAAGGCTCAACTACAACAGCAGGGCACACACAACCCAAGGGACACATCTGGAGCATCTGGCTCAGGTGATTAGGGAAACTGTTCTCTGAGCCCCACAGAACACTTAATACATAAGGAGTCTCTGCCAAGTCTGGGAGATGTAGCAGATCACCTAATACTAGAAACAAATACAGGGAATCAGCCAAAAAGGGGAGACAAAGTGTTCCAAATGAAATGACAGGACAAAACTTCAGAAAAAGAACTAAACAAAATGGAGATATGGAATCTACCAGATGCAGTGTTCAAAACAATGCTTATGAGGATGCTCAATGAGCTTAGGAAAAGAACAGATGCACTCAGTGGACCTGTTTTAAGAGAGAATCTTAAAAACAGCCAGAGAAAAGCAGTTAGTTACCTACAAAGGATTGCCTATAAAATTATTGGCTGATTTCTCAACAGAAACTTTGTAGGGACTGGCCAGAGGGACTAGCACAAAATATTCAAATTGATATAAAGCAAGGGTCTACAACCAAAACTACTCTACCCAGCAAGACTATCATTTAAAATTGAACAAGAGATACAGAGCTTTCCACACAACAAAAAGTTACAGAAGTTCATCACCAGCAAATCAGTATTATAAGAAATGCTAAAGGGACTTCTTAAGAAAAAGAAAGAAGGAAAGTAGAACATAAATATGAATAAAATGGCAATAACCACATACCTATCAATAATCACTCAAAATGTAAATGGATTAAATGTCCCAATCAAGCTGAATGGTAAGAAGACAGGAATCATACACATGATGCCTACAAGAGACACACTTCAGATTGAAAGATGCATACAGACTGAAAGCAAAGGGATGGAAAAAGATATTTCATGCAAATGGAAATGAAAAAAATGCTATGGTAGCAATACTTATATGATAAAAAACAGTCTTAAAACAAAGGCCATAATAAGAGACAAAGACATACATTTCATAACTATAAAGGAATCAACCTAACAAGAGTATATAACCCCTGTAAACACGTATGCATGCAACATAGGAGCATGTAAATATATAAAGCAAATATTGACAAACAAAAAGGGAGAGGTCAACAATAATACAGTGATAATAGGGGATTTGACACTCCATTGACATAGATTATCCAGACAGAAAATCAGCATGGAAAAAGTGGCCTTAAATGACATATTATACCAGATGAACTAAATTGATATGTTTAGGGCATTTCACCCCAAAGCAGTAGAATATATATTCTTTTCAAGTGCACATAGAATATTTTCTAGACTAGACCACATGACAGGCCACAAAACAAGTCTCAATAAATTTAAGAAGACAGAAATCATATCAAGCATCTTATCTGATCACAATGGTATGAAACTAGAAATCAATCACAATAGAAAACTGAAAAACAAACACATGGAGGCTACATAACATGATACTAAACAATGAATGTGTTAACAATGAGATCTAGGAAGAAATCAAAAGACAAATGAAAATGAAAATACAACAACCCCAAATCTATGGGACACAGCCAAATCAGTTCTAAGAAGGAAATTCACAGCAATACAGGCCCAGCTCAAGAAACAAACAAAAAACAATCTTAAATAAATAATGAACCTCACATCAAAATTAACAAGAAAAAGAATAAACAAGGCCAAAAGGGAGTAGAAGAAAATAATAAAGATCAGAACATAAATAAACAGTCTAAAAAGTATAAAAGATCACTGAAACCAAGAAGTGCTTCTTTGAAAAGATAAACAAAATTGAGAAACGTTTAACCAGACTAATCAAGAAAAAAGAGGACCCAAATAAATAAAATCAGATATTAAAGGGAAGCGACAACTGACAGTGCAGAGATACAAAGGATTATAAGAAAATACTATGAACAATTACATGCTAACAAATTGAACAACTTGGAAGAGATGGATAAATTTTTAGAAACATACACTCTTCCAGGACTGAATCAAGACAAAAACAGAAACTCTGAACAGCCCAATAACTACTAACAAAATCGAATCAGTAATCAAAAATTTCCTAACAAACAAAAACAACAACAACAAAAAAAAAACCTGGACCAGATGGTTTCACAGGGGAATTTGAAAAAACATTTCAATAAAGAATCATCACCTATCCTTCTCAAACTATTCAAAAAAATTGAAGAGAGAAGGCTCCCGAGCTCATTTTATGAGGCTAGAATTACCACAATTCCACAACCAGACAAAGACATTACGAAAAAAGAATATTATAGGCCAATATCCCTGATAAACATAGACACAAAGGTCCTCAATGAAATATTAGCAAACCAAAGTAAGCAATCTAGTAAAAAAGATTAAAAATCATGACTAAGTGGGATTTATTCCTGGGATGCAAGGTTGATTCAATATCTGCAAATCACTTAACATGATACACCACATAAACAAAATGAAAGACAAAATCATATGATAATCTCAATAGATGCAGAAAAAGCATTTGACAAAACCCACCACTGCTGTATGATAAAAACTCTCAGCAAAATGGGACAGAGGGAACATACCTCAGTATAATAAAGGCCATATATGACAAACTCACAGCTAACATCATACTCAAGGACGAAAAGCTAAAAGTGTTTTCCTTGTAAATAGGAACAAGACAAGGATGTCCACTTGCACCATTTTTATTCAATATAGTATTGGAAGTCCTAGCCCCAGCAATCAAACAAGAAATAAAAGGCATCAAAATTGTAAAGGAAGAAGTCAAAATTGTAGATGACATAAAACTATAGAGACCCCTAGAGATTCCACTAAAAAAACAAAACTGATAAATTCAGTAAAGTATCAGGATACAAAATTATTATTCAGAAATTGCTTGCATTTTTAGACCCAATAATGAGCTATCAGAAAGAGAAATGAAGAAAACAATCCCATTTACAATTGCATCAAAAATAATGAAATAAAATACCCAGGAATAAATTTAACCAAGAAAATAAAAGACCTGTACCTTGAAAATTATAAGACATTGAAAAAAGAAATTGAAGAATATACAAATAAATGGAAGCATATACTGTGCTCATGGATAGGAAGAATTAACATTGTTAAAATGTCCATGCTACCCAAAGCAATCTATAGATTCAGTGCAATCCCTATTAAAATACCAATGGTGTTTTTATACAAAACTAGAAAAAATAATCCTAAAATATGTATGGAAACACAAAGACACTGAATAGCCAAAGCAATCTTGAGTAAGAAGAACAAAGCTGGAGGTATCATATTACCTGATATCAAAATATACTACTTGGCTATAGTAACCAAACTAGAATGGTATTGGCATGAAAACAGATACATATTAATGGAAAATAGTAGAGAGTACAGGAATAAACCCATGCCTATATGGTCAATTAATATATGAAAAAAGAGGCAAGAATGTACAAAGGTTACACTTAGTCTCCTCCATAAACGGTGTTGGCAAAACTGGACAAATATATGTGAAAAATGAAACTAGGCCATTTTCTTACACTACATACAAAAATAAACTCAAAATTAGACAAAGTCTTAAATGTAAGACTCAAGACTCCTAGAAGAAAACGTAGGCAGTAAACTCTTTGATATTGCTCTCCATAATCCATATTTTTTTTTGTATATGTCTCCTGTGCAAGGCAAACAAATAAACAAATGGGGCTACATCAAAATAAAAAAAAAAATGCACAATAAAGGAAACCATCCAAAAAAAAAAAAAAATAGAAAACCTATTGAATGCAAGAAGATATTGGCCAAATCAAAAGATATCTCGAGGAAAACATAATGACCCAAAAATCTATGGGATGCAGTGAAAGCAATCCTAAGAAATTCATGGCAATGCAGGCCTACCTAAAGAAACAAGAAAAATAACAAATTAACAGTTTATCCTTACACTTAAGGGATCTGGAAAAAGAACAGCAAAACAAGCCCATAGGGAGTACAAAGGGGAGATAATAAAGATCAGAGCGGAAATAAACGTACTAGAGGCAAAAAAAAATAAAAAATAAAAAAAAATACAAAAGATCAATGAATCCAAGAACTGTTTTTTAGAGAAGATAAACAAAATTGACAAACGTTTAGCCAGACTCATCAAAAAAAAAAAAAAAAAAAAGAAAAGAAAGAAAAAAAGAGAGAGGACCCAAATTAATAAAATCAGAAATAAAAGAGGAGAAGTCACAACAGACACCACAGAAATACAAAATAATTTAAGAAATTACTAAGAGCAACTATATGCCAACAAATTGGAAGAAATGGACAATTTTCTAGAAGCATACAACCTACCAACACTAACTCAAGAAGAAACAGAAAACCTGAATAGACTGATTACTACCAGGGAAATTGAAACAGTAATCAACAAGCTCCCAACAAACAAAAGCCCTGGACTAGATGTCTTTACAGGTGAATTTTACAAAAAATTAAAAAAAGAATTATCACCTATTCTCCTCAAACTATTCCAAAAAATCCTGAAGGAGGGCTTTTTATGAGGCCATTATCACCCGGATTCCCAAATCAGTCAAAGACATTACAAAAAGAAAACTATAGGCTGATATCCCTAATGAACATAGATGAAAAATCCTCAACAAAATATTAGCAAACAGAATTCAGCAATACGTTAAAAAGATCATACACCATGATCAAGTGGGATTCATTCTTGCTATGTAAGGTTGGTTCAACATCCACATATCAATTAATGTGATATACCACATTAACAAAATAAAAAATAAAAATCATAGGATCATATCAATAGATGCAGAAAAAGCATTTGACAAAATCCAGCAACCATTTATGATAAAAACTCTTAAGAAAGTGGGAATAGAAGGACCATATCTCAACATAATAAAGCCCATTATGATAAACCCACAGCTAACATCATACTCAATGGGGAAAAGTTATAACCATTCCCCTTAAGATCAGGAACAAGGCAAGGTTACCACTTTCTACACTTCTATTCAACATAGTTCTGGAAGTTCCAGCCACAGCAATCAGACAAGAGAAAGAAATAAAAGGCATTCAAATTGGTAAGGAGGAAGTAAAATTGTCATTATATGCAGATAACATGATACTATATAGAGAGAACCGCAAACACTCCACCAAAAAACTATTAGAACTAATAAATGAATTTAGTAAAGTAGCAGGATACAAAATTAATATTCAGAAATCAGTTGCATTTGTATATACCAATAATAAAATATTAGAAGGCAAAATTAAGAAAACAGTCCCATTTACAATTGCTTCAAAGACTATAAAATACCTAGGAATAAATTTAACCAAAGAAGTAAAAGATATGTACTCAGAAAATTATAAAACACTGATGAGAAAAACTAAAGAAGATACAAATAGATGGAAACACATACCATGCTCGTGGATAGGAAGAATTAATATCGTTAAAATGTCCATACTGCCTAAGGCAATATACAGATTCAACACAATTCCTGTCAAACTACCAAGGACATTTTTCACAAAAATAGAACATATAATCCTAAAATTTATATAGACCCCGGATAGCCTTGGCAATCTTGAGAAATAAGAACAAAGTGGGAGGTATAACGATACCTGACATCAGATTATACTACAAGGCTACAGTAATCAAAACAGCATGGTACTGGCATAAAAACACACACATAGATCAATGGAACAGAATAGAGAACCCAGAAATAAATCCATTCTTATATGGTCATTTAATCTACAATACTGGAAGCAAGAATTACAGTGGGGTAAAGATAGTCTATTCAATAAATGGTGCTGGGAAACCTGGACAGGCACATGCAAAAAAATGAAGCTGAACCACCTCCTTACACCATATACAAGAATAAATTCAAATGGATTAAAGACTTAAATGTAAGACCTGAAACTATAAAACTCCTAGAAGAAAATATAGGAAGAAAGTTTACAGACATTACCTGGAGTAAGATTTTTACTGCTATATTCCTTCGAGCAAGGAAAGAGAAAAAATAAACATGTGGGAGTATGTCAAACTGAAAATTTTTTTCACAGCAAAGGAAACCATCCATAAAACAAAAAGGGATCCTCCTGAATGGGAGAAGATATTTGTCAATAATATATCTGATAAAGGGTTAATATCTAAAATTTATTAAAAAATTCATTCAACTCAACTCCAAAAGAACAAACAACCCAATTAAAAAATGGGCAGAGGACATAAAGAGACATTTTTCTAATGAGGACATACAGATGGCAAACAGACACATGAAAAAATGCTCAACCTCACTAATCATTAGAGAAATGCAAATAAAAACCACCATGAGATACCTCCTCACCCCAGTCAAAATGGCTATCATCAATAAATCAACAAACAACAAGTGCTGGTGAGGATGTGGAGAAAAGGGGTCCCTCGTGCACTGTTGGTGGGATTGCAGATTGGTGCAGCCACTATGGAAATCACTATGGAGATATCTCAAAAAACTGAAAAGGGAACTACCTTATGACACAGCAATTCCACTCCTAGGTATCAATCCAGAGAAATCCAAAACTCTTAATTTGAAAAAAATTATGCACCTCTATGTTTACTGCAGCACTATACACAATAGCCAAGACATGGAAACAACCGAAATGCCCCTCGGTAGATGACTGGATTAAGAAACTGTTGTACAATTATACAATGGAGTAATATGCAGCCATAAAGAAGAATGAAATCTTACCATTTGCAACAATATGGATGGATCTAGAGAACGTTATGCTCAGTGAAATAAGTCAGACAGAGAAAGACAAATACCATATGATCTCACTTATATGTGGAATCTAAAGAAGAGAATAAGTGAATGAACTAATCAGGAACAGCCTCAGAGATATAGAGGAAAAACTGAGGGTTGCTAGATGAGGGGGGGATGGAGATGAGGGAGAAGGTGAGGGGATTAGAAAGCACAAATTAGTAACCACAAAATTGCCACAGGGATACAAAAGTCAGCTTGGGGAATATAATCAATAATGTAAAGATTTTGTAGGGTATCCGATGGACACTTGTCTTACTAGGGAGACCACTTCAGGGGATGGTGTAGATGACTGATCACTGCTCTGTACACCTGAAGCTGAAGCTGAACAATAATGAATGTCAACTATGATTTTACATATATATATATATATATATATATATATATATATATATATATATATACACACACACACACACACACACACACATATGTACACATATATACACACACATAGTCACAAGAAGTGGAGTATAGCATTAGGAATAGAGACAGTGGAAATGTAATGGCTGTGTGCGATGTTAAAGGTGTAGTGGATGGGGGGGTGATCACTTTGTGAAGTATATAAATGATAAATGTCTATTACATTGTTTTGTATACCTGAAATTAAAAAACTAAAATTAAAAAAAGAAAAGAAAAGAAACATCCTGGAAAAATAAAAAAGAAGATATTGGCCAATGATACATCCAATAAATGGTCAATATCCAGAATTTATAAAACACTCATCTAACTTACCACCAAAAAAAAAAAAAAAAAAAAAAGTCTGATTTAAAAATGGCCTGAATAGACATTTCTCCAAAGAGGACATACTGATAGCTAACAGATCTATAAAAAGATGCTCAACATCACTAATCATCAGAGAAATGCAAATTAAAACCACAATGAGATATCACCTGTCAGAATGGCTACCATTAATAAATCAACAAACAATAAGTGTTGGTGCAGATGTGGATAAAAGGATTCCCTTGTGTACTGTTTATGGGATTGCAAATTGGTGCAGCCATTATGGAAAATGGTATGGAGGCTCCTCAAAAAGTTAAAAATAAAATTACCTTATGACCCAACAATCCCACTTCAGGGTATTTATCTGAAGAAATCCAAAACATGAATTTGAACAGATATATGCAGATATATGTTACGGAAGTAACCCAAGCGCCCATCAACAGACAATTGAATAAAAAAGAGGTTGTACATATATGCAATGAAATATTACTCAGCCATAAAAAAGAATGAAATCTTGCCATTTCGACAACATAGATGGACCTCAACAGTAATAAGTGAAATAAAGTCAGACAGAGAAAGACAAATACCATGTGATTTCACTTACATGTAGAATCTGAGAAACAAAATAAATAAAACAAACAACCTCATAGGGACAGAGAACAAACTGATGGTTGCCAGGTGGAAGGGTTGTTGGGGGCCTGGGTTAAAAAAAGGAAGGCATTAAGAAGTACAACTTGGAAGTTACAAAATAGTCATGGGGATGTAAAATACAGCACAGGGAATATAGTTAATAATATTGTAACAACTACGTATGGTGCCAGGTGGGTACTAGACTTACCAGGCAGATCACTTCCTAAGTTATATAAATGTCTAACCATTATACTGTACTCCTCAAACTAATATAATATTGAATGTCCACTGTAGTTGGGAAATAATAAATAAATAAAATCATGCCCCATTGGGGTTACTACTACATTGGGGAAAAAAAGATAGAGCAGGACTCGTATTCAGATTCTCTTCCTATAATATCACCATCAACAGCACTGCATACCATACGTAATAGACAGCCATTGTCAGAAGACAATTTAATTCTCTAGCAAAACATGAAGGAAAATGTGCCCATCACAAAACTTGGTCTTCATTTGACAAGTTGCTTTTTATCAAGTGGTTGAAGTTAGAGCTTCACAGAATGGTTTCACCACAAGTTTATGGTCAGTGTATCTCACATATATATTCCAATTTCCAAAAGAAAATTGATATTTTAACTAAAAACTCAAAATTATAGCTGAACTTATTGTAGAGCAAAACTTTCCATAACATGTACACCACTTCCCCTTCTCATCACTCAAGAATTTGAATAAATAAATAAATAAATAAGGAAAACAAGCTGACAAGAAAATTGTTTCTAAATTATCATGTACTGCAGAAGGAAAGAAATTTAAGGATAATTAAAGTAAAAAAAAAGAGTTTCTGGAAAATTGGTTCAAATTCCTGCTTTGCTTTAGCTGTGGAGACAACAGACACCTGTGTTCTGGGTGTTTGATTTATATAAAGCCATCTGGAACACCTAGAACAGTGGTTTCCTAGAAGGATGTGAACTTGGGTCATTATTCTGCCCAATATACAAACCATTTTCAGGTTGTTTAATAATCAATAAGTTCCTCTTATGCCTAAAGTACCCTAAAGTATCCCTTCCTTTGAGCAACATCAAAAGAGAACACACGTGTCTTACACAGAATTCTCAGGGTATGCAGAGAGAGGGCTGCAAGTCTGAGAAGAGGGGACAGCCATCCCCAGGTGTCCTGCACAAGAGTGGTTCCCATATTTTTCTTGTGCCCAGAACCTCTATACACTCATAAAAATTACTGATTACCCCCCAAATCTTTTAATATGTACATTTCAAATGTTTTAATATTTAAAGTTCTAATTTTAAGTTTTAATTATGTATTTTAAAATAATAAACCCACAACTTGTTAATATAAATAACGTATTTTAGGAACAAACAATCCATTTTCCAAAACTAAATAAAATTTAGTGAGAATATCACTGTTTTACTTTTTTTTTTTTTTTTTGCAAATCTCTTGAATGTCTGGTTGAATAGAAGACTGCTGGATTTCATATCTGCTTCTGCACTCAATGTGTTCTGATATATGTTGTTTTGGTTGAAGTATATGAAGAAAATCAGGTTCCACACAGACATGTAAATGGAAAAGAGGGGAGTCTTTTGTAATGTTTTTAGATAACTGTATATTCTTCTTTGATACTATACTAAAACTCACCATCAAGAGTACTTTAAAAGTAAGTTGCAATGTCAAATCTGAAACCATATTAATAAACTTTTCATATTCTCTTACATTAAAATTCATTGGTCAAACTTGTACTTTAATGAATCTTGTATTCTGTATAATTTTGTAATATCATACATTGATCATTTGGAAAATATTGGTTGAGTTATACAGCCCTTTCAAATGCTAAAATATTTTATTTATAAAATAGCAAATGATCACACTTATTCACATCACCACCAATCTCATCAGAAAAGTCTTTAAGTATTGGATAGCTCTAAAGCTCATGGTGGCAGACTCAAGTTTGGCAAAATTCTGATTTTCACTTGAAAACTCATGTTTTACCACAGGCAATAAATACTATCAGTTGGTTTCCTTGAAGTGGCAGGCTCACCATGTTCAGTTTCAAGAAAACGTGTCCCAAATACCCAAGGAGGGTGCTTGTTTGTCATTTGTTTCAAGTAAAGAGGTTGCTTTATGAAAAAAGTCGCTTGTTCAGTTTATAACTCAATTGCAAAGTGGGTTTTCTGGAGGCAACCACAGAACTTTAGTAGGCAGCAGAGGTACTTTATGTGTACCTCTTACTTCATCCTACACAATACTAAAAGGATACATACTCAAATTGAGGTTTAACACAATTCTTACTGATTCATCAATGCCATTTTCCATGAAACTGGCTTTGTGTTGTGTTGTGCTTTGGTTGTTTTTGTTATGTTTTCCTACTGAGAATGTCTTGCAGTGAAGAATAATACAATTACTTTTAAAAAGTTTGGTGCCACTGCTTTTGTTTGCACTAAAAATAACCAGAAGTTTTGCCACTGTTGCTTTCACACCATTAATGAGTAAATATCAACACAGCGAAAAATATAAATAATGTCTTAGTATTCTTGTGAAAGCATACTTGTGGACCCCATGAAAGGATTTTGGGGACCCTCAGGGTCTAGGCACCATACATTGAAAACCACTGAAGTAGGAAAAAGCCGACAAAAATAAAATGATAAAGTGTACTACACAAATCAACTGTGGATAGCATTTACAAGGTTATAATAATGGAATCATTGATATTGATCTAAATAAAATTACAATGTAACTATACTAGAAAAATGGTATGGTATTGGCAGAAAAACAGACACACAGACCAATGGAATAGAATTGAGAACCCAGAAATAAACCCACATACATATGGACAGATGATTTTTGACAAAGAAGCCAAAAACATACAATGGAGAAAAAATAGCCTCTTCGATAAATGGTACTGGGAGAAATGGAAAGCCATGTGCATAAGAAAATAGACTGTTATCTGTCACCATGTACCAAAATTAACCCAAAATGGATCAAAGACCTAAACATAAGACCTAAAACAATAAACTGTACAGAAGAAAACATAGGTACTAAACTTGTGGACCTTGGGTTCAAAGAGCATTTTATGAATTTGACTCCAAAGGTAAGGGAAGTAAAAGCTAAAATAAATGAATGGGTCTATGTCAAACTAAAAAGCTTCTGCACAGCAAAAGAAACCATCGATAAAATAAAGAGGCAACCAACCGAATGGGAGATTTTTGCAAACAACACCTCTGATAAGGAGCTAATATCCAAAATATATAAAGAACTCATACAACTCAACAACTAAAAAGCAAACAATCCAATTAAAAAATGGACAGAGGACCTGGAGAGACATTTCTCCAAAGAGGACATACAAATGGCCAATAGACATAAAAAAATGCTCGACTTCACTAATCATCAGAGAAATGCAAATAAAAACCACAATGAGATATCACCTCACCCCAGTTAGAATGGCTATCATCAACGAGACAAATAGTAACAAGTGTTGGAGAGGCTGTGGAGAAAAAGGAACCCTCATACACTGTTGGTGGGAATGCAGACTGGTGCAGCCGCTATGGAAGGCAGTGTGGAGGTTCCTCAAAAAATTAAGAGAATTACCATATGACCCAGCAATCCTTCTCCTGGGTATCTACCCCAAAAATCTGAAAACATTTATACATAAAGACACGTGTGCTCCAATGTTCATTGCAGCTTTATTTACAGTGGCCAAGACATGGAAACAACCAAAATGTCCTTCGATAGATGAATGGATAAAGAAGTTGTGGTATATATACACAATGGAATACTATTCGTCTGTAAGAAAAGATGAAATAGGACCATATGTGACAACATGGATGGATCTTGAGATTATAATGCTAAGCGAAATAAATCAGACAGAAAAGTAGAGAACTGTATGATTTCACTGATATGTGGTATATAAAACTGAAAACAACAAAGGAACGAGACAAAGAAATGAGAAACAAAAACTCATAGACACAGGCAATAGTTTAGTGGTTTCCAGAGGGTAAGGGGGGTGGGGGTAGTAGATGAGGGTAAAGGGGATCAAATATATGGTGATGGAAGGAGAACTGACTCTGGGTGGTGAACACACAATGATTGATATATATATAGATGATGTATTACAGAATTGTACACCTGAAACCTATGTGACTTTACTAACAATTGTCACCCCAATAAACTTTAATTAAAGAGAAAAAAGATGGGGAGGAGGGGAAATGTGTGTTGATAGTGGGCATTAGTAGGTAAAGTAGTTAAACCCTGTCATCTAAAATGGGAAGGAAATTATCACTTAAAATCTAAAATTAAAGTTAACATTATTATTTTCTAATATATGCTAAATAACAAAAGAAACTGCTATAAGAGTCCTAAGTCACCGTCCTTACTTACAAGGCTCTACATGATTTACTCCTCCCTTACCTATCTGTTCTCATCTCTTCCTCTATCTTTTGCTGACTCTGTTCCAGCCACACTGGCTTCCGTGGTTCCCTTGTGCACACCAGGCATCATCACCTGCTTCATTGCTCTGGCTGTCTGGTGTGCCTGGACCACACTCTGCCTAGAGATCTGCACAGCTGAACTCACTCTCTCAGGTCTTTCTCAATGAGGCTTGTCTTGGAATTCTATCTGCACCTCCTTTCCACGCTCAGGATTCCCCTCCACTTGATCTATTTATGCACCAGAGCTCCTAACAGGATTGCGCATACTATATAATTTACTTATTTATTACAGGTGTTGTTTTTTGTGCATACCTCCCTACTCTGATAGATGTCCCACGTGGGCAGGGATTTTGTCGGTTTTATATACTAACATATCACAAGCATCTAGAGCAGTGCATGGCACATAGGAGATGCTCAGTACATGTGCTTTGAATATACATGTACATTTGAATGTGGAGCAGGAAATGGTGACATGTCACAGGTGAAGGCCTGCAATTTCTCATAAGAAGCCTTGGAGAACCATTTGACTCTTAAACTTGTATATATATAACTTTACAAAACTTAAAGGCAAATTTATAAAAAGAAATATATAATAACATGTCAGAATTAGGAGAGAATATGATTATGAATATAAAATATGAATTTGGGAATTATGAGATAAAGGACAGAATAGGAGCTGAGGGAAAGAAGCAGGAGGTTTGAGAAAGGCAGAGAGGACAAGGCTAGCTGAGAGGGCATGGTGGGAAGAAGCCTTACTGGAAGCCCCACGGGAGAATAGGACAGTCTACAGCGTTGCTTCTATCTCTGCTGATGACTTTGTACAAATTAGAAAAATACACCCCTGCCCCTGGGGGCAGGCATTCTCATATAGGGCACATGGCTTGGCAAGCAGGGCATGCACTAGATTTCAGTCACCTCTCTCCTTTTTTAAAAAGTTTTCTTGTGCAGGAAAAGTCCTACACAAACCATTTTCAACATCTCTGAAAGACTGAGTCCTAGGGGAAGTCAGCTAAAACAGGACCAGTCCTTCTCATCCTCCACAGGCCTCGAAAATGTGTTTTCCAGCAGCTCTAGACCAGCACAATCCCAGTTACCCCTAGAACAAAGCTTAAAAGAAGGGAAGGCAAGGAAGTGAGAAATGACCACTCTCAGACCCGTACCTGTTTTAATAGAAGACGACAGATACTAAAAATGAGAAGACCTGAAGGTGAGAACGTAAAGAATCAACACCTAGGGTAGAAAATGGCACAGAAAGCAGAGATTCATGATGAAAATAAGTGTAAATACTATCTGGTGTCAGGTGCTTTCCGGTTTTAATAGAATAGGAGGAGTTTGAGAGTAGGGAGTAAAAAGGGACAGAAACAGAAGCAGTTACAGCACATGGAAAGGGCACAAAAAGCTTCACAATTTGGCAATCAGCTCGGATGACCATCAACTGTCTGTGGACAAGTAGAAGCAGCCACAACACAAGTGCCATTGCTCACAGGTACACACAAAGCCCCAACACACATTGTCAATGCTGCCTCATCAGGGTTAGGAGATTAGCTTTAAACTCATGCATACCATCCAAAAAGAGTATCCATCCTAAATGACTTATTATAGCTACCCATTCAATCAGCAAATAGTTATTGAATGTCACCTATGTGCCAGGAGCTGTTCTGACAGCTGGAGACACAACGGTGAAAAAAATTATGATTCTGAATTTATGGAGCTTGTAGTCTTGTGGTGGAGACTGCCATTAATCAGGAATTCCTAAAATAAGTGTTATGAAGAAGAGAGGTACCACGTATAAGACGAGGATTTGCCCTGGTTGCAAATTTCAGAAGCATGCCCGTAAATAATGATGACTGAGCAGCAATCTGATGATGAAGATGTGTTCTATGTTACGTGGGTGAAAAAGAGAGGGGAGAGAGATTAGCATGTGCAAAGGTCTTGTGGTGAGAGGGCAAGATGGAGCATGAAGTGTCCAAAGGGGGCCTGTGCTAAACAGTACATGACAGTTTGGGATGAGTTTGAGTCTTAGCAATGGCTACACCAAATGGAGCCTTGTAGGTAATATTATGGAACTCTGTCTCTATCCCAAGAGAAAATAAGGAAGGTCTGAAGTATTTTAAACAAAAGAATGATGTGTTTTGTTCTGCTTTTTGAAAACATTGCTCTGGACATGATATAGATAATGATCAGGATGAAGGCAAGTGGGAAAGACAAATTAGGATGTGGCAGAGTAGGTGAAAGGTCACTTGAGATAAGAGGGTGACTGAAAAGATAGAAGTTACTGGATTTAAGTGTGTACTTAGGTGGTAAAATCAAAAGAATATAGGATGGGCTGGATATGTAGAGGCAGGAAAAGGAAGGTGTCAAAGATAGTTGCTCCATGTCTAGATTCTATAACCAGCTGGATGGTGGTGGCAATTATTAAATACACAAAATCTGAAGATCTTGAGTTAGAGAGAAATGAAGGACTGCAGAGCATGAGTTTAATTTGGGGTTTGTTAAATTATAGATGACCTTGGGACATTCAACAGAAGATGTCAGGTAGGAAGATGAGTACTCAGTTTAGAACTTAGAGATGTTTGCACTGGAGAATACATGGCTGAACAGTCTGCCTATGGGTGGTTGAGCAGATGTCATCTCCTAGAAAAGAGTGAGGAGACAAGAGAACCTAGGAACTGTGACTTCTAACAGAATGATGAGGAGGTAGAGGAAGGTGAGCCCTAATAGTGTCCAAGACAAAACAGCCAAAGAAGGAGGAGAAAATAGTAGGATGCCAGGGAAGGCCATTACATATAGCAATTTTATTTGAAAGGGGCAGGGGGATCTAGCACATTTTGTCATGTAGGAATGGTATAGAGTTCATGGAAGATATAGTAAATCCTATAAGTAAGATTTTAAAAATTACTGTTCTCTAACAACTTGTCCTCCAGGGTTTACCAAATCCAAATAGAAATTCCTTACCTTTCAGAGACAGCAAACCATGAATAACTTAATATAAAGATCAAGTGATCTCACCCACCTAAATGCCCCTGTCTCCTTTGGAAGACTGATGAACTGTGCTGAGAAAAGTTGAGACTGACATTTCCAAAAACATCCTGTGATGAGCCAAAAAGCAATTATGAAGCTGGGCATTGTATAGGAAGAAATATAAGATTGTAAAAAAAATTACACTCAAGTCAAAGAGAGCAAGCCTGTTTAATCAATCATAAATAAAACTAATAAATATCATGATATCTTATAAGTATAACATGAATTCAAGAAAGACAATGGGGCAAAGACGACTGGTTACCTGCCAGAAATCCACTCTCCTTTTCTTTTTTAAACAAAGCCTAGATTTTTAATTTAAAGAAGACATTTATTCTTTCTTAAACAAAGCCTCATTACCGTGCTATTCAGTTAAAGGACTGCATACCCCAGCATCTCTTGCAGCTATGTGTGGCCATGGGATGCGAGAAGAACTACTGTATTGCATGAGGACATCTAGAAAGTCTCCTAAAAGGGAAAGGTTGCCTGGCTTTGCTCCTTTCTGCTGGCTATAATGCAAATGTTAAGGCTGTCACTGAAGCAGCCATCATGGGCTATGAAACCAAACACTAAGCACAAACACTAAGTAAGAGACAAGGTCCCTGGGTCCCTGACAACCCTTGAGCCATCACAGAAGTCCTTACTTGCCACTAGACCTCTTTCATTTGTGAGAAATATCTTTTTATGTTTTTCTCCCCATAAAGCTGTAGAAGTTCTCATTTTCCCCTAATATTTCCTGTTTCATAGCATAGAGTTGAAATATATTTGAAAATAAATAAGAACATTCAGAATTTAGATTTCAGAGGAAGAGAGGCAAAAAGATGGTAGGTGATGGAGCACCCAGCCCTTTAAATGAACACAAGCCTCAGGGAGTGGATGAATGTGTAGGAGCCTGACTCAGAGAAACTATGCTATCCGGCAGCACATGACCTAATTCCTGGAACAGTCAGTTTGCCCTTAAAAGGTCACGTCTCTGATAAGTAAAGCCCCTTCCTCATTCCGCTCTCTCCTTCCTCATTCACTCCCCGCCCAGTTTACCCTAACCCATATAATCTTGTAGCTGCAATAAAAAATTTGAGGCTTGATCAGAACTTTGTCTTGCCTCCATTTCTTCGCGCCTCCTATTTTCTCTTTTCAGGGTGTCTCCCTTCGGTCCCTGTTGAATGCCCCGCTGGTCGGGGTGAATGTGCATAGAACTGCCCAAGAACCTGCAGCAGTGAACCCAGAGCTTCTTTGTGTATTCACTGAGGGATAACAGAGCCTGGGAGATGTGCCAGGGCTGAGATGGGCAAATGTCCCAGGAATTCCAAAAACAATAGATCAGTGAGCTTAACATCAATCTCTAGTAGGATTCTAGAATAGATTATTAAATGGTTTATGAGAATTTTAGGAAAAAAAAAAAAAGAGCAGAATTGATGATCCCCGAGTATCAGAATAGAATGTTGTATATTCTTTCTTCCTCGTATCTGCCAGTTCTTTTCTTCCTTATGTTTGTCATTTACCAGGTTTCTATCAGGTCTCTCTCTGCTGGCTCTACACTTCCTCTCCAGGTATCTCATATACATTCATGGCTTTAACTAACACACTCCGAAGGGAGCCAACAAGACGGTGAAACTTGTTGGCTCGTACCAGAAGTACGAGAGAGTGGAACATTTTAATACAATATGCAGAAAACATTACAGTGTGTGACAATCGGGCAGGTGGGGCTAACCATTTCCAATGTGGACAAATTGGGAAGATAATCTGCCTGTGGGAAAAAAAAAAAGAGGGAATACTTTCTTAATTCTCTACTCCATATTCCTCAGTTCTTCTGACTTTCTTCCTCCCTTTGGAACTAAATACAGAGCACTCAAGGGCAAAATAAAGAGAAAGTAGTCAAGTTGAAGGTGGGGAAGCAGACCAGTCATATGGGAAAAGATGCAATTCCAGGATTAAGTAATAACTGAGAGCATATACTGAGTAAAAATTATGAAATAAATTTCTGAATATCAAAAAAATAGCTGTGTTCTAAAACTGACATTTGAGCAATTACCAACACATTTATGCGCAGCACCTTCTGATATGGGACAAAAAGAACATGGACTACAGACTAAGACCAATAGGATCAGGAGGAAAATCAATAATTTTCCTCACCACATCTGACTGACTGAAGGTTTTCACCAGTTTCATAATGAAGAATGACCCCTGTAGGTACTTTCAGAGGTGAAGACACCTGCTTAAGGCAGACCTTTCCTGATAACTGCAGTTAAGATTCTGCTGCCAAAAGTGAGCAAGCCAGGAAAACAAGTATGGGTTCCAGAATGCTGCCTTTACAGGCCATTCAGTCCCAGGCCAGTAACTATGAAACTCAGTGACAGAGTACATCTTCCCCATTCTGAGTCCTGACTGCATTTCTATCTGCCCAATACACTTTGCTGTCAAAACTCACGAGGGAATAGGACTGAAGCTTGTCTTCCCCAGCACTATTCTCCATCTTAGCCAGTGGTATCCTCAACCTCATATCCTAACGGAGCTAGATGCCCTGAAGTTAACCCCCGTTCCTTCCTGCCCACAACCCCCTCCTCATTTCCATCACCCCCCTGGTCCTATTGATACAACCTCCAAAGTTCTCTTCTATCAGTCAATTCCATCATCTCCTTTCCCTCTGCCGCTGCCCTGGTTCAGTCCCCTATCCATTTTTGTCTAGAGTTAGCATTCTAAAATAAAAATCTAATTATTTCACAGCTATAATTTTGAAAACTTTTGATGGTTCCATTCTGCCTATTGGACAAGGGCTAGCTATTTAACAAAGTGTTCAAAGCCCTTAAAAATTGAGCTCTGCTTTTCCAGCATTATTGCTCACCCTTTCACTTCTCTTCCACCCTCCTTTCACATAACGTCGCTCTCTCGCTCTCTCGCTCTCTCGCTCTCTCACTCTCTTTCTCTCTCATCACCAAAGGCTAAGTTTTCTAAATATAAACAACAAACATTTACTCCCTCAGAGCCATAACCCAGGGCTTTCCCTCTGGTCTGGAATTACTGCATTATTGTCTTTATAAACACCACCACCATTAGTAATAATGCTATTGACTCTCAGACCCAGCTCAAATATCACCACCTCTGAGAAGTCTTCCCTGATTCCTGAAGACCAAATTAATACTTGTTTCCTTTGTGTTTCCATGTTTCCATACCATTTGATCACAATGTTGGCTTGGTTCTTTTTTGAGCGCCTGTTCAGAGGCCACGGTTTTCAGAACTGGAAGGAGTAATGCAGGTCGGAGGCCAGGCCATTTGGTGAAGGTACTGGGGTTGGACAGAACACTCCAGAAGTTTGACTCAGAGGGTGAGGAGTAGTGGGAAGGGGGTTGTGGGAGGAGTTAGAGAGATGATTTCCAGTGGTTTGGTTCTTTGGCCTATGTTCCACCATATTCAATATTTTTCAGTGGCTTTGATAAAGACAGAGAAAGCACATCAAACAACTTAGTAGACGACACAAAGAGGAGAAATGCCGAGGGTAGAAAAACACAGAATAAGAATATGTATCAGTAAGTTTGATGCCTAAGATCACACAATGGAATATACAAGGATATTTTGAAAGCATGTACTTTTTGTTCAAAACACTGTATAAGTTCAGGTGATACAGAAAGAGAGTAGACTGATTTAATAGCAATTTATGTGAATTGGATTTAGTTGAATAAAGTAGGTAATATTTATTGACTATAGATTTTGCTCCAAATATAGTGTTAAATATTTTATAGGGAGTGACATTTCTTATCACTTACTGACTCGCAGCAATACTATTCTCATCCTCATTTTACAGAAGAGGAAACTGAGTCACAGAGTGTCTCCTCTAAGGTCATATTGGTAGAAATAATGGAACCAAGATCTGAAACTTACCCATCTGACTCTGTGGCCTCCCAGTCAATCACTAGGCAAGGCTGTCTAGCATGAGTAATGCTGAGCCAGTCGTACGCTATGACTGATTTAAATAGCAAATGTAATATTGGGTTGTCTTGAATAGAAATACGTTGTCCAGAATGAAGGAACTATTCAGCTGTAATTGATTGCTAACTAACCAACTCAAGTGTGGAATATTTAGTTTAGTTTGGGAACTACATTTTAAAAAGAACAGGGACCAACCACAGAGTCCCCAAAGGCAGGCAGTTAGGAACACAAAGGTGCTGAAATTCAGGTTTTTGACTGAAACTTTGAAGTTCTGAAGGTGAAAACTCAATAAATATATTCACTTTCTTTAACCGTGAAAAAAGAATAAATAATTACATAATAGGGGATTATATTTATTCTGCATTGCTATAATAGGCAAAATTAGGACCAAAGATTAAAATAAATAGTAGCTTTTGACTCAATGTAATGGAAAACAATTATAGTATTTAAGTTGTGAACAAATACAATAGTTCTTTTCATAAATGAGTAAGTTCCCTATTCAAGGAAAATTTGGTTGATCACAGTATAGTGTAGGCAGGGCTCTGCATTAGGTCAAAGGTTAAACTAAGTGGCCCCTAAATTCTAATCTACTCTACCTTCTCTAAGGTTTGTATTTTTCCAAGAGTCTCATTTGAGAAAACTATAGTTAAGTAGAGATGATACAAGACTTGGCAAGGAGCAGATACTCAATAATTACGTCTTCAGTGGTCTGGTTATGGATGATATTTCTTTATGCTCAGAGACTTTCCATGGTCAACTTGATGTGTTAATGTGTTCCTGTAAATGAGAATGTGGTGATTTCAAAACAAAGACTCAAAATCCTATGATACTCCTCTGATTGACAGGTGGAGTCTATGCCCTACCGCTTGGAATCTGTGCAGGGCGTGTCTGCTTCAATAGTCTCAATAGCACTTCAGTACACTGCTTCCATGCGCTGTCAATAGTGGACAAGGGAGGTGATGGTGTGTGACATCTAAGACAGGATCATAAAAGGTCATGTAAGCTTCTCTCGCTTGTTAGAATGCTTATGCTTAGAGCCCTGAGCATAAGTTGGACCACTCTGAGACCACCAAGCTGTGAGGAACCCAAGCCACGTGGAGAAGTCATAATGTCAGCACACTGGTTGCCAGTTTCAGTCTTTGAGTCACCCAGCCAGGACATGTGAATGAATGAACCTCGAAATGAGTCAGGGCCCAAGCCATCCTCAACCAGGCCCCTCAGTGCCGCTCGCTCCTGTGGGCCAAGGGACAAGAGATAATGTAACCAAAGACGAAAAGTCCCCTCTCAAGTGTCCTGTCCTGTGTACCTCAAATAAAGACTAACAAGTAATCTTGATTACCTTGTAATCACACCCAGCACTGGATGGCAGTAATTGATAATGCACCAAATATTTACTGAACACCTACTGTACGCCATCAGGTGCTAGGTACTATCGTGATTATGAAAGTCTAGGATTCAAGGAGCTGTCAGAGAGATGAGTTGAATACATAGCACAATTAGAGAATACTGACATATAAATCATTTACTCCATGCTGACGGAATACATTCTAAGATCCAAGCCCCAGGGATAAAAAGCAGACTGAGACACTGCTCCTGCCCATGAAGGGTTTACATTACAGTCTTAGAGACAGATGTACAGTCAGATAAAATGTCACATGCTAATGAGGCAAGTGCTGTAACAAAGCTACGATCAAAGTCTCATAGGACAGTGAAAACACAGGAGAAGCATGCTGCTGGGGAGAGTTAAAAGGCACTCACAGAGAAGGTGTCACTGAATTCTTGAAGAGTTTTTCAGGTAAACTAGATAACGGGGACAAAGACATGGAATTTTAAGTCACAGGCCTGGTGGTTTCTGGGCCCAGTGGTTTCTGTGCGGCTGAAGGGAGGCGGTCATGCCACTCAAATTCTAGCAGTACTGTGGCAAATGAACCCATATGAGGGACAAAGTTCAGTCCTACTCTTTTCCTCTGTAGGAGCATAAGAAATGGAAATGTAACTTGCAGACATGAAAGACATCTTTATGGAAGAGGTGGAACCTGAGCTGGACCTGTAAAAGCAAATATGTTTGATGGGTTACTGTAAAAGGAGATGGTCATTCTGGGAAGGAAATGATATGAACAAAAGCATAGAGGAAGAGAAGCAGGAGCAGGGGAGCAGGCATCAGGTGGTTTGCCTGGACTGGAGAAGAAGGCAAGAAATGGGAGCCAACACTGCTGTTTGGGGAACCAGTCATAGGAAGCTAACCTCACTGCCAGTTACAAACAGGGTAAAATAACCAACATTGGTATTTCAAAAATAGTCAAGATAATATAAAATACCTTTGCTTAGATTGTTTTTCTTTCTTTGGAGGAAAAAAAAAATATTTTTCTCAAGGGGGGAGGAGAAAATACAGTTGCCTAATGTCTACCAATCACTATTCAGAGACATATTACCAAGTATTATTTAATTCTCAAAGCAGTCAACAATGTTGTTATTAGTACCCTCATACTAATGATATGGAATCTAAGGAAACTCAGAGGTTAGCCAACGAGTCACAAGGTCAAGGTTTTAGCCCAAGTCTCTGGCCTCAAAACCTGTGTTTTCAGGGAGGACTAAGGTGAAAGCCAAGAACAAATGAGACAGTTGATTTGGTGATTTAGTCAAGTATAAGGCACAGCACCTTAGATCACTACTATTTTAAAGTTCAACTTCTTAACAGTAAGCACAGAAATGAAATAAACCATGTACAAACATTTGATCTTCTTCCACCTCCTGATGTTATTAAGATGAGCTGTACTGCTCAGCCACGTGGTAAGGGAAGACAGAAAAGGATGATCCCAGGATGAGTAATGGCCCGAGTTTAACTCTGTGCTCAATAAGCTTCCTGGTTTGAGACACCCAGTGTTACTTGGTGCAGGCAATGTGGCAAAAGGGTTTGCCTTAGGGTGAGAATATCTGGTAATATCAACTCTGGGATGGCTGAGGCAAAGAACAAAAGAGATCATTTGATAGGAAACCAGAAGTCTGAATTGAGTCCATTTCTCAAAAGCGCCATGTTTGTCCAGCATTGTTCATGTGCAAGTTCTTAAGTAACTTACATGTTTCTCCTTCAGCCCTTCCGCATATTGTCTACTATATTTACTTCGGGGGCCTCCAGGTATTAATCTTCCTTTCAGAAAACTTGGCAACCAGAAGCCAGACCCTCTTGCTATAATTAAAAATCCAAACAGATTGTATTTGAACTATTTCATTTGAGACGAGGGTTAGGAAACCATTATAAAGTTGGCCTGTTTTCCTAAACTATCAACTTCCCTGCAACTAAGTCTGTTATCACTTTTCTCTAAAATACATCTAAGTTCTGTTTCCATTGGAGTGGCCAGATGGAAGACGTCGTCCAAGGCAGGCACATAGGTTCCCCCCAAATAGAGTATTTCTTCCACAGATTTTTGAGTAAATGTTTTTTGCATAAGAAATGATATAAACGTGACAGTTCTACTTCATTAATCTTTGCTTCATTATTTTGCTGGAGAATGAAACAGACTTAATAGAAGATAATTATATTATTGGCTTTGGGGCTCTGAAGAAAGAGATCAGCATTACATTTGCTCCTTCCTAATCCCTTAACTCTTCTAAATACTTTTCAAAAGATAATTGCCTGTAATTCAGAAAGTCCATGAGTTAATTTACTTAAGACCCTAGAAACATATATAAGACCCAAATAGGGACACCACCTATAATCTTTTCCCTAACAGGATTATTGGAGACAAGATGAGTTAAAAGCGCCATGCTAAAATGTTATGAACTTTTTTCAGTTTGCAGATTTCTACACAAAGAACACATGAAATATTTCATAGTGTTGTTACTAAGCAATATGTATTTTAGCATTTTTATTATAAAAGTAATACATGTTTGTGATTCTTTTAATGCAAAAGGGTTTATGGTAAACATTAAAATATCCCCTCCCTACCTTACCTCCAAATATACCCTAAATATTTTCTCCAAAAGTAACTGCTATAGAAGTTTGCATCCACATGTAAATATGTATTCAGGGTTCGTCTTTATATTACCTTCTTCAAGTTTTGTCTAGCTAACAATATATTTTAGGTATATATTTCCTGCAAAAATATACATCCACATCATTATTAATAATGGATCCTTTGTCTTCCATTTTATGGCTATACAATAATTAATGTCATTAGTACCCTATTAATGACATTTATATTAGGAGGTTTTACTCTTACAATCAATATTGCATTGAGAGTCCTTGAACCTGTGTGTTTCCATATATTGAGAGCCTATTCTGAGATAAATTCCTACTAGCGGAGTTGCTAGGTCAGAAGGTATATATATATTTTAAATATGCTAACTGGGCCATGTGCTTTATATCCTTGAGGATAAAAATAATAATTTCTAGATAAAATTTATAGCTAAATTTACTTTTATTTGAAATGCAACAATGGTTTTCCTCTAAAATATGAGGGACCATAAAATGGATCCTTTCTTTTCACCTAAAACAAGAGGTTTCAATTCCTGGCTTGAACATTTCACAAAAGGATTGTCACGCACAATAGGACCCTGAATTTATTTTAAAGAGATACATTTTGAATGTTGCTTCATGTTTACATATTTCACAAACTCTAGATAATAAATTGCTGTCTGTGAAACAGTGTAGAAAAAGAATACTACATAGGAGTTATTTGGACCATAACAAAAAATAAAATCTTATTCCCAGTGGATGCAAACTGGCACTGCTAAATCAGACCGCTAGGACTGATGGACAATTTGAGCACAACACATAACAAGTACGACTGCATATAAAATAGCGTACAGAAACACATAGCTCTGCCTGCTTAGATATTCAAAAGTCATTTCATGGTTGTGATAGTCTAAGATAAAATTTCTTGGACATACCTAATCATGCATGCATTAGTTATGCTTCTCAGACAAAACCAACTGAACTTCAATATAAAATGGAAAGCTAAAGCTAAAGCCCGCAGTAGCCCACAGTAGGTCCATTTTTCTCTTGTTCTTTTTCAGATCCTAATATTTCGACTTCCTCCATTCTCTAGGCTGGCTTGCTCGCTCTCTCTTTCACTTTTTCTCTCTCTCTCTCTGCCCCCTCCTTCCCTCCCTTTCTTCTTCCCTCTCTCTACTCCCCATTAACATACAGATTTCTCTAAGAAAAGTTTCTAACTACATCATATATAGGATAGTATATATATAAACATAGATATGTAAATTGATAGGTAGATTCTCTACTTAAATGTTAATATTTAAGCACCACCACCCCCATGCCCTCCAGGATGTTTGGTCTCAATGTCAGACTGCTAAAGAAGAAGTACAGTTAGCCTGTGATGGCTCCCCTGTCAATCTCAGTGGGCCTGAGCGGTCGCTGGAGCTTGCAATATCAGTTGCTAGGCAACCTGTTCATCTGCTGAGCCTGATATTTCAGTTCGGCAGCAGTAAATGTCTGTTACGTTACAGCCTTTCAGAACTACCTTCATTACATAACATCTACCATTATAATAAAGGAGTTTCAAATGTTGAGGGGTGTTTGGGTAGCAAGGAAAATCAGTACAGCTGTGGCACTAAGATAAGGTCAAATTAGACTTTCTGCATATATAAAGTATAAAATGATGACATATTTAACATTCAGTCCTTCCTGGCAGAACACTGAAAGAACATCATACCGGGGCCATTTACCTGAAGGTATCAAATCAGGTCTTGTTGTCATTCTAGAAAAGTTTCTAACTGCCACTATAATGAAGGTAGAACAGCCATGGCCGAGGGAAATGAGAAGATATAATAAATGAGGCTAGTATATCTAGCCAGGTATTTGTGCAAATGACAATTCTTGAGAACAGACTTGTATAGAACTACAGTCAAGTCTGAAAAGCAGCAGCTATGTAATTCTTTCAGACTGTCAATCTTGCTAAAACATTTTTCCTAAATAAATGTCTGAGATTCCAGGACATTCGTTGAAATTGATTTCAAATAGCTCACTCTTTATCCTTGAGTTTATTTTGGAATAATAATTATAATAAGATAGCTCAAAGCACAGTTTTGTTCACCTATCCACTCTGCGGCCAAGTTTTCCCCATGTATAAAATAGAAGTGTCCTAACTAGAATATAGGTTTGAATATAGTGACCCCAAAACCCCAAGTAACAGGTCTTAAAAGACAGAAAGTTATTTTGCTCTTACATAGCAGTTCGGTACAAAAGTCAGGGATAATCCTTTATGTTTTTTGCATTGCCACCTTCAACTTTCTTTCTCTCTCATGGTCTAAGCAGCATTCTAGCCAGTCAGAAGGCTAAAAAGAAAGGGTGCATACATTATGTTCCTTCAAGAAAACAGCAACGGGCTGCACTCACTACTTACGCCTACATCAAAATTGGACTGAGCCTGGCTAAACCCTTCTACAACGAAAACTGGGAAATATAGTTGTCAGTTGAGAGGACATGTGTCTGTCCAGCCAAAACTCAGGGTAGCTATTATCAAGGAAAAGTGAAAGAATGGATACTGGGAGACAATTATCTGCCTCTGCCATATGAAGAAACACAAGAAATCCTAAGCAGTGTTATATAGAAAAAGCAGTAAAATTATCTTAAACTATAAAAATAAAATTCCTAAGTTTTAATAATGCTCCAGAAATAGAATGGGACAGAGAATAACTCAAAAAATTGTGTTCACTCCTTCACCTTCACTTTTTTCAGAAATAGCCTGGGACCCTGAGGACCATGGGCCTAAAGAACTAAAAATTATTTGGGGTGACAGTATGTTAATTCTCTTGATTATGGTGATGGTCTGACCTGTGAATACATATATTAAAACTTAACTAATCATACACTTTAAATATGTAGTTTGTTGTGTGCCAATTATCTCACAGTAAAGTTGTAAAAAAAAGAGAAAGAGAGCATAAAATATGAATGAAAAGGCATTTAAAGAAAAGTCATAGCTTTCTCTAGGGCAAGAGCTGTCAAGGTTAAACTCAAGGATTTCAAGGTGATGCTGTCATCCATAAAGTTCTCTAGCGAAACAGTGACCCCTTGTCACAAAAATGTGACCATTTGCTAGCACAACAGTACAAAGTATATGGAATAAACCAGGAGGAGGTCTTTAGCTGGAAATAGATCACTGAAAACACTTGTGCAAAACTTGATTTGTTCAGTAATTCAAAATACATACATATTCACGATCTCTCCTGAGTCATCAACATGAGAACCTACCACATTTAGATCAGGGTCAAGGTAATTATGATAAAGTATAGGGAGTACATTCCTTATGGGGAAAAACAAAAAACAGGAGGACATCCTTTCTTTTGGAAGAGGAGTTGGAACCTCCAGGTAGCAGTCAATTGGCAAAAACAACAGTGAAGCAAATGTGCCTTATTTTTCTATTAAAGATAAATGGTAGAAGGCGGAAGAGCAGGAAAACCAAAACCTTCCTGTTTACAGCAACTCACACTGAGCAGGCATGTTTGTAAAGGTTTGAAAATTTACGGATCCATTTGCCTGTCATCTACACTCTTCCTAGTCTCAGTCATTTTTATTTTCAACTTTTCATATTCATTCATTCAAACGTTTTTGCATACTGACTTTTCATGTGCCAAACACTTTGCTAAGTGCTGGGGATAAAAAAAAAAAAGTAAAGTCAACCTCAACGAAGCTGACAGTATGGAAAAAGAGATAGGTAGAAATAAAATCTCTCTAGCTCATTTAATTCATTCATTTCTGAATTTTTGCCATGTCACTGTAAAAATATACATTTACTATGTATTTTAAGCAAGCCCAGAAGAAATAAATGGTAGAAAAGTGGCAGAAGACTGTTTTCTGTCCTAAAACCAGAATTCCTTTCTTCTGCACATTATTGGAAGGTATTTTTTTCATCTGTATTTTAGAACATCAAGTTGGGTGGTCTGGCCTCTATATATCCTTGGCATCCTCTCTCCATGCAATGGTCATATAAATAGAAGACAGATTGAAGAGTAGTGAGTCATGAATAATTTTAAAAGTAAAATAAAATAAAAGCCAAAACCTTTATATTAGAGCCAGGAGAATAGCGAGGTTTTATGTTGAGGAAAGATCCATAACAAATGTTTTATTTTACATTTAACATTGTTGTTTTCTCTGTTGTTTTGTCTTTCATCTTATATCAGGGGTGTCCAAACTGTGGCCCGCGATCCATTGTTAATTGGCCCGCAGCAAATTCCAAAAATATATTTAGTTTACTTAAATAAACCAGGTGAAGCAATACGTACTTCACTTCGAGTGAGTGGCCCAGCTGTTTGTGTATTTTACCGCATATGGCCCTTGGTGAAAACCGTTGAAAAAAGTTTGGACACCCCTGTCTTATATTAACAAACAGAACTGAAATATGATTTATTATATTGGATGACTTGTCCATAACACCAACACATCTTTTTAAAATATAAACGTATCTTTCTTTCAGAGGGGTTAAGAAATTTGTCATAAGAAAGGGGATGAGCTCAGGGTTGACATTCTTTGCTTCTTAGTCAGGTGACACATTTTGGATACATTACACTTGGCTGAAAGATGAACGAGTGGGTTTATGAAATGTGGTAGAGGCAAACTAAATATAAGAATGTCTAAATGGCAATGGTGACAACACTCTAGTTGAAAATAGTCTTACATCGGCCAGTCAATCTATAACAAGCCCACAATTTCATAATGTTAATTAGCTAAATTAATTTAGGTAGAAAAGGTGATTCATATTTTCATTTTGTGTATCTCCTTTCTTACATGTCATCAAAACTTTTCTAATCTCTTTATAAACCATCAACTACTTGAAGATTTGTGACACCTTTTTGACCTGTTGGTTGAACATTTCCTTTTCATTTTAATACTTCCCTTGAATCAACAGTACACATTAGAAACAGATTGGCTTGGCAGAGCATTCACCTAGGCTGAAGAAGAGTCTCATATCTCCACAGCACTTTCCAGATTAAATAAGGCAATTGAGATATAGATTAAAGTAGGGGTTGTGCTTTCATGCATGACGGAACTGTGATGTTCACAGGTGCTACTTCCTGTTCTTCCTAACTGAAAACATAACTGGAGTGCTCCCAACTTTCTCCAAATGATCAATGCTACTATGAGAAACTTGAGTGCCTGAGGAGAAACCATATTTTTCAAAGTCAAAGATGTCTTCACCCCCATCTATCAAAACCACATCTTCACTACTGAAATAAAGGTTTCGAGAAAGTAAAATACCAAGAAAAACCAATAACAAAAAACATCAATGCAGCAATGCCACTGCCACTTACAATTTTCCTAAAAACTTATGATGATTATTTTAATTTGAAATAAGAGCTAAATCCTACCCTTCCCATTGATCCTTGGTTACCATCCCCCAAAAACAGCTGCACATTCATTAAAAAAAAAAAAAAAAAAAAAAAAAGCAAAAACAAAAACTAATGCCTATGTTGCTAGTTTGCAAATTCTATAATCTTGACTATGTTGTATATTGATTAATGTGGAGTCTTTTTCTACAAACACGTTTTTCAAGTGTTTTGGAACCTATGTGAAAATGTTACTATGGGCTACTGTGGGACAAACTGGAGGCAAGCAGTGCAGGTGAATGTCCTTGAACCTTTATTTTAGGCTCCCCTAGGAGCTAATCTCAGCCACGGGGATTATTAACAGTCAAGAGTTTATTTGCTGATTAATGACCTTGAGCATTTTTTTTATGTCTATTGGTCATCTATATGTCCTCTTTGGAGAAATGTCTATTCAGGTCCTCCGCCCATTTTCTAATTGGATTGTTTGGTTTTTTGGGTGTTGAGTCATATGAGTTATTTCGTTTTGTTTTGTTTTGTGTAAATATTGGATATTAAACCCATATCAGATGTATTGCTGGCAAATATCTTCTCCCATTCAGTAGGATGTTTTTGTTTTATTGATGGTTTCCTTTCCTGTGAAAAAACTTTTTAGTTTGATGTAATCCCTGATTATCAGAGAAATGCAAATAAAAACCACCATGAGACACCACCTCATTCCTGTCAGAATGTCAGAATAGCTATCAATAAAGCAACAAACAACAAGTGTTGGCGATGATGTGGAGAAAAGGGAACTTCATGCACTGTTGGTGGGGTCGCAAACTGGTGCAGCCGCTATGGAAAACAGTATGGAGGGTCCTCAAAAAATTAAAAATAGAACTACCTTATGACCCAGCAATTCTACTCCTGGGTATTTATCCAGAGAAATCCAAAACACTAAAATTCAAAAAATATATACATCCCTATGTTTACTGCAGCACTATTCACAATAGCCAAGATATGGAAACAACCAAAATGCCCATCAATATACAGTTGGAAAAATAAATTGTGGTACAATTATACAACGGAGTATTATTCTGTCATAAAAAAGAATGAAACTTCACGATTTTCAACAACACACATGGACCTAGAGGATATTATGCTCAGTGAATAAGTCAGACTAAGAAGACAAATCCATATGATCTCACATATATATGGAATCTAAAGAACAGAATAAACAAGCAAATGAAACAGAAATAGACTCATAGAACAGAGAACCAACGGATGGTTGCTAGATAAGAATGGGCTTGAGAGATGGGTGAGAAAGTTGAAGTGATAAGGAAGCACAAATTGGTAGTCACAGAATAGTCACAGGGATGTGAAATGCAGTATGGGGAATACAACCGATAAGGTTGTAAAGACTATGTAGGGTATCCGATGGGCATTGGACTTATCACAGGATCACTCCATGGATTATATACATGTTTAACCACTGTGCTGCACACCTACAACTAACATAAAATAATACTGAATGTCAACTATTATGCTGTGTATACATATATACATATATAAACACATATACGTGTGTGTGTATATATGTACGTATATAAATATAAAAAGAGTGCCAAAAAATATATATGTATATGTATAAATACATATATGTGTGTGTATACATATACACACACACATATATATATAAATATAAAGAGAGTGCCAAAAAAAAATGTATACACATTTTAAGAAAGGAAAAACTGCATTAAAATTATGCTTATGGTAACCACTTTGAGCACCTCTTGTAATTGCAGAAGTCAAACGTGACTTGTATTCATCTTTTGTTATTGGTACCATGTTTCCCTGAAAATAAGACCTAGCTGGACAATCAGCTCTAATGCGTCTTTTGGAGCAAAAATTAATATGAGACCCAGTCTTACGTTATATTATATCATATAAGACCTGGTCTTATCTTATAGTAAAACAAGACTAGGTCTTATATTAATTTTTGCTCCAAAGGACGCATCAAAGCTGATTGTCCGGCTAGGTCTTATTTTCGGGGAAGCATGGCATATATTATTACAATTTTAATAGTTTTTTCCTTTCTTAAAATGTGTGTACATTTTTTTGGCACCCTCTGTATGTAGTCACAGGATGCAAACTACCGCATAGGTAATATAGTCAATGGTATTGTAATAGCTATGTATAGTGCCAGATGGGTAGTAGACTAAGTGGGGTTATCACTTTTTGAGGGGTGGAAATGTCTAATCATTATGCTGTTTTGTACACCGGAAGTTAATTTAAAAAAGAGTTTATTTACAATTTAATTACAACTTAATAGAGGACTCTTAAAGACAGTCCTTCAATTCAGAATAAACTAAAATAATAGATTTGGGTTTATGTTTTAGAAATGTTTGCTAGATATACCTCAATTAAATCACAGAGATGCTTGCTTATCTCTGGAGTATAAAAGAATATGTTACTGAAATTATATATGCCCATAGGAATAGTGTGGCCAAATAATTGCCAAGAGTATAGATTATATTTTGGCAACTTTTGTAATGCAATGTTGCTAATATCCTACACATTATCAACCCACATAAATTACTAAAAATTGTATTGCTTTGTTCAACATATAACCACTGTGTCATGAGCTGTGCATGGTATTGGGACTTCAACAGAAAACACGACAGACATGGTCTTTGAGGCCATTCTAGGAATGGTCCAAAGGATAGTAGGAAGGAGAACAGATTTCCTTGGGAAAAGTTGCTAGAAAGAGCGCTGAGCAAGCAAGACCAAAAGGAAATTTAGGTTAATTCATCAAATGAAATAAAGTTGGTAATTGTTGAATGGTTGCCCGCAGATACAGCAGGTTTCTCCCTAAAGCTTACCCATACTGTCTCTGCCCCAAATTTTCACATATGCATGTGTGAGTTCTCAAAGCACACAGACTGGTGTCTTACTCAATAGCAACACTACTGGAGAGAAATTAAGGTTAAATAATAACACATCCATAGCCGTTAACCTACTGCACCAAGATTTATCAAGCAAAAACGATTACATATTTTATTACCGGGCTACTAAAAGTGTCACTTTTATGAAGCATTACATATTATGTCATAAGGATTAGAAATTGAAAAGCCTTTATAAGTCATATCATCTTGCCCCACTCATCTGAGGTGGCCGCCTAGCGAATTTTGCAATGTGTTCAATTACCCAGCAGGGGCGCTACAGGGAGCTCTCACACAATTCCCTCTTAACTTACAGGCCCCAAGAACCAAAAATTCAAACATGTCCCTTTAGTCTTTGAAGCTGCTAAAGCAAGAAAGTGTTTTATTCCTTTTTTCTTTTTTTTGGAGAGAATATCTCCTTTCTTGTGGAACTGGGGACAAGCTGTCAAAATATCAAGGGTTCCCTGCTGACAGTTTTGTCTTGCTCTGCAACCTGGGAAAGTTAAAATTGGAGTCTCCTTTGTATCCCGAGAGTCAACTAGCTTTTTCTGAAGCTCAGGATCTTGCTAGGTGGCACAGGATGGCTGTTGAAAGACTCAGACCGTCCCAGCAGAATAGCTGCCGATCAGCAGAGTGCTGACAGGGGTTAAGGGAGCTCGAGAAGGCTGGTAGGGAGTCATGCACAGGGGCTGACTTTATGATCATGGTCCTTCCTAGCATAATTACTACTAGTACTCCTTTCACTTGTTAAGGTTTCCTAGTTTGGAAAATAAATTATATAGTTTCCTTATAAATAGAAGAAAAAAGGCTGTTGTCCTTATAGCATATGATCAGGCCTCAATATATCTGCGAAGAATGTGAATAAGTAAGCTAGTTTGGAATATTTAGTTTCCATGTTACAGAATCCTAGTTGGAGCTAAGAGAATAAGATAAACTAATGAATTCTCAGAATCTAAGGAATAGATGAACAGTCAAACTTGGAAAGGGTAGAGACAGGTGAGGACTCAGGAACACTTGAGACCAGAAAATCCCAATGGAGACCTCAGGACACTGACTCCATTTCCAACCCTGTTTTTCTGCTTATTGGCTTCATTTTTCTTTCTCTCTACCAAGGAGTTTTCTCCGCATTAAAAGGAAATATGACATTGCTGGCAGGGAAATGGGTACCTGACAGGATCCAGGTCATTCACACATACCTCTGTGATTGGGTATCTCAGTAAATCTGATTTATATGAACAACAGACTAGAGTGAGAATAAAGATGTCGTTGGTAAAAACATAGAAGTCACTCATTAGTCGAGAGAGGGGGATTTTGGTATTAGGTTGGTGCAAAAGTAATTGTGGTTTAAAAGGTTAAAAATAATTGCAAAAACCACAATTACTTTTGCACCAACCTAATACGTTGTAGGTTGTTCAGTGACCTTGTTTTTGTCCCACTGATCATGGTCTTAGAGTGACTTTGTCTGATGCTGATGTTCTCTGAGATGGTTTATATCCAATAAGAGAACAACATGACCTAGCTGTGATAAACCGACCAGGTAGTAATAAGCGAAGCCTGGCTGGAAGCATTTCTGGATAAGAACAGGATTGGGATGGAAAGAACAGAAAAGTACCAAGATACAAATGAACAATGTGTCCAATAATTGTTCAAAGGTGAGGAAAGGATTACTGAATGCATCATGGGTCCAGCTAAGATCAGGCCATATAAATTGGTGGTAGAACTGGTTGTGTCCTGACTCTAAGTGATGATGATACAGACATTATCACAACACTGTTCTAGATTATGGCAATTTATCCATAGGTTTAAAATTAAAATATTGATATTCTAATATTGTAAATATTTAGACAAGATTGAGTCATTTTATTGTTTCTTCTGAAACTGTACCTGAAGCATTACATTTTAGGAACAAATCTGCTATTCCTTTTTGGTCCCAGTGTGCCAAAAATCTTATGCTATAATTTCCATGTTTTAATCTATGAGATTTTAATCTGATCTTACAGATTTAATGATATTGAGAGAATTGTATAAATGTTCAAATATATAAATACCCAAATTCCAAATAATTTCATATTAATCTATCATATAAGTTTATATAATTAAGTGTTGTTCAGTGTCCTCAAACATGAACTCTAAGCTAGGAAAGAAGAAATAGGTGAATATTATAACATGATTTGACATGGATCCATTTAATTACCATTAAGTTAGACTTCCTATATCCTTTATCAAATTACCACTACACTTACGTTAATACACATTGGGAGACATGTTAAGTCAAGCAGATTTTCTGCCTTGCTAATGGCTAGAGAAATATTCAGAAATATTCTTAAATCACAGATTAATTTGATTTGTTGACTTTCTTTTCCACCTCTAAACCAGAATATAGATGTTGCACAGTAATTGATATTATTCAAATCTAAACATCCGGTTTATTACTGAAAATTCAGCCCAATAGAGATTTTAAAACTTACTCTACTCCATACATTCTAAGCTTTGAATCCTGTTTTGCTTTTTAAATTTCTAAATCTGGTAAGTGGATACTCCTGAGCAGACATGGAGCTTTCAAAATTTGAAAATTTGAACAAAATGCTTCGACTTTGAAAAGTTCCAAATTTTCTCAATAATCCAAAGAGTTTTATTAATTTATGTCTTGAAATACTGAACCTACCTACCTAACATCAAAGAATAAGGCAGTCCTCTTATAATTTTAGAGTAACATTTTCTATTGTGTCTCATAATAGAATTGATCATTAAATAAAGTAATAATGACAAATTGCCACAGGGAAAAGAGAAAATGCTTTGGTGAATGAAGAAAAAAATATTAAAAGTCAGTTACAATTTCAAATTGTGCTTATCAGAAATCTATGAAGTCCCAAACGAAAACGTAGTGTGACTAATATTTCCTAGAGAAGGCTGTAAGACCTCATCTGAAGACCACGGGTTTGGTGAGTTTTGCTTTATTTCATATGGACCCCAGGGCACAACCAAATTAAAGGATTAAGATATCTTCTATCTTGACTTAGCCTCTAGAAAAAATAATTTCGCCACATGGCTGACATCTATGGCAATCTCGTAAATTTAAGACTCTTGTCACCTTTCCTTGCAGTTTTCTTCCTTAAAATTATTTCTTCCCTTAATTTTAGGTCAGTGTCAATTTAAGCTAACTAGATTAAATTCATTGGAGTCTGAGAGGGGTAATTTTAATTAGCTGTTCCAAGGAAAGGAGCTATGGCTGTGTGGAGATTTCTGCATGACTCACTTGGGTCACTGTCTCAATGCACCGCAGCCTGAGATGTAGAAATAATTGTCCTGCTTTCGGAGCAATGCTTTAAAAAATTACTCACATTAGTTCAGTAGAATATTGCCTTCAAGGGCATAGATGTATTAAAAAAATGGGACTTAGGGAAGGAGAGGCTTTGTTTGAAAGGGTTATTGCAAGAGGAGGGAAGGGGACTATGGCAATGCGTGTGAGGGGGGTGCTAACTGTAGGATCTGCAAGCCTCTCAAAGTTAAGCAGAAAGGGGAATTTCTTTTATAGGATGAATAAAGAAGGCTAGAGGGAGCTTGATGTAGGGAAGTGGGACCAAGGTAAAGAAGCAGTGGAGGTGGCAGTGTAAACCACACAAGAAATTCACTTCTTTAGCATGCATTCTGCATTAACCCAAGCTCGCTTTGTTTAGCCTGATAGAACTATAACTCACCTGCATTCTTTTCCCAGATCCTCCTACCTGTACATATAGTAGTGTATGTCCACTCCTTTCAATCATTAAGCCCTTAGGACTTTAGGTTCTGGTCAGCACCAAACTCACTTGAGAATAAAGCTTCAGGTCTATTACCCATGAGCAAGATACACTAACCAAACGTCAAACAAGAATAAGGTTTCAGTCAAAGACAACACCTTGTCCTCAGTTATGTTTCAGCTGCAGCCCCAGGGACCGCATCCCCTAGCAACCAGACAGAATAATGCCATGACTGACACCAGTAACTAAAGCCATGATCAATTGCTCCCTACCTTGGCTCTGACCAATTCCCAGTAGAGCCCACCACCCCAATTCCCATAATAACCATGATTAATGATTTTTTCCCCTATGTAACCTAGTCACTAGAGGTCATCAGGGTACTAGGCTTTTGAGAGCAATAGCTCACCTGTGTCTCTGGGTTTGGTGCCAGCTCCTTAAATGAACCCTTACTTTCTTTGCTGCAAACCCTGCTCATATCTTATTTTGGATTCAGTGCATACAGGTAAGCAGACCCTTTGAGTCTATACAGTAACAGCAATAAGAGGACAGTAGATCAGAGAATGTTTTACCCTGTGGTCAGCCTATTCTCAGGAGGGGCTATTAAGGAGGGGGTGCCTGCTGACTGAAGCTGAAAGTGGCCAAAATTAAGGAGCCTGGAGGAAGGAGAGAAGATTAACTAAAGTTTGATCAAGTCAGATTAATGGGCATTTTGCTCCAATTGATTAACGGGGACAAGCCAATTTAGCTAATTACTTATGAGGCAATGAGTAGGAATTTGGAGTAAACTAAGGAGGTATCCCCAAGCCTTACCTAGGTCATATAGGAAAGGGTTTTTTTTTTTTGCTTTTTTTTGGTTGTTTTTTGGTTTTGGTTTTGTAAAAAGCTCTTTTGCAAATATAAGAGAGGATTTCTTAAGCAAAACTATTTTCTAAGATCCCAGGGTTTGGTTCAAGTTCGGTGTACAAATGTAGCAATCAGGGTTTTTGCTCTTCTTCTATGAGATTGAACAATTAAGTTCGTGAACTCATCCTAGAAAAAGTGCTACATACCTCATTGCTGAATATCACTATAGTCACCTTCAAAGTACTCCCCTTGGGAAGCTATGCACTGATGCCAGCTCCTAGTCCACCCTTCAAAGCAATTTTGGAACTCTTTTTCTGGAATGGCCATCAGAGCTGTTATCGTATTACCCTTGATGTCCTGAATGTCATCAAAATGTCTTCCTTTCAATATTTCCTTTATCTTCGAGTAAAGAGAAAAGTCATTGAGGGCTAGATCAGGTGAATAGGGAGGGTGTTCCAATACAGTTGTTGCTTACTGGCTCAAAACACCTTCACAGACAGTGCCATGTGAGCTGGTACATTGTCGTGATGCAAGAGCCATGAATTGTTGGTGAAATGTTCAGGTCGTCTAACTTTGTCATGCATGCAGCCTTTTCATCATTTCCAAATAGCAAACTTGGTTAAGTGTTTGTCCAGTTGGTACAAATTCATAATGAATAATCCCTGTGATATCAAAAAAGGTTAGCAACATCATTGCTACAAGTTCGCGAGCGTAACTGTCAGACCTCGTATGTGAGGCAACAAAAATTTCCCAGAAGCTTCTCCTGTTTTGTAATAGGCAGAATTCTAAGATGGCTGGTAAGATGTCCTGCCTGTTGGTGTACATACTCCATATAATTCCCTTCCCTTGAGAATGGGCAGGACTGTCAATATTATGGGACATCATACCCATGATTATGTTACTTTACATGTAAAGTAATGTAAGAGAGAGTAACAGAGATTTTTGCAGATGTAGATAAGCTCCGTTATCAACCTTTTTCCTCCAGCAGAAAGAACGCAGGAAAACTTTCCATCCATTATATTTTAACATAAATCTACACCAAAGCAGATTCTAAGCAATGCAATATAAGTACTTATCTAGTGCTTTAGGAGATAAAATTGCAACTAGATAGTTGAAAATAGATGAACTCTTTGCTTCACCCTAGCAGTGAAGGGTCCTACTCTGAATTGCCATGGGGCCTTTTGGATCACTGAACCTCATTTTAAAAATGAGTATGTTTAAGTTCTTGAGTTACAAAACTGAGAAGTAAAAGGAGCTACTTGAGTGGGGCACTGCTGGTTGACTGTGCGTTCTTTAAAATCTCTTCTCCAGTTGTGTGTCTCTAGGAAAATGCTGAACTTCTCTGTGCCTCCTTTCCCTTGTCTGCAAAGAACAATGATACTATCCTTTTTTGAAGTTATAAGAAATAAATGAAGTATTCTATTTCTACATATGTATATTGCTTAACTAGCAGAATAACTCCTAGTTGTAATTATACAAAGCAGCACTATTAAGAAGTGATAAAGGACTTTACATTTATTTTTGTGATTTCCATTAAATTTGTTCCCTTCATTTGAATGTGACCTTTAAATTTTGTGATGTTTTGTTACTGTTTTTGCTAGTGGTGGTGTTGGCTCTTTTGATTGGTTATTTTTGGATTTTGTTTTATTTTTTTGCTTTCATTTTTGTTTATTTTAATTCCAGTAGAGGTATAAAGAAAAAGATTTTAGAGAGTTTGCTTTTCAAACCATTTCACTCACAAAATGCTAAGTTTTATTCAAGAAAAAAGAGGGCACCCGTTGTTTAGAAGCAATAATGGAACAACAGAAAATTTGTGAGGTTGCTTAGGAGATTTATATTCTGAGGTTAAAAAACAGAACAAGTCTTAGAACAGAATAGATTTGAGTGCATTTGAATACTTTGGCTGTTAGAGCAAAGAAAACATAATTGCTCTTGTAACTCTGATTTGACTGACTTAAGAGTACAAAGGTTAAAAAAAAAAAAAAAAAAAGTAAAATTGAAGAAATATTTTTTCCACAGAAGACCAGAAAAAAATTTACTTTTAATTTCTATTCAGTTTGCTAATAATGCTGCTCTATTTTTCCTAGGGAGTAGTAACCTAGGGAAGCCTTCTCCAGTGAATTTGTGAGTTCCAATTTGGTTTTCATTGGTTACATTTGCTTTGTTGTTCAATTTAAAAAGCTGTCTGTCTCATTTTCCAAATAAATGTAGGAGCAATTAATTGTACAAATGTTAAAGTCCACAAAATTTTTTTGGATTTTGTATTTGGTGTTAAATAACCAACTAGTTCTTGCTTCACTACCAAAAGTCTAGGAAATTCCTCTTATTGAAAGATCAATCTATGGTCCTAAAATAGGCACTAAAATCCATTTATCACTGACAGACTCTCAATTAATCAGAAAATTAAACAATTTAATGTAAAAGAGAGTCTAGAGATTAAAAATGACCAGCATCCTTCCTATATGTTCTTTGGATATCCAAATATATGAGGAAAAACAAACTAGGAAACAAGCAAACAAACCAGGGGGTCATTTTTAAAAGGAGGAAGGAAAGAAGGAACTATTATTCCTTGGGAATTTTCTTATTTTCGTTATGCAGCACTGTTGCTCCTCCTAATTAAACACAATCCTTTCAGGGTTTAACCTAAGAGAACACTCATGACATCATATTGCCTATTTGCATTTAGGATGAATCTACAGGTATATACTACAGATGTGATTAGAAAAAGGGAGTCCAATATTACTTCACAACCAATGGAAATACTTAACGGGTTTTGTTGTGAAAGCCCATTAGAGAGAGAGAGAGAGAGAGAGAGAGAGAGAGTGTGTGTGTGTGTGGCATTATGTATGATAGTCTTGCCACAAAGGCTCTAATCCAGGCATTTCATTCCAGCATTTTCTTGCTACAGATGACACATGGATATAGGCAGGCAGAGTAATTTATTGGGGATGACAAAACCCTGATTCACAACTTATAATGCCCAAGTTTATTGTCTATGCAGGCATCTTTAATCATTATTATACAATTTCAAAGCACTTTATAATTGAGCTTCAGATTAAAGTCCTTGTGAAAATGATTCATCATCTTGCTGAACTAGATTTCTTTTTTGTTTTTCCTTTCTTTCCTTTTTTCCTCACTACAGTTTTTCAGTTTCTACCTACCTATATTTTATTACATTCCCCATGGCTATAAACTAAGGCTCCAAGTTCATTTTTCAGCTGTTCCATTAATTTGATGTTTACTCCTTATTCAGATTCCCTAATAAAAATGCTAATTATGATATCTAATAACGACTATGGAGGCACTTCACCAGCTCTTTCCTCCCTCCAACTGGACCTAGTCAACATTTATCATCAGGATTTGGTTTGCCAGCCAGATTGCAATATTCCCAACTGCTCTCCTTCAAGCCTGCTAATCCCAATGTGGGAAATAAATCCCATTCACAAGAAACTCTATCAATTATTCTAGTGAACCTCAGGTGCACAGCCACATTCTGTTTATTTACCAATGTAACACCATTGGGAAAGAATAAAAACTGAAGACGAAATCGAATTTATTCTTACCTGTTCTCATGACCACTTTAGTTACTGCTCCTACATGTACATAATTCTCTATAATCATCTCTTCCTAATATTAAGTTCACATGCTTATCTATCTTTCACAAAGCTGCAAATAGCAATTCTATGCTGCATACAATTCTTGCCATTTGAATTTGCAAAATAGATTTGCAAAATGTGTTAAAACATGGATCTGATCTCTTGACTCTATTTTAATATTCTTGAGCATTCTTGTTATTTTCCTAAAAGCTATTTTGACAAATTCTTTCATACTCTAAAATAATTTTTTTAAATGTTTTTGCTTGTTGATTTAATGAGTGCAACTCACTTACTTTTAAAAAGTCTTTATGCTCACTCCAAAATCTTTGTTTGATTTATTAGAAACTTTTCTTCTTTTAATTTTTACTTTAGTCATTCCGATATTATGTTATCCATTTAAGTTTTACAAATTTTTGCATGATATTTAGACCCTAATAAAGAATTTACTGTGCCACAGAGGAAAGATAAGCTATGGAAGAAAATTTTAATGCCATTAGTTTACTTAAATAATGAGGGCCCCCTGTGGAAAATTCTTGCCTTGCTGAAATCAGAATATCTCTGTTTTTCTTATAATGTTCAGAAATGCTCCGCCATTTTTGCCAGCTTTCCTTATTTCCTTCTCATTGCTCAGAGACAAATGACTCCTCTATCCCTACAAATCTGCCCATAGATCCACTCTGAGTGATAGTTTTGGACCACATCAGCTAGACTCCACGTGTACGTCAGCTCCACTCATACCACTGAGTCTTTTTGATCATGCTGCCTTCAAAATGATTTGTTATTTAACTCACAGCTACAAATAAAATAATTCAGAAGAGTTAAGCAACCAGAAGTAGCTATGATTTTCCCCACAGAACTTTGTCTCCTCTTAAGTTTTGAGGACTTAATTCTGATCCAGTACCAGCCAATCTTAGATTGCAAGAACTCGTTACCACAGCTTTGTTGAATAGCAGCAGTCCCCCAACAAAACCCAGTTCAAATTTCAGTTACCACATTATAATGACTGCGAAGAACTGCATAAAGTACAAACTTGCGGCTAGCAACTCAGTCCACACCATCACCAAATAACAAATGTGTTTCATGATCAGTGACCAATCACACCACTTCTTTCAAAGGCTGTCAGTGATTGGTCACTGCGTATCTCCATTTAGTTCACACAGAAGAAAGCATGTACTTCTTATGTTGCCTCCTGGTCTCTCGGTTATAAATCCATGTGACTTATTACAAAATAAATCCATGACTTATTACAAAAATGGATAGTTGATGAGGAAATCGGCCAACAGAGAGGAAAGTAAAGAGACCAAAAAAGAAAAGAGACCCAAAGTGATAATACAGGGAGAGATATTTGAATGGACCTCAAATGGAGGTATAACTGACTGTGAAAAAGTTGGCACTACCACCATTGGGGAGGCTCTAGATATGCTGCCAGAAAACAGTGAAGGTGAAGCCATTAACATATATGAAGAAAGCTGTTGTGAGGAAATGGATGACAATGTCCCAGAGAAAGCGATTCTAGCAAAAACTTCACAACATTGAAAGGGAAAAGGATAAAATGCAAGCTTAGCAGTATGACAATTGGCCAAACCATGGGAAGATGCTTAGTTCATATCATAAATTATGTGACCACAATAAGGCAATCACCATTCAAACTACCTTTGATAAGTTTTTAAATATAAATAAATGAAACACTTTAATTTTTAAATGTTTCTAATATTTTAAGTACCAGTGTGTTAACTATTAGCTTTGGTATTTAAAAACATTTCCCTCTATACTTCAAACCAAAAGTAAGAGCGTTGTTAATGTTTGGACAACAATATCTAATGGTCAGAGAATAATCATGCTATTTTCCCATTTATTAAGATCACTATGCATGATTTCAGCTTCCTAGCCATTTAATGTTCCTGCACTACTGTACGAAGCAAGGAATACCTATAATAATAATTAAAAACAAAAAAATTTAACCCAATAGCTCAAAGGGACCTGTGGCTTTCCACTAGAGATTTCTTTTCAAACTGGGGAGTAAATAAAGGTTTAATCCTTCATTGGAACTTGATTACACTGTCCTTATGGATAATTAATTTTTCGGTGTACTATAGTATATCCCTAGTTTAATTCCCTACATTTTTTCCCAAGAAGCTTAATCTAAATGCTATGCAGGTTCTGATCTTCTTCCTTCCTGTACAGAACTCAAGTAGCTTACACTTCTGGTAGCAAAGTTGTATATTGTTCTCATATGAGTGCAGATGTCTACATCACCCAGGAAACCAAAGATGAGATTCTAAAAGGAGCTCTCGAGGGCTTACAATTGACTGAGTTCCACTGGACGCCAGTGCTGAATTATGCCAAGGGAGCTCTGTGTACACAGGTTTGAGCCTAACCACGGCTGTGGAAAGACTGGAAGAGCTTTAGTCGACTTCAGGGAATAAAAGAGCTCAGAGGGAGTTCACGGAATCTTTTTCTCAAATTTGCAGATTGTCTAAATTAAACTTGCCACTCAGAGTATGAACACAGATTGTCTCTTGTTTATTCAGACTCATAATGGCCCCAAAGAGCAACTGATTGCCAAAGGGACAGAGTGACTAGAACAGAACAAGAAGTTCCTATCCTATAATACTTTCTATTCCAAAGAATGTTATTCGGAACCCTAAGTCCATTTCCTCCTCCTGTCAGCTTTTACATTGTGGATGTGCCAGCCCACAAAAACGTATTTAACCCAAAATGTAGCTCAACTATAGTGTTAATTGTTATATGGCAGTAACCCTTCATATTTCTACAGATTATTTATTCAACAAGCTCACACACAACCGGGAATGTAGACAAAACACAGGAGAGGAATAAAACGTCTATGGAAACTGTCTTTAACTTGCATTATTTTGACTAGAAAACCCAGACACACAATAAAAAATGTCACTTGGAATTCTAATGTCCATGGATAACTATAGTTACTATTTTGATGCATATTATCTGAGACTTGTATCTATACAAACATATACATGTGTATGAACGTGTGTAATTGTTAATTTTTTTTAAAAGTGTGATTATATTGTTTTGCAACTTGCTTTTCTTCGTAACGTATTACAGGTTTCATAGCAAGAAATATATATCTACATTATGATTGTTAATGGCTTTACTCATAAAAGTGAAAAATAACTTAGCAACCAACCTTTATTTTAGGTGTTTAGACTATTTTCATTTTTTTGAATTATAAATACACATATGTATATCATTCAATATCTATCTTCACTTTTATTTTCCTGGGGATACATTTCTAGAATGAAAATGTTAAGTTAAAGAGAATGCCGCATTTAATGGTTTTCATATATACTTTCACAAAAATGCCTTCTAGAAAAGTTGTACTATCTTGCATTCCAACTGCATTGTATGTTTGTCCAGTTCCCAACATTGCTGTCAACAAATTTTGTAAACTTGATAAACTTGTTAATTTGATAGGCAAATATAAATATATATATATATATACACACACACACACACACACACATATATACATATACATATATATGTATACAAACATATATATATATATATATATATATATATATATATATATTTATATGTTTATATGTTTATATGTTTATCTGACTGGATATTTGAAGAACTTCCCCTTTAGTTTTGATATTCAATTTACTGGAATATGTCTCTCTTCATTTATTTTGCTTGATACTTTAAGGACCCCTTATTATGAAAACAAGTCTTTCTTTTAAATCCCAGAAATAATACCATATATGTATATTATTTATATATATGTGTATATATATGTGTATATATATATATACACATATGGTATTATATATATTTTAATGGATATATATATAGATATCTATATCTATATCTATCTATCTATCTATCTATCTATCTATATATATATATATATATATATATATGTCTTATTGGTTTGTTTGGGTTTTTTTCCTTCATTTGTGGTAGTGTTTCCCAAAATATCCACACCATTAAAATTACTACATGTTCTTATTTTAAAAAACAGATAAACCTAAGTCCAATCCCCAACATATGGAACCAGCGTCCCTAGGGAGGGCGTGCAGAACACAGCATCTTAAATGAGTCCGTATGGCTATTACATGCATGAACATTTGGGAAGTATTTTAATGTATTGCTTATTAAACCTATATTTAGTTTTCTGACTCTATCTTTCATGTCATTTATACCTTATTCTTCTTATTTTCCCCTCAATGTTCTGATAGTTTCTTGAACTGCTCTTCTTATTCACTGATCGTGTTTTCTGTGCTACTAACCTATTCAATGAATCGATTGTTTTTTCAAATTCAGTCATCATGAGTTACCTGAAATAAAGCTCTCAAGTTTATAATTCTTCTGTTTATATAAATACTATATTGCATTGAATATTTTTTAAGTAGATATACATTTTTTAAACTTTGTCATTTTTCTTAAAGCAGTTCCCCAGGGACATTTTGTCTGACTTGTCTTCTTTCTTTGAACTATCAAATCATGTCACATATAGGAAAATTTTGTTGTATTTACAAATCCATAGAGAAGTGGACTTCTCCACTGTTGGAGCTGATATGTGTATGTGTTTACACAGACAAAAGGGGGAAGAGAAATACTGATATTTTCTATAGATTTTGCCTGCATTGTATTTGTAGCAATTACTCAGTGAAACAACTAGAAAGGCACTCACACTTTACTTAGCTTCACTTGAAATGGATTCTTTGAGAAGGAAGCCTGCACCCCCCAGAGAGCTTAGAGATGCTCAACAAATATTATCAATAAAAACTTTTTTTTCCACAATTATCCTTTGTTGGGGATCGAAGGAAATGGGCAGGAGCAAAGCTTCTCAGTCCCTCTCTGCCTCTCTCCCTCTCTCCATATATATATATATATATATATATATATATATATATATATATATATATATATAATATATATATATATATATACATACACACACACACACACACACACACATATATATGTTATTCTTGAAACACATGAAAGTATTATTTATTTAAAAAATGAATAAAGTTAATGTAAAACCATATAAAACATTTAAAGGAATGAGGTAGGAGAATGGGGCAGCCCCAGGGAAAGTATTTTATTTTTTAAAAACAATAAAAATTATTTTTTAACAATGAAACTGGAAGGACCTCCATTCTAGTTTTAGATTTTTGAACTGAAAATTCTCTTTTAAATACATGTTTCTGAACGTTCCTTTGGGATTTTCTCTAATGTCTAAGCTCTTTATTAAAGTATAAACTATGTCTACTGGTACTTGCACTACTGTATTAAGAAACCATTAAAAGCAACAAGTCTAGGCAAAGGAAAATCATAGAACTTGATCAATACATTTAGAACATAACAAGTGTACCAATTTTTGGCCCAATGTTTCCTAAAGAAAGACTTTTCATATACATATGCTTTATTATCACCCATGCCACGTTTCTCGCATCATGATGGAATTTTCAAATAGTCACATACATTCGTCTTAAAAAAACAACCTTTCCCAGATGCTAGAGTGAAATACTGAGATGTAAAGTCCTATCCCGGTTCCAAACTGTATAAATTAAAGGAATATTGATCTTAAAATACTAGTACAGTAAATAATTGAAGCTTTAGCCTGCACGGCCACTGGCATTGTTAGACGTTTTGTCTTCATAATGCTCTCCCAAGCAAGCACTTAAAAGAGTCAAGCCCATTAGCTCTTTAAAGAGATCAACTTTGTCAACTTATTGACAGATTTCTTTAAGCACAGATCTCTTTCTTGAGTCTGATTACGTGCTCTGGCATAGTGATGACAGAATGCATATTATCTGAATACTCATTTAAAGTAGCTATAAACATCTGCCTACAAGATGAATGAGGTGCAAAAATGGCACAGTTTTCTTACTGTCTCATTTTTCTGCTATGCACACTAGTCTAAAGTTAAAAAACAGTATTCATTGGAGAAAGGGCAGCACATGAATTCATTGGTATTGCTCTATTACCAACGTCAACACTTTTCTTCATTGACAAACAAATTGAAAACAGTCCTCATTTTATAAAAGACTCTTTCAGAAAATAATACCTTAAACAAAAGGATTGGAACATGGGTACTAGGATTCTGTAGGAAAAAAATAGTTATATCTGCTCTTTGTAAAGATGTTTGCACATTTAAGTTGAAATCACTCAGCAAAAATAATAGGAGTATATTGATGAATACAAGGTGTGAACATTATTCACTTTACTTAGCACAAAACAAAAATAGTTCTTTGGATGATAGAAGCTTTCTCAAGATGATCTTTTTTTAGTAAGAGCATAGGGCTGGAAATCAGGAGGCCAAAACCAACCACCCAACAGGGTATCTGGCACACAGCAACTTAATAAGTCTTCATTGAATCCAAAGCAGAATCGAGTTCTGAATCTGTCACTCACCACTTTGTGAACTTGGACATTTTGCTCTGTATCACCCAACTTTCTCAGCTAATATAGAGGTATATGCCTCACAGAATAACATGTTACCATATACATAAACATTTGAAAGAACATATATCACAATGTTTTACTATGCTGCACTTAGAAATTACTGTCTTATTTTGAGATATCGAAACCATGCTGGAACAAGTCCAACATTCAGCTGTTTGCTTAAATTTACAAGCTTGTGTGGACACAACATTAACATAATTGACACAATTCCACCATTTGGCATTATGTAGATGGCCTAAAAACAAGCTGAATTCTGCAATTTTCTGTTTATCCCAACAATCTCAAATTCCAGGCAACAAAGGGCTTTCACATGCTGGATCAGCCTCCAGCACCTGAGCAGAATATCAGAAGTAGGACAGGAGCAAGTGTTTCTGCTGGGTTCAGCTGTCCAAGGGATGCATCCTCTGCCTCCCATACACACAAAGCTGGGTCTCCCCTCTTTATGTAGTGCTCCCTCATGGTTTGCCTTCATTTTCAGAGTGTTTTTCCAGATCGCACTGTAATCACTCCATATCCTGAGCTCCAGTTTAGTTCACGGGGGCCTTGATGCCCTGCATAGTTCAAATTTAGATTCCGTTTTCTCTGCTCACCTCCTGCTACTCTCCAGGCATTGGCTGGAGACCTGATTCAGCCTGACCTAACCTTCTGAGCTCTACAACATCACCACCTGCCAGACTATATTCATTAATGGATCCAATAATCATCTCAAACTCACTTTCAGCTGCTGGCCTTGCATCCTAGTTCACTGACAAAATTGAAGCAATAAGAAGGGAACTTTCAGATCCCTCTCTGCATGTTCTGACTTTTTGCCTGTTACTAGAGTTGAACTCTCCTCACCTACATCCATCTAGAACCAGGCCACCCTCGTGAACACTGGATTCCATCCCTTCCTTCTTATTTAAGGACCTCATTCTGGCAATTTTCTTCCATCTCTCCTACATCAACACTTTTGCTTTGCTAGCTTATTAGCATATAAATGTAGTTATTTCTGCCATATTAAAATATATATTTATATATATATAATTTCCTTTCTCTATCTGGTGCCAAGTAGCACTACATTGCTTTGCTTTCGCAGAACAAAATTCCTTGAAAGCATGTTCTACCCTGTGACCAATTGCCCTCTTTCCATTCTCAAACACATTCCAATGTCTTTTATGTCCAACTTTACCAAAACTGCTCTTACTTAGGTCTGCTATAACATCCACATCACCAATTGTCATTTCTCAACCCTCATCCTTCTTGGCCAATGGGCAGTTTGAAACATGGGTGAGTATTTCTCCTCCCTGATACACTTGGCAAGTTTAATCTTCCAGTAGAAGAGTCATCTGGGATGAGAAAAATCCAGGAACTCTCTTGGCGTTGCCTTGAAAGTATATCCAGGATCTGACCATACCCACCATTGTCATCGCTAATACCCAGCTGGAACCACCATCCCCTCCCTTCTGCATTATTGTGATCACCTCCTAACTGGCCTTCCTCTTTCCACCCTTGCCACATCACAATTTCAACATATCAGCCAAAGCAGTCTTTTAAAAATGTAAATCAGATGAAGCCTCTCTTCAAAATCTTCCAATCTCGCTCAAAATGGTTTCCAATGTCGCTCAAAATAAAAGCAAAGGCTTTAAAATTACTCACAAGGACCTGTAGGATGTGATCGCCAGTTCTCCCTCCTGAGACGCTCTCCTAGTTCGTTCTGTTCTAGCACACAGGTCTTCTTGTTTTTCTCATACTGCCAATGGGGAGAAAGGTAGAGGAAATTAATCATAATTTATTCTGCATCAATGCAAGAGAATAGAGACACTACCTTTTGGGTACAAAAATCAATAAAATAGAACCTATATCAAAAACAATAACATTAATTATACATGATAATTTGAATTGACTAACAGATACAGATCTCATATGAACTATACAAGCAGAATGCTAGACTTAATAGGTTCTTTATAAATATATACACTGTCGCACTGTTACCATTTACAGAAGTGACATATAAAATTTCAATTTTAAAACCTCAGAATTTTAAGAACCTTCTCTGGTGAAATTTTTTCATGTGCTTTCTTCTAGTGTGAAACGAAGAGATTCATAATGACTGGCTCAATGCCACATGCACAGCCATAGATAAATTCCAAGAACTTGGTATCTCTATTCATAAAATTACTTTATTTCTGCTCTAAATTAAAAGATTGTATTTGTTCTAAATATAGTACAAGGATATATATTAAATGAAAATAGGCAACATTTATTAGTCATTTTCTTATGGCAATTTTATAGCTTAATAATTCTAGGATCTAACGGTAACATCAAAGTACTAACTCTATATTACTTCCTGCTATTGCTGCATTTCTTCCACACCATCACATTTGCCTTTCCGGATCTCATTCAATCACTGATGGAACTGACAACCAAACTCAAAAATGTTTTACTACTGGATTATTTCCAGGATTTTTGTGGCACTTTCCTTGGAAATAGGTTTGCTCTAATATTTCCTGTATATTCTAGACCATCATCCTTCACAATGTTCTACCTCAAATTTATTTTAAACATCTGCTTTCCTGGGACCAACAAAAATAATACAATCCCTTCATTGTTTTGCATGAGATAGGATAGCAGCCTCTTTTGCTGTAGTTTCTTCCAAAGCTATTTTATTTTGTAATTTTTATAGCTTCCTACCCACAGTTCATTAAATGAATCCATATTGGTGTTGATAATGGGGAAACTGAAGATTGATTTGATGGCTTCATTTAAAAAAGAGAGCACCCAAATAAAAATGATCAATTCTTAATCTCAAGAGTGACTTCAGTCTAACAAGTAAAGCTCCAAGGAGTTTTTTCTACTCTTTCACCTGGTAACAACAGCTTCTGATGATTATTAAAGGAAGCAATTGACAAATATTTACTATGCACTTACTAAAAGAATATTTTGGATAATAAGAGATGCAAATAGCAATAATTTTGTTATAAATTATAAATATATAAAATACAACATTTCACCTTAATATTTATGTTAATTAGCAGCAACTAGGGGATAGGGATCAATGTTTCTGCCTTTGAAGGATCTGAAAGGTGTAAATCTGGAAGAAGAGGATTCCAAGTTAAGGAAATGTGGTGACCAGGGACTTAGATATCTGAAAGTTAAGGTGAAAGTAAGCACCTGTTCAGGGGTAAGCAGAGAGGCCACTTTTGACTAAAACTCTGCTTGAGATAGCAGTTAAAACAAATCAGAACTGGAAATTCCACTTAAATTCAGATCTAAGAGTGGCCTGAGTGAAAAACTAAGGAATACAGACATCTTATTATATTTAGATACATTATAAAATAGGGTCATAAACCGGTGGTCTATAGGCCTTAACAGAAGCAAATGTTTCCCACTTTTACCCCACCTGAAGGCATTTGGGTTTGCAAATCCTGCTCTGAATGGAGAAGAATCACAGAAAGAATTTTAGTAAAATAAAATAAATAGGGTCATAAACCGGTGGTCTATAGGCCTTAAAAGAAGCAAATGTTTCCCACTTTTACCTCACTTGAAGGCATTTGGGTTTGCAAATCCTGCTCTGAATGGAGAAGAATCACAGAAAGAATTTTAGTAAAAGAATAGCTTACAGAATATAGTAGTTTCAGAAGAGGAGTCTGGCTATGGTGTTCCATAAGATCTGGAAAGTAGATAAGCTGGAGTGAAGAAAATCTACTAGGAGATGACAACAGAAATTTAAGATGAAATGATCAAGTCCTGAACGAGCATGGTGATATAACAGAGAAAAGAGGAATTCCTGAGGGCATTCAATAATTTATTTACTTCCAAAATATTTATGGAATACATCTAAAATGGTGGGCAAGAATTCTTTGCCCTCATGTAGTTTATAATTTATTGTAGGTGACAGACTGTGTAATCAAAAAACAACATAAATGAATACAAGATTGAAAATATTATTAAATATTTTGAAGGGTAAAACATGCTTATAATTGGGGGCTCTGACTGACCAATATTAGTGAAGGAAATTTCAAGTAACAGTTGATCTCTGAAGTATCAGTTGGAATTAATCAGATACAGAGGGAAGGTGAAAGCGTTCTAGGCAGGAGATAGAGCAAATGAAAAACAGCTGTGGTGGAAAGAGCATAGCAAGTACAGGCATACCTTGTTTTATTGCATTTTGCTTTATTGCACTTCACAGATGTTGCATTAATTTTTTACAAATTGAAGGCAAGACCCTCCACCAGCAAAAAGATTATGATTTGCTTTATTGTGGTGGTCCGGAACCAAACCCACAATACCTCTGAGGTATGACACTGAGAGAAGGTCAGTGTGAATGCAGAGAGAGGAGAAAGAGGGCACACGTGAAGATGCAAGACCATGCAGGGTCTCATTAAGGGGATTGTTTCTTACCCTAAGAAAAACTGGAAGATTATTTGAAGATTGTACACAGCTGGGTCATAAGATAAGCTTTGCATTTTAGAAGAACATGCTGGCTGTAGCAAGGTGAAATGAATTGCAGGAAGGTAGGCAGAAGGGTTCAAACCTTAAGATTACTGGTAATTCTAAACAGAGACAACATGTGGGTGGGATAAGATATTTAGCACTTTCTAAAATATATTTCATGAAACACAAATGCAAACTGTCCTAAGGGCAAAGTGTCCCATGATTCAATAATGTAAGGAAATGCTGTGTATTCTTTTCCCCCTTAGAAATCCTCAGTGAATGTAACATATTAAAGACTAATGTTCTGAAAGAACACAGCTAGAATAAAAAGGAAAGCATGTTTTTGTGAAACCCAGAATGTCATGACTGTATCTAACCTGGAAACTTATTGCACACAGAATACCTCTGGTGAAATACAGATATAGACTGTTGTCTTACAGACGCAGAACTGGATTTTAGTAGATGGTTCTGCCTAACTTTTCGTGTTGCTATTGCCGCGAAATATTTTGCCACTTAGATTTTAAAAAATAATATTGAACAGAAAAAATAAGAATATAATTCAACCCATGACACTATTGCAACTATATAAAAATGAAATAATTGTAAAAGTATAAAAAACTAATAGAGGTGGGTTTACTTCTAAGGAACTGTTGTGAGGAAAAAGTAACTTTAAAAGTACACATCAAAATGGCATAAATTATTACATACCTCTAAAACTAAGAAATGAATGCTCCCATAGAAGCCGGCCTCCATGATGTCCACAATGAGCCCTGCCTCCTGCTATTTATTTACGCCCTTGCTCGGCCCCTCCCATGCTGCAATCACCGAACTATTGACCAATAGAATGTAGTGGGAGTGACTCCGAATGTCAAGGCTAGATTATAAAAAACTCTACAATTTCCACCTGGGCCTTTGGGTGTCTGGATTGCTTTCTCTAAGGGAAGCCAGCCATTAGGCCAGGAAGACGCTAAAGCTACACATTGGAAAGACCCAGGTAGAAGGAGCTGAGGCCAGTAATAGTTAATACCAAATTGCCAGCTGTCTGAGTGAGCCACCTTGTGGTAGACCTTCTAGCCCCAGACATGCTTTGAGCTCCTGCTGACGTGTGACTGCCACTGCCTGAGAGACCCCAATAGAGAACTGCCTGGTCGAATTCTTCCCAAATCCTTGACCAACAGAAACCATGACATGTAATAGAAAATTATTGTGATTTTAAGCCACTAAATATTGAGATGTTTTTAAAAGCAGCGATAGATAACTGACATACAGAGTTCTTTTAGGACAAAACGTTCTGAATGGTACGTTCTTATTAATATAGTCATAGAGATAATTTGCCAATTAAGCGTTGTTTGTAAAGCATTTTGTTTTCCTCCCAAATTAGTGTATATTATGATCTTCAGAAAGAATGCTCCAAGGATATCACCTTATAATGTGCAAGAAAATTTTTGTTTTTTAATCTTATAATTCATAGGAACTGACAACTCCCAGATGCTAATGCATAACCCTTCTTCTTTAGTGGAAGCAAATTGTCACAGAAGTGGATCTTTAAAAGACTGTCAAATCTTGAAAAGAATAAACCTTCTCTGGTGATGAATATGACACAGAGGCTTTGAAAACTCTGTTAGCTATTGTGAAGTAGAAAATTTTCACAAGATGAAGATACTGAATCTCACACTTTGCAAGGTCTTTCCCTTAATAACATCCACCAAACTCTTTCCACTCCTATTTTTTATATAGCCTACTCAATTAGTACTGATAATGGAGGCATGAGAGGATATAATTCATTTGCACAATCCTAACACTTCATTTTATCTATTAGCTTAAACCATGTTCTTCATTTCTTACTCTTATGCTTATAACAGAGAAAATAGGGTGTTGATTTTTTTTTTTTTCCTTTTTCCCCTACTCCCAACCACTTTAGGAAGTCTTGTTTGAGTTAAGAACATTGCTCCAACTCAGAGACACTTGGGAGAAAATGTGAGCAGGCATAGCTTCGGACAATCTATGAGTAAAACGAGCCTTTGGATCACTAAAATTTGACTAATTTTAAGTATATTCAGCTTTACTTATTTTAAAATCATTTTGACTAAGAAATTATGAAAATGTTATACTAGTCATAATTTTATACTAGTCATAAACCCAGAAGAAAATACAAAGTTTCATATATTTTTATTTATGAAAAAGATGCTCAACTTCCAGTTTCAGCTCTGACATGTAGAGCTTGAAAGTAGTTACTACAGTCCTTACAACAAGAAAAAAGCTGAACAAATTGAAAATCTCTGAGGGCTGGCCAGTTAACTCAGTTGGTTAGAACACGGTGCTCTTAACAACAAGGTTGCTGGTTCGATCCCCACATGGGCCGCTGTGAGCTGAGCTCTCCACAACTAGATTGAAACAACTACTTGACTTGGAGCTGATGCGTCCTGGAAAAGAAAAAAAAAAAAAGAAAAAATCAATTACTTTTCTTGGACTCATTAGAGAATTGAGGTCACATGGCAAACTGCCACCTCAAAATCTGGAAAGATAAGGTGAATACAGAGAATCACAGATGAGATCAGTACATTTGGAGCAGAAGCTACTAGAGCCATAAACTGGTAGAAACACTTAAAGGGTAATTTTAATGAATTGCTGGAGGCTGAGTATAGACTAACTTGAGAGGGAAAACATCTGAGGGCCCAGTCTTAGGAGGGGTCCACACATTTTCATTTGTTTTACTTCCAGGAACCCCACCACCAGGTTCTCAGGGTGAAGATGATTAAAACAAAACAAAACAAAAAAAAAACTCTTTAGGTTTCTGGCAGGGGGAGGAGAACAGTAACCATTTTGAAATACATCCTGAGTTTTTCTCCATAACAAAGGGCTACTCTCCAAGGGAAAATAACTTTAAAATTCCTTAACCTAGTTGGGAAAAGAGCAGTTACCCAATTCTAGCCCCAGCTCATAAAACTTAACAAGAATGCAGGCAACCCAGTCAGAAAATGGGCAAAAGCTTTGGATACCTCATCAAAGGAGATATACAGATGACAAATAAACATATGAAAATATGATCAACATCATTTGTTAATAGAGAATTGCAAATTAAAATAATGGTATATCATTACATACCTGGTTAAGGATTACCTATACAAAAAGAACCCAGGATATAGGAGAAATGGCCCTCTGGAGAATCTCACCTAAGCTGCACAGCTCTCTGGCTTCACAATTTAAATGCTCCTGCTGTGTGAAGTGACCCTACAAATGTGACACGGAGATCTCATCTATTATTCTGGGCCTGTGGGACATGCTGGACAAGGAAAGGCAAGACCTGGGAAACCACCCCTGATGCCCTAAAAACCTCTTTCTCTGCTCTTTCAGAAATTCTCAATTGCCTTCAAATTGAAATTATTTAGTAAAGTTTGCTAAGGGATAAAGTTTGCCCAGTGATTTCTGGGAGTCTGATTTGATCATTCCATCCTTTGTGTTAGCTTATACAATCAGAGCCAATAATTTCACTCATAGGTAAATGCCAAACAGAAATCATTCACATGTTCAGCTGAGAGCCAGAACTGTGATATTCACAGCAGCACTATTTTTAATGACCCCAAACTGGAAAATATCCAAATGCCCATAAAGAAAAATGGACAAATTGTGGTATGTTCACACAATGGAAAATTATTCAGCAGCTAATGACTTCAACTACATGAATTAGTATGATGTACCTCAGAAACATGATGTGGATTGAATTAAGCCAAACTCAGAGTACTGTATGTTTCTAAAAGCACAAAACAGGCAAAATTAATCTAAGCTGTTAAAAGTCAGGTAATGTTACCCTTGTTGGAGCAGGTAATATCGAAGGAAAGCCTGCGAGGACTTGATGATAATGGTCTATTTCTTAATCTAGGTGCTGGTAAATTCAGTTTGTAAAAAATTTATTGAACTGTACACTTATGACAAATGAATTAGAGGAAGAAAAGATGCCCTGGTGGGAACAGTGCCCATAAATGGGTCTTTGAGGGAAAGATGGTTAAGAAAAGTTTTTAGGAAGTTTTACTGGATATTTGGATAGTGGTTCTAGAATTTTCCCACCGCTGCCTCTTTAAGAGTCTTCTGAAGAGATTTGTATAATTTTCAATGGTATTTAAAGCCCAACTATTTATCTCATCAATGTGACAAAATGTGGAGATAAGTGATGAGATGGGAACAACATACTAGGATTATAAATGAAAAGGACAAAAGTTGTCAAACATATAAATAAATAAACAATCTTTAGAGATAGAAGGTCATCTAATTGTTGATATTTCTAAGGCTTTATATTTTGTTTTTTTAAATATGCTCATATAGTTTTAATTAAAAACTGATATTGTCACATTCTATTCAATGCTGTTAGTGGATATTCAACTTCTTAATTATTTTTAGTACTTCTAAAAAACCTTAAAACACTACTGCTAAATTGATAATTCCATCTTCTGACATTATGACAATGGTGATGCTGATAACAATTACAATTACAAATTTCCCTTAAACCCCCAGTCTATAGCATACGGTGATGAACACTCTAATACAGGGATTTTTAATTCAGTATCCAATAAAATTCAAGGATCCATAAATTTGAATGGGAAAAAAATATATTTTTATTTTCACTAAACTTTAACTGAAATTTAACACATCTTTCAGTGGAAATTTAGCATTTCCTTCAATAGAAATCACTAACATTTTCATCACACATTATGCTTACAACAGATATCTTGAAATACTTGTTTATGCTCATCACTACATTGAAATTATGAGTTATTAGACTCCTCATCAGATCTTGTTCTTTAATGTATAAAAAAATCATGTATATGCCTATGTCACATGATCTTTAATATTTTGACAACTGTATTTAAAAATGATTGGTTTTCTTTATAATTCTATATTTTATTTTATAAATTGAAAAATGTTATTTTCAGTTGCACCAAGGGGTTTCATGGCACCCAAAAGTTAAGAACCCCTAAAATATCTCATTTAATTCTATAACCCTATGACATTGATAGTATTATCATCCTCATTTTAGCACTAAGGAAAATGAAGCATACGAAGTAGAATGACTTTCCCAACCAATCCTAAGGCTAGGATTAGAACCTCAATTCATCTGTCTTCAAAGCCTGTTCTCTTGGCCACTGGTTCATGGAGCCTGTTAGAAATTTAAATTTCAGCACGGTAGCTTTCGATTTGTTTTCTTCAGAGTCCAGGGGTTCTTTGTATGTACCACATAGTGTGTTAGGGGAAGCAGTAGAGACCAAACTACGGGCAGAACAGCACTTTGTTGATAACTTGGAGTTTCACTTAAAATTTTGTTTTAAAAAATTATGTCCCTTAGTATTAAAAAAAAATTAATAATAAGTTCTAAGCTATTGCCCTAAAATAGCATAAAACTATACAAATCGTAGTCACAAAGCAAACTTTTAAAAATCAGTTATCAGATAGATATTTTTGTTATCAATGAATTAAGCCATCTAAGGCCCCAAATAAATCATTTCACTGAGTAATTTGATCCGTCATAATTTTAACCTGAGATCAACATGGTTTTTGCAGACCTGATGGGACATCTGTAGTTGTGACTCCACAAAGTTACAGAACAGGGAAAGAATGCCAGGACTTCCCAAGATTACACGCACCCTATCCTACTCCAAGCCCAAGACCCTAAGTTTATGCCATAATTTTTTTTACAAGACTTTAAATGAGCTCGTAGTCTTGGTCATGCTGAAAATACCTGATGACGGGCAATATGCAAGACGTGACTGTAGTATATGGCAATAGACAGTCACTCAATCTCTTTTTAATCTTATTTTTGTTGTTAAATTAAGCCATTTGGCTTGATTACTTCCTGGGGGACTTCTGTGAGTTCTATGGCACAATTTCAAGATTATAAATAAGCAGAGTTTTAACTTTATGAAGATATGTTGTATGTCTAGAAATGCTACCATATTCAATTAGGAGGGCTTAAATTGAAGCAAGAAAAAAGAAAAAAGATGGAAAAAAGACACATTGGAGTTTTCCTTTTGGAGATATTATTCAGATTCAGAAGGAGTAAAGATGGGTTATGAAAAAAAGAGAAGCCTTTTTAAGATCCATCCCTTTCGTGATGGGTCAGAAGGAAGTACAGGAACTAACTAGATCAGAATTGAGAAAAGCAGCTGATCCAGTATTTCTGTTCCTGCCATCAAACACATATGAGTGAACAATAGTGATGTCATTCAGCACTATTAACTTTCCCAGCACATATTAAATGTATCTTTGAACATCATATCCCAATGCCCAAGGATATAAAGAAATGAATGAAAAATACCTTGGGAAACAGATGCTGCTAGATGAGGGAAAGAATATGATAAAATCAGAGGAAGACAAAATCATAGTTGTGAAGCATGATTGCCCAAAAATCTTGCCAAAATAGAGCATCTAATCCTTTCCACTGATCCTGGACTTCTTACAACTGTGGCAAGAAGAAAAGCCTTCTTTCATCCCTGACTCACCAGAAGCTTATGTATCTGCTCTCAAATGAAGATCTCATTACCTTGTAATCTATCTTCTCCATCACCATTCCCTACAAAACAACACCAAGAGACTATAAATGACCTACATGTAGTAATGTGCACTTTATTTGGCACTTTAATCACGGATTAATCTTCATAAGCTATTCAAATGGTAATTAGATAAACAAAACACAGCATATGCTGTGTATTTGATGATCCTCCCCTTTCTTTTATAGATTACCTCTGATCAATAATTATTAACCTTAAGAATGGATAAACTGTTCTTTCTCTCTCTCTTTCTCTCTTTCTCTCTCTCTCTCTCTCTCTCTCTCTCTCTCTCTTTCTCTCTCTCTCTCTTTCAATATCAGACAAATATCAAAGGAGAGTCACAATTTAAACAAACATCCAATTTACAGGGAGAAGTCCAGTAACTGCAGTAGTCATGAATGATGGACAAAGGAGAAAGGCAGGGCCAGGGGCAGAATTGCAGCAGTGAGACAGGGAAGCAAAAACCGAGATGCTAAAGGAACATGGTACAGTAGTTCATGACTCAAAAGAACAATATCTCAGACCGCCTTGTAACATAAGCATCATCTCGACCTCCCATATGATCTTTATTACTATCAAAACACTAAAAATTTTCCAGCCACATTTTTCTACATTCATGTTTCACCAGCATATTCTCAACCCCAAATTGCCATAGAGTGAAATACACAAAACCTCCATCTTTGAAATGGAACCTCTTATAATAGTGCCAGAGCTTAAAACAGTGCTGGGCACACTGACGGTTCTCAATATGCATGTTAAATGAATGAATGACTTACTACTGACATAACATAATTTGTTGATCTTCCTGAGCATTCATATAATACATACATTCTCCAGTCAATCATATGCAAATATATTCGAGGTCTGACAATTAAGTTCATGAACTTGTTGCAGCAATGTTGCTAACCTTTTTTGATATCAGAGGGATTATTCATTATGAATTCATACCAACTGAACAAACACTTAACCGAGTTTACTATTTGGAAGTGCTGAAAAGGCTGTGTGAAAAAGTTAGACGACCTGAACTTTTCACCAACAATTCATGGCTCTTGCATCATGACATTGCACCAGCTCACGGCACTGTCTGTGAGGGAGTTTTGAGCCAGTAAACAAATAACTGTACTGGAACACCCTCCCTATTCATCTGATCTGGTCCCCAGTGACTTCTTTCTTTACCCAAAGATAAAGGAAATATTGAAAGGAAGACATTTTGATGGCATTCAGGACATCAAGGGTAATATGATGACAGCTCTGATGGCCTTTCCAGAAAAAGAGTTCCAAAATTGCTTTGAAGGGTGGGCTAGGCATTGACATTGGTGCATAGCTTCCCAAGGGGAGTACTTCGAAGGTGACTGCAGTGATATTCAGCAATGAGGTATGTAGCACTTTTTTTAGGATGAGTTCGCGAACTTGATTGTCTGACTTCATACTAAATGGAGATATGTGTAGGGCTATTTACATCAACCATACATAATCCATGCAACTCAGCATGTGCTGTTTGCTGAAATAAATGTTGTACTCTTTGTGTATTTACTAAGAAAACCATCATAGATAGGTAGATCCAGGAAGCAAACCTTCATGATAAGAATACCAATAACAACATACTAATAGCAATAGCTATTCAGTTTTTAAGAAAGTGGTCCATGTATATTATCTAATTCAAATCATTTCCCATTACCTTATGAAGAATGTGCTCTTATTATCTCTATTATACAGATGAGGAAGTGAAGGGTCCAGCAGTTATCTAAGGGTCACAACAGTTAACATATGTGAACCTGGCTTTGGAGCCCATACTCTTATCTACTGTACCATATATAAAGGAGTATAAGAATATATTTATCATTAATAATAATGATGATAGCTTCCAACATATATTGAGCATTAAATGTTTTACATATATTATTCTATTTAATCTACACAACAATTTTATGAAATAGGTTTAATCATGATTCCCTTCCTACAGAGAAAGAAACTGAGACCTAGAAAAGTTCAGTTCATAGGCACTGATAAAGCCAACTGCGGGGTAAGCCAGCCAAGCTCAGAAGCCTGAACACTTAACTACACACAGAGGCTGGTCCTTCAAGGCAGGCAGCTTCAGAGATTAAACTACACAGTGGTAAACAGTACTATGTGAGCATTTAAACCCAGCTATATTTTCCAACCCCTTAAAGCAATGTGAACTCTCTAAAATTTCTGTTTGAATGGAGACTGTCCCCTGCAATTGAAAGAAAGTGATTTTGGGCTGTTACACAGAGATCTATTTGATAGAGAATTCATTGTTGTAAAGAGATTGTCTCTGTAGAGGTATGAAATCTGGGCCATGGGAGACACCAGAAGTCTCTTTATGGAGCAACATGGATGTACCTTGAAGCAGGTACATGTCAACTAAAGAAATGAATGTTCCTCTCATGACATGTACCAGTCTGGTCATGTTAAAAATAAGATAATACAATGAGGAGACCAAATGACATTGTCTAGTCAGCATAAAAAGCAGTACATAAAAATATTTTGCTTTTGTGTATCTTTCAATCTTGTTAACACGTTGCGTATGGATCACAAGAATCTTCACGAGGGATTTAAACCCCGCCGTACGCAACGTGTTAAAATCACTAACTTACAAAACCTCTTTTTGCCTTGGTTGCCTCATCTGTCAATGGAAATAATACCTACTCCTCAGAGTTGATGTAAGAATTTAAAAGAGATAACATTTCTTAGGTGCTTCATATAGTGTCTGGCAAAAAGCAAACACCCAGTAAGTGGTATGTACAAATATTACAGTCAATATTACTATAATCCAGCACAATAGTTAGTAATAATAATCACATCATTGATTATCATGCACACCACAAAAACAAGAGGTGCCACTGATTGAGGGGAGGAAAGATAGGAGAAAATTGTTCTGAGGGAGTGGAGAAAATCAGAGGCAGTATAAAAAAGTTAGGGAGTAAAATAATATGATTCAGAAGAAAACAAACAATCACAAGTTAAAAAACAAGTATAAAGTTTGGCCCATGGAGAATAAATACACACATTCTAAAACTTATTAGGACACAGTATTTAATGAAAATCCCAGGCACGATCTAGAGATTCTCATTGCCACTCCTGAGAGGAAGCGCTAAACCATGGTAGTTAGCAAGCCTCAGCTGAGGGGTAATTATGAAGTGTGCCATTTTCCTGGAGCATCGGCTTGGGGAAAGCAAAGTGATTCCTTTTTACCTCAAATGGCTGTGTATGGACCAGGAACGTGACTACTTAAAAAATAAAAACTATTTTTTAAAAAGGTGTATGGAAACTTATAACGAAGAGTCTAAGTATTCAAATGTTATGCAAGCAACCCTTACCGGAGGCTACACACAGATTTTCTTTTTCTTCTTTAATTTAATGAAGGTAGTCAGGGTTTCTGTAAAATTCAGGGTGAAGAACAAAACATGAGCAAAAATCTTCCTATTGCCCCTTTTCCCTACCTACTATATAGTCTAATGAACAATTTGGGATCTTAACCTATCTACCTGTTTCCCCGAAAGTAAGACCTAGCCAGACCATCAGCTCTGATGTGTCTTTTGGAGCAAAAATTAATATAAGACCAGGTATTATATTATATTATAATATATTATATTATAATATATTATATTATATTCATTTTGGGTCTTATATTAATTTTTGCTCCAAAAGATGCATTACAGCTGCTTGTCCGGCTAGGTCTTATTTTCAGGGAAGCACGGTATGTATTTTATGGAATCTTACGCCCTTCCGATTTTGCAAGTGTTCTTTGAAGTCCGTTTTTGTAGGCCTTCCCACCCACCCAAACTTTCACACACTGATGCCTCAACCTCTCAAACAATGTCAACAAAGGATTATGTATTATACCACAATAGTCTCAGCTCTCAGCGTCTGTCCCATTATTTACATAGTTTAATGTGTACAAGGTGTGATTAAAATGTACAGTGAATGTTTAAGTAAAAAGTATTACAGCAAAAAACACATTGCCATTAAACCCCCTCAAAATAATCCTCCTTGCTTCTAAAACACTTATCCCACCATTCTTTTCTGAAGCAGTTCTGGAAGTCCTCTTTCATGAGTGTCTTTACTTTCATTGTTTTGGCTGCCTGGATGTCCTGAATCCATTCAAAATGTTTACCTTTCATGGGCATTTTGACTTTGGGGAAGAGCTGGAAATCACATGGTGCCAGATCCGGTGAATAAGTGGATGAGGACACAACATAACGTTTTTATTTGACAGAAATTGCCATACCAGAAACAATGTGTCACACCGAGCCTTTCCATTGAGATCAAATAATACGGTGAATGCTGCTGCCGAGTGCCATCCAACGGAAAAGCAGGGATCTTCACTATCGAAAGTGGTGCGTTGAATCTTACTGACAGTATGTGACAAGTTTCAATTTGTTTGGTGCAGTCAGCAGATGTGAGCTACAGTTGAGAGAAAGTGTGTTTTCAAGTGTGCTGTAAATCATCCTCCATCTACGCTTCGTGTCACACATCGCTTCTGGTATACGGCAATTTCTGTCAAATAAAAACATTACAGTGTGTCCTCACCCACCGTATTCACTGGATCTGGCACTGTGCAACTTCTGGCTCTTCTCCAAAGTCAAAATGATTCAGGACATCCGGGCAGCTCAACTGCAAACACTCAGGAAAGAGAACTTCCAGAACTGCTTCAGGGAGTGGCAAGAACCATGGGATAAGTGCATTTGAAGGGGGAGTATTTTGAGGGGGATTAATGGCAATATGTCTTTTATTATAATAAATTTTGTTTAATTTAAGCATTTGCCATATTGTTTGATCACACCTCCTATGGTGGAAGGTTCTCCCAGATGCCTCTTCCCCCTATTATGAGGATGAACCCAAACTTTCCTAGAGAGTTTGAAAAAACTCATAAAACCCATATCTTGTTTCATCAAATTCATCTCCTTTCATATTTATGTGTCATCAAAGAATTCTTGGCTCCTTCAGATAATAGAATTGTATCTTGTATCTTCTATGTGAATCAGTAGAAACGGTCCAAAATGTGGGCTTCATGCATCTTGTCAAACTCTGTTGGACAGCTTAGGTTTGTTCCCATAATGAGGGAATTGAAAAATCTTAGAAGGAATATGAAACATAGTTCTCAATACTTCAAAGTCCCAAATAGCAAACAACAGTTGGGAGCACTAATGAGAGTTTTCAAGTCATTCAGTTGATGATCATGATAGTAAATGTAATGGTTAATTTTAACATAAGACTAACATTTAAACTGGTAGGTGGAATCTGAGTAAAGCAGATCACCCTCCATAATGTGGGTGGGCCTCATCCAATCAGTTGAAGGACTTAATAAAACAAAACTTGCCTCCCTGGAGCAAGGAATTCTGGCAGCAGATAGCCTTTGGACTTGAACTGCCATATCAGCTCTTCCCTGGGTTTCCAGCCTACTATGCATATTTTAGACTCGTCAGCCCCCTTAATCATGTGAGCCAATTCCTTTTATCTTTCTCTCTCCATGTATATATAATATTATTATATTATAATATGTATTATATTATAATATGATATTATATTATATATTATAATATATTATATTATAAAATATATATTATATTATATTATATATAATAATATATTATATATTATAATATATAATATTATAATATATTATATATTATAATATTATATATAATATAATATACAATATTATATATAATATATAATATTATTATAATATGTATTACATTATAATATAAATTATAATATATATTATATATTATATATAATATATAATACAATATTATATATTATATATATTTATAATATATTATATATTATGATAGTATATATTATATTATATTATATTATATTCTAATATATAGATTATAGATTATAGATTATAATATATTATATATAATATATTGTATATGTTACAATATGTGATAATATATAATATTATATAAAAAACATTGTAATATATAGTATAATATACAATAATTATAATATATAACATACATATTTATATACATATATGTATATATATACATATATAACATTTATTATATACACACATTTTACTTTATATGTACATTATAGATATACATATATATATAAACATATATGTGTATATATTATATACACACACACACGTCTTACTGATTCTGTTTCTCTGGAGAGCCCTGATTGATACAGTAAAAGAAAAAGTTATATTACAATGAATAAAAAATGGAATATGTGTATTTTTGACAAAAATTTATAACATTAGAATAATGGATTTTGACAAGAGGTAAATTACATTGTAGTAGTTAATGCATGTGTACAGGATATTTGTTGACCTCAATAACAGAACTTTAAATGGATAAAAAATAAGAGGAAAATGTATGCACACACACACAAACATATATTATTTACATATATATTCCTATTGGTTATCTTAATTAGCATCTACATATTGAATTTTCTAAAAGCCCTGTTTGGTTTATGATTTTTATTCATAACCTGAAAGACATAGAAAGGCCAGGGTGTTAATCCTGTTTTAACTGCTCATTTCACTCAGGCTCCTGATTTTAGCTTATGATTAACTTGTATTTTTCAATCCTCTCTACCCATATTAGTTTTCTTCTTCCTGTACTAACATTCTAAGCTACCCTTTTTTTATAAATGTATTGTAGCCTCCTGTGTGACACTTCAACTCCTCAATTTTTCATATGTCACATCCCAAGTTCAACAGCAGAATGACTGTGAAACTAATAGCATTTAACGTTCAGGGCCCCTCACTCCCATAGGTCACTTTCAAACCCTTTGGCAGAGCTCTTGCAATGACTTTCTGAAATTTGGAAAACTAAAGTATTCTGTCATTCTTTTCCTTAAAGAGAATCTCTAGAATTATACCAAGCTTTAGGCCCCAAACGCATGTTTCCTTAATTCATCCACAGATGAATTGAAACTGGGTGGGACATTTACTTTATAACATAATAGAATCAGAATTTTTAAAATCTTCAGTTTCTAGAAACATGAGTCAACATCACCAGATTATTTTATCAGAATTAATATAAATTCCTAATATTAACTTCAAATAATCAATTGCTTGGATGCAGAATAGAAAAAGAATGGTTTGACAGCAGCTGATACAAAAAAGCTCTAGGACAGAGGCACAAACACACTAGGAGCCAACAAGAATGACAAGTACTAAAAACCTGATGCAGTGCGGACAGATGGCTCAGTTGGTTAGAGCGCCAGCTCTGAACGACAGGGTTGCTGGTTCGATTCCCACATGGGCCAGTGAGCTGCGCCCTCCACAACTAGATTCAAGACAATGAGCTGCTGCTGAGCTGCCAGAGGGGCTGCTGGATGGCTCAGTTGGTTAGAGCATGAGCTCTCAACAACAAGGTGCTGGTTCAATTCCCGCATGGGATGATGGGCTGTGCCCACTGCAACTAAGATTGAAAACTGCGACTGGACTTGGAGCCGAGCTGTGCCCTCCACAACTAGATTGAAGGACAATGACTTGGAGCTGATGGGCCCTGTAGAAACACACTGTTTCCCAATATTCCCCAATAAAAAAAATTAAAAATAAATAAATAAATAAAAACCTGATGCAAACTTAAAGTATTACATCCTGGTAAAGAAAGATTAAATAGCCCCATTCTTCTCCATGCTGGGCAGAACTACAGGGTCAAATTCAACAACTCTAGTTTCTCGATCCTGAATAGCTTGTCTTCCAAGAAGGAATACCAGAATAGTAGACTGGACAAGTCAAGGAAAATGCTGAAGAAAGGACGTCTGTTGAACTTGGATAAGCGATGAATTAAGAAGAACATAGGCAGTGCATTTAACTCATTAAATAAGCATTATATGGAATAGTGAGTAAATACTTTCTTCATTGCAGAGCACAAAGTAGAATCAATGGATGAAAATTAGATTGGTAGATATGTTAAACAACTGAAATGAGCTACCTCAAAAAATAATTAGTCTTGTTTGGTATATACAGCAGCTTTAAGAGCTATAGTTTATTATTGTTTCTAGTCTATTGCTCCCTTCCTGAAAAAAGATTATTTATCTCTGCCCACTGCCATGTGACTTGCAGTAGTAGCTCTCTATGGGTATGTACTTCCCTGACCCATGTTGGGTTTGGCCACGTGACATGCTTTGGTCAGTGATTAGAAGAGGATGTTATGTATGCCAGTGTTTCTCAAAATTTAATGTGTCTATGAATTACTTGAAGATCCTGTTAGAATTGAAGATTCATATTTGGTATGTCTAGAGGGGGCCTGAGATGCTGCATTTCTAACAAATTCCTGAGTGATGTTGAAGCTGCTGGTCATCACACCAAACTCTGAGTAGCAAGATTTTATGCAGCATCTAAGCTTTAACAGGCACCGTGAGCTTCCTGCCAACCTCTTGTTTTTTTCCCTTTGCTACAAAACCAGCATTTCCTAAATTTGGGCTATTTTTTTCAACCTTGGTCCTGCAATGAGAAAACACATGCAGCAGAACCACAGCCACCAGTTAAAATAAATATGATATATCTGTTTGGGGATTACGTGTTATTGCAAAGGCTGACTAATGCAAGATTCATCTATGAGGGATCTCAGAGAAGACATTCCTGAGAAGAGAAGGAATCTGGACTTAATTAGTCCCATGTGTCTTTACAGATCTAGATTCTAGGTCATATTCATGCCAACCATCCATAGACTGTAGTTTGGACAGGTTCATATGTTCTAATAATCAGTAAATTAGTAAAATGCTGGGGTTGATTGACACTTTTCAATCCCATATCTAAGTGATGGATCAGTACATCTGAAGGCCCTTTAGCAAGTCAAACTTAGCAAAATATGCTTGTATGAATAATAACCGTAAAGGCTAATGTGCCAACAACACTGTGGGAAGTGCCTTAGAGAAAGGTGGCTGATGTTTGCTTAGGAAGAAATACACCCTCTCATCGCTGAATAACATTTTCTGCCAGTTACTAAAGGATGATAATCATGGAGACTTCAGGTCAAAAGTGAGAAGTTCAGGGCAGTCAGATGGCTCAGTTGGTTAGAGCGTGAGCTCTGAACAACAGGGTTACCAGTTCGATTCCCACATGGGCCAATGAGCTGCACCCTCCACAACTAGCTTGAGGACAGTGAGCTGCCACTGAGCTTCCAGAGGGCTGCTGGATGGCTCAGTTGGTTAGAGCACGCGCTCTCAACAGCAAGGTTGCCGGTTCAATTCCCTCATGGGATGTTGGGCTGTGCCCCTTGCAACAAAGATTGAAAACAGCAACTGGACTTGGAGCTGGGCTATGCCCTCCCCAACTAGATTGAAGGACAACGATTTGGAGCTGATGGGCCCTGGAGAAACACACTGTCCCAAATATTCCCCAATAAAATAAAATGTGTATACGTTAAAAAAAAAAAAAGTGTGAAGTTCTCCATCCTGTGGCAAAATCATGAACTGTTTTTTGTCCCATACATCTAGATTTTAGATAGGCAATGTAGGTGTGAGGTTGAGATGGTGATTATGGGATGTTACTGTTCCCTAGAGGTTTAGAAGTAATAGCCTTAAGTAAAAAAGAAAACTGCCTGTACTGGAGGAAAGTACACCTTCTTCAAGGAAGCCTGAAAATAAAACTCCCCACATTCAGCTTTTCTAAACCCGCTGACAGATGCATTCATGAGATTACTATTTTGGCAGCACAGAGAAAGAGGTGTTGCCAACTTCACAGTCAAATCATTGAATTAATGTTGTTTTATCTTAATTAAACTTATTATTATAACCATGCATTAAGCGTAGCTATCCAGTCTTTCCAACATCCCCAGGAGGAAATGCTAGAAAATGAAATATGGCTGGCCCAGCAATATTCCATGAAATTAATTGCATAGGGAAATGTGCTAAATGGTGCTCTAACATGGATGCTTTTCTTATGCTTATTCTTTGGATTTTATGGTTATATTTTAAATAGGTTGGAACAATACTAACACCTTTTTAAGAAACAAATTTCTGAATGAATCCTCTAAACAAAACCTACTGATATAATATTTAGTATATTAATAATCAACTCATCTGTCTCATAAATTTTAGTAGGTGATCACAGTTTATCAGAGCCTTGTGAAATCTCCCATTGCCAACCAAAAATGGATTGTGAATATTTACTATGTTCTATATTGCCAACTCTAGAATTTTGCAATAGATTTATTACCTATCTGGCTAAGTAGCAATATTGCTGAGTGATTATTGACCATATTCCATAGAACCTGAAAAAAATTCCCCTTTCACCCTGAAATATAATGATCTGCATTTTTAAAAGCTCTAAAAGATCACATCTTTCGAGTGTTTACAGAAACTATTAAATTTCCTTATTAAGGACGGTTGTCATGTTACTGTGAACATAACCATACACACGCTTTTAATGAGCAATTCATTTAATTGGTAGATGTAGTACCTGTTTCATCATCTGAAACAAACTTCATACATTTAGAGCAAGTTTCTCCCCCGAAGTTAAAGATGTTTCCTATGTGTCATGTCATGAACTGAGAATGCCTATGAAATACTTAGCAGTAACCATCATCAAACTATCTATACTCAGAAACCAAAACTAGTTAATAGGACAGTAGTGGTTAAACTGGATGAGAAACTTACAAGTAAGTAAAAGACCTTTATTGCAACCTTGATCTTATAGTTAGTTCTAGATTGCATTTGTCTTTTTGTTTCATTGTTTTTTGTTTATTTCACTTTTGTTGGTTTGTTTTCTTAATTAGCATTTCGAGATTTAGTTGTGCCACAGCCTCTCAAGGGAATGGGAAGGAGAATCATAAGTTTTCTGTACATCCTAGATAATGACTCACCATTTGACTCTGCGCTAAGCTTCACACCAAAACAATCCTCTTCTTGGTCAAGAATTCTGCTCCATAGGAAAAAGTATATTTATTTACTTCTCTAGAGAGCTACAAATTTTAATTAGTGTTTCTAAAGAGTATTTGACCTCTTTGAATGTGTGCTAGCCTTTGTATAATGATCTCCATTTTGGGTTTGGTCATATTTTTAAGATTACTTTTAAAATGACTTCCCCGACAGATACTGCAATAAAATGTTAGGTAAGTTAAAATTAAAAGAAGACTACTCGTTTTTAATGTTAAACTATATTGCATTACACATAAGGAAAGGATGCCCTGTGACCTTCAACAAAGACATAACAGAGACGTAAGTACTCCAGCCATTTAGAAAAGAGCTGTGACTATCTCCTTGGCATTTCTGTGAAGCACTGCTCTCTGTGACCCGAACTCTATCATTACCAAACCAATAACAGAAACAACTGCATTCCAAGGTATTTTTAAATGCAGACAGCTACCACCGTCAAATAAAATGTTATGATTTTCACTCTGTAACTCAAGTATTACTGCTTCTGATAAGAATTTAAGAATGAGAAAAACTTTTTTATCCCCCAATCCATATTATGGGCCTTATTTATGAAGATAATGCCTCCAAATTTAAACTTATCCTTTTAGAAGTTTGATTTCTCTGATATTATGCCTTCCTCATCTTTTATCCATCCCGAAGACAGCATCTGCCTCAGATAATTTTCTTTTTTTATCTCTAGACCTCACTCTTATCCACTTCATGTTTTGTTTTTTGGAATAGCTTTTCCCTTATCTCTTCCTAAATATGATGGAAAACAATAAAAAAAACACCAATATTACAAATGAGACATACTTACAGCTTTAATTCTAAATATAGGTATTTACATAAATAAGACAAAAATTAATAGAAAAACAATTCTCAGTTACCTATTCCAACTAGATCAACTTACATTTTACTAGTCGTAATCTGCAAATTATGTATGCCCATTGTTTTCATGACACTTATCTCAAGTAATGTTTAATTATGAAATATATTGTCTATACAAAAAATACAGAAGACAGTAAGGGAGGTACACATGCACCCACTTCCCAAAGCCAGCAAATACTAACATTCAACCATAACCTCCCAATTTGGTTTTATCTCTCTCTTCTGAGAAATGGCCACCATTGTAAAGCTGACCTATAGCCTTCCCATCCGCGTTTTCACAGACTTGTTTTCATAAACAATATAGGGCAGAGGTCAGCAAACTATAATCTGTGTGCTTAATCTCCTGTGGCCTGTTCTGCATGGCCCATGAGTTAGAACAGTTTTTATATATTTATGGGCTTGAAACCAAGAGGAATATATGTGATGGAGACTATATGTGACCCACAAAGCCTAAAATATTTATTATTTGGCCCCTTACAGGAAATGTACTACTTCCTGATACAGAGTATTATTTTGTGTGTTTGTTAACTTTATATAAACGATGTCATATTAAAGAGGGCTTCCACAACTCTTGTTTTTCAGTCAACATTGTTTTTGAAAATTATCAACTTCATACCTATGGATATAATTCATTTGCTTAAACTGGTACATAGTTAAAAAATACCACTGAAAATGCCACAATTTATTACATAATACCCTACTGATAGACATTCATGGCCAATTTTTGGTTTTTAAAAACATATCTGAAACAGATATCATCACACACATCTCTTTGTACTCATGTGGCAGGTCTCCTCCACTGCATGTACCTAGAAGTAGCACTGTGGACTATAAAGTATGCACATCCTCAGCTTTGCTCAAAATTTGCCAAATTTTATTCAAAATAGCTTTGTTGATTACATTCTCACCAGCACTGTGTGATTACTCACATACCCCACATCCTTAACAATACTTTGTTTTTTCACATCTGTTTAAGTTTCGTCAGTAGTATCCTCTTGTTATCTCATATGCTTTTTCCTGATCACCAGTTTGCCAGTTATCAATTTACTGACCCTCAGCTCCAAATCTACACCTTTTTGTCCTGCTCTGTGATACTGGTATTGTAGCCTATGAATATTTGTCCTTTTATATTAGGCTTTGTCAGTAGAGGTCACTGGAGGGAGTGCAATGCTATAGCCAGAGAAAGGGGCATCCCTTTCTCAACCCAGTGTGCTTTTCTTGTCCAGAACAGCAGCCAGCAAACTGACATGCAAAATGCCTCAGGGCTTATACTCATCTCAGTAGCCTGTATGGTCCAGCTCCAGCCTACTCATGCCCTCTGGCAAGCTCCTCAGCCACCTGGCTCACTGCTCTTATGGACCAGTTCCAGCCTGTGATTTCTGGCAAGTTTCTTCCCACTGGCAGCTTTAGGAGAGAGGGGAGGAAGAGTATTCTAAGTCCCTAACTCCTTCCTTGTTTATTCTTGTTCATTCTCTTGTTCATTTTCAATAAATCAGGGTAAAGGTTTTAGCTACATTTGCCACTTCTGTACCCTTAGAGTCTGCTTTAGTTTCTTTTAGTATTTAACCATTTTTTACTAGTTAATTCTTTATATTCAATTTTCCCTTTTCAAATTACTGGTATGAGTAATTGTCTCCTGAGTGGCAATGAGTGAGGCTGACCATATTTTCACATGATTATTGGCCATTTTTCATCTCTGATTCATAGGTAGGTAGGTAGATAGATGATAGATAGATAGATAGATAGATAGATAGATAGATAGATAGATAGATAGATAGATAGATAGTGAGATAGATAGATAGATAGATAGATAGATAGATAGATAGATAGATAGATAGATAGACGTGCTTCTTTTCTTGGGGGGAGGGAGTAAGATGTTCTTTTTGTGTTTGGGATACTAATCCTGTGTCATCTCTATGCTTTGCAAATACTTTCCCCAAATCTGTGACTTATCTTCATAAGCAATAGTGTTTTTTGATATAAAGAAATTGATCAATATTATCATTTATGGTTTGTGCATTTTGTACCCTATTTAAGAAACTCTTCATTATTCTTATATCATACATTGTCTTCTATTTTTCTTACGGAAGTTTTAGAATTTTGCTTTTTTATATATCTAAATCTTTAAAACATTTGGAATTTTTGTGTAAATAACGTACAACTTGAGAACGTTATTTTACTTTTTTTCCATATTGTGATTTTTGTCTCAGCACCATGTATTGAATAGTTATCTTTTCTCCACTAATTTATAATGCAAACTCAACCTCTAACAAGTTTTATAAACATAGGCCTATTCCTAAATTTTAAAAATTCTATTCAATTTGGCATATTCATATAACCCAGTAACAATATCCATTGTTTTATTTATGATGATTCTATAAATGAAATCTGGTAGGGTAAATCCTCCACCTCCTCTTCTTTCTTCTGCTTTAAAATTGTCTTGGATAGCACTAATAAATTACTAGCAAAGTTTCAGGATACAGAATCAATATACAGAAATCTATTGCATTTCTATACACCAATAACAAACAATAAGAAGAAGAAATTAAGAAAACAATCCCATTTACAATTGCATACTAAAGTATAAAATACCTAGGAATAAATTTCACCAAAGAGGTGAAAGACCTTTACTCTGAAAACTATAAGACATTGAAGAAAGAAACTGAACGAGATACAAATAAATAGAAGGCTATACATTTCTCCATAGATTGGAAGGATTAGTATTGTTAAAATATCCTTACTACCTAAAATAATATCCAGATTCAATGTGATCCCTATTAAAATACCAATGGCATTCTTCTGCAAGTTATAACTACTAATCCTAAAATGTATATAGAGCCACAAAAGACCCAGAATAGTCAAAGAAATCTTGAGAAAGATCAAAGTAGGAGATATCGCTCTCCCTGACTTCAAATTATTCTACAGATGTAATAATCAAAACAGTATGATATTGGCATAAAAACTGATATACAGATCAATGGAATACAATAGAGAGCCCAGAAATAAATCCTAGCTTATACAGTCAACTAATTTATGACAATGGAGGCAAGGATATACAATGTGATAAAGACAGTCTCTTCAGTAAGTGGTACTGGGAAAACTGGACAGATACATGCGAAACAATGAAAATGGACCACTTTCTTACACCATATGCAAAATTAAACTCAAAATGGGTTAAAGGCTTAAATGATAGATCTAAAACTATGAAACTCCAATAAAAAAAATATAGGCAGTAAACTCTTTGACACCACTCTTTTGTTTCAAGAGAAACAAAGAAAAAATAAACAAATGGCACTATGTCAGACTAAAGAGTTTTTTGTACAGCGAAGGAAACCATTAACAAAACAAAAAGACAACCTACTGAACAGGAAAAGATATTCGCAAATGTTCCTTCCGATAAGGGGTTAATATCCAGAATATATAAAGGACTCATACTACTTAACACACACACACACACACACACACACACACACACAAAATCCACCTAAAAAATGGGCAGAGGACCTGAACAGACTTTCTCCAAGGAGGACATACAGATGGCCAATAGATATACAAAAAGATGCTCAATGTAACTGATAATCAGAGAAATACAAATTAAAACCACAATGAGACATCATCTCACACCTGTGAGAATGGCTATCATAAATAAATCAACAAATAACAAGTGCTGGTGAGGATGTAAAGAAAAGGGAACTTTCATGTATTGTTGGTAAGATTGTAAATTTCTACTGTAGTCCACTGTGGAAATCTGTATGGAGATTCTTCAAAAAATTAAAAATAGAGCTGCCAAATAATCCAGTAATTCCACTTCTGGGTATTTATCTGAAGAAAACAAAAACATTTATTTGAAAAGATATATGCACCCCTATGTTCATTGCAGTATTATTAGTAATAGCCAAGATATGGAAGCAATCTATTCTAGCAATAAATTAATGGATAAAGAATATGTGGTATACATACACACACACATACACACACTCACACACACACACACACACTAGAATATTATTCAGCAATAAAAAAAAAGATGAAATCTTGCCATTTGCAACAACATGGATGGATGGAGAGGGTATTATGATAAGTGAAATAAGTCAGACAGAGAAAGACAAATACCATGCGATTTCATTTATGTGTGGAATCTAAAAAACAAATAAACCACATATAGCATAAGGATTATAGTCAATAATATTGTAATAACTACATAACTATGTATGGTATCACATCGGTACTAGATTTATCAGGTTGATAGATGGGAGGGGAGTTGGGGGACAGGGTGAAAAAGGTGAAGGGGTTAAGAAGTACAAATTGGTAGTTACAAAATAATCATGGGGATGTAAAGTAAAGCACAGGGAACATAGTCAGTGGTATGGTAATAACTATGTATAGTGCGAGGTGGGTACTAGATTAGTCAGGGGGATCACTTCCTAAATTACGTAAGTGTCTAATTATATGCTGTACACATGAAATTAATATAAAATATTGAATGTCAACTGTACTGAATATTTTAGAATGGGTGGAAAAGGTGAAGGGCAATAAGTGGCCCTAATTTCCTGGTATAAAACAAACAAGTCATGGGATTTAATGTATACCATAAGGAATATAGGCAATAATATTGTGACAGAATGGTACAGTGTCAGATGGTGGCTGGTCTTGTGATGATCACTTCTTTAGGTATATAAAAGTTGAATAACTGTTGTGTATACCTGAAACTAATATAATATTGTAGGCTAACTGTATTTTTAACAAAAATCTTAAAAATACAATAAAACACACAATAAATGAATAAAACAAAACAGAAAAAGACATAGATAAAGAAAACAAGTTTATGGTTGCCAAAGGGGAGGGAGTGGGGGGATGGAAATTAAAAAATAATAATAATAAAAAGAACTATAATCAATACAAAAAGCTGTATTGAAAAGAATCATAAATCAAAATAGTAGGAATAAAACTAAGCATATAAGTCATATTAATAGAATGATTGGGATAAATTTTCATTTTGAATCACAGATTCTTATATTGGGTTAAAAGTAAAGCCTAAATATTGCATCAGTGTATCCAATCAATCCAAAAGTAATACAAATACAGCCACAGGCAGAGATGTAGTGGATGAATGCAAATGAAAAGAGAGCAGGAATAGGAGCATGAATGGAGGAGGAGGTAGAACCGAAGGCCGAAACAGTATGATGAATAATGTTAATTTTTTCCACTAATAGAAAAAGTCAACAATAAAGATATGACAGGTTTGCATTTTCTATGATGAATATAAAAGTATCAAAGGTAGTAAACAAAAGGTTTTAGCAATACGAGAAATAGAAAGTGTTATTACACTAGGCCATGTTAACATACTTCTATTGGGACAGATCCAGTGCTGAAAATGAATATGTAGAGGATCAAACAATGCTAACATATTTGTATCCCAAAATGGATATTTTTCCAAACAGACTGGCAACATTTCCACAAATTGATCACAAAGATAATCTTAATAGATTCCCTAACTAGCAATTAAAATCCACCAGTGGACCCTGGAGTATGGTGAGGTCCTAGACCATCCAGTTCTACTGAGAGAGCCTCAAGATGATGGTTATTGGCATCATGAAATATCCACCTAGACCTGTGATGGGCGCCTCCCCTTGTAGTGTGCCACAGATGGGAAGGTGAGGAGATGCCACACACACAAAATAAAATTGTCTTGGCGATTCTTTGCCCTGTACTCCCACATTTGAATTTAAAATAACCATATCAAATTCCAACAAGAGTGCTTTTGGGAGTCAACTAACACCTCACTTACATTTTGGTTTTTAAATGAGATCAGTTCAGATATCAACACATTTAATCACCCTTGTCAGCTTTTAATTAAGCTGAGAACTTTTGAAACTTAATTTATCTCTGTTTTAATAGACTAGCAGGTTTCTGTGGCATTGACTATAAATCTTTAATCAAAGATATAAAAAGAGAATACTTCCTCTTTCTTTTCTTACTTATCAGTCTCTCTAAATTTATGTCTAAAAGCAACTAAATAAAGATTTCACCAAGAACCATCTAGATAGAAAAAAAGGAATAGAAATGATCAAGAAACATAAAAATCAGCTTCACTAGTAATAAAAGAATAGAAATTAACATTTCATTTTCACCCATGGAAAATTATTACAGGTTTTGGTTTGGGCATTGATTTTTGTTTTTTAAAGAGTAAGGAGATTAAGGGGATTTTTTTTTTTTTAATTGTTTGAGTCAGGGAAAAGGAACTCTCACAGATTTCCCATGGGTGGTATGTTATTGAGCAATATAAACAAAACATCTTTAAAACACAAATGCCATTTGATCCAAGAATTCCCCCTCTACATATTTATTTTAAAGAAAGACTTATATCTGTGGTAAAGATGGAGATAAAGTGATTTTGATTGCACCATTATTTATAATAACAAAAATAACACTCAATAAGTAGAAATTTGTTAACTGAATTTTGATATATCCATATGACAACATACTATCTAGTCATTTAAAATCATATAATAAAAAATTGTTTCATAAACTAGAAATAATTTTCTTAAGCTATTGATAAAGTTTTAAAAATTATATGTATACTGTAATTCCAATTTGACTCAAACTGTATATACATAAGAATAATAGCTTTTACTTCTATTTATTTATTTATTTATTTATTTATTTATTTATTTATTTTTTTTTTTTAGCTTTTACTTCTTATGTGCCAGGCATATATGTGCATAAATTTATTGAATCTTCACAACAATCCTATGAAAATGCTATTATTATTATCATTTTACAGATGGAGAAGCCAAAGCACAGAGAAATTCAGTAATTTGCTTAGACAGTAAGTGGCACAGCTAGACACACACACACGCACACACACACCAGAAAATAACACAGTGGTTATTTTTCCAATAAGTAGTGGGAATTTGGGTCATTTTTATTTTTATATGTGTACATGTTTTGTACTCTCTATATTTCCCCAAATGAGGAGTTATTTATAAACCCAATAAATTACGTAACTATAAAGATGAATATTAATGTTTCATGTGAGAGCTGAAGTAAAATGCCTACTTGATTATAAGTAATACAAAGGCATATTAATCGTCTTCATATTTATTTTTTGTACCAAATTCTGGTAGCTTAGCCCAGCCTCTGTATTGATTTATATTTTGCTGTGCATATTGTTTCTGTGAAAACAAAACAAAACAAAAAAATAGTAAGTTATTCCAATGCAGTAGCTTTTTTCAGTTACATTTGATCTTGGGGGAATATTTCCCACACCTCACCCCCTGAAAATAACTGATGTCAGGCTACACCTCTGCCTGCATTCACTCATTACCCTTAGCCAGAAAGCAATAGGTTCTGGATGAAAAAATATTGTCACATTAAACAATGTGTCATCATTGAGAACAATCATTCTTTTTTTTATTTTTCCTGTGAGGTTATCTTAATAACTCACCCATAATAGTTATCTCCCAGGAAACATCTAGTTTCATGGAGTAAGACTGTTAAACAATATGAATCTGGTACAAATAGCATAAGATGAATGTTCACAACCATGCAGGGTCCATATTTATTAAAAATCTACACAGGCAAAAACCACTGCAAGCTACTGCCTACAGTTGGTGGAAAACTAATTTATTCTTGCTTTTTCGTGGATTTTCACTTCACATGCAGCTTGTCACATGCAAAGCTATCCTTCATCACACCCAAGGAAGCTAAGACCAACCTAATTGACAAACCCAAATTTGATTTCTGAAACCAAAGATTTGTGGGAAATAATGAGTAATTGGCACTTTCAACCATCATCAGTTTAATAACACTGGACTATAATTCTCTAATGAAGTGAGGGAAACCATTATTGCCTTTCCTCCAAGATGAGATAGGTGGGGGATTTTCCAAAGAGAGTTACAATGAAATCTTATAAAATACAGATTTCTGTTATCATGGGGATTCCACACTCATACACATGCATAGGTGCCCACAAAATAGGTCACTACCTCGTGGCCTAGGCCCCAAACTACATTCTTGTTCATACATTTACTGCTTTCGGATCAACTGACATTTATTTATAATATAGATCTATAGATAGAATTATTATTTAGCTCAAACATAAATGTGAATTGTTCAGTGCAAAGTAAAAATAATATGCTGTTGGGAACATTATCAAAACTTGGCCTTTGACAAACCCTGAGCTTGGGGCTCAGTGCATAAAATTTGCAATCATTCATACTGGAAACCAGTACTTTGAAACCCATTATATTTTGTTTTTACAATTCAAGACTATTTTTTCCGTGATGAACACTTTTCAGAAAGAAATGAAGTTCATGCAAAGGAAAAATAAATATCTAGTTGTTTGTCAATCACCTGATATGGGGTGGTTATTATATTTTCAAAAGTATTTTTATATTCTTGTAGATGGTAGGATTAAAATTGTCATTTGTTATCACAGAGTATTAGTTATCTATTGTTCTGTAACTAATTGCTCCCACAATTTAGTATCTTAAAACAATAAAATTTATTATTTCACAGTTTCTGTGGGTCAGGAAACCAGATGCACCTTAGCTGTGTCCCCTGCTTGACGGTTTCTTACAGGCTGTAATCAAGGTGTTAGCCAGGCATCTCAATGGCCACCTAAGGAAGAATCCATTTTCAAGCTCATTTATGTGGTTGATGGCAGGAATTAATTCCTTGTGGGGTGTTGGACTGAAGGCCTTCCTTGCTGGCTATTGGCCAGAGGCCACCCTTGACTTCTTGACAGGAGCCTCTTCTACATGGTACCTTGTTTCATCAACATGAAAAAGCCAAGAATGCAAGAGAGAATGTTCTAACAACTAAGAGAGAGAATGTTCTAACAACTAAGAGAATCCTACTAAGATGGAATTCAGAGCCTTTGGTATAATCATGGAAGTGACATCCCAGCACTTTTGATGCATTTTCTTTTTTAGAAACAAGTTACTTGGTCCAGCCCAGACTCAAGAGGAGGAGATTACACAAAGGCATGAATTCTATCTTAGAAATCTGCTCACCACAAACAATTAAAATTGTGAATTAAAACATGCTCAGACTGAGAGGTATTACAAGCTAAATTCTTTTATTTCCATTATTAAAGTAATTTTCATCAAAAGTATACAATGATTATAAGGTATTAAACAGAGAGAAAAGAGGAGAGGAGGAGAGGAGAGGAGAGGAGAGGAGAGGAGAGGAGAGGAGAGGAGAGGAGAGGAGAGGAGAGGAGAGGAGAGGAGAGGAGAGGAGAGGAGAGGAGAGGAGAGGAGAGGGAAGGGAAGAGAAGGGAAGAGAAGAGGAGATCAGTTTGGAAAACCGATAAGAAAAGCAAGATAAGAGCAGAATAAAGCATGGTGCTTCTTAAAAAAAAATTTAAGTGACACATAGCACAGAGAAAGAAGCTACCTGACATAACTGCTTCCCTCTGCCCAGCAAGGTGAATTCATCAACTGGTTCGGCGGGGATGGCCATACTGGGATTGGTCCCCACTGTTGCTGTATCATAATTGCTTCTTCAATTCCGCAACACTTCACGTTTGTGAGTATAGGAGACAAGTGCATGATAGGGGTGAGGAGAGAGAAATTATGTGGGCTAGAGTCTCTGCGACCAATCCTGGAGGCCTTTCACCTCTTCTCCAGATGGGAGGAGCAGGCTCCTTGTCACTCTTTTTCCAGGCTATTGTTTATAATCAAACTTGATAACCTGCTTTTCACAGATATGGATCCTGATATTCCCAGTCGAGGACTTGGCATTGGTTTGGTTTGGGGTTGGTTGGTTTGATTTTGGAAATCAAAAGCACGTTAGAAAGGTTTGTTTTTCTGATTACTGTTCTGCTTTGAATTTTACAAATCCATTTAGGGCTTTAAATGACTTCAGTGTTCTGGGATCTGGGGGCCCTCACCTGATGCAAAGGTCAATCAATAGGCAAAGAAATAAGAAAAAAGAAAATCGAATCAGAGAATTCTTTAGTTATTATTACAGAATATGAATCTAACACATAGGTGTGGGTTTGAGATGTGAAGATCATTTTTAAACTCCACAGGTGATTCTGATTTATAGTCATGTTTGAGAACCACTGATTTTCAGAATTTATTTTGTGTCCAATATAGTGGGTAGCCATTTGGGCCCAGATAAGTGCCACTACCTGAGTAGCACCAGGAAAGTTATCACTTTAATCTTAATTTTCTCATCTATAAAATGAGACTGTTTTATGTAAATTATACATTTATTATTAAGAGTAAACAAGATAATACATATAAAGCTTTTACCTCAGTGCCTAGAACATTGCAAACACACAATAAAGCTGAGCAGTGATAATAATTATAACCCTGTATTAGAACACAATAGACATTAAATATTTATCACTGGTGATTCTATTTAAGATACGTGATAGATCCCTGACAATCCCCAGGATTATTTTTAGGATATAATCCTGGATTATTTTGAGGCTATATGTTACAGTGCTTTTGAAATGATTTAAGTACTACATAAATATAGGGCATATTGTAATTTTATTCATTCATCCATTTGAGCAGTGTTGGGGTCAGTGGGGACATAGCAGTGAGCAAGACACACAAGGTCCCTGACCCCAGAGACTTTGTGGTCTAACGAGGGCGACAGACAATAAACAAAAAGCAATGATAATATGATGTCAGTTAGTGGTTAATTTCATGAAGAAATAAAAGTGAGGCAGAGGCACTGACAACTGTAAAGTCATACGGGAGTGTTGAGTATCAGAAATATGATGAGGAAGAAAGTTCTCTCAGTGACGGTAAGAGGTGAACAGAGATCTGAAGGAAATAAGGGGTGATGGAAAAATTTGGTGGAAAAACATTCCAGATGAGGGCATAGTGGGGGAAATAGCCTGAGGAATGCTGTGAAGCTATCTGAAGAGCAGCATGGAGGAAGTATAGGCCAGAGCCCCACTAAGTAGAAGCAGAGGATGGTGAGTGGGGAGGCCAGAGGTTGAGCGTCCAGGAGGCTTATGATATTTGTCCCTTTGGGTCTGGCTTCTTTCACTTAAGATAATGCTTTCAAGGTTTACCCATTATGAATTATGAAACACTAATTTATGTTTTTTAAAGGCCATTCTTTTTGCTATGGTATAAAATCTTAGCAAGGGTGCAAGAGAAGTAATAGAACAATGAGACAGAGAATGCTGTACCCTGGTGAGAGACGATGGAGGTTCAGGATGACAGAAGTTCCACTGGCACAGAAGGGACCAGATTCATGATCAATCCATCTACTCATATAAATGTGTCTATCTATCTATCTATCTCTATCTATCTATCTATCTATCTATCTATCGTATATATGTACATATATGTATACACACATATATACATAGCTATGACTGCAATAATACCTCTTATCCCACATCTTCTTCTAGAATCTTGCCACACACTATCAAAAAGTAGCATTTATGTCTCCTCTCCTTGAAGCTGGGTAAGCTTTGAGACTGCCTCAGCCAATAGAGTAGGGAAGGTTGACATCATGTGACTTCTGAGACAATGTCCTAAAAGTCCATGGCCCTTTTTTTTTGTTTGTTTTCTGGGGAGGTTTGCTCTTAGAAACCAGCTATCATCTGTGTGAAAGCCCATGGCAAGTCCCATGTGGAAAGGAACTGAGGCATCCATCTCCCAGCTCTGGCTCAACCAGCACCAATTAACCAACCATGTGAGTGAGTCATCTTGGAAGCAGACCCTCCAGGCCCCCATGGAACCACCCCTACTGACACTGAGTGGACCCATTCCATCAAGCCATGTCCAAATGGCTTGATCTGAGAGCAAAATTAATATTATTGTTTTATGCCACTAAATTTGGATGGTTTGTTTCTTAGCAATAGATAATGGAATACTCCTTAATACCAAATTTCACTTTCGCTTGTATTCAACTAAGCTTTCTTCAATAGGGGAAAAAGAGGTAGTTACATTAAAACCCTGGAAAATGGACATAACCCACATCTGGCTTAATTAGGCCCAGTTGCTCAAATAACTGCTACCAGTGTACCAAATATAGTTATTCAATACATATAGAATGTATAAAAATGATTTTTTAAGTACTATGCAAAAAAAAAAATGAGTTTGCAGATACAGAAAATGCTTCTGTATAGTTTTGTCAAGATCTGTGTATGCCCAATGGGAGTAGGTCTTGAATATTAACAACATCTATCTTATTAAACAAAGGGAATAGATTTTTCATGCTATCAGAGTTTAGAGAAGAGAAAATGAAAGTTGGGGTAGTCTTCTCCTTCCTTAAAGGAGGTGGAACTTGGGCTGCATGCTGAAGAAAGGTTAGTACTTGGACGCATGTACTGTGTACCAAGAAAGGCAAGCACTGCGCTCAGGGACCACGTGGTGTGATACAGGCTGGTCGGTATCTTTTCTACACGAACTTGTTTAGGAGGGACAAGAAACCGTAAGAAGGAGTAAATGAAAAAGAGAGGTCAGATTGCTTACAAAGCTAAAATGTAAAATTCTTTAGTGCTGGTTTTAAATCTGGATGGCAGTTCCAATAATTGCTGTCAATTTGCCTGTTTTATTATATGCATTAATTAGGAATCCAAATATATCTCCTTGTTTTTCATGGATTTTTCTTTCTCTCTGCTTCTCCAATGTGCAGCAGCACACTTTTATTAAAAGAAAGTTAACTATTTTTTTTCAAACAGTTCCTCAAAGTTTAAAAACACATATTAGTTATGTTTGTATCTCTAAAGTAAATTTAATATTTCTGTAATAGAAAGAGTCTAATGGTTTAAATTCTCAGTTAGTGCAGTCTTTCTTTTTAATCCTAACAGTTTCAGTAAACCATTGCCAACTGTATGCATCGGTTGATTGGCAATTTCAAAACTGCAGGAATATAGCACCATTTTGGTACAGTCAACCTACCTCTGTCCCCCAAACCTCATTTCAAAATCTTATTGCTAGTATCAAGTCAGCCCTTGTCATGCTTTAGTATTTATACATTCATTCATTTACCCATTAACTAATATGTTCTAGGCACTCGTCCAGTCCACTAATGTCTGTGACCAAGTCCCTGTAACAATGATTTGTTGGTCTCTGGGAACAGATTTCAATTTCCAAGGTCTTTGAGGTAACCTGATAAAGAGCTGTCCTCTTACCGTTCTAATTCTGATCCCAATAAGATCAACACGTTGCAGGTCAAACTATAACTCAAATAAATCTGGATTGGAGGACATAGTTTATATCTGTGGGCAGATGAATTTCTCAATGCTGAATCTCAGAAATCAACAGATGTACTCTGTGTTGGACCACAGAAGTTTTCCTTAATACATACTGTAGTACATTCACAATTTGACAGACCCTCTTTGTGGGGGAGCAGAATGCAAAGGGCTCCAAGATCCTAAAAACAAAGGTAACAGAAGAGCTAGAGCCACACAAGCTCACTTTCTCTCACCAGACTCTCGAACAGAGTGAGACTGTAGAGAGAGGTCAGAAATCTTATTGCTAGAGAACTGCTTGCACATAGAACATGAGTAGGCATTAGCCCACAGGGCCGAATTTGGCCCATGACATGTTTTTCTACAGACTACTAGCATAAAATAGTTTTACATTTTTAATGTTTGAAAAAAATCAAAAGAAGAATATTTTGTGATACATGAACATTATATGAAGTTTAAATTTCACTGTCTATAGATAAAGTCTTACTAGAACATGGCAATGCCCATTTGTTTACATATTATCTATGGCTGCTGTCAGGCTATAGTGGCAGATTTGAGTAGTTGTGACAGAAACTGTATGGCACATAAAGCCTAAAATATTTGCTATTTAGTCCTTTGCAGAAAAAGTGTGCTGACCACTGACAAAGCAAGAAAAATCTGGGTTGGGGAAAAACTTTCTCCCTGAGATTTTCACTGAAGATGGAATCTCCCTCTATGTTTCTGTCTTTGATATGGAACCAACATCGTTTCAGCCCCCCTGTTTAAAACCTAGCAGGCATTTTGTGAGTTTCCATAACTCCCTTATCTAATTAATCACCATTTATTTCCTGTTTATTTTTTGTTTAAAATGTTTTTGAAATTTTTCCATTTTTCCTGCTATTGCTCTAGTTACACCATTTCACACCAGGATGCCTGCAACAATTTTCTAATTACGCATCTTAATGTAATGATCTCCATAGTCTTTTAGAATTGAAAGTAACTTTAGAGAGCTTCTGTTCAATCCCCTCATTAGCAAAATAAGGAAACCATTACTTTGTGAGGCAAAATGGCTTTCTTGAATTCACAAATCTAATTTCTGATGGTCCAGGACAGGATCCCAGATGTTCCAAACAACAGCTCAATGATCCCGCTACCATGGCGTGCTCTTGCTTCACTTGCTCTTTGCACAAAATGTCCAAAGACTCTTATTGATCAAGCTGAGTTTATAATCTAGACCAGGGAGTTCAGAAAACTATAGCCCATGGCCAAATTTTGCTCTCTGCTTTTGTAAATTAAGTTTTATTGGAGCATAGCCACCATCATTTACTTACTTATCGCTGTGGCTGCCTTTACACTCTCTATGGCAGAATTGCGCAGTTAACCAGAGATTGTTTGGATCACAAAGTCTAAAATCCTTACTATCTAGTCATTTATTGGAAAAACTCGCAGAGCTGTGATGTAGACTCACTCAAAGTCCTCTCCCTAATTCCTCATCACTTTCTGTAGCACCGATATCTAGTTGCTCCCTATTATCTATCCACTTTCTACAGGAATAAATTCTTTTTGTGCTTAGCTAATTTTTTTTAGCTAAGCACATGACAGCATGAAAGGAAGGCTACATTTCCACTTTCCTTTGGATCTTGTGGCCAATGGAATTCATGAGAATCCAGTGGACTTGTGTATGCAACTTCTGGGAAATATCCTTAAAGAAAGTGTCTTTTAAGGAAGGAAGTGTGCCCTTCTCTTCTTTTTGTTCCCTCTTCATAGCTAGAATGACGCCAAATTAACTACAAAAGCCAACAAGCACAAAGAGAATATTTTTGGATTTGAAGTTAATATACGGCAGAGCAACATGATGATGATGAAAAGTTCCTGGGTTCTTGACTTCAGAGTGTTTCTATCTCCTGCAAATCACATACTTCTGTGTTTTTACATGAGTGAGAAATAGAATTCTATGTTTGAAATGATCCTCTCTTAATTAGGATTTTTGTGTCACTTGTAATTCATCCTAACTGAAATGCCTTCCAAGTGGAAATTTCTCTTGCAGATAATCCACTACCTTTATAACTTGCTGAACCATCTGTATTCACTCATCTCCATTATTTTGCGCATCCTGCTAGCTCATGCTGGACTTCCCACTCTCTCCTCCTCCTTTTGACCACATCTTACAAATTATTCAAAGCAGTTGAAGTTCTATCCACATCCTGAAGCATTTTTATTCTCTTTTCCCATTTAAAATTAAGTGCTATATATTTGGACCATTGAGATTGCATAGTGTATTACATTCTGTGAGTCATGTTTCGGTCCTTTATACTCAAGGAGAATGTAGAATTTTAAAGGATTGGGAGTGTGAACGGAAAAGAGGCCACATATTAAACAAGCTCAGGAGACTGAAACCACATAAGATGGCATGAGCATAAAAAATGTCATAACTAAATGAGCATGGCGGGAAGTCACATCTTTAGCTTCCTTCATAAAGTTAATCTGTGTCTTTCAGTGGGCCTGTCTGTTGTCTTTTTGCACCTAAGATAACATCCTTGGACTGTCAGCAATCCGTTTTCCTGAACCAGAGCAGGGAAAATACAGAATCCCTCATTATTATTCTTGTCCCTTGATTAACATCTCTATGAGAAATATTAACTATCCTGTACCACCTATGTGAAAGAAGTACCTGTCTCTCCAATGTATTTTTATCCAATCCCAGAGACTTCCAGGCTTTGCTTTCTCCCACCCGCTTAATCTATCACAAATTGATTTCGTGTAACCTTCCTCCTTTGATTTTATGTATAAAATAAGCTACAGACCACCATTTTGCGGAGCATTTTCTCAATCCGTTGAGATTTTGCTTCCCGGCAATAGTCGTCAGTCCGATTCAAATAAATTCTTATAAGCTTTCTCTTAGGCTGGATGTTTTCCATCGACAGGATAGTTTCTTTTGTTTTATCTCTATTTCCAGGGCCCCCATACTATAGGTAACCACACCATACTTGGTGAATTTATTTGAATAAATTTGGGCTAAGTGAGCCCTACTTGCTCATGAGCTCACAGGTTCTCGTTCATTATACTCAGAATGTCTGCCAACACCTGAATCATAACGTGTAAACCAGCCAAAGGAAGATCTGTCCCAGGGTAGGTCATTCAAAACTGCACACGATGCACAATGCAGGCAAAGCGTTACATGCTGGCCGGTAAAGCCATCATGAGACAATGCACATTAGCATCATGCCTGATAAACTGGGCACATGTGCCATGCTCTCACTGAAATAAGTGGGTCGAATGCCACATTCAAGTTTTTTTTACTATTTATGTGATGCTTTGAGGCCCTGGAAGCTACACAGCCACAGCTTCTGCCGAAGTGTTAGCACATCAGACAGGTATATTTAAACTAAGGAACAAAAAGCTAATTGGATAATGTTTATATTTGTCAGCAAACAGAAATTTACCAGCTTGTCAAGGACTCAAATGTCAGAGCTCAAAAGTTTCCCGAACCAACATCCAGGCAGTTTGTTCCCTTTGAGACTATAAAATGTAGACTAAATCTTGTTTGCTTACAAGGTCTAGGGCCATTTATGTAAGCCCAGCCTGCAGTTCTTCAATTGCGATGTGTAGTCTGTCTATTCACATTAGTTTACAGCAGAGCTCTTAGAACATTCTTACAAATGAAATTGATTCCAGCATCCGCCAAAAGCCTACTACAGATAAGTGCCAGGAGCTGAAGGGAAAACTGAGTGAGAGCCATATGAGCACTGACTTTTTGAGCACAGGAAGGTTGCTTGCTCCCAATTCTTTGCACTGACCATATGAAGTGGCTCTCTGGCCAGCTTCCCCTGAGGAGGCAGTTTCCTATCTGCAGAGGGGAGACAGATTATGGAAGAAGCAGAAGCTTGTCAGATGGCACAGAAACAGAGTGGCTCTCGAGTCTTTTGTTTGTTTTAGTTAAATCGTTCCTGTCCATATCCCCAAAGCCTTATTCTCCCAGTTTTGCTGAACATTTTGTGCAAGTCTTCTTGATTTCGCTGTCGGTTGTTACTTTTTGGAAGTTCTTTTCAGAAATGTTCTTTTTTTTAAAGAGAATGTTCTTTTCCTTAAAGAGACTGTGTCATCAAGTTTTGACTGTTTACATTGTTTCCACCGGCCTTGGTGTGAGAGAAAGCTTACTCCTTCACCCAGCATCATGCCTTTAGTCCAGCTCTGCCTGCTGTTAGAAAAGATGCATTCTACACGTGCTTCCTACTTTAGACCTCAACCTCAAAGTAACTATGAACATTGGGAGCAAAAGGCACTGCCTTTTATTTTAAGATAATAGTTTTTCTTATGTGTCGTAGGTCACCTTCACATTTCTGCCAGATTTACGCTATTAAATAGTTCTACTAGATATACTATTACAGTTCACCTCTCACCCCCATATTTCTCCTCCCTCTCTTTAGGAGCTTCTCCAATCAGTTACATTTATCTTATTCACTGCAAACACTCTTCCCTCTTCAGGAGCCCCCCACCCCCTTAACTGATTATGTAAAAGAAATATAACTAAAACAAAATCTTCCAACCCATAAATCCTCTACATGAAGGTAGTAGAGAAAAAAACAAAACAAAAAACACACACACACTTTGATTATTGAATAAGCATTAAACCAGAATATATGGACATTACAGACAATCTGAGAGAATGCAAAGGCAGAAAGATATCTCACCCTTTCATAGTGCAGAATGGATCCCACCCATTTCATATATGTTTTCAAGATAAACAATAACTAGTCCTCAAGTAAGAGGATTTGACAGCACCATTTGTCACACAGAGTTCATCCTAACTTTCATAATTGGGGTGACCATCTGTGTTAGCTAATTGGTTTTATCAAGAGGAAAAACAAATTCCTCCTCTCTGTACCACAGGAGGCAGTTTTACAACTTGGAGCGAATACCCACCAAAGTAAGGCTTCCAGCTTCCACAGAAACAGGGGTACTAGCTCCCTGGATATTTACATTTCAATGGAATGGCTCTCAGGTCCTTGAGAAAGACATTCTTAGGTCATAAAGCTGACCAAAGGCCTGTCTAACTTTCAAAAAGATTTATAAAATATTAGAGAAGAGAAAGAACCTACAAGTTTTCTGAAGTCAATGCTCTAAGAAAAGAGAGGAGGAAGTCTTTTTTTTTTCTTATTTTCCACAGGGAGATGGCCTGTTAATTTGTCCCTACACTTAACTTTATTTAATCTCCTTGTTCTGCCTACTGTAATCATATGTAACAAGGGAGGAAAGGTTGGAGGCCAGTTACAGAAAAGCTCCAGAAAGGAACTTGTGAGAAATCAGGGAGAAAGATACATAGACCTTTCTCTGAGGGAGGAGAAAAATGTGGTTCTTGGACACAGTTTGGAAACACTGATTGTCACTCAGGGTGTTGAAAAGTTAGGTGGGATTCTCAAGCCCCACCCAAGACATTTGCATTCAGTAAGCTTTGGGAACTTAGTACAGGGTGCAGAACATATTAAAAAACAAAAAACAAAAAACAAAACTTCCCCAAATGATTTTAATGTGCAGCAGGTTTAGGAACCACTGACTTGGAGTATAAAAATGTAAGCAACTCTCTCATTTTCCTGTGAGTCAGTCATACAGATCTTGGAGAAAAGGTGATAGAAACAAATAAAATATGCAATAGTGATACAGGTTAGCTAGCATGTCCCTAGGTAGACAGGGAGGTCCCTGGTGGAATAAACAAATGCAGCCATATCCTAAAACTCCAGGTTTTGAAATCACTCCTTCGCTCCAGGACATAATGTAATAAGGCCTTGAGATTAATCATAAAATTCATTTTGGCCTGACAAACGGAGCAGATCTGACAGATAAAGAGTGGGTTACTTTGCTAATTCCTTTAGGATGGGCAAGCAGAACAAACCTGGTAGACGAATTTCATTAGAAGGCGCCAGTTCCCTTCTTCAAACAGCTCCCCTTCCCCAAGCAGGCAAGGGAAGGTATAAAATTATGAGCTATTGCCTCAGTCGTGGGGCATCCCCATTCGGGACCCCCCCTCCAGCCAGGGAGCTACAACCTCTTCTCCTGCCTCTAATAAACTATCCTCTTTTTAAAACTTTTTGCCTTTCCCTAGTCCGTGTTTCTGTTCTTCGGCTTCAGGAGATAGGATCCCCGGCCCACACTCAGAAACTGCCAGCAGATCCAACATCACCTACATCAATACTAGTAGTTTGTCGACAAATAAATAAATAAGCAAAGGCCATTCCATTTGAATTTTTTTTAAAGGACTTAAAAATCTTCCACCATAAAAAAGAGTTTAGACTCCACATGTAAGTGATGTCATCCAGTATTTGTAGAAACAGAGAGCAAAATAGTGGTTACCAGGGGCTGGGGGATGGAGGAATTGGGACGTGTTGGTCAAAAGGTACAAACTTGCAGTTAGAAGGTATAAATTCTGGAGATTTAATGCACTGCATTATGATTATAGTTAACAATATGGAATTATATACTTCAAAGTTGCTAAGAAACTGGATTTTAAATGATCTCACAACAAAACTTAAAAGATAATTATGGGACATGATGGAGGTTTTAGGTAATGCTATGGTGACAGTCATATTGCAATAGGTATGTGTATCAAATCAACACACTATACACCTTAAACTTGCACAATTATATGTCAGTTATATCTTCACAACAACAACAACAATAGTAAAAAAAAAGAGACCTGCTGCTGCAATCAGTTCCTACTTCCCTCCCACCAATGTTTGAGAGCTGAACATCAGGCAGGGCCCCAGGGATTCAGGGGTGGCAGGCAAAGATGAGAATCACAGGAGCCTGTAGGAGTCACAGGACACTTCCTGGAGATGGGAAAGATTTGAGGGGGAAGGGGACATCCAGAGATCCCTAAGCCTGCCATTATCCTTGCCCTCATCCTCTTGATTGTCTTCATCTAGATCCCTAAATTTATAGATAAAAAGCCAAAGGTGGGCACACCATTTCTGCTCACAGGTGACTGACAGCAGTAATTGAGCACAAAGCTTGGTTGAAGGCGGGATTTTCTGAATAGCATTTGGACCCTTGAGGTTGATAAAATATGAATTTCTCAGCACCTGCAGATAAACGGGAAAGGCTACAAAAGATGTTTTCAAGATTTCCTGGTAGGGAGGCAGCCCTGTTGAGCAGCAGTGTTCTGTCTAAAGAACAGATGGTCTAAAAGTAGTGTCTTGAGCACAATAGGGATGGGTGGGTAGATAGGAGGGCAAGATAAAAGTACATGGGGATATTTTGACAAAGCAAGATGATTTAATAAACAGCAAAAGGGAAAAATCAAAGAGATGTGGTGTCTAATAAAAGGTTTTAAAGGCAAAATGGACGGTGATCAGAGATAAAATAAAACATTGATGCTTCTGGAGCATACTGCAGGTAATATGAAATTTTTAACCCTATCCTCCAAGTAGAAATATGTCCATCCAAATACACAAAATTGGAGTAAATACCAACTCATATCTTTGTAGTAATGAAAACAAAACAAAAAAATGGTGACACCTATTGTCAAATGAAATTCAGCCTCACCTGATAATTATGAGGCTATTCTGTTTCTCAAACAATAACATCACACTGAGTGCATGGGCTACTGAAAACATACTGGTGAAGAATGCCATAGGAAAACTGGCATGTGTTGAGCACCTACTATGGGCCAGGCAGGAAGCTAAGTATCCCACACACATTATATCAGAAATGCTTAGAGTAATCCTAAGAAATAGGTATTACTTATATTTTATGTATATAAAGCCAACGTTTTAAGAAATAAAATACCCAAATTATACAACAAAGGAATGAGGGAAGCAGAATTGGAACTGGAGACTGCCGGACGCAAAGCTCTTTGCATTTTCACTCCGGTTGTAGTATAAGTTCTGTGGATTATGGTTCTCATAGGTATCTATTTCTGATTAGTCCTTTTCTCATTCAACAGGCAATCACTAGATGACTTTAATTGCCCAATTATCTTCAAAAGGGCAATCTCTCATTTTAATTGCCAACTACCTACTTACTCAGCAGCCTCCAAGCTTTTCCTATAATGTTCCCCTATCAGTACAAAATTTTTCATCATGCACTACCAATATATGTAATTTATTTTTAATAATGTTATATTAATATATTAATGTGTTGCATACATTTTAACAGTTATCCAAAGGTAGGATAATTTTAAATAAGATTAAATCATATTTTCAGGGTAATATTTTCAGTACTTTTAAGTTGTATTTATCAACATTGCCCAATTATGTTGTTGAGTGCAACGTGATTGAATTCTCTGCCTTATTTTTGAAAATCTTGATTGAATACTTTGATTTACATTAATTAGATTCAAGGTCAGTTTCTAAGTTCAGTTGACTTTGATATCTATGTGAGTCATCTTTCATTTGGCTATGGCAGTCTTAAGAGCAAATATTCCACTAGTAAATATGCATTTTCCCTGATTTCAATCAACTGTCCTTGAAAACTCATTAAATGGTGTTGCTTGTTTATATTTTTAACAAATGTGTTCAAATAGCTAATACAATATATTTTTAAACAGTTTAGAAAATTCTGTTTCCAAGTTTCTTAAACGTGTGTGTGCACCATATATATGTATATATATATATATATATATATATACATATGTACATATGTATATATATGTATGTATATCTTCAGTAGCACACTCACTGCTAAAATATGAAAAGATTTTCAAAATGTCCATTTTCAATATATGATTTCTATAGTACAAAAGACGGCTGTTTTCTGACTTACCGTTAACACAAAGCTTACATGTGAATAATTGTGAATACTATCTGATGGACCCTGTCAGATCTGAGCAGATGATCACTGCTTTTAACCATGGAATGTGGCTGACAAAGAGCTCCTACTAGGAGAAGTGTCAGCTCTAACACTTTTTTTGTGGTGAACATGCGCTTGTATTATTGACACCATTTTTAAACTACAATCTTCATATTAATATTTTAAGCCTCTTCCCCATTTCCTGAGGTATATTTAATTAAAACTCACTAACAAATTTGGTACATCTATTTATCTAATAATGTTACTGTGTGGCAGGATCCATCGTCAGGACAGAAATTATCTCTTTATGCAAGAAACCTCACTTACTGTACATAATTCATCCTGCTACAAAACACAGGGACCACAGGATGCAGACAGTGCCCCTCCATCAGTGCCATTTAGTAAAGTTTAATCATTAAAAAAATAAAAATAGAAGTTCTAATATTTTCTTCATACACTATGTGAATGCCCACACCCCTCTCTGTAGACTGCTATAGTAGACAACTCCAATTAGTTGCCCTGCCAACACCCAGACATCTTATCCAAAACAGAACACCTCTCTTGCTTCTTTATTTTCTGCCACAAACTAAAATGTATCCCTTTCCTATGTTCCCATCACTAAATATTAAAAGAAAAATGCCAAAAATCAAGAAACATTTGTTGAGCACTTACTAGGTGCCAGCATTCTACCAGGCAATAAAATGTAAACTCAACACAAAATGTCCATATCCTTAATCTACAATGTATGTTTATAAACTGATAAATTTAAAAAAGCAATGATATCCTATACATGTATTAAAAAGATCTAATTTTACTAGTAATCAAACAAGCACACTTTTTAAACGAGACAATACTTTTTATCAATCGAGTTAAACAATGTACTTTAAATGGCAATACTTTATATTAGTGATGAAGAGAATGTCATTTTTGGAAGACCATTTGGCAAAGTTTATCAAGAATTTCAGAAATGTTTGTATTATTTTAAACTATGATTAACAATGTCATTTCCATAAATTTATTCTAAAGAAATAATCATAGATATACCGAAAGATTGATTTAAAAATTAGCCTAATAAAAAGTTGGAGACAATTTAAATATCTGACAATCAGGGATTAGGTAAATGAATGGCAGTAGATCAAAAAGATAGACAAGTATGTGATTATTAAAATTAGATTCTGGAAGAATATTTAATAATGTGGTAAAATGTTCATGATATAATTGTAAGTGGAAAAAAGGCAGGGTATAAAAGAATATAAAGGATGATCTCAATTTTGTAAAAAGAAAACTATTCATAAAACAATAAAAATTGAAGGAAATACATTTTTAACAATGTATGTCTCGAGGTAATGGGGTTATGGGCGATTACTACTTAATTTTTTATACACTTTCATATTTTTAAAATGTCAACATATATGTGTGTGTATATATATATATTATATAGGTATGTATAATATATATATTCTATTCACTATAGACAGTTTTTAAAATATAAAACGTATTTGGATTTTCTATAATATGCAGCCAAAAAAAATTCCGTATATATGTGTCTACAGGGTGTGATTTGGCTGCATAACACAGAAAATCCAAATGCATGCACTAAGCAAGACAAAGGTTTATTTCTTACACTTAACAGAGGTCTAGACTCTAGAGAAAGGAAGTATAAAACTGGTATGACAGCTCCAGAGTTATCAATTACCTAGGATCCACATACCTTTCTGCTCCACCAATAGAAAATGAATTCTTCCCTCAGGGTCAATTTGCAGTCCATTCTATCTGCATTTCTGATAGGAAGAACATGAAAGAAAGTAGGCAAAGGGCACACCTCCTACTGAGTCAGATCCCTTTGAGGAGCCTTTCTGGAAGCCCTACCCAATAACATTTCTTTGCCACCACTATCTGCAAGTTGGAAATTGGAGACTCCTTAGAAACATATTGTTGCTTGGGGTAAATTCCAGGTTTCCTTCTAAGGAAGTAGGAAAGAATGGTATTTAAATAGACACTTGACAGGCTCTGCTACTCTTATAATAATAAAATTGCCATAATTTGATTTTCTTTAAAGTATGATAATAGCATAACAGCAAAGAGAATAGAGGGAAAAAATAGGAGATGTAGATAAAAAATTAAGAAATCAAAGAAGATTATTCTGATACCCTAATGGGGGGAAAGAGCTCAATATTTGTAGTCAACCATCAGCAATGCAAACTTTCAAATATACCCTATACTACTTTCCAAAAATAAATTCAAAGAAAAATGAATTAGAGAAAGGAAAATATGAAGGACTATAAATCCTGATGTGTCATTCACTCATACTTATCTCTCCAGTATTCCTGGAAGTGAAAGTGAACCTTAGGAAGAGAGTAGATATAGGCAATTAGAGTCTGACTCGTCTGTTTCTCTGTGTAAATCAGAGAAAACTAGGATTCCCATAATGTGTAATTTGTATCTTAGATAAATTAGTACTACCTGTTCTCCTACTCATTGAGGTTAATGTTTTCACATAATACTTGCCATTAAATAAATTTCTTGCTTTTTATATTGATTTTCCTACATAAATGTGACTATTAATATTTTAATGTATATGAAATTTTAAAAGCTACACACACGAGTATATGTTTTCAAAGCCATTCTTCACAATAATGTCAAGGGCATATTATAAAATTATCAAAGCACAATGATTTTAAGTTTAATTTCAAGTTAAAAGTTAAACTTTGTATCAGGCACATGATTTTAGAAAAGTTAGAATACAAGGAGTAACAAAAAGCCTTAAAATTCAATGAACATGAAGGATTATCCCATTTATCCAGTTATATAGTTAAGAAGTCAAAACAAAATACAAGAACTTCCTATGTAAATTGTAGGTTACCTAATTGTAAGACTAACATTTCTGAGTAAACTGGATGGTCAAAAAATCCAAAGAGAATTTGATGCCTGGGTTTAAATGGAACCAAAATGTTTATTCTAAAAAGAGCAATTAGAAAATGCTCAAAATTAAAGCATGGAGGTATTTTATCTCTTCAGAATTAAGTTGAATACAGGCATACCTTGTTCTATTGTGCTTCACTTTATTACACTTCACAAATACTATTATTTATTTATTTTTATTCTATGTATTATATTTTAAATATTTATTTATTTATTTTTACAAATTGAAGGTTTGTGGCAACTTTGCATCAAGAAGTCTATTGGCGCCATTTTTCCAACAGCATTTGCTTACTTCATGTCACATTTTGGTAATTCTTGTAATATTTCAAGCTTTTTCATAATTATTATTATTGTGATCTGTGATCAATCATCTTTGATACTACTATTGTATTTGTTTTTGGGTGCCACAAACTGCACTCATATAAGATGGCAAAGTCAATTGATAAACGTTGTGTGTGTTGTGACTGTTCTACCGACTAACCATTCCCCTATCTCTCTCCATCTTCTGGGGCCTCCCTATTCCCTGAGATACAATATTTAAATTAGACCAATTAAAACCCTACAATGGCCTCTAAGTGTTCCAGTGAAAAGAAGAGTCCCACATCTCTCCCTTCAAATCAAAAGCTAGAAATGATTAAGCTTAGTGAGGAAGGCATGTTGAAAGCCAAAACAGGCTGAAAGCTAGACCTCTTGCACCAAACAGCTAGCCAAGATGTGAATGCAAAGGAAAAATTATTGAAGGAAATTTAAAGTGCTATTCTAGTGAATATGTGAAAGATAACAAAGCAAAACAGCTTTAGTTCTGATATGAGGAATGTTCCAGTAGTCTGGATAGAAGATCAAACCAGCCACAACATTCCTGTTAGCCAAAACCTAATCCAGAGCAAGGCCCTAACTTTCTTCAGTTCTGTGAAGGCTGAGAGAGGTGAGGAAGCTACAGAAGAAACATTTGAAGCTTGCAGAGGTTGGTGCATGGGGTTTAAGGAAAGAACCAGTCTCCAAAAAAGTGCAAGGTAAAGCAGCCAGTGCTGACGTAGAAGCTGCAGGAAGTTCTCCAGAAGGTCTGAGACAGTGAATGAAGTTGGCTGCACTATAAACATCAGGTTTTCAATGTAGACAAAACAGCCTTATGCTGGAAGAAAATGCCATCCAGGACTTTCATAGCTAAAGAAGAGAAGTCAATGCCTGGCTTCAAAGCGTCAAAGGACAAGCTGACTCTTGTTAGGAGCTAATAAAGCTGGTGACATTAAGGGGAAGCCAATGCTCATTTCCCATTCTCACAATCCTTGGACTCTCTAGAATGATGCTAACTCTGCTCTGCCTGTGCTCTATATGGAACAACAAAGCCTGGTTGACAGCACATCTGCCTACAACATGGTTTACTGAACATTTTAAGCTCACTGTTGAGACCTACTGCCAAGAAAAAGAAAAAGATTCCTTTCAAACTTTCACTGCTCATTGACAATGCACCTGGTCACCCCAGAGCTCTGATGGAGATGTGCAATGAGACTAATGTTTTCATGCCTGCTAACACAATAGCCATTCCACAGCCTATGGATCAAGGAGCACTTTCTAATTTCAAGTCTTATTATTCAAGAAATATTCATGAGCTGTAGATGCCATAGATAGTGATTCCTCTGATGGATCAGGACAAAGTAAGCTGAACACCTTCTGGAAAGGATTCACCATTCTAGATGCCATTAAGAACATCCGTGATTCATGGGAAGAGGTCAAAAAATCAACATTCGCAGGAGTTCAGAGAAGTTGATTCCAAATTTCAGGGATGACTTTGAGGGTTTCAAGACTTCAATGGAGGAGGTAACTGCAGATGTGGTAGGAACAGCAAGAGAACTAGAATTACAAGTGGAGCCTGAAGATGCGACTGAATTGCTGCCATCTCATGATCAAACTTTAATGGATGAGGAGTTGCTTCTTATGGATGAGCAAAGAAAGTGGTTTCTTGAGATGGAATCTACTCCTGGAGAAGATGCTATAAAGATTGTTGAAATGACAACAAAGGACTTAGAATATTACATAAACTTAGTTGATAAAGTAGTGGCAAAGTTTGAGAACATTGACTCCAGTTTTGTAAGAAGTTCTACTGTGAGTAAAATGCTATCAAACAGTATTGTGTGCTACAGAAAAATCATTTGTGAAAAAAAGAGTCAGTTGTAGTAGCAAATTTCATTGTTGTCTTATTTTAAGAAGTTGCCACAGTCACCCCAACCGCCAGCACCCATCACCCTCACCAGTCAGCAGCCACCGCCATCAAAGCAAGACCCTCCACCAGCAAAAAGATTGACTCGCTAAAGGCTCAGATGATGATGAGTATTTTTTAGCCAGAAAGTACCTTTAATTAAGGTATGTGTGATGTTTTTCTGAGACATAATGCTATTGCACACTTAATAGACTACAGTAGAGTGTAATCATAAGTTTTATATGCATTGGGAAAACAAAAAATTAGTGTGACTCACTTCATTGTGATATTCACTTTATTGCAATGGTCTGTAGCCAAACCCTCAATATCTCCGAGGTATGGCTGTATATTATCGTGACATTCCCTTCTATGTCATCCCAATGACTTGGGTCTTTTCTTATTTGAGAAGTGCAAGATTGTGTATATATTTGCAGAGAGCCTATTTTGCAAAGGAAACGTAGGAATAAAAGTACCTTTGAATAGCTGCTTATATATTCCATGATCAATAGAGAGTCTCCATGCTGTTCCCCTAAAAGTGACAGTCCCTTCCTGTTCTAAGCTCTCAGGTTTATTATGAGAAATCCACTTCTACCAAACACAGAGATGTCATGTTGATACTAAGCAATAGGATGCTGATAATCACAAGAATTGAATTTCCCTACTTAATGTCAGTAGAAATTTGGTTAAGGCAAGACAACACCATTATCAAAGAACAGTTAGCAGATCATTAAAAGGCTACTAAATTATGCCATGGAATATCTGGATTTATTACCACTTTACATTCTACTGACTCATTTATCTATGGCACCAGGAAGCTCCTAAATCCTAATCATGCAATCAAACAACATTTATCAGAAGCCTTCAGGCACATTGTGCAATATTAGGAAATTTACCAAGAAATTTCTCCATAAATACTGTCCCTGACCTCTGGAAACTTGGTGAAAATAAAACCTTGCTAGCTAACCTTTTAAAAAGAAGAAAAATTTTAACAGCCACCCATTGCTTGTCATGCATTTACTAAATGTGTCATAATAACCCAATAAAGTAGGCACAATTATTATCTTTATTCTGTAAATGAAAAAACAGGCTCAGAGAAGTAAAGTGATGGGCCCAAGATTACAAAACTAATAATGACACCAGTTTCAAACATTAGAACACTGCCCTGGGTCTGCATTGGAGCATAAAGGACCAAATTATCTAAACTGCATCAATATAGCACAACTACTGTACATTTTTAAAAGATATGATATTTATATGAATTTGCAAAATAAATATGAATACATCTTAAAGACATATGCAAATACCAAACAAAAGGAAAAAATAAAAATTAAAAAAAAACCCTGAAACTGAAACAAGTCCACATTGACTAACTTCATTTAATCATCTAGGTTAAGGCAAAGTTTTCCAATACTCAGTAAATAATAGCTATTGTTGTTGTTGTTGTTGTTGTTGTTACAAAGCAGTGTGTTTTCAGGGGTAATTGAATAATATGGGGAGTGAGCATATAAGGGGTTTCTGATTGAGTATCACTCTCTTGGTCTAAAAACCAAGTTTCAGATCCATAACACGTGCTCTTTCCCTCCAACAGATGCAACTAGGCATCTATCTACAAGCTATCCAACCTTGATTATTCCTCCAAAATGTGTAAAAATTAAAATTAATCCTCTGTCTTTTCTATGAGACAGACAGATATGACAATGTCAGTTGTTAATGGAAGAAGGTCTTTGCTTCCTTCAGTCCATCTAATACTGGACTAATTTTTCCAAAACTAAGTTCCTTAGGAATAAATTTCCTTAGGACTGTATCCAGCTTAGGTAACTCTTGCCTCCTGGGTCTCCCTGGGTGAATTCTGGCTGTCTCTACTATAACGTACCAGTTTGCCATGCTGAGTAGTTAACAGGAATCATAGACAAAGTGTCAAGGAAGAAATATAAGACCATAGGTGTCAGCTCTCATCAGATTAACTTTCTTCTTCTGGATCTGAGAGTAGCTTTACTCAATACAACAATCTTCACGATACAAAGTAAAGCAACTAAATCATACTCTATATTTTCAAATCATAAAATTTGTCACAAATGTACAAAATTCATCTAGCTTAAATAGTCTCCATAAATCACCCTCAGTAACAATTTCCAAAACAAAAACAAAGGGCAAAATACAGTCTCTAGTCTGAATTTATCATTTGTGCCATAAGACAGAAATCTATCCTGACAAGTTGTTTGAATTGTCAGATATTATACTTCTGAGTCTTTCAAGTGATTTATCTTCTGGGTATAAGGCCAATATTTGCATCTTGACTCATTTTTATAGCTACGTTACTGGATTGTTATAACCCGGAATCCAGAATCCAGTATTCTGGTATAAAAACAATAAACTCTTGAAATCTTATAAGTATTTTATTTCTGTTCCCTCAGAACAACTACAAGGTGCTAACTGCAAACTTTCTCTGTACCGCTCAGGTCGGACATACTGCATTAGAACACAAAATACATGATATATTTTGGAGCATATGTTTTAGAAGTGGCAAAATACTGCACTGACTATGTTTATATATTTTATCCATTATATTGTTATTTTATTTTTCTGGGAAAAGATTAATATTTACTTTTAAACAGACATAATTTTAAAAATCAACTTATAATTGTCAGCCTGCACCAAAAGATTATGATTTAAGATGAAAACAAGCTAATTTCATAATTTTCAGATTCAAGTATTTCTATTTTAAAATATTTAATAGTTATTACTTCATTAGTTTGCATCATGGCCAATATCTAGATAACATTAGACATAATATATGCAAAATATTTGCACTTTATAGCTTCTTTTTATTTTATAAGCATTGCATGATATGATAATATAAGTAAAGAATCTGAAGAATATAAAGTAAATTCATATTTTCTTAGCTTTAATAACACTCAACATTCTAATCTATGTTTACTAATTCTGTCTTTCATTAAAATCTAACTTTACTTCAACAACAACATGGGGATTCAAATAGTTTCTTTACTCTATTTAATGGTTTATGGAGGCAGTTTAGTGGGATAAAGAAAGAAAGCACATATTTTGGATTTAAACAGACTTCGAGGAAGGGAGGGAGGAGGAAGGATCATTCATAGATAGATAGATAGATAGATAGATAGATAGATAGATAGATAGATAGAAACATACATAGAATATTTTATTGTTTTATGTATTCTATTCCTTCATTTATCTCTTTGATAAGTCTTTGATTTATCCTTTTGGTTTTAAACATAGTTATTTTGACATTATTTTCATATTGCTCTATGATTTCCTGTTCTTTGGGAGCAAATTCTTCATCTACTGATGGTGGATTTTTGTTGTGTACTTTATAATTTTGTCTGTGAGCTACTCTTTAATAGAATGCACATTCCAGGTTATAGAGGCTTCCCAATGACCGATTTGATTCCGTTTTTAAATTGAGATGCAATTTATATACATTAAAATACACAAATCTTAAGTGTTTAGCTTCATTACTTGTTTTTAAAGCTTATTGGGGTGACAATTGTGAGTAAAGTTACATAGGTTTCAGGTGTACAATTCTGTATTACATCATCTATAAATTCCATTGTGTGTTCACCACCCAGAGTCAGTTCTCCTTCCATCATCATATATTTGATCCCCTTTACCCTCATCTACCACCCCCCAACCCTTTTACCATCTGGTAAGCACTAAATTATTGTCTGTGTCTATGAGTTTTTGTTTCTCATTTGTTTGTCTTGTTCTTTTGTTGTTTTTGGTTTATATACCATGTATCAGTGAAATCATATGGTTCTCTGCTTTTTCTGTCTGACTTATTTCGCTTAGCATTATATTCTCAAGATCTATCCATGTTGTCCTATTTCATCTTTTCTTACCGCCAAATAGTATTCCATTGTACATATACCACAACTTCTTTATCCATTCATCTATCGAAGGACATTTTGATTGTTTCCATGTCTTGACCATCGTAAATAAAGCTGCAATGAACATTGGAGAACACGTGTCTTTATGGATAAATGTTTTCAGATTTTTTGGGTAGATACCTAGGAGTGGGATTGCTGGGTCATACGGTAATTCTATTTTTAATGTTTAGGAACCTCCACACTGCCTTCCATAGCGGCTGCAACAGTCTGCATTCCCACCAACAGTGTATAAGGGTTCCTTTTTCTCCATAGCCTCTCCAACACTTGTTACTATTTGTCTTGTTGATGATAGCCATTCTAACTGGGGTGAGGTGATATCTCGTTGTGGTTTTTATTTGCATTTCTCTGATGATTAGTGATGTTGAGCATTTTTTCATATGTTTATTTGCCATTTGTATGTCCTCTTTGGAGAAATGTCTCTTCAGGTCCTCTGCCCATTTTTCAATTGGGTTGTTTGTTTTTTTGTTGTTGAGTTTCATGAGTTCCTTGTATATTTTGGATATTAGCCCTTTATTGGAGGCACTGTTTGCAAAAATCTTCTGCCATTCACTTGGTTGCCTCTTTATTTTGTCAATGGTTTCCTTTGCTGTGCAGAAGCTCTTAAGTTTGATATAGTCACATTCATTTATTTTAGCTTTTACTTCCCTTGCCTTTGGAGTCAAATTCATAAAATGCTCTTTGAACCCAAGGTCCATAAGTTTAGTACCTATGTTTTCTTGTATGCAGTTTATTGTTTCAGGTCTTATGCTTAAGTCTTTGATCCATTTTGAATTAATTTTGGTACATGGTGACAGATAGCAGTCCAGCTTCATTCTTTTACACGTGGCTTTCCAATTCTTCCAGCACCATTTATTGAAGAGGCTGTGTTTTCTCCATTGTATGTTTTTTGCTTCTTTGTCAAAAATTATCTGTCCATATTTAAGGGGGTTTATTTCTGGGTTCTCAATTCTATTCCATTGGCCTACGTGCTTTTCTGCCAATACAATGCTGTTTTAATTATTGTTGCCCTGTAATGCAAGCTAAAGTCAGGGAGTGTGATACCTCCAGCATTGTTCTTTTTTCTTAAGATTACTTTGGCTATTTGGGGTCTTTTGTGGTTCCAAACAAATCTGATGATTTTTTGTTCTATTTCTTTAAAAAATCCCATTGGTATTTTGTATATTGCTTTGGGTAATATGGATATTTTAACTATGTTGATTCTTCCAATCCACGAGCACGGAATGCTTTTCCATTTCTTTGTGTCTTCTTCAATTTCTTTTAAAAATGTCTTATAGTTTTCAGCATACAGGTCTTTCACATCCTTGGTTAAGTGTATTCCTAGGTATTTTATTCTTTTTGCTGCAATTGCAAAAGGAATTGTGTGGGGTTTTTTTTGTTTTTTATTTTTTATTTCTTTTTCTGAGATTTCATTGTTAGTATATAGGAATGCAATGGACTTTTGTACTTTGATTTTGTAGCCAGCCACATTACTGTATTCGTTGATTGTTTCTAATAGCTTTTTGGTGGAGTCTTTCGGGTTTTCCATACACAGCATCATGTCATCTGCAAAGAGTGACAATTTAACTTCTTGATTCCCAATTTGGATGCCTTTTATTTCGTTCTCTTGCCTGATTGCTCTGGTGAGGACTTCCAACACTGTGTTGAAAAGCAGAGGTGACAGGGGACAGCCCTGTCGTGTTCCTGAACGTAGAGCAAAGGGCTTCAGTTTTTCACCGTTAATTATGAGATTAGCAGAGGGCTTGTCATATATGGCCTTTATTATGTTAAGATATTTTCCTTCTACACCTATTTTATTAAGTGTTTTAATCATAAATGGATGTTGTATCTTGTCAAATGCTTTTTCTGCATCAATTGATATAATCATGATATTTGTCCTTTATTTTGTTTTGTGAGGTATCACATTGATGAATTTGCATATGTTTAACCATCCCTGCGCCCCTGGGATGAACCCCACTCGTTGTGATGAATAATCTTTTTAATGCATTGTTGCATTAGATTTGCTAGAATTTTGTTTAGGATTTTTGCATCTGTATTCATCAGAGATATTGGTCTGTAGTTCTCTTTTTTTGTGATGTCCTAACCAGGCTTTGGTATCAGGGTAACGTTGGCCTCATAAAATGAGTTAGGGAGTACTGTCTCTTCTTCAATTTTTTGGAAAAGTTTGAACAGGATTGGTATTAGATCCTCTTTGAAGGTTAGGTAGAATTCACTAATGAAGCCATCTGGTCCCGGACTTTTGCTTTTGGGAAGGTTTTGTATGACTGATTCAATTTCCTTACTGGTGATCAGTCTGTTTAGATTTTCCAGTTCTTCATGGTTCAGCCTAGGAAGGCTATATGTTTCTAAGAACTTGTCCATTTCTTCTAGGTTATTGAATTTGGTGGCATATACTCCTCCACAGTATTCTTGGATGATCCTTTGTATTTCTGTGGTATCCGTGATAACTTCCCCTTTTTCATTTAAGATTTTGTTTAATAATGTCTTCTCTCTTTTTATCTTAGTGAGTCTAGACAAGGGTTTGTCAATTTTGTTAATCTTTACAAAGAACCAGTTCTTTGTTAGATTAATTTTTTCTATTGTCTTTTTGTTCTCTGTTTCATTTAGTTCTGCTCTGATTTTTATTATTTCCTTTCTTCTGCTGACCTTAGGTTTCATTTGTTCTTCTTTTTCTAGTTCTTTAAGGTGTAACGTGAGGATATTTATTTGGGATTTTTCTTGTTTCTTGAGATAGGCCTGTAATGATATAAATTTCCCTCTTAAAACTGCTTTTGCTGCATCCTAAAAATTTTGGTAGGTTATATTTTCATTGTCATTTGTTTCTATGTATCTTTTGATCTCTCCTCTAATTTCTTCTTTGACCCAGTTGTTCTTTAAAAGTCTGTTGTTTAATCTCCATGTATTTGTGTTTTTTCCTGCTTTGTTTTTGCAGTTGATATCCAATCTCAAAGCCTTGTGATCAGAGAATATGCTTGGTATGATTTCAGTCTTCTTAAATTTGCTGACGTTAGTTTTATGTCCCTATATGTGGTCCAGCCTTGAGAATGTTCCATGTACACTAGAAAAAAAATGTATAGTCTGATGTTTTAGGACGAAGTGCTACATAAATGTCAATTATGTCCATTTCATCTAATGTGTCATTTAGGGCTGCTATTTTATTATTTATTTTCTGTTTGGATGATCTATCCATAGCTGTCAATGATGTATTTAGGTCCCCTAGTATAATTGGGTTTTGGTCAATTTCTCCCTTTAGTTCTGTTAGTAGTTGCTTGGTATATTTTGGTGCTTCCTGATTGGGGGCATAAATATTGATGACTGTTATGTCTTCTTGTTGTATAGTCCCCTTTACCATTATGAAATGTCCATCTTTGTCTCTTGTTATCTTTTTCACCCTGAAGTCTGTTTCATCTGATATCATTATGGCTACACCTGATTCTCTCTGGACACCATTTGCTTGGAGTGTCAATTTCCACCCTTTCACTTTGAGTCTATGCTTGTCCTTGTAGCTGAGATGTGTCTCTTGGAGACAGCATAGGGTTGGGTTTAGTTTTTTGATCCAATCTGCTACTCTTGCCTTTTTATTGGTGAGTTTAGTCCATTTACATTTAGGGTGATTATTGATATGTGAGGATTTCCTATCATTCTAGCTTTAGTTTTCTGGTAAGATTGTGTCTCCATGGTTTCTTTGCCTTTTTGTTGTCTATTATTTCTGTATGGTGGTATTCTATGATGTTTCCCTCTGTTTCTTCTTTTATTAGAGTATGTATTTCAGTTCTAGATTTTTTTTAGTGGTTACCATTAAGTTTATGTAAAAGAAAGTTTGATATTTAGAGTATTCCATTTTCTTCAGCATGCTTACTTTCTCCATTCCCATATTCTGGTTCAGGTCTTTACTCTCCCCCTTTTTATGCTTTGGTTGCCACAAATTGTCCCTGTTGATGGTGGTCGAATAAACTCCTTTAGTGTTTCTTGTAGTGCAGGTCATGTATTAGAAAATTCCCTCAGCTTCTGTATGCCTGGAAAGGTATTTATTCCTCCTTCATATCTAAAGGATATCTTTGCTGGGTATATTATTCTTGGATCGTAATTTCTCTCTTTCAATAATTTGAATATTTGGTTCCACCCCCTCCTGGCTTGTAGAGTTTCTGCTGAGAAATCTGATGATAATCTAATGGGCTTTCCTTTGTAGGTTACCGTCTTCTTTTCCCTGGCTGCCTTGAGGATTCTTTCTTTGTCATTGATTTTTTGACAGCTTCAATACAACGTGCCTTAGAGAAGGCCTGTTGGGGTTGAGGTAATTAGGTGTTCTATTTGCTTCTTGGATTCAAGGATCCAGTTCTTTCCACAAGTTTGGAAAGTTCTCATCGACTATTTGTTTGAATATATTCTCTTATATTCTTATATTGCTCTTCTTATTCTTATATTGCTCTTTGTCATGGAGTCAGAAAGTTCTTGTAGAGTTCTTTCATTTCTTTTAAGTCTCAAGTTTCTTTCTTCTTCCATCCATGTCATTTCCAGGTTTCTATCTTCGATGTCACTGATTCTTTCCTCCAGCTGGTCAACTCTACTTCCTAAGCGGGCTATTTCATTCTTCATTTCTTCTATTGAGTTCTTAATCTCCAGAAATTCTATTTGGTTCTTTTTTTAATCTTTTTTCAATCTCTTTGGTAAAATGCTCATGTTGTTCTTTAATTGTGTTTCTGAGTTCATTAAACTCCCTTTCTGTATTTTCTTGCATCTTGCTGAGTTTTTTCAGAACTGCAATCTTGAATTCTCTGTCATTTAAGTCACATATTTCCATATCTTTAACTTCATTTTCTGGAGACTTTTCACTTTCTTTCTGAGCTGTCTTGTTGCTTTGGTTATTCCTGGCAATCAATGATTTATTATTTCTCTTACTAGACATCTACATGAGTAGGTTCTGCAACAGGTTGATTGGAAAAGGTCTTTCTTTTGTTTTTCAATACGTAGTGGTAGAATGTTTTATTTTCTCTCTGACTGCAGCCCTTTTTTCTGTCTCACACTGTAGTGTTATGTTTTCTCTGCACTATTCCAGCTTCTCACACTATGGGGGGATTCCCTGGAAGGTGGCCTTCTCCACTATTAACAGTTCGGCTGGGTCATAGGGTGCTGCGTCCCTATGGGGATGAGGAGAGCTTTCGAAGTTCCAAAGCGCTTCCTGCACCAGCTTCAGAGCCTGTGTGTCTCAGCAGTTCTGTTTACTCCTGCAGGGATCCACCCAGATAGGTGGGGCCAGGGGCGGGGTGAGTTATGAGAGGTGGCCCAGAGCAGTGGCAGCGACCACCACCACAGCCAGTCCTGCTTCCACAGCTCCCTCCCCTTTGCCGGAACTAGTTGGGCTGCAAATCTGTGTCTGCAGACCACAGTTCTCAGAACTGCAAATATTCTGTTCTTTGGATCTGACACTGCTACTGTTCCGCTTCTAGCACTGGGCAGGTGGGGGCGGGGTGAGCTCTGGGAGGGTAAGGAAGGGACAGCTAGTCTCAGTGCCTAAGGTGTGTGTTCTCTTCTTGGCAGTGATGGTTTAAACCACCGTTTTCAGCCTTCTTCCCTCAGTCTTTTCTCCAAGGTCTCTGCTGTGAACGTTGGGTTCAGCCGTATTATATGCTGTCCCCTCAGCCCTGTGGGCCATAAACAGAGCCCTAGTAGTCCGAGTTCTTCCCTCTCCCGCAGCTGCAGTAGTTCCTGGATGCGGTGAGCTCGGAGCACTGAGCTAGGTCTGTGTCCTGCACCCGTGCTGCTCCGTCTCCGCACTTCTCCCTTCCCTCCTCCCCTGCTCTCACAATTTGCCCACCTTTAGGTGAATTCAGTAGTGAGCCTCTTCATCTTGCCTGTCTGCTGTGCTGGGGAGTCCTTTGTGGAGTTATAGCTGTTTAGTTTGTTGTAAATTCTAGGGGAGATTTCCAGAGGCTCACCTCATGCCGCCATTTTGATGACGTCCTTATCTAGGCAATTTCCTAGCTTGATTAATTTTTGCATATGTATATAGCTATGTAACAATCACACAGATAAACATATACAGTTGACTACTAAACAATGGGGGAGGGTTAGGGGCACTGACCCCTACACAGCAGAAAACCTGTGTATAACTTTTGACTCCCCAAAACCTATCAATAACCTACTGTTGACTAGAAGCCTTAGCAATGACACAAATAGTTGATGAACATATATTGTGTATGTTATATGTATTATATACTGTATTCTTACAATAATGTAAGCTAGAGTAAAGAAAATACTTTTAAGAAAATCATAGGAAAGAGAAAACACAATTACAGCACTGTACGTATTTATTGAAACAATCTGCATATCAGTGAACCCACACAGTACAAAGCCGCGTTGTTCAAGTGTAAACTGTACACTGTTTCCCACATCCTTATGGCCCCTATCAGTCAATATCCCCTGATAGGTAACTACTGTAAGTCTTGATATAGTGGTTACTTATGTCAAAGTAACCAGTTATCTTAAGTACCGTGATATATGTAACTAATATGTTAGAATGCTTCTAGTTTTGTGTCTTTGGAAAAAAGTGTTAGTATGTTTTCCAGTTTTGTTCTTTGGCAAGATTGCCTTGCCTATTATAGATCCTTTGAATTCCCACTTAAATTTTAGAATCATTTTGTTAATTTTTATCAAAAACACCTAGTTAGGATTGTGATTGTTATTGAATTGGATATGCAGCCCAATTTATGGAGAATTGACATTTTGCCACTATTAAATTTGCCAGCCCACAAATGTGGTAAATCATTCCATTTACTTGTCCTTTCTTAATTTTTCTCCACAATTTTATGTAGTGTTTGGTGCACTCATTCGAGATTTATTTTTATTTATACTTGTATAATTTTCAGTGCTATTGTAAATAATATTGCTTTTAATTTTTAATTGTTTCTTATAAATACAAATACAATTGTTTTTGTATATTGACCTTTTATTCAGCAACCTTACTAACTTCGTTATTTCTATATGGTTTGTAGTTGGTTTTAGAATTTTTTATGAATGTAATCATGTTATCATGAATAATGACAGTTTTCCTTCTTCCTTTCTAATCTTTATACCTTGTTCTCTTTCTTGACTTACTACACTTCTAATACAAATACTAAATAGAAGTGATTAGACTGGATATCTTTGTCTTGTTTCCAATATCAGGGGAAAATATTCAACATTTCACCATTAAACTTGCTGTTTGTTGTAGGTTTTTGATAGATAGCCTTTATAATATTTAGAAAGATGCCCTTTATTCTTAGTTTTCTGAAAAATTTTATCATGGACATGCATTGAATTTTAACAAATGTTTATCTGCATCTATTGAGATGATCATATTATTTGTATCCTTTAACCTATTAATGTGGTAAATTCTATTTATTGATTTAAAAAATGTTAAATCAGACTTGCATTCCAGGAATAAATCCATATTGCAAAATTTTAACTTGGCTGTGCCAGTGGCTCTATGAAATGCACTATTTCCAGACAGTTTTATATTACTATCTCAGGTTGGGACTGTGGAACCATGAGTGTAGTCCAAAGGAGAATCTATATACAGTAATCTGAATCATTCTGTAGGTGAAAAGTGAAGAAAATAATGGATTCATATTATTCTGATTATAACACTTCTCTAAACAGACCTAAAGTGCTTAATAAAAAACAAATAAAAAAATAGATAAAACACATTTACACGTCGTTAAAATTTGTGAATTTTTACCCAATAGCGTTTCTGAGGCATTGACTCAGCCTGACGACACTTAGGAGTACTAACGAAACAAAGACATTAGGAAGAGTTACAGGCAGGAACAGGGAGCAAGGAGTACTGAAAGCAGATCAAGGCAAGAGTACAGCTGTCTGTGGCCCTCTTGTGGAGAGATAAGAAGACAAACCCTCCATAGCGTCTGGGATGTGGGCCTCACATCACTGTACAAGAGCACAATAGTGAACGTTTAAAATGATGATCCTAAATCACCTAGAAAATATTAATTGTATTTAGTTTGCACTGATTAAGAAGATGAAAAGAATTTTTCAAAATATTTTATGGGAATATGATTGACATTCCAATCCTGATAAAAAGGCAAATCATTAGTTTTATTTATAGTTATATATAAAATAATATATAATGTATGAAGTTACGTGTAGTTATGTATATAATGTAAAGGTTTATATATATTATATATAAAGCTATATGTATATGACTTTATATATAAAAAGGTTTGTGTATGTATAGCGATATACTTACATAGATATAAGACTAGTTCAGTTATATAGGATTCAGTCTCTCAGTCTTCAGGATGACTGAAATTAAACTTTCCTGTGACCATGAACTCAGTCTTTGTCACTCTGTTTTTTTAAAAATCAATGGCAACGTGCTCACCAGCTAAGAAATTTCACCTGGCAAACACTGTCAGGGCTTTGCTAGAATAAACAACAGCTGTCATAATGGTATCAATTTACCTGCTCTGCCACTCTTCCATCCATAAAATTGTTTCCTTTTTTCACAAGAGTGTACTGAGGAATAATTAGTTAGCAGTTTAAAAACAACTTGGAGGTATAAAAGATTATTCCAAAATGCTCATTGTGATTATTATTATAATAGCCAAATGGCAAGAGGAATAATGCAGTGATCCTCACTGGTGACTTAATACAGATGTCCTCAACCATCTGTGAAAAAGGTAAAGAACAATCCCATTGGGCCCAACTGCAGAAGCAAGGTAGCAAACAAACCTGGTGAGGGCTCAAGTTTTGCACTGGAGAATCCTAATTGGATTCTCTTGCCTTTTGCCTGGCAGAACATAGGCTTCAAAACCCATGAGGCCAGCTCTCTTCAAAGATACCCTGAAATGTCCACAAAACTCTAAATGAAATTGAGTTAGCTATTAAAGCCTATTCTAGAGTAGAAGTTTATGTCACCTGAGATATCAAAGATAGTAAATTTAACTTTATGGTAAATATATTTGCTTTCATATCCTGGATATTTCACATCCATAGAAGCGGTGCACATTATATTATGCGTGTCCATGTAAATATACTATGTATACAATGATAACCTCCAAACGTACACCTATAATTCAGACATCTCCTCTGAATTTCAGACCTACATGTTAAGCAGATATTCAAAATTTCCAACTGGATGTCTCATAGGTATCTCAAATTTCTTATAGTATCTAAAAAAGAGTGCCTCTAATTCTCAACCCCTCAACTTTATTTCTGTGTGTCTTTCACACGCCCATACATGGTATCAGCATTCATCCAGTTACTCAAACTTAAGCATGGTTTTCGATTCCTCCTTCTTTCTCATCACTCATATCTAATTTACTTCCAAGTCCTGTCAAATCACCTATAAAAATATCCTGACTCCATTCACTTTTCTTCATCTCAACTGCCACTGCTATAATGAAATCCACCATCATTTCTTGCCTAACTCACTGTAATATCTGTCTCTTTGTAAACCTGCCTGCTTGGGTCCTTTAATTTTCAATACAATAGCCAAAACAATCTTATAAAAACGTAAATGTGACCATGCCACACTTTTGTTAAAACTTTGACTTCCCATTTTACCTAGAATAAAATAAAATAAGTGAACATGGCCTACCAAATGGCATGATCAGGCTCTTCTTGCAACTCACGTTCCAGTAAGGTCTCAAACACTAAACTCTTCCCTGCCTTAGGATCATTGCAAATGTTGCTCTTTCTACCTGAAATAGTCTTTCCCCTGACTGCCAACTTCTCTGATTTCATGTCTAACCTCAAATATCACTTCTTCAGGGAAACTTCTATTAACATTATGCTATCTAAAGCAGTTTTCTCTCTCCCCCAACATTTCCCAGTAGTCTCTCTTTCTGTACATTGCTATTTCTTCTTCGTAGCATCTAGGACAATTTGCAAGGTATTCCCTTGTTTGATTATTATTATTTTTTAATTCCTCCTCAAACTGTAAGCTCCACAAGGACTGGGACCATCACTATTTTGCTCACCATTGAAAATACAGTACCATGTAGTTGTAGCACACATGTGTTAGAAGGCCAATGGGTGTGTGTTATGGAAAGTAGACTCTTTAGTTAAACTTGCTTCACATTGCATTTAGTTCAGAGGGCTACTCTTAGGTGGGGAAATTAACAACAAAAAGTTAGAAAGGGTTGCTGGAATGCTTATTGGGTTAATGTTCACTATATGCTAAGTCTTCTCTTTACTATCTGTATTCGATCTTTTTTTTTTTTTTCCATTTAGCTAATAGCTAGTTCTTCTTTTGCTGCTGCAAAAATTAGCTTCCTTTCAAAGGCTTTCAGTGGTGCTCCATCCTGCATTGCCAAAAAGTCTGGGTGTCCATGTCACTCTCCCCAGCCCGCCTACCTATATTACCTCCACCATTTTCCCCACCTGTTACCAAAACACTAATCAAGAAATACCACTCATTTCCCCTTCTGTCTCTATCCATCTATAGATGCTTTATAGGACAGTTTATGCTATTTCAAAAACCTAGAACAAGCTTCCATCTGCCATCTGTTAAACCATCATTTCTTCTTCATTAAAAATCTTTCTTAAACTCCAGCTCATCTCAGAAAAAGTATGAGTCTGGAAAGGAATGAGATGTCTCACATTTAGATTCATGTGTCTGACAAGACCCTGCCTACCTGGGTTTACTTAATAATAAAAAAGAATAAAAATTCCGAAATAGGAAAGCAGAATTATAGCATTTGTAAATTTTACCATATGTGACCATATTTATACAGACACATATTCTACTTGTAACGTGCAACAATGTTGCAAAGTGATAGAAAACCAGAACTATTCTTCCCCTCTACACACTGCCTGGCACACTGAGGATACACAGTAAATATACACATGTGTTATCACAAATACGCTAAGGTACAAATTAGAGATAAATAGATGAAGTTTAAGAAGAGTTTCAGATTGAAAATTTTTCTTAAGCATAATTAGTGACTTACTTCTACTAATTGAGAAGACATCTCTATATAGTAATGTCCAGTTCGCTGACAAATAGCTCTCCTAGTCCTGAAGTATTTAAACATGTCATGTTCTTAACAAGGCTATCTTCATCAAAGTAGGATAAAAAAAAAAAAAAAAAAAAAAAAAAAAAACAGTTCCTCGGTGGAGGTACAATAAATCATTCATGTCAGGCCAGGAAAAAAAAAGATTATTTCATCATGTATCTCGAGTCCTGTGAGTCCTAAACCAAGCATTTGCTGAATTGTGGGAATCACTGGCTAGAAAGCAGGATCACATTTTTTTTTTTTAAAGTGAGACATAATAACAGACCATGAGTTTATTATGAGTCAGTACTGGGTTCTTTAAAACTCATCCTTAGAGGAGTTGGCCAAATGAGAACAGGGGACAATTTTCCTGTATTTATATAGGCTTACTGTTGATCTCCATATTTAGAGAGAAATGTGGAAAAATTTAAAAAGACTCTGAAAGAGGCCAAAATGATGAGTAGGATAATAATAAAGCCTCTCAAGAACAGATAAAGCATTCGGGGTATTGAATCTGCAGAAATGAAGGTAATGGGATAATGACTACTTTCAAAAGTAGAAAGTTTTTATATAAAGGGCATTTTCCAGCTTTTTCTCTACTATGAGGGCTTTATGTGGTGTGAAAATGGGGCTAAATCTTGATTGAAATGGTTTTTACACTAAAGATAGGGGAGCTCTGTTGATAGACATTGTATTAGGTTGGTCCAAAAGTAATTGCGGTTTAAAAGGTTAAAAATTATTGCAAAAACCACCATCACTTTTGCACCAACCTAATAACGTTCAAAAAGAGGCTTCTACAGAAATGAATACAATCTCTATCCTCAGAGAGCCTTAGAGTAGGATGCATAGTAATCTATCTCAGGTTGCTTTGCTATCAGAGAAAATTGTTTAAGCAGTTTGGGTCCCTTAAGGATTAGGATTCTCTGATTCTACTTTCAGTGACTCTGGGAAACTTTTTTCTCAATAATAACTTTGTATTTCAATAGTATATGGGATACTGACTATTTTAAGACACAGCTGTTTATTATTAGAAATCTCTGTGATATGAAGAGAGAGCAAGATATGAACCAAGGAGATGAAAAAGGGAAGTAACTTTTCTGTGATTACAGGTTAATTTGAAAAAAAGCACATCTCTTTCTCATTCTTCTTTTCTCCATATTTTTCTGAAGGTCAATCCTGGTACAATACTGCATCCTGATAGTGAGGAGGTAGGAGCAGCTATCACTAAATTTAAACTCTGAGCAAGTTAAAGAAGGAGAGCTTCATAAATTGAACATGTCACAAATATCGTATGCTGAGGAATTGGCATTAATTAGAAACAGAGGTGTCCTCATTACCAATCTGTAATACCATTCCAGAGTGATGGGGTCACTTCTATAACATGGTTATAAATTTCACTGTCCTACCTGGTTCTGACATTTTCCTTCTGCATAAAGTGCATGATGGCTCAGTTCCAGACTGACCTTTAGCTTTCCCTCTAATGGCACACCCAAAGACATCGACAGTAGCAACAGGAAGTTCCTAAGCTTGATCTTTACCTATCACAGGAAGGAGGTTGTATTATAATAAACAGTACTCTTTGCAAAATTTTGCACTTATGAATTGATAAACTTCTCGTTCACAAACAAAATGTTTCAGGCTAAGTCATTAAGAACTATAAAGAGCTCATAAAATCTAAATAAAGACACTGTCAGCAGTAAACATGTTCAATTATGCAAGTTACCAAAAATTTCACCCTATTTATGGTGAATATTTTACAATTATAATCAGGATGGGAAAATAATCACAAAAGCATTTATCTTGTTAAGTTTTTTCAGTTTTGCTGATCTTCAGTTTTTCCTTTTGGGAATTTCTGTTACAGCTGATTTCTCAGAACTTTCCAATTAAAAAAAATTTAAAATCTCAATTCAGTGACTTCGTTTTGATTAACGTGATCCCAGAGTCTACAAAATGCCTTCCCTGGTAATGCTCCTTGAAGTGCTATTTCTGCTTGCTTATAGAAAAGTTCACTTGGGAAACTGATCTGTAGTATAAACATTGTAACAATCTGAGGAACACATTCCATACCCGCCCTATTACTATCACCATCTCTCAGAATCAAGATGCCATCTGAGTAAAGGGAAGGGGAGAAAAAAATGTGAAGAAACAAAAAGATGATCTCTAGTTGTCTTAAAATGTCTAGTAATGATAGGAGGAATGAGAGGATGACTGAGAGGAGAAACGTTTAAAAAATACGGTTATATACATTATGTGTGACATATATCTGAATTTTTGGAAAGAAAAAATCAATTCTTTTTACTATTTACAAATTTTCAGACATATGATTTTGTTTACAAAATACAAATAATTGACTGAATTAAGTTGCCTTCTAAATACAAAAATGGCTTAAAGTTAACCTCAGCTTTCGCTAACTTTTTCAAGTTTTTTGTAAGAATTAAAATTAAAAATTGTAATTTAAAAGATAAAGATTGACTGATTATCATCTACATTGCCATTGAAAATATCCAAAGGATGGCTATTATGAAAAATAAATACATACAGACATACACACATACATAATAACAAGTGTTGGTGAGGGTGTGGAGAAAGTGAAAATCTGTACACTCTTAGTGAGAATATAAATTGGTGCAGCCAATTGTGCAGAAGGAAAACAATATGGAGGTTCCTCAAAAAACTAAAAACAGAACTACCATATGATCCAGCAATCCCTCTTCTGGATATATATCCAAGTTAAATGAAATCAGTGTCTTGAAGAGATATCTGCACTACCATGTTCTTTGCATCATTAGTAATAATAGTTAAGCCATATAAAGGATAAATGGATAAAGCCATCAATGGATGAATGGATAAAGAAACTGTGATGTGTACACACACACACACACACACACACACACACAACGGAATGTTTTTCACCCATAAAAAGGAGATTCTGCCATTTGTAACAACATGGATCAACCTGGAGACATTATGCTAAGTGAAACAAGCCAAATATATAAAGAAAAAGCACTACAGGATATCACTTATATGTGGAATCTAAAAAAGTCAAATACCTAGAAGCAGAGAACAGTGGTTACCAGGGGCAGGGAGGTGGGGGAAATGGGGCGATATTGGTCAATGGGTACAAAGTTGCAGTTATGTAGGATGAATAAGTTGAGATCTAATTTACAGTACGATAGTGTAGTTAATAATAATGTATTCAATACTGCAAATTTGCTAAGAGAGTACCTTTCAGGTGCTCTCATCACACACACAAAAAAGGTAACTATGTGAAGAGAAGATATGTTAATTAGCTTGACTATTGTAATCATTTCACTATGTATATGCATATCAAATCATCATGTTGTAGACCTTAAAGAAAAACAATATTTATTTATTTTTTTGAAATATAAGTAAATAATATAAACAAATTAATAAAATGTCCAAAGGAAACAAAATAAAATTCAAAAGATGCTAATAGTCACCTCTATTTCATGACCTATCAAGATTCAAATACTCCCAGGTAGGAGAACACATTAATTTATTTTCAAAACCAGGTTTATGAAGATTTTTTTGAATGTGGATTTTCACAACGAGAGAACTATGAGTGCCTGAAATTAGTGGTGTAAACAAGTCAGGGACAAAGAGGAAAGGGGCTGGAAAATAGAGATAAGACTCTGCAAGACTCAGAAACTCTGTGGCAGACGACAGAAACCAACTCAAACAAGCCAAAAGAAATATATTGGAGCAGATAATTCAGAAATCCTTGACCCATTTCAGACACGATAGAGTCCAGGTACAGTATCATCACATATCTGAAGTTGTATCTGTTTCTACCCTCTGATTTTCCTTGTGTTTGTTTATTCCAAGAAAACTCAATCATATGAAAGCAAAATGATTCTCAGCAGCTCCAAGGTTAGAGCTAAGAAATCCAGGGGGAAAAAAAAGACATACTCTCTCCCCCAGTATTCATATCAATCTATATGAATGATGTGTCCAGCCCTGAGCCAATCACTTTGTCCAGAATCATGAGATACACTGATTAGCTCGGAGGGTATGCTTGTTCAGTTTCAATGAAAGCGAGGCTGGGTGTTGAACTTTCACCATAATGACAAGGATTTGGAAATTAGTAGCTCACTCCTAAGAGGAAAAGATATAGATCATCCCTTCCTCTCCACCCTCCAACACACATGAGGAGCTCATGTATTCTACAGATCTAAAGTACACATCATTTATTGTCTGCCTTAGTTGCCCTGCCTCTTTCCCCTTCCTTCCTTCCTCCCTCCTTTCCTTTTCTTTCTTTTCTTTTCTCTCTTTTTCTCTCTCTCTCCCTACGTCCTTCCCTCCCTCTCTCCTCCCCCGCCTTTTTTCACTCGTTCCTCCTTTAAATAATGCATGTATACATTTTAAAAGTCAAATACTACTATAAAGCTTACAACAAAAACACCAGTGTCCTGCCCTATCCTTTCTCACCAATTATTTCGGCTACCAAAAGATAATCTTTTTAAACTATATTATCTCTTTATTTTATGGTTTTTACTTCTCATTTCTAAACAGCAGGCTTATGATAGTATATCTTTTTTCAAAGATAAAAAAAGATATTATAAATTGGAATTCTATAGCTTTCAAATCTCTTGTACCATCAACCATACAATATTTTATTTACCCCAATCTCAAAATGTGGTTATATCATATTTTTTTATTAAGTCAGTGCTCATTTTTAACAAAATTGTGATTATATATACATGGTTATAGCTAACCCATATAGTGTACATGATTATATTTCTTTTATTTTGTAATTTTGTAACATTTACTTTTCATTTCCTTTTTCCTTTTTCCCAGTGTTTATATTTTATTCAGTTGTTGTTAGTTTTTTTGGGGTTTTTTTTTGTTTTGTTACTACTGTTTTTTTATATAAGACATAGCCGGACAATCAGCTCTAATACATTATTATTATTATTATTATTATTATTATTATTATTATTATCGAAGCAGAACAGGACTTTATTGGGAAACAGTGTGTACTTCCAGGACATTTTTTTTTCCAAGTCAAGTTGTTGTTCTTTCAGTCTTAGTTGTGGAGGGTGCAGCTCAGCTCCAGGTCCAGTTGCTGTTGCTAGTTGCAGGGGGTGCAGCCCACCATCCCTTGCAGGAGTCTAATCGGCAGCCTTGTGGTTGAGAGGATGTGCTTCAACCAACTGAGCCATCCAGGAGCTCAGCGGCAGCTCAGTTCAGCTCAAGGTGCCATGTTCAATCTTAGTTGTAGGGGGCAGGGCCTACCATCCCTTGCGGGACCTGAAGAATTGAACCCGCAACCTTGTGGTTGAGAGTCCACTGGCCCATGTGGGAATCGAACTGGCAGCCTTTGGAGTTAGGAGCATGGAAGTCCAACCGCCTGAGCCACCGGGCCGGCGAGGTTACTACTATTCATTTGTTTGATTTCGTTTGCTTGCTTAATTTTCTGTGCATCCTTCATTAATTAATTTATTTATTTTTTAATCTCCAAACAAACTCATCTCAGTGCAAACACATCAGGGATTCCAACAGTTCATTCTGGTCTTTTCTGCAGACTTCCCTTGGATGGCCCTTGCCCTGCTGCTCCAATCTAGACTTGTCCAGCTTTGTTACCCAGCTGAAGTCCCTTCACCTTCATGCCTGGAATTCCCTTTGCCCTTTTCCTTTGTGAGGATCCTCTGTCCTCTGGATTCCAATGGCTTTCTCTTGTATTGTTTACCCTCTCATTTTGGTGGAGTGCTTCCTCCAGTAACTTCCTAAGAAAATATACAAAAGACAACTTTTTGAGACCCTGCATATATAAAAAGGTCTTTGTTCTCAGAAAGCTACACTATAGTCCTGGAAAACTTTCCAGTATCATTTGTGGATGATTTCTTCCCTTCCATTTACTTGGATTTCCCTGTCTAGAGCACCGATCTGGCAAATATGAGACATACCAAATTGCTTTCTTCAGTACATTAGTTTGCTAAGGGCTTCTATAACAAAGTACCATAAACTGTGTGACTTAAACAACAGAAACACATTGTCTCACAGTTCTGGAAGCTAGAAGTCTGGAGTCAGCAGGGTTGGTTCCTTCTGAGAGCTGTGAGGGAGAATCTGTTCTATGCTTCTTTCCCAGTTTCTAGTGGTTTGCTGGCAGTCTTTCATTTTTTATTTTGGCTTAGAGATGCATCACCTGATCCGTTTCTTTATCTTCACACTGTGTTCTCCCTGTGTCTCTATCTCTGTGTCCAAATTTCTTCTATTTATAAGGACACAGTAATATTGGATTAGGGCCAACCCTAATGACCTTATCTGAACTTGATTATCTGCAAAGAGTCTATTTCCAAATAAGGTCACATTCTGTGAGGTACTGGGGGTTAGGACTCCAACATAGGGATCTGGGGGAAGATAAAACATATTCAGCCCATAACACCCAGTATTATATGATGAAGATCTTGATAAGGTGGGGGGGGGAGCAGACTAGGTATAAAGGTTTCCTATAAAAGGCAGGTCAGAAGGAAAGCATCTCAGTGAGTGATTCCCACTCCCTGTGCCACAGAGGAAGAATGCTTCACTAGGAATGAGGATGGGAAGAACCAATAAGTGGGAAAGGCTGATGTCTAATTCTGAATATGGGAGGATTTTACATGAATTGTCCGTACTGCTATATATAATTTGCCTCTTATTTCAGGCTTGACTGTTTTATTTTCGTCCTTTCCTTTCCTTTCCTTTCCTTTCCTTTCCTTTCCTTTCCTTTCCTTTCCTTTCCTTTCCTTTCCTTTCCTTTCCTTTCCTTTCCTTTCCTTTCCTTTCCTTTCCTTTCCTTTCCTTTCCTTTCCTTTCCTTTCCTTTCCTTTCCTTTCCTTTCCTTTCCTTTCCTTTCCTTTCCTTTCCTTTCCTTTCCTTTCCTTTCCTTTCCTTTCCTTTCCTTTCCTTTCCTTCATTTTTTATAGTTAACTAAATCACATTGTCATCTCCCAAACAGAAATAGTTGAATTCTATTTCTCACTGAATGAAGAAAAGAGAACTCAAATGTTACCTGGTCCTTTCAATGAATTTCTGACTCAAGGGCTAATAAGTGTTCTCCAGCAAAGGAACTGTAACAATCACTAGATCCCAGATCTGCATCAAAGTAGAAGCATCAATTTCACCTAAGAATTGTCATCCTATCCTTTCCTAAATCAATCATTAGATTTAACAATTATCTTCCTTGGATAGACAGGTAATAGTTTATTATCATCCTGGTCCCAGTACAGAATCGATATGAACAGCAATAAGCTACCTAGAACATTAGCGTCTTTATCACATTCAACTTTTGACTTCTTCCCAGTGTATAAAAAGGACCCTATTATCTCTACCCTATATTTGAAATTTTCCTTCATCAGAATTCTGGTATTTATCCACGTAGTTCAATCCTGTATACTTGTGCTAGTGTTGTAAGTTAATAGTACAAACGTACAAATAATAATAATAATAATAATAATAATTAGTAATAATAATAGTAATAGCTCAAGATTAAAGTTAAATTAGTATTTTGAGATTAAATGCATAAATTTGCAGGGGAGTGGCAAAAATGATTACTTATTACTGTTTATAAGGAAGAAAATGAGTTTAAAAAGTAGCTGCTCATAATACTAAGAGTGGATAATATGTATGAGGCACATTATTCAAATTCATTTTATTTTTCTGATGCCTTTCATTGGTACCTCCAATAGCTATTTCCTTTTGTCAAGCTCCCAAATCTTAACCTGTGAGCCAGCCTTCTACTTCCCTGAGAAAAATGAAGCTAACCAATTTGACTTGTCTTTTCCATTCCCTTGAACTACTAAACAGGTGGGGCCTAGTGTAGCGACCTGGCTACAAGGGAAGACTCAGGACCAAGTCTTGAAACCGCATTTGCAAACAAGCACAATGGTTGTATTATATTACATTGTTCTGGACCAAATAATATAACATTTTCTAAAGGTCATTTATTCACATTTTACATAATATGTGAATTATGTAATTCACATAATTCACATTTTAAAAATAATGATGAATTATGTGAATAATTCATCACATAAGTCATGATGAATTTTAAAGATTTCCTTCATCAGAATTTAAAAATTTTCCTTCATCAGAATTCTGGTATTTATCCACATAGTTCAATCCTGTATACTTTTGCTAGTATTGTAAGTTAATAGTACAAGGCAATTCCTCATTTTAAAGATAATGATGATGATGATTGTGGCATCATACTGGAGGTTGGGGGACAGGGCTGAAACTATTGCAATTCACCACTGCCATCATCCTAATATTTCTGTAGACTCACACCTTTCTCATATTTATTTATTTCTGCCATAGAACTATGTCCTGACTCCTTTTTAAAATGTGTTCTTAACATCCTAGACTATCTCTATCTAGAATTTGGCACAGGAGTTATCCCCTTTCATACTACGCTTCCCCGAAAATAAGACCTAGCCAGACCATCAGCTCTAATGCATCTTTTGGAGCAAAAATTAATATAAGACCCGGTCTTATTTTACTATAATATAAGACAGGGTCTTATATAGTATAGTATAGTATAGTATAGTATAATGTAATGTAATGTAATGTAATGTAATGTAATGTAATGTAATGTAATGTAATATAATATAATATAATATCAGGTCTAATAATAATTTTTGCTCCAAAAGATGCATGAGAACTGATTGTCCGGCTAGGTCTTATTTTCGGGGAAACATGGTACTAGATAGATGATAGATAGATAGGTAGATAGACAGATAGATAGAAATACACATTTAAATATACTCTACCACCTTCTTTGCTAAATCTACAAATCATAGTCTTGAAGCTTCTGTAGGGGCAAGTACAGTTAGTGGAGTTCTCAGGAGGAGACTGAGAGATGAGGGCTCCATCTAACCCACGTCCATCTCCACTATCCACAATAGCAGACAGGCTTTACACATCTTGGATATGACTTTTCCCTGAAAAAAAATATTCACTGCTAGAAAGTATGTTTAAGAAACCCCTGGCATACAAATATGCTTACATCTTCCATATATTCTTCCCTATTTAACAAGATTTCCCCCACTAGAAAACACCGGTTACCTTGCTTTTACTTTCAGATGAGTTTCAATAGTTATGGATCACACTCCACTACTACTTTACTACTTTTACTCTTCTCTCTTCCTCCTCCTTCCTTTTCCTCTTCCTCTTATTCTTTATTCCCCTTCCTCTTTCTTTTTCTAATATATATATATATTAGAGAGAGAGAGAGAGAGAGAGAGAGAGAGAGAGAGAGAGAGAGAGAGTCTGTCTCTTCCCACAAGAATATAAACTCCATGATGAGAGCAATTTCTGCTCTACTTTGTTTCTTACATATTACCTAATGCTTAGAACAATAATTGCCCAAAATTAATACATACTTGCTGAAAAAAATGACAAAATATTAGAAAAAATAAAAAAAATTTAAATGAACAGAAACAAAAATATCGTTTTTCTTAAAAGATCACAAAAAATCTGACTATCCAAAGCTAATCATTGTCAACATTTTTTTGACAATGATTTTTGGGTCCTTTTGTCAACATTTTTTTGACAATGATTTTTGTGTCCTTTTGTTTGCAGTTATATACCACATTCTCTTCTAGAAGGTCACAGTTCTTTTGAGGTGACAGAAATATAAATTATAATACAACACACTAAGTATTATAAACAATGCTATGCAGCATAAAAGATAAGTAATTAACTCTGCCTGGCAGAGTTAGGGAGCATAATAAAATCTAAATTTAAAATATGAGTAGAATTTGCCAGATTGTCATGGGAAATTTTAAAGACAATCCCAAACTACTTATCACCCTGCTATATAATTATTTTATTCTTATTAGAATAAATGAGATTAAAAATATATGGCCATTATTTCAAAACAGGGCTTTTAACTATTACTACATCTATTCTTTTTTTTTCTCTGAGATTTTTGCGTGCTTACACTAAGGACGAAAGACTAATACAACTAAATTTCCCTGCCTACGTTTTCATTTTCCAAGCCCTTGTTGGCTAATCTCCCTCTACTAGTTTGAGGAGTCACTTAAAACAGTGCCTCCTGATAGGAATTAATGGGGTTAACACCCAAGGAGGATGTGAATAATTTCATCAGCAGCCACCGCCTCTACCGTTTTAGCCCCTAAACAAAGAGAAGAACCAGGACAGCATCACCAGTTGCTGAGAGCCTATCATTCTCTGCTTCACTGTATACACTGTATTCCATGACCCAGACATAAGCAAAAGATCTAGCATCATTCGGTTTTCTACCCCAAGACAGAAGACCAAGAACATGGGGTCATAGCTAAGTATTGTTTGGGCAGTTATTTAACAAGGAATAAATGGACATTAAAACTCTTGACCAGTTTCTGATCTTGAAGACATGAAATTATCATACCAGTAAAATTAAATGAATCAACATGAGAATGATCCGGACTATAGAGCGATGTCACCTCAAATAGTGAGTAAAGTCAAGAAAAAAATCATAATGGTGAGCAGGGAGGTTCAGTAGAGCAAATACATGGAGATTAGGCAAGGCCTAGTAAGGAAGAATGAGAGGTTTGCTGTGGCATAAATGAGGGGAGTGTAAACAGGAGTGAGTATTAGGTGGTGAGACAGGAAGGGTAGTTTGGGGCAAGATTATGAGAGGCACTGTACGCTAATATAAGGAGTATAGAATTTACATTCTTCATCACCATAAATGCTGTTTATTATTGCTAGACAGCAAGTGGGCAATTCAAGTAGCTTCTATTAGGTGATGGTAAGGCTCAATAGAAGAAAGCATTAAGACTTGCTGTGGAATACTTCCTAAAATCAATCTCCCTTCCGTTTCTTCCTTTTCATTTGCTCAAGTCTGGGTGCAAACTCAATTATTTTTTTCCACATAAATACAGACAGAAATAGAGATAAATGGCTTGTTTGAATAAAGACAAGGCTGAAAAAAAAAGTATTGCTGAGCAAATATATGTGGATTAATGATTTGGAGGGAAAAAAACTAGCTGAACTAGAAGAGAGTGAGTTGGCAATCCATAAAATACAATAATTTTTGTAAATTAAGAAAACATTATAACTCAAAAAATGTGAAAACACTTATTTGTAAAGATATATGTACCTCTATGTTCATTGCATTATTTAAGGTGGCCAAGACATGAAAACAATCAAAGTGTTGATAATTGGATAAAGGAGATGTGGAACATATATACAATGGAATACTGTTAGCCATAATAAAAAGATGAAATATTGCAGTTTGTGACAACACAGATGGATCTTGAGAGTGTCATGCTAAGTGAAATTAGATGGAAAAGTAACAGAACCATATAATTTCACTCATGTGGGATATAAAAAAGAAAGCAACGAACACACTCATAGACACGGACAACTTTATGGTGGTTACCAGAGGGGAAGGAGGTTGGGGGGAGGATAAACAGTAAAAAGGATCGAAAAGATGGTGACAAAAGAACTAACTCTAGGTGGTAAGCATACAATGCAATATACAGATGCTGTATTACAGAATGCTACACTTGAAATTTACATAATATTATTAACCAATCTTACCCCAAAAAACTTAAATATTTTTTTAATTTAAAAAAAATGAAAAAAAATATTATAGTAAAAAAATATTACTGTAATTTAGAGGTCAGCAAGATTTTTATGTAAAGGGCCACATAGTAAATATTTCAGACTTTGAAAGCTGTACAGTAACTTTTGTAACTATTGAATCTGGCCAGTGTGACATGAAAGTAGCCATAGACTACAAATAATCCAATAAAAATCTATGGACACTGCAATTTAAATTTTATATAATTTTTGCATGTCAGAAAATATTATTCTTCTTTTGATATGTTTCAAGCATTTATAAATGTGAAAATTAGCTCATTCTTAGCTCATGGGTATTCATAATTGGGCTATTTGCTCAGTCCTTCTTTAGATGACAACAGGTAAGGCTACTTCAACAACTTCCCTTCTGCTTTGCCCTAACTCTCCTTTTGGACTTAGAAGTCTTCCCCCACACTCCCTCAATATGAGATAAATATAAATGGAAAGTTTAGAAAACATGTTTTTGTTTTTTTTTAATTATTTACTGGTTGCTCAGCATTGTATATGAGTCAAAAGGGATCTTACAAAAATTGAGGGGATGGCTTTTTAACTACAAAAAGAGTAGATTGTCAATCATGATGTCTTTTAGAGAAATTATAATGTAGCCTCAGTTATCTCTTTAAAGGAATTCCATAAAATCCTGATGATTGTTTTGATTTTATTTTCTGTCACTATGTAGCCCTTATCACAGGAGCACTCAAACACCAGACTACAAATGGAGTCAGCTGAATATATTCTATTTTAGTACACCAGGAAGAGGAAGAGATGTCCCAGTTTCGTCAATCTCACTTTTGGTATTGCAGGTCACACACCAGCCATTCAGTTCATGAAGTTTCTCTCTATTTCTGGAATAAAAGCATCCCTTGCACTTCAACCTTGTCAGCTCAGAGAGACGAGAACTGATGGGACTGATTTGCCTGCTGGATGTTGTGAGCAAGACAGTGTAAAACTGACAAGCATAAAGATTCAAATGAAATATCCCAATTAAAGTACAGCCGAAATGTGAAGACTAGTACCACCACCATATATATATGGTGGTGGTACTAGTATGTGTGTGTGTGTGTGTGTGTGTGTGTGTGTGTGTGTGTGTGTGTGTATGGGCAAAAAAGAAAAGGGAAAAGCATAAATGTGATCAATGTCACACAAGAAAGAACATGAGATAGGAATTTCAAGTGAGGAGTTTTCAAATTCTAAAAGGAGGTTATAGACAGCAGGGTGGAGATGAGAGATAATACAACCTTGCAGTAGACATAATGCACTCCATTAATTAGATAGAGTACTGCAGTATACAGGCTTATAGAACCTCTAAAGATAATAAGAGGCAAGGAACAGCTTCTTTGTAAGATTGCCTGATTCATCTAAGAACAATATTTGCATTTTCCTGAATTCATCTTCAAAAGTCTCTTTCAGTGCACTTCAATTGCCCACAGCACTTCTCCTTTCTTTCTCTCCCTCCCTCTCTCCATCCCTCTTCCTACTTTATCTCTCTTCATTCTTCAGATGTGCCTATTTGTCCTTTTAAACTGCTTGCAAAAATGTGGGAAGAAGCAACTGAATCAGCCCAGCTTAATAATGTAGGTACCAGAGTAAGATAAATGACCCATAGAAAGATCCAGAAAAGGCAGCCATGGTGAGCAAAACCAGGAGTACCTGAAAGATGTAAAGAGTGAGGAATCCTATTAAGTCTAAAGTAACAAAATGGTCGCCAAGGGCCACATTCAGTGTGCAGATATTTTGTCTTTGGCCTACATTTTATTGACTCTCACAATATTTAAAATGGGTTTACATTTAGTTGCCAACAATTTTGTATTTACTTAAAATTGATCAGCAAGGCACATTTTTGTGAAATAGACAAACAATTGAGTTATATTCACTTCTAACACGATGATTTGCTTTAAGGGAGCATTGCACGTCCTCACTGACATGAAGAATCCCTTGCAAAGCATTTTCCAGTCTCAAAATTCTATATAAATTGAAGTAATTGAGCACAAGGCAGCAGAGATTTCATCTTGAAAGTAACTAAAGAAGCATACTTCAAAATATGGCAGTATTTTAAGTGAGTACTTAATAGAAGAAATCGTCTGAAGCAACACTACAGAGGCAAAATGTCCTTAGCCCAAAATACAAGTTTAGAAGAATAGAACGTCTAAAAGCTACATAAAAATTTTAACAAAGTGACTTGTAATGATACTATTTTTAAAAACAAATTTCAAAGCCGTATGCCACTAATTAATGTAAATTAATGTCACTTTTAGTTATATTGTTATCTAAAATTTTAAAGGAAATAATACATATTTATATAGGTGTTTATATTTATATAAGCGTTTGTATGTAAGAAAGCAAAATGTTAAAAATGATATGTGAAAATCAAGTATAAGTATGTCATATACATATATATTAACAAAATCCAGGAGAACTTTTGGATTGTTGAATGTTCAGTGTAGATGACAATTAAGGATTAATAACCTTAATACATAATGGGTAATTAGAAATCAATAATAAAAAAATCAAACACTATAAAATAAAATTTAAAAAATGATTTAACTACATAATCATTTTCTAAAAGAATAAATATAACAAGTAAAAACATTTGACCTTACTAGCAACAAAGTAAATACAAATTATACCACTAACAGAATTGTATATTCACCTACAAACTTTGAGAAATTTTAAAACTTTAACAGGGGCTTTAGGAAAGTGGACTCTCATCCATTGCTGGTAACAATTTCTACAAATTATGGAGGAGAGTATATAAGCAGGTGTCAAAGTTCTTAAAAATTTGTCTACCCTTGCACCTAAAATTCTGCTTTTAGTAATTTGCCCAAAGAAGTCACCAAGTAGGACAAAATAATATTAAATGTCATGGACTATGGCTTGGGCAGTCCCAGCAAGCAGCCCTCGTCAAAAGAGGACACTAAGTTTACTTCTACGCTGGATATGCATGACAATTCCCTTTGCCAACTCCATTACTTTTGTCCTAATGCCTTAACACCTGTTAAGTTGGGCTGGATCACCATCAGAACTCAAACATCTTCTTCCTAACCCTTGATTCCCTTCAGCTTATTTCTGAATAGCACACAGAAGACCCAGAGAACAATAGATGTGACCTACTGCCAAACCCATGATCAAAAGAGAAGTGAGAAGCCAGTAACAAAACCCAGCAGTCACTATACACAACAGCCAAGACATGGAAACAACTGAAATGCCCATCAGTAGATGACTGGATTAAGAAACTGTGGTACATTTATACAATGGAGTATTACGCAGCCACAAAGAAGAAATAAATCTTACCATTTGCAACAACATGGATGGACCTAGAGAACATTATGTTAAGTGATATAAGTCAGACAGAAAAAGACAAATACCATATGATCTCACTTATATGCGGAATCTAAAGAAAAGAATAAGTGAATGAACTAATCAGAAACAGTTTTGGAAACATGGAGGAAAAACTGAGGGTTGCTAGAGGGGCGGGAGGTGGGTGGGGATAAGGGAAGGTGAGGGGTTTAGAAAATAGTCGGTAACCACAAGATGACCACTGGGTTTTGAAAATTAATTTGGGGAACGTAATCAATAATGTAAAGATGTTGTAGGGTATCCGATGGACATGTGTCCCATTTGGGAGACCACCTCAGGGATGATGTAGATGCCTGATCTCTGCACAGTACACCCAAAGCTGAATAATACTGAATGCCAACTATAATTTTATATAAATATATATATACATATATATGTATATATTTGTATGTATATGGTTACAGGAAGCGGAGTACAGTATTAGGAATAGAGACAGTGGAAATGTAATGGCTCTGTGCGATGTCAGAGGGATAGTGGATAGGGGGAGGGGGGTTCACAGAGTGTGAGGGATATAAATGATAAACGTCTAAGTTTTGCTTTGTCTTGTGCACCTGAAACTAACAAAATTAAAAAAAAAAAAACAAACAGCAGTCACATACTGTTTCACTTGACCACATAGCAATGTTAGATGTCTACATCACACAAAAAATTCATAAACTATATGAGACAAATGAAGAGATGGGAAAAATATAATTCCCACATATATGTAAAAGACCAAATATTCTTAATATCCAAAAAGCTGTTACAGTTCAATATAAAAAAGACCAAAACTTCAACAAAAAAATTAGTAAAAGGTATTCACTGACTGGTGAAATAAAAATAAATATAATTTTTAAAGCATATAAAAATAAAACAACTTTAATCATAGTTAAACAAATGCAAATTAAAACTGTGAGACACCATTTTCACCCCTCAGACTAACAAAGGCCAAGCTCAATAATCTTTTGTGTTAATAATAATGTGTTGACACAGAATCTATCACACATCATTGATGACTGTTCAAGTTGATACACTGTCTAGAAAGGTTAAGTCTAAAAGATTCTTACTATTTGATATGAATATATGCTTAGATCCAGGAATTCCACCTCTAGTATTTGATCAACAAATATACTCCTGCATGTACATACAGAAGAAATCATTCATTGAAACGTCTTTTGTAGTAGCAAAAGACTGGAAACAATCTAAGTATTCATTAATATATATACACAATGATATGTTATTAAGTAAACATAAAAGATGGGTATATGTATGTGTGTATAGATGATATAATGTGTATAGCTATATAGATATAGATGTAGACATATAGATATAGAATGATTTCCATGATGTATTATTAATTTGAAAAAAAAAGGAGGAGAGAATGTACACATTTTGCTTCCACTTTTTTGTGTAAAGCACATGTACTTTCATCTGCATAGACTATCTCTAAAATAATTTACAAGAAAGTTTTGCTAATGATAGCAAGAGCTAAGTTTTACAGATGGGCCTGGCATTGTTCTAAATGGTTTACTTATGTAATTTAATATCAAAACAATTTCATATGTTAGGTACAATTATTATCCCCATTTTTCATATGAGGAAACAAAGGTACACAAAAGTTAAATAAGCTCTCTAAGGTCACACAGCCAGCAATTGCAAGCTGTAACTTGAACCCAGACAGTCTGTCTCCAAAACCAGTGTTTTTAACCACTAAGTAATTAGCCTTTGAAAACTCCAGGGTTCGAGGAATATTTACTTTCCACTTTATTGTTTGTCTTTTTACCATGTTTATGTACTATTTTTAAAATTGCAAATGTACTAAAATTTAAAAATGTACTATATTTTAAAATATAAAAATAAAAATTATTCAAACCACACAAATTCTAAAGCACAGCTGGAAAAACAGGAGGACCGAAAAAGCCCCAAATTCTGACAATGTCTACTGAAAGAGGGCTGGCCCTACCAGATGGAAATGCCTGCTATAAACATAGAAAAATTAAACAATGAAGAACTGACAGAAGAATTAACAGAGAGATCAGTGTAACAGAAAAAAATAGCTTAGAAGCTGATCCTAGCAAAATAAGAACTTAATATACTATTTTTTTTAATATGAAAAAGTGGGAGGATTATTCAATTAATGCCATTGGATAAACTGACTATATATGCTAAATATATTGTAAATGAATTGAAAAAATAAATGTAAAAGCATAAAATCAAGATATATATATATATATATATATATATATATATATATATATATATAAAATCAAGATATATATATATACAACATATATAAATTCAAGATATATTATCTATATATAAATATATCTATATGTATAAATCAAGATATATATATACACACACACACACACACACACACATATCTGCCATATCTGCCTGAACCTGCTCCCTGGATAAGGAAAGATTTTTCTTAACATAAAGCACAGTGGAAGAAATAATCTGGAAAGCATGAGGCAATTTTGCCAAGATCAAACTTCTAAAACTGCACATTTGGAATATAAACAAAATTCAGGACTATGAATTGGGAATAATTGTTCACAACAAATAAAATAATGAGTGATTAGCATTATATACAAAACATGAATACAAATCAATAAGTAAAACATCAAAATGTTCGAAGAAAAATGGGTAAAGGAAATTAACTGACCACAGAAGAAAAATACAAATCACATATAACTCATTTAATTCTATCTTTCATATAAATATAATTATTTTTCCCATTTTACAGATGAAACTGATACTCAGAAAAAGATTAAGTAGCTTGCCCAAGCTCATACAATAAAAAACTAGTGAGTGGATATCTGAATTAAAAACTTTACTCTAAAGCCCATCCTTTTAACCCTAAATTTCCACTCTCTAGGAGCTGATATGTATCTCTCTCTGTACATATACAGTATAGTAGTAAGATCTTGTCACTATCAAAAGTGAAACTGAAGAAAATACTGTTTGTTTCACGTAACTGATAAATTGGTACAGGGTTTCTCTAAGTCTACTTGCAAAATAAGGTCATTGTACGTAATCAATTCAAGGACATATCCTTACCACTTTTCTTAATGAGACAGTTCAATGACACCTGTGAGAGAGTTTATATTTTGGAAATATAAATGGAAAAACAAATGTAAATGTCTCAATGGGAAAGGACTAAATGTATTTCTGGTTAAATATTGCTCCTACTTAGCACCATTTTTCAGGAAGTCAGCGGTCGAAGTAACAATAACTACCTGAAAAAATTTTGAACCTATAAAAACCCCACTAGACATGTATTATTATCAAAAAAATTTGAAATTATAATAACATCCACAATATCTAATTTCAATTTTCCATTTGTTTGCATTATTTAAAATAATTTTGTAGCCAGATACAACCTAAGTTAAAATGTATATTCTGAGCTAAATTAACTTTCCTGCCAAATTGTTGGCCCAAAGTGCTAGTTTTGCTGAAGCCAAAAGACTGCTAGACAAGGAAAGATAATGTCAAGTTTGGTAGCAGAGGTTATCTCTGAAGGGCCTTTTATAAATTCTTGCCAAACCCAAGATCTATTTCAGTTTTAAGTCATCTGTTAATCTACAAATGGTCTCTCTCTTCCTTCTTCCCTCATCTTTTCCCGAGTCACTGGTTTCCCTCAGCCTCAAATTCTCGGCATTCCTGACACCACTGTTTTGTGCCACCTATTGCTTTCTTCTGGAGCCTCACTCCACAGTGAGATATGTAGATAGGTATATAAGTGAATGGATGGATGGATGGATGGATGGATGGATGGATGGATGGATGGATGGATGGATGATAGATAGATAGATAGATAGATAGATAGATAGATAGATAGATAGATAAACAGACAGATAGAAAAAGAGATATGTATAGATAGATAAAACATTTCATATTCTGAAATTCATAGGCAATAATGGGAAGGGAATAATCTTAACTCTAAAATCTACCATGATCCCTATCTATGAGAGAGAGAGAGAGAGAGAGAGAGAGAGAGAGAGAGAGGCAGAGATGGTCTATGGTTGGTTGAATTGTTTAGCCCTGTCGACTAGAGCTGAAGTACATTTATTGGTGGATGAATGCATAAGTGGTAGGGGTAGAGAAGAGGAGGGCATTAAGTGCCAAATTTCAGCTTCAATAATAACTATTGCTGAAAACTGGCATGACTTCAAATCTCCCCTCACCAAACAGATGGCATACAAGTTGTGTCAGTGGAAAATAAGACACCTTTTAAAACACACACAATAAACAAATATTATGGAATTGAACCTGAAAGTTTAAATTAGTTTTATCTTACAAATACATCTCTACTAATACAACTTGACACATCATAGAATACTATTAATGCAACCACTTATCCAAAACATTTCAAGGACTTTAGCTCAAGTTCTTGAAATATGCTATGAATATGACAATATATTTTTATAGACCAAATACATTAATGTCACCTAAATAAGAGCTCAAAGAGAAATAGCCATGTTGGATTTATTTTATTCTGGGTACCAGAAAAGTTCAGAGAAAATGGAAAAATATAAATTATGGAAAGCATAGGTGGTTTAATTATCAAACTAATGCACAGATATGCATCCTATTAAAAGTTATTTAATTATTTTCTTTTCTCTTGGGTTCTTAAAAAGATTATAGTCCCAGTGTGTTCTTGTTGCTATAGGTTACAGTGCCTTTTAAAAAATCAGTACATTGCATCAATCCTTTTCATCAGTTTCATAAATATGAAACACAATTTTTATTCATTATATATGATCAGAGTAAGCCTTGATGAGAAGTGGACACTACCAAGGGTTTAATCTTACCAAATGATATCCTGGGTGGTCAATTTCAGAAGCACCAATGAAATGAGATAACAACAACTGAGTCTTCATCACTGGGGATTCTTTATTTGTGCACAATTAGTGTTATGTTTGAAATACCTGCCATTTGTAGAAACACAGGGGTTATACTCTACGCAAAATAATAAAACAGATGTTGTTGTTCACTCACAATATACCAAAACACACTTGGTTCAAGTAATAAGGGCCAATTTTCACCTTGGAAAGTACAAGCTGCAGGGTCCCTAGTATTTCAGGATTCATCAAGGCTAAATCGTCATCTTAATGCCACGCTATCCCAAATGGGGAGTTTTAGCACTCTATAATTTTCATCATGTTAAGTCTTGGGTAAAAAGAAAAAAAGGAACTTAAAAACCTCATTAGTAAAGTGAAAGTTCAGCATGCAAAAAGTAATTTATCATGTTAAATTTACTGATTTTTTTTTTTAACATGTAAAATTCAAAATGTCCTAAAAGCTATAGGAAAAATAACTTCCATCGTCCCTCATCAGTCATCAGCTTCTTGTGGCTCTTTTCGTCAATACTTCTATGACTAAGCAAAAAACGTGATTTTCTCTCTTTTTTTAACCAAATGGGCCTTACTATATGCATCATTCTACACTTTGCTTTTATTTATTTTTTTCAGAGATTGTTTTATGTCAGTTCATAAGGAAAACTTTCTTTTTTCATGGCATAATAGTCTATTGTATAAATATCCAATAGATTGTTAAAATTCTCTATTGATGAATATTTAGATTGCTTCCCATCTTGTACCATAAAGAAATAAAGAAATATATGTATGTAAAATACTTCTAGCCTAGGCCTCTGCTTAGATCCTAAATTTAATAAGTGCTTATACATTTGTTGAAATATTAGCACAGAGACACATTGTCATACTTGAAACCATTTCATCTGATGATTTTATCCTTTAAAATCCTTTCCAACTCTAATTGCCAAGTATAATCGTAGGCTCTCTGTGAACATCAATTAAGAGTGATGTGGCATATTAAATTTCATTAAAATTTTAAAGGACATTACCAATCATCAGACTATTGCTTCATTGGAGGTTCTGTTTGACACTAATTAGTGAACTCAACTTGGCTTTCTTTATATTTCTGGGGGATGGGAGTGGTGCAAAGGGGAAGGGAATAAACTACATTAATTTTAGATCCATGACCAGTTACCACAGACTTTCCCCATTTCAGAACTCTTGTAGCATCAGTATCAGGTGGCATAACCTTTAACTGTTCTACATTAAACTATATAGTTCAGTGACCTTTGCAAACTATGGTAGTTCAACTATGGTTCACTTAGGCAGCAAAATAATTTACTGAAAGGATATTGGAAGCATATAAAACTGTCTAAAGAACAAGGCTTGGGAAACAGACAGAAACTAAAGTAACTTCAAGAGGAGCAGGCAGCAGAACAACATCTGAACAAGATGCCACCTCAGCTAATCCCGAGAACATGTCTGCAAGACGCTGTGGTCATTGCCCCTGAAGACTCTGAGAGCAGCCACCATCCCTCAGCAGTGTCTTTCAGTCTTTCCTATTTGTGTCCCACGTTAAGGAATATATTTTATATGGTATTCTAGTACACCCATACACGTAGAGTTAAATCAATTTAATTAAATAAGAACACTCCAATGTGCAACGCATTCTAATATCATCTATTTTTTTCTATTTCATTTTTTAAATGCTGGTTGCAACCCACTAAATTGATTTCAAGACCCACTAATAGCTCAGGACCTGCAGTTTAAAAAACACTGCTCAAGAAAGATTGATTTAGACAATGGTGTAGTTGTTGATAAGTAAAGCGAACAAGAGTGTGGAGGACGTGAAAAGTAAAGAAAATAGAAGACCATTCTGCATTTGAAAGGAGACAGGGTAGAAAGAATGGGAATTGAAGCTTGTACACACATCCTTTATCAGCAAATGAAACCAGCATGACCCTAATTTAATAATGTACCAAAGATTAAGCCACACACATCCACTTAGCACTGTAGCCATACACATCATGACTTTTCTGACAAGAAAGGAAGGAAAAGAGGAAGGGAGGGAGGGAGAGCAATGCTTTAAGTAACATTTTTACATGTAATCCAGAAGTTCAAATTCAATATAGATGTTCTAAAAAATCCTCCTTTATTTCAGAGGCAATGCACGCTTTCCTCCTGCCCTTTTCAGCTTCACTTCACAAATTCCTTTCCCCCACCATTACTTAGGCTGGAGACTGGTTGTCTGATGTGAGCTGTCAACACACTAAGAGTCATAAAATTAAAAAGAGTACTATTGTAGGATACAGCTGCTTCCATACACATCCACCTAGATCCTAGATTAAATTCTAGCCACAATTGCATGCCAAGAAATAAATCTAAACTCAACGTTGAAGTTATGTGTTGGAGCCCACGGTGTACCTAACATCGGCCTCAATTGTGTGATGTCTGTGGCTAGATGACATTTTCCTCAGTCTCTCCCTCTTGTTCTCATCAAGTGGCAGCTACCTCTCTTCTGGGAACATTCAGCTTTCCTGCAGGGTTTCAGCCTTGGTATTTATCCATTCTACAGTTCTAAAGTTAGTAGAGAAATAGAAATATTTCATTTCCTTGATTATGCTTCCATTCTTCAATTATCTCAGGAAATGCCAATGCCAGACTGTGGCTGAATAAAAATTTTGCAGATGACTGGCCTGTCTTAATGAAATTATCCAGGACACCCACGTTGGCTGGTGAGTTCTCTTAGCTAAAGGAAAGCATTTCCTCACTGGCTTTCCTGCTCAGTGGATAATCTAACCTACCCTGGCTGTTTGGGTGCCCTCAATAGTCTAGGAAAGGCCAGCTGGAATCTCCAAGCTAATTATCGTGCTCTATGTGGCAGGTGTTTCTCACTATGATTTTTTTTTTTCCCGGCTTTGGAGAAAACCCTGCATTCTACTTCTATTTTTAGTCACATTTGTAATAATGGAATGAAAAATAAGTGACTTCTTGAACTCCTGTTACATGTCATTCAGGAAGAGAAAATATAGCTCACTCTGACAGTTACTAAATTAGAACTAAAGAATTTCTCAGCAGTTCAGGGGTGTGAATTTGCACATTCTTTAAGCTGGTTGTTTCCTGGGTGCTCCGTCTCTGGAGAGAAAATGTGAAATACGGTGTGGAAGCGTATTTGGCATTCACAGGTGAGAATCAGATTCTAGAACGTCTAATTCTAGTGTAAAGTATGATCGGCAAAGGGCTGGATTCCTAAATGGAATGGATGGGTAGTCAGCCTGTGTCATCACCATGAGACTTCTCATAAACCTCAGCCCCAAAGGGACAGTATGTTAGAAAATGCAAAATATATCAGACTTTGGGATCACAAAGAAAGCATGAAACATAGAAGAAGTGTGGTTTCCTAAAAAAAAAAAAGTAAAAAATGCAAATTGATTCTAAACATTATTTCTAATTCTTTTTAAATCCATAAATAAAATGTTAAACCTATTGTTTCCTGGTTTGTTTTTGTTTTTGCTATTACTCTTTCACTGTGTCAGCATAATCTGATTTCACTAAATATCAGTTCTCCCATTTTACTTCAGCAAATTATTTTGAATAAAATAATTCAATAGGCACTATTTTGAAAAAATCAATAGGTCATAATAAAGGCTTCCATTTCATTTTAGGGAACACCTATTTTGTGAAGACTATTTCAAGTTATTTCTATTGTACTGGCATAATGCTCACCGTTCAAGAGTATGTAGGATGTGCTACTTGTATGATTTTTTCCCAGAAATATGTAATGTCAACATTTGTCCCACGTTATCAAAATTCAGTTTCATTTTTAAGTTCTCACCTGTATTTATTGCTGTCTCTTTTTGTGCCCAGCAAGTTAAATACATGATTTTCTAAGCTTAAAGACTTCCAGATGGTAAAAACTTTTCAAAGGTAAGCTTTGTTTAGTTACCACCACCACCAAAAAAAAGAAAAAAGAAACCTCAGAACTGATCCTATGCTTTTCATCCTATTTACCTCAGTCCAAGACACCCATATTATCTTTCATCACCCGCAAACATCATACACAACTCTGAAGATCTCCCAATCATATCCAATCTCCTACCCCTCTGAGACTTTCTAAGCTGTGCCACGGAGACTTCTGCAACTTATAGCTTTTTATCAGCAAAATACCCTTTACCTCAAACTCAAAACTGAGCATTTGCTTCACTTTTTGCTGAAAATGAAATCTGGCACTACCCTGAGAGCTATACCTGTAACCATTTCTTTCTCTAATGCTGCACATACATCAAGATCTGGAGATAGGGTAGATGTCCTTGCTCCTTGTTGACACATTCAGACAAAATCCTGCCTCTTTTCTCATAAATCTCAGCTTCTTTGAAGCACATGTCACCTGTTGGAGTTCTCCACTGACCCTCTAGTCAGCATTTATTTGTGACTTTCCTCTTCACTACTCCTATCATGATTCTTTTTTTATTTCAATATCCACACAATGTTCCACTCCATACCCCTGTCTCTCAATTTCCTTACCTTTCTCCTCCATACACTAGTTCACGCAACCATTCACTCCCATGGTCAAACTTTAATGCTGCCAACATCAACAGTAGTTCCTTACTGTCCATCTAAGGATCTCCATCTCTGATCACTACCATGAATCTTTCCAGCTAACTTCCTTTAATCCTCTGGCACTATCCAATCCACGTACCCTACCAGTTTTTCACTGTCCATCTGCCCACTCACCTTCCCCGCTTACCTAACTTAGATTCTGTGATCATTTTAAGCCCTCTCTTGCATTCATTCTTAACTCCTTTATCCCATCTCCTCATCATATATGTCAGCAAAATTCAAACTTGATGAGACTCAATTCTCTCTTTACTCCAGGATTTTTCTGGAGCTGTAGACCTTAGCTTACAAAAAATACACAGAGGCACAGACCAGATCCACTTTATATTTATTCCTCCAAACCTTAAGTGGGCCCTGAGGCATACCTCATAATCCTACTATATTCCTGTAAACATTTAACTCCTTCACTCTGAGATTACATTTCTCATCTTCTTTTTCCTCAAAATTCCAACTATTTCTTTTATCCCCATGAGCTCAGCTGAACTTGACCTGATTTTTTTAATTTTACTGGCAAATAAAGCAATCATAACAAAAATACAAAAATGTGAATTGAAATAAGGAAGATGAGGAAAAAACTATGCATTACTGGATTGGTATTTACGGATTGATATGAAGTCATTATTTTTAAAAGATACACATACACACACATATACATACATGCATACATACAAACATACATAATTTCATTGTTGTGTCTTCTGAAAGGGCATAGGAACAATAACACCTAAGTAGCAATGTGTATATTCAGTATCCCATTAAGAGGACTATGGGTTCCTGGAGAATTAGCTACATCTAGGTGTGGAGTAGGAAAGATAAGCTATGGAGTAGGAAAGAACACCTTCAGTGTCAGGAAGTAAGGAGTCAGCCTGAAGGTACTAACACAGGCTAGATCTAAGATACTTTGATCATCCAAAAGAATAATAGCAGTAAAAACTATTATGCATTGAATTAAAATAAATATCCAGGAGACCATACTGAATAAAAAGATAAATAGATATGAGGGTCAATATAAGATTGCCAGTTTAAAGGTAGAAGGAATGATAGAGTTATAAAATCACCATTTGCAACCACCATATCAATAATTGTTTCAAGCAAGGATCAGCATGAATGTTAATACCCATTAGGGAAAGTTTGTTGATTAAAAATATGTTTACATAATCTCAAAATATGTCCTCAAATATTTCTTGTTGATCAGAAATGGGGATAAAATTTCCTTTAAAATGGACAATTCTTGCAGATAGCAACTAATTAAGTGGTTTTATTAATTTGCTAAACAGGTTACCACAAACTGGGTGGTTTACAAAAAAGGAGTTTATATTCTCATAGTTCTGGAGCCTAGAAGTCCAAGAGCAAAATGCCAGCAGGTTTGGTTTCTAGTGAGGTCTGCCTCCTTGATTTGCAGACAACCACCTTCTTGCTGTGTCTTTCACATGGCCTTTCCTCTTTGTTCATATATTCCTGGTGTTTCTTCCTCTTTTATAAGAACATCAGTCCTATAGAATCAGGGCCCCACTTTCCTGACTTCATTTAACATTAATTACCTCCTCACAGGCCCTATCTTCAAATACAGTCACATTAGGTGCTAAGGCTTCAATATATGAATTTAGGAAGAGACACAATTCAGTCTATAATAGCGGTCAAATTTAACATCACCAATAGTGAGACAAAGTGATCACATCTGACACAGCATCCCTATGTAGCTTTCTTGCCATAAATGCTAACCTGAATTAATCATGACAAATTAGTCAGATAAATGAAAATGAGGAACATTCTACAAACAACTAGCTAGTACTATTCAAAAATGTCATTGTCACGAAGGACAGAACAAAAGGCTGAGGAAGCTGTCCAAATAAAAGTATTGTTCCACATCAAAGGAGACTAAAGCAACATCACAACTAGGTATAATGTAAGAACTCAAGTTGCTATAAGGAACACTGCTGGGAACCTTACAGTTTGCATACAGACTGTCTTTTAGATAATAACATTGTATCAATGTTGTAATGATGCCAAATTTCCTGAATATTATAATTGTATTATATGTATGTAAGAGAATGTCTTTTAGTAAGTAAATACTGAAGCTTTTAGGAGAAAAGAATCATGACACCTGCAATTTAATCTTCAAGTGTTCATCATATACTAATAATAATAACATGCAATAGATACTTAGAGAGAGAAAGTAAACATGGTAAAAATGTTAACAATTGATAAATCTAGGGGTTATTGAAACTTTCTGGGGACTTGAAATGTTTAATGTAAAAAGTTAAATAAAAAAAGCAAATGAAAAATATGAAAGTAAATAATGCAGGTAGTTTCATTGCCTCACAAAATCTCTCTGAAAGTGATTTTTAAACTGTATAAATCCACAAGGACAAAGGGATCAGCAGAAGTAACAAAACTTGGGAGACAAGGAAGCAGATGGATGAGTAGTAATTGACTTAAGATTCAAAGAGCTGAGTCTTAAACCAGTTGTGGGTACAGTCCACTAGTTTACATTACTGAATCCCTCAAAAGGCCCAGTTATTGGTAGTACCAGCTACCCCTGAAGATGAGACTAAAATAGAAGAATTGGTTGAAACCTGTTTAAGAAGTAAATTCTCAGTTCCCTTCCCCAGTTGCAGCCCAAGAACTCCTACTCTCCCACCCAGAAGACTGGAGGATTTCCCCTGTGGAGGGTAAAGCAAAGGATGTATGGACTGGCAGATTCCAAGGACTTTGAGATCAGGAAGCTGTTTTATTTAAATAAATAAATATATATATATATATATATATATATATATATATATATATATATATATATTTTTTTTTTTTTTTTTTTTTTTTTTAAGAAAAAGTTTGTGTGGGTGCAAGTCCTCTCGTCTTCAAGTGAGTACCCAGGGCAGTTCATCACATTCTGACTGAGCATACTTTTAAAATTCATCCAAAACTTTAAAAACAATTGGAAGAAATTACTAACCAGAGACAAATAACTTAAAATAATTACTGGCAACCCTAAAGTCACAAGGATCCACAGAATTCATTAGTAAGTTTTGTTCAACTTTAACGTGATTCTCATACTATATAAATTGTTCCAGAATGTTTATTTTTTTTTAAATGAGAAAAGGACTTGAAGAAAATTTCTCCAAGAAGACACACAAATGGCTCAACTTCACTAATAATCAAAGAAATGCAAATCAAAATCACCCTGAAATATCACCTCACACTTATTAAGATCATTATTATAAAGAAGAACAAAAGGGTTGGGAGGATGTGGAGAACCCTTGTACACTGTTGGTGGGAATGTAAAATGGCACTGCCAATGTGGAAAATAGTATGGAGGTTCTTCAAAAAATTAAAATTAGAACTACCATATGACCCAGCAATCTCTCTTCTGGGTATTTATCCAAAAGAGTTGAAATCAGGATCTCAAAGAGTTTCTGCACTCCCACGTTCATTGCAGCATTACTCACAATAACCAAGATATGGGGACATTCTAAATATCCATTGATGGATGAATGGATAAAGAAAATGTAGTGCCCACATGCAATGGAATATTATTTAACCTAAAATAAAGGAAATCCTGCCATATGTGACAAGATGGATGAACTTTAACATTATTAAAGGAAATGAGCTAGTCACAGAAGGACAAACAATATGTGATACTACTTATATGAGGAATCTAAAATAATCAAACTCACAGAAGTGGAGAGTAGAATGGTAGTTGCCAGGGGCTGGGGGTAGGAATAAATGGGGATTGGTATTCAATGGGTATAAAGTTTCAGTTAAGCAATCTGCTATACACAATCTAGAAATCTGCTCTACACCATCATACCTGTAGTTAACAATACTGTATTGTACACTTAAAAATTTGTTAAGAGGTTGGATCAAGTGTTAAATATTCTTACCACAAAAACAAAAATCATGCAGTTATCTGATTTTATTTTACCAAACTGATGCAAACTTAGTAACAACACTTTAAAAAGATAAAACAAAAATAAAACCACAGTGTATTGTCTCCATGTAGTTGTAAAAATAAAAAACAAAATTCTACAAAGTCAAATGCAGCTCTATATTAAAAGAGTGATACTGCATGGCAAAGTAGCCCTTATATCATATGATGTAGCATTAGGGACTTATTAATATAATATGCCCTATCAATAGGTCAAAAATAAAAGCTCAGACCAACAAATTAGGTTCACAGATGTCTAAAGTCATTTGCTAATTTTCAACAAATACTTGATGCTTAAGCAATGAAACCGCTAATAAAATAGGAATAGCCAAATACTTACTTAATATGATATAGAAAACGTGTTTTAATCCAGAAGCCAACCCCATATATAACTGAGAAACATTTGCAGAATTCCTTTAAAGTACGTAAAAATGCATAGATAGGATGCATACAGCTACTGCCATTGCTTGGCACTACCTACAATTTCTGAGTGACATAATAAAAACAACAAAAAATCAGACGTATAATAATTTGAAAGATTGTCCACCTAGAAACCCAAATGAATCAGCTGAGGAATCAACGTTAAAGTAGTAAGAAGATACACGAATGGGGCCTGTTAGAAAAATAATAGCGTTTTCAAATACCAAAAATAACGATTTAAAAATGTGATTGGTGAAAGTTTATTAACACAAGAAAATTCAGTATATGTAGGAATAAATGTTTGAAAATGCATGCAGGATTTATATTGTTTAAGTTACTAAATATTTCTCAGAAACATAAAAATAACCTGACTAAATGGAAAGACAATATGGTAAACATTTCAATCCTTCTCAAATTAATGTATTGTTCTAATGAACTTAAACCCTGATTAATTTTTTCAAAACTGAAAAAGTGATTCTAAAGTTCATTCAGCTGAAAGAATAAACAGGATTGAAGAGGCAAAAAAAATTATATAAAAATAATGAAGGAATGCTTTTCATCACTTAAAACTGAACCTGAATTTAGTGAATAACATGAAAACATACAGAATGAGTGAGCTATCACACAAATCAGAAGTAGACACCAATGTAAATCAGAATTTAGTATAGCAGTGAACTTCTGAATCAGTAGCATAAGAAAATAGCCCCATCAATGATGTTGGGATAATTGCCTAACTCTTCAGATATTTTAAACTAGTTCCTCACTTTACAGCCACACTCAAAAAATAGTCCAGTTAAATTAAAGAAATAGGAGTAATAAATGAAAAAAAAAATAAGTAAACTATAAAAAAACCAGGTGAAAATACATATGAATATGCACAAAACACTAAGGAAAACAAGGGTTCCTAAGTAGAACTTAATTGAAAAAAAAGGAATCCTAAATCAAAAGATTTGAATATTTTACTACAAAATAACTAAAATATTTTATACATCAAGAGCCATTATAAATAATATAAGAGACAAATGACTCAAAGGGAAATATATATGTATCAACAAATGTGTAAATATCTTTAATTTATGAAGAGCTCAACAAACAAAATGGCAAATAAATAGAAAAGGGATAATGGACATAAAAGAAGAAAGGCAAATGGCCAGTAAACATAAGAAATTTTCTTTTCTACATTGAAATACTAATTTAGTCTACCAAATTTATGACTATATGTATACATCTATCTATCTATCTATCTATTTATCTATCTATCTATCTATCTATCTATCTATCTATCTATCTACCTACCTACCTACATCCCAGACTGACAGGAATGCAAGGGAACTTGTATTTTTATAATCTACTTAGAGTGGAGACTGTGAATCTTTTCTGTAAAAGCTAGATAGTAAAATTTCCAGCTCTGTGGGTCATACGGTCTCTGTCACAACTATTCAACTCTGCTCTTGTAGCACAAATGCAACCATAGACAAATAGACCTGGATGTGTTTCAATAAAATTTTATTCGCAAACATAGCCGATGAGCCAGATCTGGCCCATGCGCCATACATAGTTAATAGATCCCTGATTTAGAGAAAAAGTTGCAACAATTCTACAGAACACTTTGCTCAATATATATTGAAAGCTTTAAAAAATATTTATATAATTTATACCAACAGTATATCATTTATACCAATGGTATATCATTTATACCAAGCAATTCCCTTCTAGGAATGTATTCTATAGAACCCATTATGCCTATGAGTATTGACATTCATCAAAGAATTTCCTTAATGACTAACCATATGGTTTTAAATAAACAAATTATGCTTTACAATGAATGACTATGCCATACCCTCAAATTATGTCATAGAAAAATACTTATGACATCAGGAAATATTTATAACTAATAGAAGAAAAGCAGGTTCCCGTAGAGTAGTTACAATATGGCCCTAAATTTCTTCCTACATAAGCACATGCGCACACATACACACACACACACACAGCAGAGATTAAAGAGCAGAATTGCAAATCATACTGCCTGAGTTCAAATTCAGATTCCACAATTTTCTGTATGAATTTGGTCATTTAACCTCTCTAAGCCTCATTCTCCTCATTTGTGGAATGGAAAGGGTAATTGTACTTAACTCATTGAAGTGTCATGAGAATTAAATGACACAATAAATTTGAATACATAGAAAAACTCAATAAATTTATATACATATAAAATATATTAAAATATATTAAAATAGAAAATTTAAATATTAAAATATATTCAGAAATCCAGACTATTTATATGTAATTTTTATCTTCTCAGCTTTTTCATGTATTTCCTGATTTATTATTTTGTAATTACATGAAAATGTTAAAATTTTGCAAGTCACTTTTACTATCACAGTAAAGTAAAATCGTCTATTAGGAAATATCATTTTCAAGAACTCAGTATATTCTGAGAAGCACTGAGCTGGCCAGACGAGCAAAACCTATTTGATTTTAAAGAAGCAATTTCACAGACTGCTGATGCTCTTTTCCCTCAGAGGAAGAAATGGAGAGATGTTTCTGTCTCAGGTAAAATAGATGTGGATCTTAGGCTAGGAGGCTACTGTCTTATTGGTGACTAGCAGTGAGATGACCCGGCCTAAGGCATGGATGTGAAATGTTCAGCCAGTTTCAAAAGCTCACGCCCTGGCAGGAAACAGTTCTGAGAGCAAACCTATGTGACCCTTGCTCCTTATTTAAATAAAGCAGTAGATTCAAACATGTTTTCTCTAGGATTTGAGTCCAAAAATATCTTCCCTGCATGGCAGACTCTTTTTCTGTCCCCAACTATATATACATTTTTAAGTCTGTTTTTTTTTTATTAGTTTCAGGTGTACAAAACAATGTACTAGTTAGACATTTACACCCCTTGCAAAGTGATAACCCCCCTCCTCCAATCTACTTCCCCTCTGAACTAATCAGAAACAGTTTCAGAGATAGAGAGAAAAAACTAAGGGTTGCTGAATAGGAGGGGGGTGGGGTTGAGGGAGAAGGTGAGGGGATTAGAAAGCCCAACTATATTTTTATTTAAAATCAAGCAGTCCATCTCCCCTGTCTTTGTGGGATATCTGAGGAATAAGGAATTAAAACCCAAGTGAAAATCACGGGAGCTATCTGAAATTCCAGTAAATGAGTACAGAGGGTGCCAAAAAAGTGTATACACATTTTAAGAAATAAAAAATTGTAACAATATATACAGGTAACAAAAGATGAATACAAGTCATGTGTATACATTTTTTGGCACCCCCGGTAGTTTCCAAACCCCCTTCACAGTATACCATCAATCCCTACCTCCGTCTTTTCTTTCTTCCTTCTTCCTTCTTTCCTTCCTGCCTCACTTTCTTCCTCCCTCCCTTCCTTCCTTCTTTCCTTTCTCCCTCGCTCCCTCCCTTTTTTCTTCCTCCCTTCTCTCCTTCTCTCCTTCTCTCCTTCCTTCCTTCCTTCCTTCCTTCCTTCCTTCCTTCCTTCCTTCCTTCCTTCCTTCTAGGACTGTTCTTTGTGATATTATAAATCCATCGTAATACGTTTCATGTAGATCAACAAAATTCCTGCCATGCAGACCAGTACTGCTGCACATCATGGCTGCCTCACTCCCTTGCTCTCTCTACTCCATCACACTTTTTCTCATCTCTATAAACACTCCAAGTTTCCTTCTAATTGTTTCTTCCCAACATGGAATCCAAAATCCTAAATTTACTGCAACAGTGTAAGTATGCAACAGATTCTGCCAGGAACACACATGCATGAGGCTTAGTTTTAGAAAATAGTTCAAGAAGGAGATCAGAGAGAAGGCCTCTGTTATGCTGGGGTGGATGGCAGAAGCAGCAGCATGGATTGGGGGCAATGTTAGCCATTGTTCTATGGTTCTATGTTCAGTAGCAATGGCGGCATTATGACAGAGGTGTAGTGGCAACTCCCTTTCCAGGCCAGTTCTGTGGTATGTTTTTGGCAGTGTTTCCAGAAACTTCAGCCTGTAATCTGTTTCAGCAGCCCTGACAGTGATTTTTCCAGACCACCTAAGCCTTTCTACTTACAACAATTGGAATGGATGCTGTATGGTTTGCAGTAAAGATTCTATATTTGTTGTAAGGCTTTGTTGGCATTTCTTGGACATTATTTACAAGAGATTTGGGGAAATACTGACAAGTTTTCAAAGGCTATGACAGGTAGAGCAGGAGAAATATGAAAAGGGAGAAAAGGCTATTATAAAATTCCAGTAACCCTCTATAGTATTGTGTCATATAGATTCATCAGTTGTAAGAAGTGTTCCACTCTGGTGGGGGACATTGATAAAGGGAGAGTGTGCACTTTGGAATATAGAAGCATGTAGGGAATCTCTGTACATTCTACTCAATTTTGCTGAACCTAAAACTTCTCTTAAAAGTGTTTGCTGTGAACCTAAAACTGCTCTTTAAAAAAGTCTTTTAAACAATCATAGTGACCTGCCATTTATCCAACACTAAGTTACCCACCGCCATATCAGGGTGCATTAGACTATATTCTGAAGACACAAACATGGGTAAAGATGGTCACTGTAATTATAGGTCATAAACACAAAAAACAAGACAGTACAAAAATCATAAGGCTAATTATGCATCAGATACATTATCTCATTTGTCTTTAACACAGTAAGGAGAATAGTGTTACCTGCATAATACAGATAAGGCTTACAGAGATTGAGGGACTTACCTACAATCACAAAGCTAAGAAGTGGCCAAAATAGAGTTCAAATACAAATCTGACCACAGATCCTGAGTTCCGAGACACTACACAAATTGTGTAGACGTCCATTCACTGATTCAGTGTATGGTTATTAACACTGACTCGGTCAGGTCTTATGCTAGGGATCTTAATAGTTTAACACCTTAAAATAGGAAGTCAGAGAAATAAAGGCATGCCAAATCATTAGAGGCAGAAGTTAGAACTTGACCTGAAGACAGGCCCAAGTCAATGTTCATACATACATGAAGCATTCAATGGGGTCAAATATATTCATCGAGGGCCTCTAAGCTCCAGACATTCTGATCTAAGTGGAGGAAAGACAACGATCCAGTCCATGCCAGTGTCTGTTGTACCACTCACTGCTCTAGCCTCAGCACCAAAAGTATTTCTATGAGGAAGGGAGAAAGCAATTTCTGAGCTAATATCACACTATAAGTTTATTGTAGTGGAATGAATAAATTTTGTGCAGGGGGCATCAGAAAGGGCAAGTGGAAAGTCAGAAACACTTCAAAGGAAAAATAACTGAGCCTTGAAGAATGAGTAAGATTTTATAATGAGTTTCTTTAGATCAATATGTCCCAGTTATCCTACTTGAATTTCTCATCAGAACCCTGTCTTTTAGGAGTTTCTTAAGGCTCTGAATCTATGAATACCATTTAATCAATGTAAGGGTGAATATTGCTAGATAAATCTTTCTAAACTGGAAATTCTTATGTATGTCTTTCCCATATTGCTTCACTCTTTAAAGTACTTGTTATATATGGCCTCATTCTATGAAGCTTCAATGTATTTTTGTATTTGTACATATATACACATATACATACACATACATAGGTACAAACATATTTGTGTGTATACTTATATACATGCATATATATGGATATACACACATACATAAAATCATCCCAACCTCAGCATTTTTGCAAAATGTCATATGGCATCGATAGCATCAATATTACTACTAAATACAGAACATCATAATAGTCAAATTGCCCACCCCTGTGCCCTGACAAAAGCCTCACCCATTGCCATTGCCATCGTCTCTAGCCTCCATGCCCTGCTCACTTTCCTCTCTCTTCATCCAAATATTGATAGAAAATGATCCCAATAAGCTGGTGACTTGGAAAACACAGTGACAGATGAGTTTTAACACACACATATACAGAAATAGTTTTCATAGTTCCTTGGGAAACATATATTGAACATATTTTTCAAAGTCGTTAAAGAACTTGCACAGCTATTGTATCCTAATATCTTAGGAAAGAATATAGTATTGGCGGCTCATCTACTCCCATTTTACAAATGCAGAACCAGGCAGAGGAGGGTTATGACAGTGGCTCAAAATCATGCATAATGTCAAGAAACTGGATGTGAAAACTGTGTTTCCAAAATCTTAACTATTTCCTTTTTCTCTGTGTTATCAAACATTAACTCTTAAGGATGATGAATATATAGATAAGAAAATCAGCATTTTGTGGCTAAATTCATTCTCTACTTGACAGACAAGTGTCGTTAAACATATTTGAAAATTTTTGCTTTTGATACAAGAAGCTATTAGAATTAGTAAAAGCTTAGTGCCGAGATTTTTTCCTGTCTTAAACTTTTATAATGATGTAAAGGACCAGTGAGTTGATTCTGTTAACTTCAGCAAACTCATTGCCTTGTTTATTCATGAAACAACAGTAATTCTTTGAAAATATATATTTTTTTATGACAAGCAATAAAATGTTTCTCAGCTATTTGGCCCATCTCACATCAATGAGTCATATGCTTCCCCTAGGTTCTGTTACTTGATGTTCCTTCATGTGGAGATTCAGGGTATCTGATGAATACATGATTAATGGGCAGACTTGATCTGAAAAAGGTTCAACGATGACACCAGATTATATAACACCTTGGTAGTATCGGAAAAATTTTGCCACCAAGGTCAAAATTACAACATTAACACAAGCATGTAGAACAGGCTGCCCCTGACACTCCTCAGTCACAATGAGGCCCATCTGGGAATGGCTCCCATACTGCCTAGTGTACGTTAGCTTGCTAGGGCTGCCATAACAAAGTACCACAAACTAAAAGAGTAAAATTGATAACCATCTTGAATTTTTTGCCTTGATCCTAGTTTATAAAAAAAAAAAAAAAAAACAAGCAAACAACAACAACAAAAAAAACCTTGAGTGAAAACTTTTAACTCTACATACAGTGCTGATATTGGTGTAGCTAATTTAATCTGAGACTCAGATAAAAAGTGAATAATATTAATGCATCATAGGATTTTATGAGAAACAAGTGAGATAATTTCTGGAAAGTGCTTTTTTTAAACTGTAAAGCCTAAAGCAAAAGTGAGTTGTTAAGATTATCAAATAAAGTTTAAGCCTACTTCAGAAAGAATCAGAGTATCCAACCATTCTTTCCCTTAATTGAAGAATCATCCTAGAGGATAAATGCAATCTGACAACCAAGAAATCCAAACTTTAGTAGAAACCTGTCCAGCATTAATGTTAGGAGGTGTTCCTGTGAATGCATGTGTGTGTGTGTGTGTGTGTATGCACGTGTGTATGTTTTGGGGAGAAACACCATATTAAAATTGTATGGTACTAATTTAGTGGGAAACATAAGGCTAAATAACATTTTGATGAAATAAATTTAACACCAAGACCTTAGAAAACTCTAAAAGACTCTCCTAGGACCAAGCCTTAAGCTTTAACAAAGGAAAGAAAAGCAAAGCATTTTCAACATTTGGGAAAACCATCTGTCATCAAGCTCTGCGTAGAAGACCTCTGAAGACCTATCTGAATGGTTCGGGTCAGCTTTCTTTCATAAGCTACCAACATAAGTCATCACACAAATAAGTGTTTAGGTGCCTGCTACTTTCCTATTATACCTCTGGTCACCTATCTCATGGCACATTATCATTATTATTTATTTCTACCTTACATGACTACATCCTAAAATTTATTTTATTTATGCATTTGACTAGTTCTTATATATCATGCATTATGTACAAGGCACTGTTCTAAATTCCTTATTAATATTTACTCATAATGATAACTCATCTTGATAACAACCCTATAAAGCTGAAACAACTATTATCCCTATTTATAGAACAACAAAATATAGTAATTTATTTCAAATCGTTTTCTTCTTACAAAAAGGGGAGTACTTTTTATCCAAATGGTTTTCTCTCTTCTTCCTATCTCTTCTACAATTTACATCAAGAAAAGATTTGAAATGCAGTTGCTGCTAAAAGCTTGATCCTAGTAAAAATAACAAAACATATACTGATTTCAGTAAAATCTTTGAAGTGAACAAGTTAGCCCCGTACAAAACGTACCATGAATAGAGGTGACATTGAGATTTTTCTAAATAGTGTCAGTTTTAATGAAGAAAAGATCCCTTCCCACACAATACAAGATGCCAAGGTTTTTTATTTTTTGATTCACTATGTTTCTTGAGCAGTGCAGCTCTTTTCTACATTTGAAAAGTACATGCAGTTCAAAATGTTTTGATTTTATTCTTTATACTTTCTAATAAGCATGATGAAAATCTGCCATTTCCTATTTTAAGTAGCAAAGTCATGCTCTTGGAATATTTTATTACATATTATTTCTCCAGCAAAAAATTCTAAAATTTCTCCCCATTTATCGTGCTATTTCAATGTTAGGATATTTAAAAAAAAAAAATAGAAAAAAAGTATTCCAAAATGGTAGATTGCTCTGCCTTACTCTCACCTTGTCAGGCACACAATTAACCCAAGAGTGACGCTGTCTAGGAAACTACGCCTGGGTATCTTAATCAACTCAGACTTTAGAGCAAAATAACATAAGCCGGGGGACTTAGCAACAACAGAGAGTTCTTTCTCACTTCTGGAGGCTACAAATCTGAGATCAGGGAGCCAGCAGAGTCTGGTCTGGTGAGGACCCTCTTCCAGGTGACAGATTTCTGACTTACCTAGTAGCCTCGCACGGCAGAGAGCAGAGCTGGGGACGTAAGCTCTCTCTCGTGACTCTAATTCCATACTTAGGATTTCACATAATACTAATTACCTCCCAGGGGCCCCATATCCTACTGCCATCATATTGGGTAAGGGGTGTAGGTTTTCAACATATGAATTTGCAGGGCGAGGGGGCAGAAACATTCTGTGTGTGTATCACTTATTTATTCTAAAAGCTCGTGGGTGCAAGTAACGGCGATAGCAAACATCCAGTAGCAGGATTGACACTCTTCATTTAAACAAGAAAGGTATTTTGAGAAAAGTTTCTGTAAATTTAAATTTAATTTTTGCATTTTTACATTTCAAGTCCCAGATCTGTGGCGAGACTTGAAATTCATATAAAATCATCACCATGATCCAAAAACAACTGGTCATACATGCTGCGGCCTCAAGACCAGTCCCTGAGCAGTGTGTGACAAGGGCCCAGATGGAGACAGCCCTTACTGCTTGTTTTGAGAATTCATTCATGGGGTGATTCCATCCCAGGCTCTATACTTTCTACAATATATGTAGAGCATTTTATAAACTAAAATCGACATGCGAACATAAAGTGATATAACTATAGAAGCAATAACAGCTAATGTTTATTTCATGTTTACTATGTTCCAAACACTCTACAACTGTCAATTTTACACTTTACAACTATCAATTATTAACTTTATTTTTAAAATGAGGACACTGAAGCCTGAGAGTTTGAGTTAATTGCCGAGGGTCATAAATCTGTTAAATCAGAGTCAACATTGGAACCTTGGCTGTGTAGTCAGGAGCCTATAGCCTTAACCACACAAATTTGACTCAAACTCTCATTTCTTACATAGATAACAAGACCCCTTCCCTCAAAAGGTACAGCCAAATCTCCTGCATACTATCTATTACAAGCAGTCCTTAATAAACAACTCACTCGTGAATATTTATGTTAGTTATATATTGATTCTTAACAAATTATCTCAAACTTTGCCAGTTTAAAATAACAAGCCTGTAGTATCACAGTTTCTGAGGGTCAGGAATTTGAGAGCAACTTAGCTGGGAGTTCTGATTCAGGGTCTCTCATGTTACTCTCAAGTATCCTTTGAATGTTTGATTAGGGGCCAAGGATCTGCTTCAAGATGGTACACTCACATGGCTGCTGCCTCAATTTCGTGCCACTCAGACCTCTTCATGAGACTACTTGAGTGCCCTCACCACATGACAGCTAGTTTCCCCCAGAGTAAGTAATTCAAAAAGTGAGATCAAGGCAGACCATGTGTTTTCTGTAACCTAGCATTAGTGGCACATATCACTTTAGCCCATCATTAGAAGTGAGTGACTAAGTCCAACCTAAACTCAAAGGCAAGAGAATTAGGCTCCACCCTTTGAAGGGAAGGTCAAAGAAATATTTTAAATGATTCTGGCTCTGTGTCATCTTTTCTTCCTACTGCCTTGACTCCATAGCAATGTGCCCATAAATGCTGAGCTAATCAGGCCTGGACACTCCTGCAATCTGTCCCAGGTCACCATTCCTACCAGTTGGGAGGGTCATTGTCAGAAGAAACACAAAAACCCTACCTTACAGCCATGTGATTCCCTAAATAATCTGTTTCTTTTACCACGACCAAACTGACGACAAGCAAAGTCTGTTTCAGACTCCGATTGCCAGCAATTCTCCCTAGATGGCAGGATTCCTCTTCTCTCTGCTCTGGCCAAGAACTGCCCACTCGTTTATGCCTGGTGGTCAGCTTACCTTTCTGTCTGCTCATCCTCTGGGCCATCTCCTCAGAGTTCAAGATCAACTCTGGCTTTTGTTGAATCTGTGGATGAAAAAAGGGCCACATACTAAACTGGACAAGCTCAGGGGAGGCCAGCATGGCAGGCCCTACAAATTCAGGGACTGACGTTAACCACATAGGATGGTCTGAACATAAAAATTCCTAACTAAAAGTGAGTCGTGGCAGGTAGTCACCTCATAGGCCTGTAGCTTCCTTGACAAAGGTAAAACTTTACCTTAAATGAGCCTGTTTATTGTCTTATTTGCACCTCAGATAGCATACCCTTGGAATGTCAGAGTAATCCCTTTTTCCAGACCCCTCACAGCACAGCCCACAGCCCACCGTACCAGAGCATAAAACCACAAAACTCCTCATTGTTATTTTGTTCCCCAAATACCATCGCTATGTGCTATAAATGTTAATTATTAACTATCGTGTTCCCACCAATGTAAAAGAAGTCTCCATTTTTCTTTCTACCCAATCCCAGAGAGTTCCCCGCTTTGCTTTTTCCCACCCTTTTAATCTACCAGTGGATTTCATATAACCCTCCTTAAGTCTCCTCCTTTAATTCTAATGTATAAAATAAGCTGCAAAACTGCCATTCTCTGGAGCATTTTCTTCATCTTTTGGGATTTCACTTCCCAACAATCGTTGTCAGTTTGGTTCAAATAAACTCATTGAAGTTCTCCACAGGTTTGGACACTTCTTACGTGAACAAGTCAGTTACCCCTTAGTGCCAGGTGAGAGTAATCAGTAACCCATTAATGTCAGGTAAGAACCTCACTCTGAGCTGGCATTAATGGGTAACAATATAAGCCAGTTTCCAACCTCCTAACTATCAATATTTGGTGCTGGATAATTCTTTGTTGTGGAGCCATCTTGTGCACTGTAGGATGTTTAGCAGCATTCTGGCCTCTACCCATGTGTTGTGCAGGGAGGCCTGCAGGGTCTCTGGTCCCGCTCCCCATATAAGAACGCAGGATATGGTGAGGCCAAAAAGGAACACCCACGGAGCCATAGGTGGGGGAGTCATACCACTATATTCTCTCTGGCGGCACTATACTCTCACTGGAGGCTGGATCCACACTGTCCGCAAACCGCCATCCACGCTTGCCAGCCCAGCCGCCATCTTCTTGCTAGCCCCATTCTTCTTTTTTTTTTCTGCTAGAATAACCACAGCAGTTATATTAGTGGCCAATGGCTCACTGGTTACAGCTGACGGCCAACTAGCCACAGCTGATGGCCATCCGATCACAGTTGATGGCCATTTACTACCTGAGCCAGCACCTGTCTATGTGAGGCTGAGAACCTGGAAACTACTTTCTGGGGCTCTGCCCCCACACCATGAAATGCCAGTAGTGCTCCTCAGTTGTAAGAAACAAAAATGTCTCTGCACATTGCCAAATATTCCCGGGGCAGGGGAGAGGCAAAATTGCCTTTGATTGAGAACCACTTATTCTAGCTATTATGACTGATTTGGTTGAGTTAAATATGTGAGCCTAAAATATATGCTTCATCTATAAGAAGTAATCAATGATATTTGGAGTTAAACAACAAATAGTTTAGTACAACTCAATTAATTACTGTAGGTGGTTGTCTCATTAGCTGCCACCTGACCCTCTTCTACTAGCTGATTTCTGGGTGGGAGGAAGAGCTCTATGTAACAAGTTATGGTTTTATCAAGTTATAAATACTTAAGAAATCTGGAAGAAGATGGAAAGAAGAGAAAATGAAAGGAAGTAGAATAAGAATAAGAACAGTAGGGAAATTAAACTTATTTTTCCATGTTAAAATTATTTTAGGACATCTATTAGATTTTTTTTTAAGGTAAACTTTACTGAGTGATAACCATGTACAAGTCATTTAAGTTTTTTCACTCCCTCATGCAGTAGACACTATTATCCTCCTTTTGACACATGAGGAAACTGAGGCAGAGAGATATTATGTTGCTTACTAACCAGTTTTGTTTGTTTGTTTGTTTTATTTTGTTTTTAATGTTTTCAAAGATCTCTTTCTTACTCTATATTCCCTCAGGGCTTTGTTTTTGTTCCAGGAGCACTTCTCACTTTTCTCTACACTGATTCACACTCAGCATTGGGGAAAAAAAAAATCACAGAAGTTCACAGGTATGCCTAGCTCCTCATTATCTGGAGGGAAACAATAGAACCTAGAATGAGTAAGAAAAGAAAAGTAACCGGACTAGAGATGCCAGCACTAGAGTGAATAGGAAAGTGGCTTTCTTTCGAAGGGGGTTGGGAGGAACCAGGGCTGAGCAAGGCTGGCATGAGATCAAGATGGGAGGGTGCTGTTGGGGGAGACAGAGTAAGGAGAAATATTTCTGCAAGGAAGAGAACAGATCTACAGTTGGTCCCTGACTTACGATGGTTTGACTGAACAATTGTTTTCCTTTATGATGGTAGGAAAGCAATATGCATTCAGTAGAAGCCATACTTCTAATTTTGAATTTTGATCTTTTCTCAGGCTAGTGACATTCCATATGATTTTCTCTCAAGATGCTGGGCAGTGGCAGCGAGCAGTAGGGCCCAGTCAGCCACATGATCACGAGGGTAAACAACCCCGAGACTCTCCATTGTACTGTGCTGCCTGTGGCTTTGGGATATTGTGCTTTCACATCCCACCTTGCCTGCCCATGACCATCTGTGTCTCCTGATAACTGCCTCACTGTAGGCTCATGTTAGTGTTCTGAGCACGTTTAGGGTGGGCTCGGCTAAGCGAGCTGTTCGGCTGGTTACATCTATTAAACACTTTCTCAACTTACAAAATTTTCAGTGTCCGATGGATTTATTGAGACATAACCCCACCATAAGTCGAATGGCATCTGTAGTGAAAACGCAACTTGGATTTGAGTAGAAACTTGATCCATGGCCTTGAATGAAAACAGGAATTTATCTAAGGAAACTTGTCAGCATTAGAATGTACCTAAGAAAATGTAATGCACTGGATGACTCCCTGAATAACTGCTGAGTACCTACTTTTTCTAGCTAATATCACCCTCCTTACCTCCCCTTCTCAGAGTCTTCAACAACTCTCTCCTGCCTCTTTGTCCTGATAATAAATGTCTTCTATAATCTGACCCCTTCCTACCTTCTCAGCCCAATCTTTGCTCGTGATGCACAAACTTGAGCTACTTCCATTTTTCCTAAAATGCCTTTCCCACCTCTTAGCTTACAGTTTCCTCTGCTTAAAATGCCCCTTTCCCAGTATCCGCTCTATTAAAATTTCACCATCCTTCAGGGCCTAGGTCAAATGTCCCTTCCTCCATGACTCAGTCTCTAACTCTAGTGGAAATACCCTCTCACTCTGACACCCACAGTACCTAGTATGTACCTCTATAAGGACATTTTGGAGTTTACCTTGTATTATGATGTGTGGTGTATCTATCTATTTAGCCATTAAACAGTAAACCTCTTAAGGGGGAAGAAACATATTTTATTCATCTTTGTCTACAAACTTGGGCTCAATAAATAGTTGTTCAGTTAATTTGAAATTTGAGTATTTGACATCTTTATTTTAAAAGATGAAACAAAATTTAAGCCAGCATAAAAATGTCTACTTACTGATATATGCTGCCAAATGCCTTAATAACCTTGGTATTTGTGGAATGTTTTTAATTTCTGAAGTGCTTTATAAATAATCTCTAGTTAACTCATCAGTGTCCCTGGCCTTGTTTTATCAGGTAATAGGATGGTGATTCCATTCCCCTTGGGATAAAACTGGGTAGACTTTCCATGAAGTGGTAAAGTTGGATGCTTTCCAGAGCACAGGGAAGCAAGAAAGCAGCAGACTCTAAACGAAGTAGTCTGCCAGTCACCACAGAGGGGCTGAGGTGGTGAAGATAATCACAATGGAAAGCAAAGACTTTCTTTTCTGTTTCTCTTTTTTCCTTCTTACTGTAAATGATATTAATTCCTATGTCTATATGCTCATTTTTATAAATTCCAGAAAATAACTCAAGTTCTTTTAGTCTCACAATCTATTTTTATACGAATTATATCTCTAAATCCCAAAATATACATTAGTGTGTATGGTTATAGTAAAAAGAGAGGGGGCAGAACTAAAAAAATAAAATAACTTTGTTAAATTCACTGAAGAGTATAATATCACAGATGTAGCCAGCCTTTAGGCCAAACCCTTAAGTGAACATCTAGATTTTTGAAATAAACATTTTAAAACACCAGTTCTCCCTTTTTACACACAAAATTGCCATGCTTGTTCTCTCTACAATAACCATTCATCACACACACAAAAATGAGGTGCCACATTATTTTTCAGGAGCAAATCTACTAACTAAATTAGAACACATGTGTACATAGGTTTTCAGAAAGACTTTGCCTACCAGAACAGAATCCATCCTATTTCCAGTGTGTTCCACTGGTGTTGTGGCACCGTCGACAGAGGCAGCAGATCCTTTTCTCTGGCTGCTCAGCCTTTGGTCCTGCCATTGCCTCCTGCAGAAGAGTTTCAAGGCTAGCTGCTGCATGAAGTCTGCTCCAGTCTTCTCCCTGTCAGAATTGCTCACTCACTCCTCTGGGATATCATAGAATTATATTTAATATATTTCAACATATTTGTCAAACACCTCCTAAGTGTTAAGCACCATACTTTCGTTAAACACTTACAACACTCTGCCTTGCATTACAGTTAAACATGTACAATAATGTGTTTAAGAAATTGTAGGCATCTTGACCACAGAGCTGATATTATCAACACACATCTTGAAGAGTTTCATGCATTTCATATTTAAATTCGATAACACTTATTCACCCATGGAAGCAACGTTATACCAAGTAGATATGCTCCCGGGTGAGAGCAGAAAAGGGTATTAAGTTAGCCAAGGGAGGAAATCAAGCTCTTTCCTTTCAAAATTGCTTTTGAGTTTCTAAATTCATTAAAAAAAAAAAAAAATCTGAAAGGTAATTTTGTGACATATACATCATTCTTATAAAACAAGTGTGCAAACAAGTTTGTATAATGGTATCTAGACTCGTGTAAAGTAGTAAAAATTAGAAATAATTTACATATCCAACAATAGAAGTTATTTATTAAATGTAACAACAAATTATGTTTCGTTCATACACTAGAACACTATGTGGCCATTAAAATTGTGTTGTAAAAATTAGCACATTGAAAAAAATGAACACATTATGAATTATGATTAATGATTCATTTGATTATGAATCCTAATATATTTGAGGTTTTTAATGACAATATTTTACAGGTAAGCACCACTCTGATCCTAAGATAATTGGTCCTAAATGCTGAAATCTCAAGATGAGCCTCACGGGGCGTGTTTGTGTGAGTGTGTGTGTGTGTGTGTGTGTGTGTGTGTGTTTAGGGGCCAGATGAAAATATCCTTAATGCTTGATTTCAGAATTGATTCATTGGGCTATTACCAACCAGGCTCCTGATAATGTACAAAGTGGTTTGTAAACTTAAATCTAGAAGTTAAACAGAAAAAAAAAAAGAAGAAAGAAATTATGATTCGAAAAGTTAGAAGGGAGGACTTCAAAAAGAAAAAACTTCATGAATGAAATATAAAACAAACAGTGAGGATTTTTTAAGTTAAAAATTGACTTTTGAAAAACTAATCAAATTGATAAATCTCTGGCAAAACTGATCAAGACATAAAAAGATAGATGTAAATTGTCAATTTTAGGAATTGAAAAAAGAAATTGGCTATAGCTCCTACAGAGCAGTTTTAAGCTTTAGTCAATTCAGAACTATAAATGTTACAAGCTGATAAAAAAATAATTTGAATGTTTATTTATATATCTTATATACCTATTTACTGTTGTGAATTTTAAACTATAATTTTTATTTACCTTTGGGGCTCTGATTAAATAAGGCAAACATCGATTTAAAAATTACAATTAAAAAATTATTTTTCCAAAGTCACAAAATTAAATATATAAATGAAATTTAAATAATTGAACTGCCAAAGGACAGGTTTCTATATGTTTTTCACATTTATATTTCCAACATGGTTAAAGTCTAAAACATACTAAGCCTGTGGGACACTTTGTATACACATTTATCCTTTGATCCAGCAATCCCACTTCCGTCTATCCCAAAATTAGACTGGCAAAACTATGAAAAGATAAACCACAGGGCTTTGTATTTCAGTACTATTGGTTTTGGAGGAAATAGAAATGGAAACTACACATCTTTGAATTTAACTTGTTTTGTATATTTTAAACCAATGTAAATATTTTACATATTTAAAAGTTACAATTAAATTTCAAAAGAGCAATTCCTAAAACCTGAAAGTAACACAAAAATACATTGTGTATCCCTTTGATATAATAACCACACAAAGGTGAACTAATACAAATGATTTCAAAGCGTAGTAATTTGCCTGTATATCTCTGTATATCTACCTTTAAGAAAAATGTGCAAAAAAAGAAAAAAGTTTAAATGATATAGTAAACTAATCATATTTTCAGTGGTAGTATTGGTATTTTCATTCTGAGTATTATTTCCTTGTGTTGGATAAGGCAAAAGGATAATTATGTTGGTGTCAATGTGAACTGGGATATGGGGCTTAGGATAAAGAAAATACTGCTTCCCCGAAAATAAAACCTAGCCAGAAATCAGCTCTATCGTGTCTTTTGGAGCAAAAATTAATATAAGATCTGGTCTTATTTTACTATAAGATGGGTATATAATATAATATAGTATAGTATAATATAATATATAATATAATACTGGGTCTTATATTAATTTTTGCTCCAAAAGATGCATTAGAGCAGATTGTCCGGCTAGGTCTTAATTTCAAGGAAACACAGTACACATGTAACCTTAACAAAGTTAAGTAAAAACCTTGTCATCCTGAATTTGAATTAGAAATACCTGAATCAATTCTTTGTTTAATTTTAAATAGCCACTGAAACATCTGTTGGGATTCATGGGTGTCTCACAGTTTTGCACATCTGGTAAGCAGGGGCACTGGCTGCCCTTTGTTCCTTACTTTTACTTCAAGGATGTTTGTATAGAGAACAGCCTCAGAAGATGAAATAGTGTCTTGCAGAAAAAAGGGCAGGCGGGCTTATAGCCTATTAGAAAATATCCATATTCCCTAAGCTCCTCATTCCTCTCCTGTAACACACCCACCTCGTATGCAGGTATCATCTGGCCTTCCTTATAGGAAATGGGGTTTGAGGTACTGGTGCAGAAATACTGACAGTCTGTCTACTTCTGCTGAGTTTGAGTAATAATCCGTTCTTCATCTTTATTCAGGAGTGTCTTATCTTCCACTAATATCACTGAAACTACGGAAGGCAAATTATCTTACATGTGGGTAAAATCGCAAACCCTTCCTAATTCTTAAGAATGCCTAGAAACAGGATCCTGCCTGGTAAAAAATTATAACTCTAGCACCCAGATTGTCTCAAATGTCACTTCCCACTAAAAGGGACCAGCGTCTCTTGGCCTCTTCCATTCAGGTCTGGAACAGGAAATTATATTAGAATGATCCCAGAAAACAAAACAGTTACCAAAGACGAGTAGGATTATGTCAAAGGGACTCAGGAGCCAATATGAATAGGTTCATACTGAAAAAATTTGAGCATTAAAACGGAATGTTGAAATACAGTAAATCATAAGAAATATAAGTCTATGGGTACATGATGATATTTTTTTAATCTTGTCCATCCCCTTTGGAGTATACTAAGAAACCAAACATAATTTTGAAAACTGGTAAATAAAGTGAAAGAATCTAACATTTTTCTCCTTTTCCTATACGTGCTATATCTCAGAATAAGAAAAGTTAATGAGGGAAAGTTTCTCTTTATTTACCTATCCCAGCTATTAAATAAATTTTCATGTCACCTATTTACAGCTAGCAGGGTACCAACATAAACCATCAGACTTTATGTACCCTCTGCTGGAAGTACACACCACCACCTATGAATTAATTTTGCCAAAATAAGTAAACCTAACCCTGATGAAGGACCCAGCTCTAACAACCAATTTGCAGGACATAACGAACAGAAGAGCATAGTAAATGATAATACAGGAATATAATCAGTAATTTTATAGGGCAAATACCCAATTTACTAACAACAAAAATAAGGGGGAAAAAAACAAAAGAATGGGACAACCTATTGATGAAATGAGACCTTGTTTTGATATCAATTCAGACAACCTACAAAAACGAAATTATTATTTACAGAAGGATAGGGGAAACATGACCACTAAATACTTCATATTAAAGAATTATTATCTATTGGGGGAGAAGTGTAATGATAATACAGTAGCTATATTTTAAAAGGGAAGTCCTTGCCTTTCAGATACATTCTGAAATATACAGGTAAAATGTGATGTCTGAGATTCACTTCAGAGCAATCCCACCTGCAGAGAGGAAATAAAGAGAGCAAACCATGTGATGACAGGGCTCTGAGTAACTGGGAGTTTATTATAATATTCTCTACTTTTGTGATTGTTTGACATATTCCCTACTAAAGACTTTTTAAAAACAGGAGTAAAGTTTTTCAACGAAAATAATGGTGGTGGAATAACAACAGGAAAGAATGGGTACTAGACTTATCGAGGAGATCACTTTGTCAATTATATAAATGGGTAAACACTATGTTGTACACCTGAAACTAATATAATATTGAATGTCGATTGTAATTGAGTAATTGAGGCTTCTCAATTGAGGGTTCAATTCTGCCATCTGCCACAGACAAAACTTCCCCATCCTTAAACGTACAAAATGTGGTATACCAAAATGAATTAGTCTCTTTAACAGTTTGTTTGCAGCATGCAATTTTTTTTTTTTTTAAACTGCTGATGTGAAACTCTGCTCTGGCATAATTCACTTTACAATTACCCAGGAGCACTTGATGGCCCAAGCTAGTCTAAATTCATAGGAATAAGTTAGCCAAGGAATTAATTACCATGCAATTTATTACTTCTTCATATCATCTAAGTTGCTGAAGAAACTAGTTACCTGGAAAATTATGTATTTTTTGAATACTTGTCAAATTTAATTTAGGTTGAGTTGTAAGGGAGAATTAACAAGTGCTTTCCTATTTCTTGTGCCTAAAGAGCCACAGGTACTTCTTCCTACAGGACAGTTCATTGTAATATGTTAGAGAAATCCTACTCACTGCAGCTGTGCAGGCAAGATTCCCAGAATTTAACATCTCAAAGGCCATAGCTGCAAAAATCTCTACTGAATTTAGCAGCTGTCAACAGCTAATTGCCTGGTAGCATACCTGGTTTTCTCACATCATAGCGAGTAATTTGAGATTTGGACTGGTGCTTGATGTATTACATCAAGGGTATACACATTCTTAAAAGCAAGACTTGTATTAATGCAAAATCAAAGTCTCTTCCATTTGCTTTCTTCACCAATTTGGTAGGCAGACATGTGGCTGTTCCAACACGAGGAAAGTGATTTCAGGAGGCTCAAAGGGTGCCTTATGTTTTATGTCAAAATACAAACATTGATATTCAAATACTGTCTTCTGATTTCCCATTAATTTCTCTCCTTTAAGTTTTGCCCTCCCTATGGCTCCCAGACTTATTAGCAAATAAAAATATAAAACACCCAGTTAAATTTGAACTTAGATAAACAATGAATAATTTTTTAGTATAAGCATGTCCCATGGATATTTAAGTATGTTTCATGCACTATTTGGGACACATGTATATGTTCTGTATTTTATCTGACAACCATAGCCCTTCTGTCATGCAGGGTCTCTGGTCCCACTCCCCGCACAAGAACGCAGGATATGGTGAGGACAAAAAGGAACACAATGGAGCCATAGATAGGGGAGTCATACCACTATATTCTCGCTGGCAGCTGGTCAGAGATAGAGGAAGCAGGCTCCCCATGATGCACAATCCTCCATCCGTGCTTGCTAACCCCATTTGCTAGCCGCCATCTTCCATCCACTTCTCTGCCAACCAACCAACCCCGTAGCATAGCCACGACGGTTATATTAGTGGTCAATGGCTAATTGGTAAAAGCTGATGGCCATCTAGACACAGCGGATGGCCATCTGATTACAGCTGATAACCAAGCCAGTACCTTTCCACATGAGGTCGAGAGCCTGGAGACTGCTCTCTGGGACTCTGTCCCCACACCTTCCCATTATCAGCATAAGAGATCAATTTTCTGAAACACAAAAATGAGCCTTTTTGCATCACTTCGGTTAGTTCTATTCTTGCTGAATGGAAAACTGCAATATTCAGGTGTGATGTCTCAAGGGGATCATTGTTAAGAGATAGGCTACTACAAACATTTTGTCAAAATCAAGCTCAAGAACAAATTTTCATCTGAGGAGAAAAATCATCAGACAGAGAAGCTTAGTTGGTTTTACAGGTTGACTCCTTTGAAATGAGAGTGTGGGGGCAGAGCCCCAGAAAGTAGTTTACAGGCTCTCGGCCTCACGTGGAGGGGTGCTGGCTCGGGTAGTAGATGGCCATCAGCTGGGGCTGGTTGGCCGTCAGCTGTAGCCATTGAGCCATTAGCCACTAATATAACTGCTGCGGCTACGAAGGAGAGCCGAGGAGAGTGGAGGAGAGTGAAAGAGAGTCGTCGGTGGGTTGCAGACAAAATGGACAGCAGGTCGCACGTCCAGTAAACCCAGCCTCCAGTGAGACCGTAGTGGTATGACTCCCCTACCTATGGCTCCGTGGGTGTTCCTTTTTGGCCTCACCATATCCTGCGTTCTTGTATGGGGAGCGGGAGCAGAGACCCCGCAGGCCTCCCTGCACGACAGAGAGTTACAATCATTGTTGGGAAACTTGACATCCTATGCAAAGTGTGTTACTAACTTTCCTCTGTAACTTAGGGTAATCATAGTCTTGCTGAAGAAATCAATCTTTATTAGAGAATTGCTTCTCAAAGGTTAAGATATACAAATCACCTGTGGATCTTGTTAAATGCAGATTCTGGTTCAATAGGAATGAATTCTGCATTTCTAATAAACCCCAGGTGATTCCAATGTCGCTGCTCCATATACCACTATTTGAGAAGCAAGGGACTAGAGCAAAGCAATCTACATAGGAGATGCTGTGCAAGGTTTGATACCAAGAGAAGCTGCTGAATGTCAAGGACTCAAGTCTCAGAAGGGCCTTGAGAATCAGGGTAAGTGAATTATGCCTAAAGCTGGGAATCTAGCCAAAATTGGATTGAACAGTGATTGAGAATGCACTGAAGCCATCTCTAATTGTATATAACCCTTCCCTGAGATAAGTAATAGAAATAAGTAATGGAAACCTGGGACAGACTGCTGATATTTGTGGAAAATGGTTTGAAAGATAAGCAGTCCACTCATATCTGGATCAGGGGCTCTACCTTGAGGTCCATAGTTTCTGAGTGGTACAGGAATGAAGAGACATTAAGAGAGCTCAGGAACCTCGTAACATTTTATATGAATTGGGTGCTAATAATCCAGGGCTTACATTTAGAGTATTTAACAAGTATGGCTTAGGTACCACCTTATAGGAATGTATGATTGACCAATCCAAATAGCTGCCAGCCAGTTTGGGAAGAATGTATCCCAGATGAATATTAACTCTGTTTACATCCTTTTCTCCAAATAGTTTTTATAACTTTCATCAGGTTCTCAAAGGATTCAGTGGTCAAAAAAAGGTCCTAAACCACAGCTATCAATGGAGTCTATCAGGTAATGAAAAGCAATGCACATCAGTGACTGAACATATTAAATGACTGATGAATGTTAGTATATGATTATTAGTATAATTTTTAAAAAATGCTTTGACTGACTTAAATTTTAGAGTTAAATTGTCAGCTTTAACTGAGGATTGACATAATAAGAGTATCATGAAATCAGCCGCTGGATTTTCCTAAAGATCGTAGCTACTATATCGCATTGTCTGGCTTACATGAAACAGTTGTAAATCAATTCACTAAATGTCAATTCAGAGAATGTCCAATTTACAGGTTTACTTTTATAAAAAAATAGTTTCCATGGACCAGTGTTCATTTTGTTTTTCTCACATCATTATAAGGAATGTTTCAGTTGTCTCCACTGTTGTAGAGGGTTTGGGGGGGTCAAAGAGAAGGGACACTCAAATTTCAGGTACCTATCCAGTATCTTGTCATGCCTCAAAGGGCTATGTATCACTGGGTATTTCTCACTCCCATTTTTTCTGTCCCTTTGTCCTCCTCCCCATCCTTATAACCTAGCTCTGAGTCTTGACAGATATTTTCCAGGACTTCATTGTCCAGGTCCAGACTGACAAAGCAATTGACAGAACCTTCATCTTAGTCATCTTGTCAATCAAAGGGGGAGCCTGAGTCTTCAAGTTTTACAAATGAGCATCTGCAAGACAAGCCAACTTTTCTCTTGCTAACGCTGATCTTCTTCTCAATGCATAACTGTTGAATCATTTTATAAACATAGTTTTCATCTCTATTTTCGATCATACCAAAAATTACTCTAGAAATGGCATGTAAAGGCAGAAGGAATGAAAACCCCATTCTGCCACATGTATCAAACAGGAAATGTATTAGACATACTCTGGAGTAATCTATGTAATCTAAAAAAAGGTTGAACAATCAGGCACTTGGAAGTATGGGAACTTGAGCATAGATTCTCTCAGAGAGAGAGAGAGAGAGACAGAGAGAGAGAGAGAGAGAGAGAGAGAGAGAGAGAGAGAGAGAGAGAGAGAACCTGCTTTTCCATGTTGGCTCTATATTTAAAATATAAGCTTAATCTGACCACTTCTCTCCCCCTTCTCCACAACTACCCTAATCTGAGCCACTATAACCTCTAGACCAAAAGCCTGTTATAGCCTTTTTCCTATTTCCTAGTGTTCTTACTTCCATCACTCTACCCCACCTCACTTATCCCATGGTCGATTCTTCATAAGAGAAACCAGAGTTTCTTTTTACCATAAATCTGATCATGTTAAAAACACAAAACAAAGAAAAAACTGCATGAAGATTGGATATTTACTTCTGGGAAGATGGAATAAACAAACTTTTCTCTATTCCCCCTCTAAGTACAACAAAAACCCCTGTATGATGTGTATAAAACAAACATAAGAAGACTAGAAAAGTGGAGAGAAGAAGGCAGACAGGATGAAAAACGTGACTTGAGAAATAGCATGGTGGTAAGTTCACTGAATTTTCTTTTACCACATATGTTTCAGACTTCATGCTGAAGAAGCTAGTAACACAGAAATGCCAACAGGTACAAATAAACAAACAAACAAACGAGAAAAGCTCCAACAAAAGCCTGCTCGCTCTAGTTGAAAGGTGCAACCTAGGAAGACAGAAAACTTTTAGGCAACAACTACTTTATTCTAGACAACACCACAGGGGGAAAGAAAAAACAAAACAACAACAGTGCTCTTACTACACCTACCCTGCAAGAACTAAGGGGGAGCCTGTAACAAGGCACCTCAACACACCCACAGGGTTTTGTCAAAGAAGGCTAAATAGAGAGCCAGGACTCTCATCCCCACCATCTGGTAACACTCTCACCTCTTCCAGTGTCAGTGGCGATCACATAGCAGCCTGGATTTCACTCCCACCAGAAGAAATGAGGTGTCCTTTTCCCTCCCTGCTGCTGTACCATCGGAGTAGGCCTAGTGGAGATTCAGGACTTTCAACATGGCCTAATACAGTGCAGTTAACCTCAACACAGTGTCATTGGGAATCACGTGGGAAGCTGGAACTCTCACCCTTGCCCAACAGTAAGGAGGAGCTTTCACTTCAAGTATCAACAGAGGCTAAAGTGGATACCTGTACTAGTAATTCCATTTGGTGACCACTCGTCCCCACTCCACTCCCCCAAGACCAGTTTCAGAGAAAGTAACCTAAAATAAGACTTATAACTTAAAAACATCCAAGTTTCAATGTAAAAAATCACTTATTGTAACAACCAGGAAGATCTCAAACTGAATGAAATAAGACAAGTACTAATATCAAGATGACAGAGATATTAGAATCATCTGACAAAATTTTAAACAGTTATGGTAAAAAATACTTGACCAAAAAATTATAAACATACTTGAAACAAATAAAAAATAGAAAGTTAGCAAAAAGAAAAATAGAAGCCATTAAGTAAAACCAATGAAAATTTTGGAACTGAAATATACAATGACCAAAATTAAAACTTAAGGGCATGATCTCAACTTCAGAAAGGAAGAGCTAGAGGAAAGAGAGAGCAGACTGGGAGGTGGAGGGGAAGATCGTCAGGGAGCTATGTGAGTATAATGAAAGATCTAACATTCTTGTAATTGAATTCCTGGAAGGAGTAGAGAAAGAGGGTAGGGCTGAAAAACTACTCAACGAAATAATAGATGGAAACCTTTTAAAGTTGGCAAGGGACATAAACCTACACGTTCAAGAAGCTGAGCAAATCGTAAATAGGATAATCTAAAAAAAAATATACACAAAGACATATCAAAACTAAGCTTTTGAAAACTGAAAACAAAGAAAAAAATCTTGAAAGCAGAAAAATGACATCTTACATATAGGGGGTGGAAAACAAATGAATGCCAGCAGATTTCTCAGCAGAAACCATAAGGACCAGAAAGAAGTAACACAATATTTTTAAGTGCTAAAATAAAAGAAGTTTCAACATAGAATTCTATACCCAGTGAAAATAGTCCAGATAGAAATAGGCCTACACAGAAGCACTGAATGAAGAGAAACACAACTCTATTAACTCAGTTCCTGGTACACAGTAGGACATATCTTTAAATATGATGCCATTATATCTATTAAATCTAGACCATTATAATTTTATCATTTTATCTTTAAAATGTTTTAAATAAGATGTGTACATTCATTACTATATTGTACAAGCTCTGACAATTAAGTTCACAAACTTGTTGCAACGATGTTGCTTACCTTTTTTTGATATCAGAGGGATTATGCATTATGAATTTGTACCAACTTGGACAAACAGTTAACCAAGTTTACTCCTTGGAAGTGCTGAAAAGGCTGCGTGAAAAAGTTAGACGATCTGAACTTTTTGCCAATAATTCACAGCTCTTGTATCACGACAATGCACCAGCTCACATGGCTCACACTGTCTGTGTGTATGTGGGGGGGATTAGCCACTAAGCAAATAATTGTATTGGAGCACCCTCCCTACTCACCTGATCTGGCCCCTAATGGCTTCTTGCTTTACCTGAAAATAAAGGAAATATTGAAAGGAAGACATTTTGATGACATTCAGGACATCAAGGGTAATATGACGACAGGTCTGATGGCCATTCCAGAAAAAGAGTTCCAAAATTGCTTAGAAAGATGGACTAGGTGCTGGTGTCAGTGCATAGCTTCCCAAGGGGAGTGCTTCGAAGGTAACCATAGTTATTTTCATCAATGAGGTATGTAGCACTTTTTCTAGGATGAGTTTGCAAACTTAATTGTCTGACTTCATATGACTTGCTGGAAATAGAGTGACATGGTATAAAATCTTGTAGCGACATGTAGTAGTGATTTGTTATATTTAAAAAGCATCGTTGCTCATAATTAAACAGAGTACTTGGCCTTCATAGCAAAAACCACAGTTAAGTTTTAATGTGTATAATAAGTTCATGCCCTTGATTTTGCAACATTTTAATGTCCAGAAGTTGGAGCCAAAATAACTTGGCATGAGCTATTAAGCTAAGATGATCAAAAGACAGAGATAGCGACTTATATAATCTAAATGTTCTCCAGATTTTATTCAACCTTTGAGAAGTCTTCTAATTGCAGAAATATGACAACTCCAACCTACAGACCTATACTTTTGGGTTATAGACAGGGTTTCTCCCGTGCAAAATTAAATGGGTGATGTTAAATGGGCTAGTAGTTCAGACAACTCATTTTTTTCTTTCTGGGCACTAAGCTAGACTACTTTTTCTAAATTCCTGTGACCTTAGGCATGCCACATGACAGAGTTCAAGCCAATGGAATATAAAAGAAAGGGATGTCTGAGACTTTCGGGCTTAGACCATAAAAGCCTTCACACTTGATCCTCCAGGTTCTTGTCTCCTCCTCTGGCTTGATGTAGATGAACTTAGAAGCCACACATTAAAGGTGGTAGACCTACAAAATGGAAGGAATCTGGGTCCTTGAGTCACAGCTTAGGAAACAGCTGCCTGCCACTCAGAAACACTTGTTTTGGTCCTGTAAGCAAAAAATAGATCTCTCTTGGAATAAGCAACTGAAATTTATGGTTTATTTGTTACAGCAACTAGCACTGTGTTAATTAATGCAGGTTTTATCTTCCTCCATACTTGCCTCTCAAAGCCTCACTCTCCACCCATTTACTGCTTCATTCATAATTTCCCCTCTATAGTTTCTTCCTTCTTTCCCTTCTTACCACACACATTTCACCACATGGTCTCCAGCGCCTAGGCCTAGGGCAGGCTAGAGGGCAATGCCCTTTCAGTTCCTTCAGAGACATCTCCGTTTTCAACATTTTAAATGAGGCACCATTAGAAGGAAGAGGATTGATTGAGTCCTTGCTGAGGGAGAATTTAAGCGTATCCTGAGCTCTCAGATAGGAGAGCAGAAATGGGAAGGGTGGTGACCTAGGTTCCCACGTGCTCACTGAGGGCCAGAGGCCAATCTGCAGACATTTGTAGCTGTCGTACCAGTGCTGCAGGAATAGACTTGCCAAATCACCCAAGTAAGGAAACACCTAACTCCTATGGCTCAGGTCAGGTGTGTTTCTTAAGGCAAGGTTTTGTTATTATCTGTGCCCAGGGCTTATGATTGCTGAAATTTCCTTGTCCTTTTCTTTTCAGGAACCACCTTGTCCATCTCTTTTTATAAACCTGTGAAAAGAAAACACAAAGCAAAAAAAACAACAACAACAAACAAACAAAAACATACCTCTCTGCTACAGGGTAACAGGTAACCTAGTGAATCTTTAAATTAAAAAGCCCCAAATTTCCAATAGTCTGTCTCTGACTATTCTGCATTCAGCCTGATTCCTTGCTGATAGGAGTGATTAAGGAACTTTATCTTAAGAAATAAGGGTCTGGAACTAAAAGAAGCAAGGGATGCAGAGAAAACAGTGGATCATAAAAAGAAGTGGGGAGGAAAAAAGAAGAAAGATGCAGGCTTACTAATGTCACCTATGGATACACAAAGACGAGAAACCAGCTTTGAAATGACATGACTGTGTTCAGTTGTTTGTCCATAGATGACAAATGTCAGGTTGAATGCAGTTTTTCAATAACAGTTTTGACTAAAAAGGTGATATGTGCATTTTTAAAGTGTAGCTGATACATAGTAGGTGCTCAATAAATTATAAATGAAGTAATATCAAAAAGAAACCAGGGCCGTTTTTTAATAAACAAAAAATGGAAGATGGCTACTCCTCATATGACATCTAGATACTCTTTAAACTCTTGGAAGAGTGATGCCAATAATATCTTTTTATAGAAAGAAATCTCATTAAGCCAAGTTTGATATGAGCAAATTATTTTAGTACCATTTAGTTCATAAATCAGAGAATGGACTGGCATAGAAGGTGATTCAAAATTCATAATTAAAGCAGATCTGGCTAGTTATCATGTAGACTTGAATAATCTTCCTTTCTTCATGGAACTAAAATAAAATCCTTTTGGTCTAGTTTCTCTAATTTTTCTTTGGTGCCGTGACTGGAACCTGTTATTATTTCTTCTGTTCTTCTGCCTTGTTATTTAGTTTTTCACCAGGCCTCAACCCCTTGGAATATAAACAAATTTCAATCTAAAAGAAAAAGAAGGAATACAACTTTGCCCAGTCAAGAGGCAGAGGAGACTTACTTTTAATGAAATAGAACAACATTACACTCGATATTCAATATTACACTACAGAAGATGCACTGGTACCCGAATTAATATTGTAGACTGAGGACAGGCCTAGGCAAAACCATAGCAGATGGCTTCTGCCATCTTCATCCAAGAAGGACTATTGAAATATTAATCATTAGCTTGGATACTTGTACTAAATCTAATGATAATTAAATAGCTGTGTAGCCCTGGGACAGTTAGCTCTTCACGCCTCAAACCCTTATCTGTAAAATGAGGAGATTTGTTAGCTTTAAAGTCCCCACCAATGAAGAGAGTTGACTGAACCCAATGAAGACCTTCAGAACCTTTGTCTAAAACAGAATTATCGCTTCAAGAATTAACATATAAAGCATTTCATTTGCTTGCTCAAGATACAACCAAATTTAGGAAAATAAGTTAGTCATTAAAGAAAAAAGATTTATAAAAAAAATCATGTAACAGAAGAGGCAGAGCATGTGCATTTTCTCTGCATGTGACTTTTTAAATTGACAACATTAGAAAAGTGGTGTTAAATACTTTTATATTAATATAATGTTAATATGTTAATAAGTAACATATGTCAAGTCATATAGCACCCTTTCTTTTTTACCTGAATTCTCCCTTCCTCCCTTGTATAAATAATTATTGTGACAGCTTCTCTATTATGCACTGTGGAAGAGACCAAGAATGATTTAGACAAAAGCTCACTTTTAATATACTTATAGTATATCCATGTGTGTATATGTATGTATATACATATATACATACATATATATCAGGGGTGTCAAAAATGTATACAAGTGGACACTTTGGTCAACATTGCTCAAGCAGTAGTTCGCCATAATCAGAAGTGTCTGGATGCTGATGGTAACCACTTTGAGCACCTCTTGTAATTGCAGAAGTCAAACGTGACTTGTATTCATCTTTTGTTATTGGTATATAATGAATAAGTATACAAATAGTTTTTTCCTTTCTTAAAATGTGTATACATTTTTTTGACACTCTGTATATTTCATTTATATATATAACCATATTTCTTACTTGGTAAATATATTATCAGGTTCTAAGTTTACATTATTTCCAGGTAAAAATAATGTGCTTGTGGCAGAAGAAAAATATCCTTTCTAGCTGGGTACATGAGGAGAGAAGAGAAAAGAATCATAGTAGTTTTCATGGAGGATATGGCTTTTGGTGGAGTACTGAGAGTTGAAAACAACCTACGGAGACACAGGATGCACAATATTTATGACAAAGTAATGGCAACATTGACTTAAAAAGGTTTTATTTTGTAGTGAATAGGAAGCAACAGATTGTTTTTAAGTAGGGCAAGTAACGAGGTCAGGGCTATTTTCAGATCTTAATCTGGCAGCACTACAGAGGGAAAGAATAGAAAGAGATTAGAGACAAGGAAAGCAGGTAGGAAGTTATCTCCAGCTGAGGAGAACAAAAGGATCTTAAATAAGCCTGATGACTGACAGTAGCAATGGGGATGCGTCAGCAGATAAGAAGACAGACTAGACTCTACAACATTTGACAACTGATTTAATCCTAGGGACAAAGGTGAATAAGAAGTGGGGGAAAAGGACCACTGTTTGGGTCCTCAGTACTCAAGAGGGTGATGGAGTCCCTCCTGGACTGAAGGAGAAAGGTTATGTTTAGAAGGGAACATGATGAGGCCAGATCAGGACATATCAATGGAAGGCATAGAGCTACTTGAGGTAGAGACCTGAGCACGTTCATTCCACCTTCCCATGTTCTAGTATATCACAAAATGGAAGAATACCGAAATAGAGTTTATGTAAAAGTTTTATATATGACTAGTTAATGTATTTAATAAGCATACATAAAATTACAATGATTATTTGTATGACCTTGGAGATAATGTCAAAAAGTCTAAATCTGCAGTGGAAGAAGGAGACCTTAGTCAATTCTAGAAGTGGCCAAGATTGAAAACCAATCTGTGATAGAGACTGGGGCTATGAGCAGAAGGAATCAAAGCAAGAAGGGATGTTGTCTGATGATGTGGCAAAGCAATATTAATATATTTAAGTATTTATATTTTAAGTGTTTAAAACAATTGTTTAAAACAATTGTCTTAAGAGAGACAGCAACATTACTGTTAATTTTTGTATTACTTATTTGTTTTCAATTAACTTTTAAATTTTATTTATGTAAAATTAATTTTTTATTATAACACATATTTATAATTTTGTATATAAAACATGGTCCCTGAGAAGTAGCTTCTAAAAATGTTTCCACAAAATGATAATCCCCCGGCTGCCCAATGAAAAGAGATGCTGTTGTCAAGTGCAGTCAAGAAATATTGAATCATCATTCCATTGAAAGTTCACAGTGCACATTGGAAAACAAAGGGTCCTGAATATCCTGCTATTTATCGAGCTTACCCTGTGTAAGGCCTATGCTAAGCCCCTTAAATTATCTTACCAGATTTTCAAAAAGAATCCAGTGCTACAAGTGACATGATTAGCTCTATTTTACAGATGAGGAAATTAAGGCTTAGAGAAGTCCTGCAAGTTGACCAGGCTTCAAAGTCATTAAATTGTTATGAAATCATTTTTGCTTCTGAACCCGAGAGGCAAACATACTTTGGAAAATGCTGACCAGGCCAGATTGGTTTTTTACTCCCAAAGCTACTCACCCCTACTTCTCTGTGCTGCATCCCCATGCCCATAGGGATGCTAATTTTTTGTGTGGTGGTCGGGAGTCAAGGGGGTGTAGGCATTAGAAAGGTCACAATACTGGAAGTCACTAACTACCAACTCAAACCTTTAACCCCCTAAATCCTCAAAGGTGATATGTCAACTTGAATTTCCCCTTCTCTAGTAATACATTTCAGGTTTAGACTATTTCTAATTTTGTGGATGCACCCCAATCTAGCAATTAGAATAAAAGATACATTAAATGGGCCCAAACTTGCATTTTTTCAGTACAAACTACATACATAAAAAGAATTGTCCCTGCTAGAAATAACGAGACCCTATTTTCAAACAGGAAAATTAATGAATTCTTTCTCTATAGGTGAAGTATAAAAAGTCCTAGCAAGACTACCCAAATCCACACTTAATTTGCTGCCAAGTAATCAGATAACACTGAAATGCATCCTGAGTCACCACTCCAAAGCCCAGCTGAACCTATCAGCTAGCAAGTGACTGTAATTCTTCCAGAGGAAAGGGTAGATGTGTGTATGTGCTAATAACTTGATAGGAAGTAAACCCCTGATCAAAGAAGGAAATGCTAACAACTCAGAACCTGTATAAGATCTTTAGGATGAAAAGAAAGATAAGGGAAAATGTAGTTTTCTCAAAATTGTTCTCAGTATCTGAGCAGCTGCTTGGCAAACAGTAAAACAAGGGAACAGGGAAACAATGTGATATTCAGCTTTTGATCTCTATCTTCTTTTTTGTTCAGAATATATCAAAATTGTACTTTGTTTCATATTGTGGGAGAGTAGTTTCTTGAAGCTTTAAGAATATTAAAACTTGAGTGTCAAACAGCTTATTAAATGGGAAACTTTTACTTCTGGACAACAGAATAAATTTTAAAATTGGAACCTGATTATTTTTATTAAGGAACTGTGGTCTTATATTGTAAATACAAATAATAAATGTGTCCTATATAATAAAAATGAATTTTACATTTTTTTCTGAAAGTATTTTTTGCACTGTAATTATATAAAATTAAATGTACTTACTGTTTGCGTAATTGTGAATTTTAGAAAGAAAATTGAGTCAAATTGTAGGCTGACATTTTAAAATATGTATTATATACAAACTGCAAGTGGAGTAACATGTACTTTTGTATTTATTGAACTATGGTCTTTTGTACTTGGGGCAGGAAATGTATTTGTGTTGTTAAAAAAAATCATGCACATTGTCAGTTCTGCAGATATAATAAATAGTGAGTATATTTATACCACAGTTTCATTTATATTTCACATGTTTTGGTTTCCTAAAATTTCCCACTCTATTCACTTTAGGTTTTGTTTAATACTAGATCAACATTTGATCCTATTTTTTTTAATACAAAGAGTTTTACATATTGATGATTAATTTCATATGTAGATTATTAATTATCTTGGTTTCTCTTTTTTATTCTCTGGCTTCAAGACTTGTTTAATCCTCTTTCGTCCACCCCACCTCCCATTCTTATTTCCGGTAGTCCCACATCTTGGTGAGCACACATGATTCTTGGCCTCTGTGGTGATTGTCCTAATTGACCATTTTACCTACAGCCATCAGTTTATGCTGGGTGATTTCTTGTGTTTATCCAGCAAAAGTATGGCAGACCTAGTCCATGAATAGACTCCTGAAGACATCTAACTTAGACGACAGAGAAGTTTAAGATACTAGAGGTTGCAAGTGAACTCAAGAAATCCCTACAAATATTTGTATTAACTAAAAAGGTAATTCAATGAGATGTTAATAATACGGTGTTTTGGGCAGCTGTTGCAGCTTATACACACCCACACATATCTGAATCTGTTTTGTTTTGTTTTGAATAGATATGCAGTTTTATTTTATAATTGAGAAAAATTGGATAAAACTGAAGTATATGTGCATCATTGATCTCTGGAGCAACATTCTACAATGTCCCCTTAGACTGCTAGAAAGTTAATGGATTTAATGCTAGACATTATGAATGGGCATTTGCAAATACCCAAGCAGAGGAGGCAAAGAAAACAGTTTTCATCTCATTATGGAGAATACAAAAGAATGGTCCAAAGGATCTTAGAAGACTGTTCCTTCCAGCTATTGATGGAAAAGGAGACCATGCACATGAGTTTCCTAGGACTACTATTTAATTTTGATGACATCATTATCCTCCTCCAGATCTTGGAAAAGCTTAAAAATCCTCTCCTCAAGGCACTAGACTTCCTTGGATTTGTCCTGTGACAAATGTCCATTCAGTCAAGCCTGAAGCAAAATCTGCAGGGTATTAGAAAGTTACAAGAGATGAGCTTCAACTCAGAAAAAATGAAGCCCAGTCCAATAATTATAGATAATTAAAGGCAGTCCTGGGTCCAGTGTTTCACAAGGGAATGTTAATAAGAAAGAGGAAACCTCAAATCAGCACCCAAAATCAAGGACTTTGGTTATGTTCAGTTTAAGTTTCTGTTTCAGCCAAACAGAAACCGAAACATTTTATATAATTTTATGCTAGTTCTGAGAGCTTAGACACTGTATCGTATCAAGGCATTGAAATCAAGAGGAAGCCATCATAAGAGCTAACATGTATTAAATGCCAGGCATAAGCAGGATAAATTAGGATCCTGCTTGCATGAAGCTTACAATTTTGTGGGCAGAGACAAAAAATAATCAAGTAAACCTAATTTTGATAACTGCTTTAAAGGAAGTAAATCAGTGTATCTAGGAAGTAAATCGAATTCCACTAGTGATATAAAAGCGACTGCTGGGTGAGAGGATGCTCCTTTCAATAGGGAGGCCAGGGAAGGCCTCTTAGAATCCACCATGATGGGAAGGACCTAACTGTGTGAAGAACTGGAGATAGAGAGCACTCCAAGCAAAAGGGAGAGCAAGTACAAAGCCCATGAGGAAATGACATTTTCATGGAAAGGAAAGACGATGTACGTGGCCCTAGCATGGTAGGGGATGAAGTGAGAGATGCAGGGAAGAGCAAAACCACCCGGGGCCTTCTAAGTCCATAGCAACTATTAAGTCTTTGACTCTAAGAGAAATTTGAGATCCCCTGTCATCAATTTTAGACAAGAGGTCTAAAATTGAAGAAATCCCCCTGGAAAGAACCTAGCTAAGGGGAGTGATACAAGGGAAAGTCTGAGGAGAAGGCCGAAAGAATCAACACTTTTCTACAAGGCAGCAAAGATCTTGTTTCTAGCTCATTATAGACCGGATTGATGATGGGGATTGAAAGGAAAGAGCTATGTTTTCCCCTGACTGTGTACTGAGAGTTTAATATATGGTTGTAGGCATCTGGGAGACAGAGAAAACCCTATGGCTCATATAGTTTCTGTCTTCTGGTTTTTTGTTTTGTTTTGTTTTCATTTCGGATCTAAGATAGGTTGGAATTCAAATTAGAGATAAAATGCATTCTGAGAGATATTTTTTCTGTGTCTGGACCTACATCCAAATTTGTAATTCCTTTCTGATACAATGTCTTAGTTGTGAAATCGCTTCTCCTGTACCCCAATCTATCATCCAAGATGCAGAAATACAGAGTGACTTGCACACCAACCAGAAAGAGGGAGGATTTTCCGGCTAAAACTCTGGTATAAAGGAATAAGGATGTTGCCAAACCTAGCTGACCAAATCCTAATGAACTCAGAATCCAGAAAAGGCAATTTAAAAGGGAAAGAAAAGTGGTGAAGAGCTGAAAGGGTCTATAGGAATTCTGTGGGTTGCACTAATTTTTATTCATTTACTGACATCTTTAGGTGGGGAGAGGGCTTGTCCTAGTGGTCAAATGTATGATACCTCTGAGCAGAGGACAAATAGTGAGTGACTGGGGTAATATTTTACATATTTGGGATATTTTAAGTTATTTGTCAAGGGTCTTCTCCAAACCATGCAGATATGTAGCTTAGTTGTCTCCATGATAACATCCTAAAAGTCCTGCTAAATCTCAGCTCAATTCTAGTACCTTCAGTTTCCTTCATCTTGTCAAGACTTTGTTAGAGGAATATTTTTTTCTCCTCTGCCATTCACTTTACTTCCATTTTCTACTCACAAATTTTTCTTTTTCTTTTTCAATGTATCCATAAAGAGTGATAAAAGAAAAACAATAGCCAATACTATTAAAGAAAGGGCATAATTTAGTGAAGCTGCACATACTGGAATTTTGTATAGGGAAGGAAACTCACTTCTGTGGACAAGGTGATTGTAGCTCCTGGTAAATTACAAGGTTAAACTTCCTATAACAGACCTTCTTCCTCATAATTCCATGTTGAAGAATTCCTGAATTTTGTACAGTCTCCCCATTCTATTTAAGCCACCCTCATCAATATACTTAAGTACCAGAGGTTTCTAAATAACTTGATACTTGATGACTTTGATACTGCGCACATCCATTGCTGTGGGACCTAATGCAGCAGCTTGGGCCTAATGCAGCAGCTCACAAGGCAAGCTCATCCCGGTTGCCATAGGAACAGCCTCTTGTAGACTCTATTATTAATAAACACGTTATCAATTACTTTCTCCCATTCTGAGGCTTGTTACTCTTTCTCTTAGCTCTTTATGCCTCTTTTGCTATTTTTCCTTTACTTCTCATCACATCTTTTACCAGATCTACTTAGGATCCTTGTCATGCCTGCCCCACTAGTTGACATTTCTGAGTGATCTGCTCCATGCATTTTGCAGGTAATGTGGCTTAGTAGATTTGATGGACCTGTACTTCACTGCTTATATGTCTCTGGAAGAAAAGAGAGAGGAATCTAAACACCAAAATTGAATCTCGGTTAAAAATTTATTTAAATGAATTGTTGGAATGTTTGGAGTCACAAACATAATTAGAAAGGGATTGATAACCTTTGAATCACTTTGTTGAAAATTACTCATCCCTAAGATTTAATCCCTCTGCTCATCGATGAAGTAAATCTAACAGATTATAAATTCCAACAGAAGGTGTCGTTTTCGAATTATTCTGAACTATAGCTAGTAACAACAGCTGACAGCAGAAATACGTTGGGGTCACCTTACAAAACCAACCATGTTTGGGAACCACAGACACATGTTTTTCTTTCCTAAAATATTTCGTTAAAGTGAATTTTTACATGTGGAGTTTATTTCCATAGCAAAAAACCATCTGTATAATGTAAGACCAGGCCATCAATTTCATTTTACTAAGTCACTGGACAGGAACATGCAACCCTGATTAATTTAGTTTCTGTTTTTCTCCAAGCTAAACATGTCAAAACAAAGTAGTTTAAATGAGCAAATGGAATATTCCTCAAGTATTCAGACAAGCAGGAAATTTAATAAAATAAACCATATGCATCTTGAAGAGATGTCAGGTAAGTGGATATTTTGCAGGTACTAAGCAGTTTTTTAATCATGGTAACTTGAGAACATCTACTGAGAATAATCTAGTTTGCAAAATAAGTTAACTCTTGTTATTTGATGGGGAGTTTCAGAATATAGAACTAAAACAGTAATAATAATAATAATAATAACAATAAGAATAACAATAATAATAAAAGAAAGAACTTGTTAGCAATCACAGGATGTTAATTATGATATGGGAAAGTGGTTCTATCCTATATGGAGTTGGGCAATTTGAGGGATAGGCAACAAAAAGAATATTGTTTCTTCAAGGGGTAATCATCCTTTTCAATAACAGTGGAATATTAATAAAAGCTTGTGGATTTTTCATGTTACACATGTGGGGATTTCTGAAAAGTATATAAGCACACAGACAAGCAAAAACTATATAGATAGCTACATCTCATCTACATCTACATATATATATATATACATATATATGTATATATATACACACACACACATATATATATGTATCTGAAATATTTGAAATAGCCCACACAAAGATCATTTTCAGCAGAATACAAAACTCCACATGTAATTCAAGAATTCAAGACAGTGTGAGTAAACAGAAGAAAATAATCTGGATCACTGAAAATCTTTTGAACATTAAAGTAGAACAAAACTGTGGAAGCTCAGGGATAACAATAACCCCAAAATAGATTTGCAGCAAGAAGGTTTTAGAAAAGGGATAAAATCTATTCTCAAAGAAATGAAAAAAAGGACAGAACAAGGACAGTCCAGGATAAAATAAAAATAAAATGAAATCTGCAATAGACCCAATAAAATCACTGTTGGAAGAAGCCAAAAACTGGTCATTATGGGAAACTGTTGTATAATGGAGTGGAGAAAGGATAAAAATTGGAGTCTGAAGATCTAGGATTAAAACTGCTTTGGTTATTTGCTCACCATGTGATCATGAGAAAATCACTTAACCTCTCTGAATATAGGTGCTTCATATGTAAAATGAAATTAATGGTATGTTCTCTTGGCTAGTTAGAAACATCCCATTGTACAACCCTGGGGATATAAAGTAAGTAAATGGTGCCCTGAGTTGTATAACACAATGTGCTAAAGTTCTGCTGTGAAAAATAATGTTATTGCACCTATTCCTAGCACAGAGTAGATACTTCAAACATGTTAATTTCACCTAAAACCATAAAAAAGCAGGCCTCATGAGGAAACACTGAATCAGCAAGACAGAAGATGACAGTGACAACTATATCCTGGTCACTGAAGGAATAAATATAAATATTAAAAATTTGCCAAAAGAAAATCAAGGAGAATAAAGCATAGAAATCTAACCTACAAAGAACAGTATTTTCCAAAGAACACAGGCTGAATGGACGGTGGCGTCACTAATACAATATATAAATTAAGAAAAAGTTCCAAACATAAGTAAAAGAGTAAGTAAGCTTAGAAATAGTCATCACCATGTTTCAGATTTAAAAAATAATTGGCTACAAGTAAAAATGATTTTGCAAACACACAGTGTGAAAAGTGTTGTATTAAAGGGATAGAAAAATGAAAATTCAGAGAGACATTTTTCTCCTCTGGATCAACCAAGGTCAGAACAAAGGCATTATCTCTGAAGAAATCTCACTCATAAACAGTCAAAAAGAATGAATCGAGGTGCAACGTGTGTAGAAAGTCACTGAAATGACATTTCCAGATATGCAGAATATATGAAAATGTATTAATCTTTGTAGAGGAGCCAAGTGAAGGCATACAGTACTCCAGACTACTAGATATGAAGATACATTTTTGAATTTACCACTAAAAAAACTTATAATTAGTGCTGACATACATTAAACTTAATGGAAAAATGGGACACATGGCGAATTATTACTCAATAGGATAAAAAAAGAATCCAGGACCCTGGGGTTCCAGGGAGATAATGACCTGAATCGAGTATCTTTTTTCTCTAGCAGCAATTTCAATCTCTGCCCCACTTGAATCAAATGGCTGCTGGTGGCACCAGGCAACCAAATCCAAGTAAAGCCTTGTGTCAGCGGGCATCCTGGGTGAAAGTAATGGTGTGAGGTTAACCTGGCACTGGGTTAGCATGTTGAGACCAGCACCAGAAAGCTCCAGGGTGAGAATCCAGGTTGTTGTGAGTCCCAGGTGGAAAGGTCAACAGCCTCGCCGAGTGAGCGTGAGCATGTGGACATTCCCCCTGGCCCCGAGGAGACCAAGAAGGAGCTGGAATGGTGGGCTGTGTGCTCTGTGGCCTGGAGCCTGGTAGAGTAGTACAAAGAGACCAGAAAGGAGGGAAGCTTCCTCCAGGGGTCTTGCTTAGGAGACTGACAGCCTGCCCACTTCTGCACGGTGGGACCAGGGCTTAGAGACAGATGCATGTACTAACACCTGTGGAATTCCCAGTGTGCTGGCAAAGAAAAATCATAACACATCACATAGGGCCCAGCAACCAGAAGGAAAAATATATCAGTCAGGAGAGAACACTCAACAATAAAGGACGCAGACACAACACCATGAAGAAAACAGTAATAAGCACATGAAGAGACTCAAGAGTACACAGAAATGGGTTCCTGGAGTTACATGTTTTCAACTAAATATTTTAGTAAGGGAAGTCAAAGAGAGGCTAATATTTTTGATACTTGAGTTAGAGGCAAGAACAAGCAGTGCAAGTATTGGGTTGGTGCAAAAGTAATTGCCGTTTAAAAGGTTAAAAATCATTGCAAAAACCACAGGTACTTTTGCACCAATCTAGTATCTCAAACCACAGTTTAAAATATAAAAAGATGGCGTATCAATTTCTTATTGCTGCTGTAACAAATTACCACAGACTTAGTAGCTTAAACAACATGAATTCATTATCTTACAGTTCTGGAGGTCCCACGTCTAAAATAAGTCTTCATAGCTGCGTTTGTTCTGGACACTCAGGGGAAGAATGTGTTTCTGTGCCTTTTCCAGCTTCTAGAGTCGTCTGCATTCCTTGACTCATGGCTCTTTCGTCCACTTTGGAAGCCAGCAGCACAGCATCTTCTCTCTTCTCTGACATCCTGCTCCAAGCATGAAAAGGAAGACCCTATAAAAGGACTCTTGTGATTACCTTGGTTCACCAAGATAATCCAGGATAATCCTCCTTAACTTAATTATATCTGTAACTTAATTATAACATAGTCAGAGGTTCCAGGGATTAGGACATGGGCATCTTTGAGGGGAGGCATTGTTTACTCTACCTCAGATAGAATGATGGAAAAGAGAAGAGCTGGATGATAGAGTCAGGAAATACAACAGGAAAATCATGGTAGTTTCTAGTAGGAGGCAAAAGAACACATGGAGGATAAGACATTTTTTAAACATGTGATCGGAAAAGAATTACCTAAACTGAAGAAATCTTGAATCTGTGGATGAAATGACTGGATGAGTTCAGGCAGCATTAGTGGGAAAAGAGATATCTAGGTATTTTCTGGTATAATTTTCAAGCTATTATGACAGAGAAAATAAATCAGTCTTTAAGCAAAATAGCAAGTTATTTAGATGAAAAAAGAGTCATGTTAGTCTCAGGCTTCTCATGTATAATACTTGTGATGGGAGAAGGCAGTGGACTAAACCTAGACTCTGAGAGTCCACATCTTTCCTGTCACCAGTGTTGCTTATGAAAATCCAGTGGCAAATTGAGACTTTTTCTGCCAAAATAAACTTTGGGAGACTAATGGAAGAACAGTATTGCAATCCTCTAGAAAGAATTCTATACCCAGTCAAATAATTATTCACCAGAGAGTCTAAAAGATATTTACATATATGCAAGAATTTAGAGAGCATCTCACATATGCCAACTGAGAAAAATACTCCAGAAAAGACTTTATTCAAACTAAAAAAAAAAAACACACAAAAAAAAACAGAAGAAGAAGAAGCAAAAGAGAGACCTTAAGATAGGTGTCTATGTTGAAGAAAGAAACAATGGAAAACATGGATACATCTGAATGAATTATTCTCTTAGACATTCTGAGAAAATGTTATTTAAATATGTCATGTTAGTATATTATATATTGCATATATGACATTAAATCATATGATATTAATGTTAATGTTATTTAATGTAAAACACGCACCCTAAAACAAAGTAGTCTTTGGAAACGAAATGCACTAGACATTCTAATTATGATCTAGAACTAAAATGCTACATTAAGTTAGCAAAACCTAAGAACTGATATGGTGGAAAGGATAAAAATGCCTTATGTAGTTGGGAGTGAATTAGAGAAGAAGAAAGCTAGTATATTACAAAGATCTCATCTAGTTGGGAGCAGGTGAAAATAGAACAACTAAGTGGGGAAATAGAACATCTTCACAGACAAAATAATTTTTATTTTTTATATAGTAGAAATTTATTCTCTCACAGTTTTGGAAGCCAGAAGTCTAAAATGGAGGAGTTGGCAGAGCTCTCTTAGTCTCTGAAGGTTCTAGGGAAGAACTCTTTCTTGGCTTTTCATACATTCATATGGTTGCCAGCCATCCTTGGTGTTCCTTGGTTTGTAGCTGCATCACTCCAGTTTCTGCCTCTGTCTTCACATGGCCATTCCCTTTTTGAGTCTGTGTCTCTACATGGCCTTTTTATACAGACACTTCTTATTAGATTTAGGGCCCATCCTAATCCAGTAATGATTTCATCTTAACATGATTACATCTGTAAAGATTATTTTCAAATAAAGTCCCATTTCACATATACTGGAAGTTAGGATTTTGACATCTTTCTCTGAGACACAGTTTAACTCACAATAGTCTGTGGCTTGACAGTCCACCTTCTGGGCCCTTCGAATTAGAGGAGGCTCCACCTCTGGGCTCTTGGTGGCAGCTCAGCATCTATTTTTTATAAGTAAAGTTTTATTGGAACACTGCTACATCTATTTATGTAGTGTCTATGGCTGCTTTCATGCTCCAATGGCCAAGTTGTAATTGCAAAAATATCCTATGGCCTGAAAAGCCTAAAATATTTACTATCAGGCTCTTTATAGAAAAAGTTTAACAATCCTTGGTTTACGGGAAGTATAAAGATATTGACTACTTTTAGACTTCAAATTCCCAGAGTATGAACTAAAATAGTAGGAATCAAAAATAGTAGGATTTTAAAATAGTAGGATTTTAATTCCTAATGCAATAGAGCCCGATCAATTCAAAAACAAGGAAAAAAAAAGGAAAGAAGGAAGGAAAGGAAGAAGAAAGAACATTAATAACAACAACAACAACAAAAATCAGGATAAATAAAAACCTCAGTAAAATATGCAGGAAAAATCCATATATATCAATAATCATGGTATATCTAAATGAACTGAAATTTTCAATTAAAAGATATACTGTCAGACAATATTAGGAAACAAGCTAAAAATCCAGCCACATGCAGAGTAAAAGGGAAAGAGAAAGTCCAAAGTAAATGGATAACAAAGACATACTAAAACATGACCAATTAAAAGAAAGTTTATAAATCCAAATTAATATTAAATAAATTTCAAGCAAAAAACATTGTTTTAACAATGATAACATGTTATTTTCATATTAATTAACCTTTATACATTATAAGCCTATCAACTAAAGAACTGTAGAAAAAAATAACCTGAAATTAGTAAAAATTTAATTTAAAAAAGCTGAATACTAGATAAATATTAAAAAGACCAATAACTTTTATAAATTTCTAGACATAAGTATCTAGAAATAGAACAGGAAAATTTTAAATATCATATCAAACTATAAAGCTATTGTAATAGTACAATATGGAATGAGCAGAGGTATTCTAAAAATTGATCAGTTTCCAGAAATATATCTTGTTATACATGATCATTAACATGATAATTTTATATTATAACTCAGTGCAAAAAAGGATGAATTAGTTAGCAAATGGCTGTTATTTCAACTGAGTAGTCATCTCACATAAAACTAAAATTTGATCTTTCTCTAACACAATAACCCAAAACTAAATTTCAGGTATATTATAAAGATGTCAATGTACAGAAAATATAAGTATTAATAGAAAATCCAAGATAAGTACAAACTAGCATTTAGGAAACATATTGAAAAATCAAGGCCTAGAAGTTTATATAAAATTACATATTAGAATCCAGGTACGGAAGTAAGAAATAGATTATTTTAACAGAGGGCATTTAATATACAGCTGGGTACACGGGTGTAGAAGGGCTTAAGGAACAAGAAGACACTGAGGTAACCCAGAGATAGTAATTATAGAAAGCAGTTGTGCACGCACACACACACACACACACACTCCAGAGAGAAGAGGTTGGGGTTATCAAAACCTATGAGCTGTGGGGTCCTACAAGCCAGGGCCTCAGAACTCTGCCTTAGACACAACATGAAGTTAGCTGCAAGGAGAAAAGTGGTTTGCAATACGCGGCTCTAGCATTTGGAATGACTGTCGACTCTAAAGCTAAAGGAAAAGATGTTTAGTAGCTGGCACGAATAGATTTAATTGACTGCACAAACCTTAAATGCTTTGTATACAAGAGACAATAAACATAGTCAACAAACAACAGAATTCAAATAAGGACAAAGTCGTCATATTCTTGAAAATCTATCCAACTGGAAACACACACCCCCACACACCAGAATGGGTTTTTTACAAGGGTATATTTATTGTTATATTATTTGTAGTGGCAGAGGGAAAAAGAAAATCATTCCCATCAACATGAGAATGACTGAATAAATGTGTTTACACATCATGGAGTATCATGCAATGGTTAAATATGAAACTGGTTCAGGTTCTGATAAGAGTGGAGTAACAGGTACAGAAGTAGCCCTCTGTCAGGGGCTGCGGAATGTTGGAGATTTTACTTTATTGCAAGCTAACAAGTTAGGCTGCCACAGTTTCATATGCTGGCACAAAAAACAAGACTCCTGGATTAAAAACAAAGAACTTTATTTCTTATGGCAAAACAGAACATCTATTTCTATTTTCCAAGGCTGTTTTCTGTTTAAATATCCTTGTAAAGATTGTTTGGGACTGACATACAATGTGTAGGAACATCATGGAGAATTGCCCTCGAACACTCTCCTGCATATAACAACTATAAATGTGGAACAAAATGTGAATATTAAAAAAACAAAAAAACAACCAACAAACAAAAATCTCTTTAAAAATAATGGAGAGTAAACCCAAACAGACAAAAATTGGCAGGAATTCAAGCCTTGATAGAAGTGCATGGATGAGACCCACTTTTAGATAACTTTTCCCTGAGGGCCCTCTTCAGCCCCACAAAGAACAGAGAGCCACTAGCGCTCAAGCAGAAAACATCTTATTGACGTGAGTCAAAGGACAGAATTTGAGGCTGCCCAAGTAGCTGAAAATTGAGAGGTCAATCCTAAAAAGGAGGGAGCCATTCATTGGGAGAGGCCCCAAAATCTGTGGGGAAAAAAGAAAGAAAATCTTTTAAATCATTGGCTGACCTCTAAATTGCACTTGCACAAGGGCGACTCCAGAGGCAATAAAATTAAATTAGAGGTAACCAGATTGAGAGAGAAGAAATAAAATTGTCTGCGGATGGAATCCACACAAAAAAAAAAAAAAAAAAGAAAAAGAAAAAAAAAAGAAGAAAAAGGAAAAAGAGAAAAGAAATCTTAGAACAATTAAATGGGTTAAATAAGGCTGCAGAATTCAAGGTTAACATACAATATCAGTTGTATAGCAATGAACTACAAGGAACTGAAATGAAACAAAAAAATACCATTCATAATAGTACCAAAAATATAAAATAGGAATAAATGTATCAGATGTTTAAGACCTTACTCTGAAAACTACAAAACATTGCTAAGGAAAATTAAAGGACTAAATAAATACAGAGATAGTACTTGTTCATGGGTTAGAAGACTCAATATTGTTAAGATACCAATGTCCCCAAATTAATCTATAGATTCAGTGCAATATCATCAAAATCCCAGAAACATTTTTGTAGAACTTGATGAGTTTGCTTCTAAAGTATTTGAGAGAAAAAGTACCTAAAACTTTTTTAAAAGAGGGTCAAAGAGGAGAATTTATAGCACCTTACTTCAAGATTATTATAAAGTAATCAAGACAGTGTAGTATTGGCCTAAAGATGGACAATTAGTTCCACAGAAAAAAAAATGCAGAGTACAGAGATACACCCAAGCATATAAGGATGACTGAATTTCTGCCAAGGTGAAAAGGCAAGTTAGTGGCTCAAAGATAGTCTTTTCAATAAATGGTGTTAGAAAAATTGAATATCCATATGCAGAACAACAACCTCAATCCATACCTTGTACCATATATAAAAATTAACTGGAAATGGATAATAAACTTGAATGTAAAATCTAAACTTACAAAACTTTTACATGAAAACATAGGGAAAATCTTTGTGAAAATGTTTACCAAAGATTTCTTACATATGACATTTAATACATAAAAGAACAGAACTATCAATGAGATTTCAACAAAACTAAGTACTGCCATTTAAAGACATTAATAAAAATATGACTAGCTTATGAAGTCAACTAATCTATGACAAAGGAGGCAAGGATATACAGTGAGGTAAAGACAGTCTCTTCAATAAGTGGTGCTGAGAAACTGGAAAGACATATGCAAAAAATTAAAATTGGACCACTTTCTTGCACCATATACAAAAATAAACTCAAAATGGAGTAAGACGTAGATGTAAGACCTGAAACCATAAAACTCCTGTAAGAGAACATAGGCAGTAAACTCTTTGACATCACTATTAGCAGTATCTTTTTAGATATAGGGTGCCAAAAAACTGTATACACATTTTAAGAAAGGAAAAAACTGTATTAAAATTGTAATACTATCACTTCACCCCAGTTAGAATGGCTATCATCAACAAGACAATTAGTAACAACTGTTGGAGAAGCTGTGGAGAAAAAGGAACCCTCATACACTGTTGGTGGAATGAAGACTGGTGCAGCCGTTATGGAAGGCAGTGTGGAGGTTCCTCAAAAAAATTATGAATAGAATTGCCATATGACCCAGCAATCCCTCTCCTGGGTATCTACCCAAAAAATCTGAAAACATTTATCCATAAAGGCATATTATGTGCTTCAACGTTCATTGCAGCTTTGTTTACAGTGTCCAAGACATGGAAACAACCAAAGTGTCCTTCGATAGATGACTGGATAAAGAAGATGTGGTATATATACACAATGGAATACTATTCGGCCATAAAAAAAGATGAAATAGTACCATTTGCGACAACATGGATGGATCCTGAGATTATAATGCTAAGTGAAATAAATCAGACAGAAAAGGTAGAGAATCATATGATTTCACTGATATGTGGTATATAAAACTGAAAACAACAAAGGAACAAGACAAACAAATGAAGAAACAAAAACTCATAGACACAGACGGACAATAGTTTAGTGGTTACCAGAGGGTAAGGGGGGAGGGGGCTCTAGAAGACGGTAAATGGGGTCAAATATACGGTGATGGAAGGAAAACTGACGCTGGGTGGTGAACACATAATGCAGATGATGTATTACAGAATTGTATATCTGAAATCTATGTAACTTTACTACCAATTGTCACTCCAATAAATTTTAATTAAAAAAAATTGTAATACAATGAATGACGCTAGCATTCATTTGATTAATGCCATCTTTTGAGCGAACATCATACTACACATTGCTACCATAATTCAATTCAACTTCAAAAAGTAATACTAATAAAAATAAATAAAATACATTGATAACATCTCTTAAAATATGCACATTTTTTAGCACCCCAGGTGTGTCTCCTTGGGCAAGGTCAATTCAAAAAAATAAAATAACAAAAATGGGACTATATCAAACTAAAAACATTTTGTGCAACAAAGGGAACAGTCAACAAAATAAAAAACAAACAAACAACTTACTGAATGGGTGAAAATATTTTTGAATGATATATATCCAATAAGGGCTCAATATCCAAAATATATAAGGCATTTACACTACTTAACACCAAAAAACAAACAATCCTATTTAAAAAGGGGCAGAAGACCTGAATAAACATTTCTCCAAAGAGTAGACACAGATGGCCAATAGACATATGAAAAGATGCTCAACATCACTAATCAAGGAAACGAAAATTAAAACCACAATAAGATATCACCTCACACCTGTCAAAATGGCTATCATCAATAAATCAACAAATAAAGGGCACTGGCAAGGACGTGGAGAAAAGGGAGACTTCATGCATGTTGATGGGATTGTAAAGTGGTGCAGCCACAGTATATTCCTCAAAAAATTAAAAATAGAGCTGCCGTACAATCCAGCAATTCCACTTCTGGGTATTTATCTGAAGAAAACAAAAAGACACTAATTCAAATATCTATGTGCAGCATTCCTTACTAGCCAAAATTTAGAAGCAGCCTATGTATATCTATCAATAGATGAATGGATAAAGACGTGGTAGACACACAAACACACTCACACACACACACACACACACACACACACACACACACACACACACAAATATTCAGCAGTAAAATATAATGAAATCTTGCCAGTTGTGACAACATGAATGGACCTAGACGGTAATAATAAGTGAAATAAGTCAAACAGAGAAAGACAAACACCATATGATCTCACTTATAGGTGGAATCTAAAGAACAAAATAAACGAACAAACAAAATAGAAACAGACTCATGGATACAAAGAAACCGCCAAGGGTTGCCAAAGGGAAGGGGTAGGGAGGTGGGAATTAAATAAACAAATAAATATAATAAATGTCACTAATAAGAAAATGAAAAGTCAAAGCACACAAAGAACTCGTATCCAGAATATGTGAAGAACTTTCAAATAGCAAATAAACATATGAAAGGTGGGTGAACATCATGTCATTAGGGAACTGCAAATGAAAATCCCCACATAAGTATGAAAAACAGCTACAAGTAAAAAGACTGATCATACCAACTGTTGGTGAAAATTTAGAAACAACTAGAACTCTTAGTGCTACTGGTGGGAATGAAAATGGTGCAACCACTTTGGAAAACAGGTTGATTGCTTCTTAAAAAGTGAACTAGACACGACCATATGACCCTGCCATTCTACCACAAGATGGAATTAAATGAAATGGATGCACATCTCCAAGACAAATGAATCCACCCACCCATGCAAAGACTCTTAACGCAAATGGTCAGAGCAGCCTTATCAGTAATAGCCAAAAACTGCACTTGAAGGCACCACTCAGGAACTTCCCAAGATAACGGAAATGTTCTATATCTTGATTGAGGTGTTGGTTACAAAAGTCCTTAAATGACACATTTAAGATCTGTGCATTTCACAGATAAAGTTTTATTTTAAAAATAATTAAAACTTTAGAATAAACAAAAAACAAAGTTTTTTTAAAAAGGAAATAAATCAGATATGCCAGATGATTTGTTGAGATTTGTATCACAAATAGGAAATAAGAAAAGCAAGACACAGAAATAGATGTATCTCTCCTGTAAAATAAAAGTTTAAAAAAATCCTGTAGATCCCATATAATTACTTAAATGTGGTATAAACATACGACGATGTAAGCATGGGAAAGCACAGGAGCAAACCAGGTTACCAGGTTTTTAACATGGTAGGCCAGTATGTGGTTTACAGTTTAGAGAGATAGGGAAAGGTATAAAAAAGCAATGAAGGGGGATAGAAAATCCAACTGAGAAAGAGAAAGAGAGTTAGAGAGAGAGAGGGAGAGAGAGAGAGACTCTCAGAGAAAATTCACTGAGTTGTGATCAATATATATGTACAATTACATGTATGCATTTATGTAAAGTTATATATGTGCAGGGACCCTAGAGTGCGAAACTCCAGAAGGAATATTTCACACTAGTGGTTATGCAATGCAGAGGTACTTCATACGGTTGTGTACAAAAATAAAATGTACACAAATATGTACAAAAATAAAATGTTAAAAGACCTACAAAAAATTAAATAAAATAAGGGACTACGGTATTACTTCAGTAATAAACCAATCTAATCAATTCTTAGTAGGAAGAGACTCCTGGTGGCAAGTATTTATTTCTTACCTAACAGTGAAGTATGTAAGAGTTTATTTATGGCTTCTGAATTGGATCTAAATCTCCTAAAATATATCTTAAACTTTTCTTACTCTTACTCCTAAATCTGATTTCTACATAGAAACACAATACAATGTCTCCATTTTCTTCATAGTATAATTACCTGGTTAAGTTGGATCCAAATCTTGGATCCAAGCTAATTATATAGGATGAATAGCCACAGTTGCTTTGGAAAAGTAATAAAATGAAAATTCAGCCCTTGTTCATAAAAAAAGGAACAACAATATTATTACATGAAGATTATACTTTTGCATATATAGGAAATAGAAAATAATCTGCTAAAAGAACTATTAGAATTAGCAAAGTTATCTAATATATATGGCTCTTCTAGTGGCTTGACTGTATCTCCCTTCCAGTTCTTCCCTGGTGGACTTGAACAAGCAGGGCAGTCAAACAGGTAGAGGGTAGTGGGGTGGGTACATCTGAGGTGGCAGGATCCCCAGTGGACACGGCAGGGAAAGAAATTGTTATCTTCGATGCCTAAGACAGCTGATGTACCAGAGGTGGCTCACAGGCATTGTCTTTTCTCTAGGACTCAGGCACACTGATGTTTTCTGTGGTTCCTGGAGGAGGCACAGGATGCAGTGTGAAGCTGAATTTGCTTATTTGCTATCTTTGGCCTTATGCAGACTTGTCGCGTCTTAATAGCTTTGGTTGAGGGGGAGCTGAGGGCAGGAACTGCATGGTGGGCTTAACTGCCCCTTTCCTGCCCCCGAACTGGCAATGATTGGTCAGTTTCTTCACCACTGACCCACAAGAATAGTCACTCACTGCTGACAGTAATGGAGAGTCCACAAGAATCTGAATACTGAACATAACATGAGCAAACAAGCAAAGCAAAACCAGAATATACTTAAGGGGGGGCATTTGGCCAAAAAAGGAAGGCCAAATGTATCATATAGAAGAAAGCATTCCCTAAGTGGAAGAAATGAAGACACAAAATAATTCAAAATAAATCTTAAAGCGATGATATTAGAGCATAAAAGTAGACTTTCTGGAAAAACTATGTATATACAAATTAATTAAACGATTTTAATAGATTTACTACATGACAATTTAAATTTTAATATATAATCAATTAATTCAAATTACATAATTATTACATAACACATATGTACGGTAAGTACAGCATAAGAAATATGTCAATAATATTGCAATAAATGTATAATTCCACGTGGGTACTAACTGGGGGTATCACTTCGTAAATTATATAAATGTCTAACCACTACTCTGTGATAACCTGAAACTAATATAATATTGAATGTCAACTGTAACTGAAAAATAAAAACAATAATTACAAAACAAAAGAATAGCCCAAAATACAGAGCAACAACACAGAGGGTTGCTCTGGAAAGACTGCTCTGGAAACCTGAGAAGTGTGGGAGTCCACATCTGGATAAATCATTTCCATTTGAGTTTCCTTCTCCCATTACTTTTCTTATGACGCTGATGCTTCTGGTCTGGCAACCAAACTTTGAGAAACAGGAAGCTAGAGATGTCAGAGCACCAAAAATGTACTACGAAGGCTACCTTTTTTACGTTGTAGGTGTACTTTAGTTTTTAATAACTTCACAAAACCCATATATAAAAAGTAAAAACTTAAACATTTTTAAAGTGAGAAAAATCATAGAAATAATAATTTTCATCATAGAAATAAATTTCACCGTACCAACCAACTTTATATTTTTCCCAAAAGCAAGGAGGACACAAGGAATTTGTCATTGAAAGACTATTATCCAAGTAGGCAAGACTCTATTACTTTTTGAGTCAAAAACATAAACCTAATGCTAATGTGTCCATCAGATGTTATCTCCCTGACTAACAATATAAACTTGCAAGAAATTGTGTCCATAGTGAATTTCTGAGAACTAAAGTATATTTTCCCAATGGATCCTTTTCATTTTTAACTGAAAATGCTTTCCTTTCAAAAATGTTGATTCTGAGTCTTAATAAAATTGGAAATATAAGATTGAACACTTAGGTAAAAAGTATGTTTTTGAAAAGTGGACTTAATTAATACTCTGAGCATAGTTTATAACAAAGCTCAAACTACACCGACCCCAAAACACAAAGCCTTAGGACTTAAGGGACACAAAAGACAGCGCGACACAGAAGTCACAGCACTGGTTGTAATTTCTATAGGTACATGCGTCAAGCAGCGTGCTTCTCTCTTATATGGAAGAATCTGTTTACTGTGTTTAAATGTTTATTTTTAAAATCCTAACATCATAAAGCAGGCCCAGGATTAATATTTCCTAATCCTTTAGTTTTGACAGGGTGTTTACCTAAAGCTTTTTGTATTTAAAACGATCCTTACCTTTATTTGTAAAAATCCCAACTTCTTTCATGCTTGATTACCAGTGAGTTGGCATAAACAGCCACAGTTGGTACTCTGGCCAAAAAAAAAAAAAAAGATCAGAAGCACCAATTACTAGCTTATTGGGTGCAGTTATGACTTGAAACAGATACACATACATTTCACAAGGTGAGCTCTGCAATGCCAGTGGATTGCTGGAAAATGCCATTACAGATCAAGTGACTCCCAATCAGATAAAGAACTTCTTTGGAGCAAAGGTGACAAATTATTTACGGAGAAGATCTTGCTGAACGTTTTTCGACACAGTGTGTACAACCACCAACCAAAGATGGACAGGAGCCTGGGCGATGAGGGCTGTTGATATTATCAGCCTCACACACCCTGTCATTTAGAGTCATACAATCTGTGCTTTTCCGAGAGCTCGTGAGTAAGCCCATTTATGAAATGTGACTTCCTCGAAGGTGTGAAAGGATTCTGTCTTGCGGGTTGTATTTGTCTTTGTAATCTCAGCATCGCCTGCAGTCTGGCACACAGTAACATTTCACAACATGTTTCTGATTGAAAGAGCTTTGCATTTGGTAAATCACCATGACTCCTTGTAATAATTGCTGCCCTTGGGCAAACAATATCATAGGAACACTGCTGTATATATAAAGATTTATCCTGAAATGTTAACATAGCCACAGCTCGATTACCTCCTCAGTGTCTGTTAATTGAAGGTTGAACAAGAGACTGCCTAAGTAAGATCCCTACACTCTAAAATTATATAACTCTTCAAACAATTGCAAAAGTTTCTTTTTACAGAAACATCTGCTGTGCCTAAATGCCGAAACATTCCCCACAGTAATGATTTTTATCTAGGGGCGTAGGGGACATAGATGGATGAAATCAATTAGCAAGCCATTATTCCAACTACTAATACAGAGAGATGGTTGGGTAAATTTAGTTCTAGTTTGCAGAAACAGCAGTGCGTACAATAACAGCAACCACTTTTTATTGAATGCTTACTAAAAGCCAGGTGTCACACCAGGTACACCTATACTACTGCTATTTCTCACAGCAAGCTGCCCAGATCAGTTACAAGCCACTGAGCCAAATGCTAGCCCAGGATCAGCCAGCCTCCCTAGCCAGGTTTCCAGGTTGGTGGACTTTTCTGGGGGCTGTTCTAGTAAAGCCAGGGTGCACAGGGGGATCAAGCACGGCTGCTAAGCAGCAGCCAACAAACAGGAAGGATAAAATGCTGAGAACAGGTGGGAAATGAGAAAGATGGATACAGAGATGGAGGGCCGAGCCAAAACCAGGTCTGAGGAGAATGACAAGGCAGTTATTCATTCTTCTCATTAAAAATTAGCCAAGCTCCTGGGGCAATTGTATAAATGGCTATGGCAGAACTGGAAAGCCCTCTGCTGGGGCTCTCAAAGCTACAACCAGGGCATTTCCCCTCGCCCCCCCTCGTTTATAGGGTCTCCTGGAGATTTCTATAGATTCTAATTATATATTTTTTAAATTTTTTAAAAAAATTTATTGGGGTGACAATTGTTAGTAAAGTTACATAGATTTCAGGTGTACAATTCTGTATTACATCATCTATAAATCCCATTGTGTGTTCACCACCGAGAGTCAGTTCTCCTTCCAGCACCATATATTTGACCCCCTTTACCCTCATCTCCCACCCCCCACCTCCTTACCCTCTGGTAACCATTAAACTATTGTCTGTGTCTGAGTTTTTCTCATTTGTTTGCTAATTATATTTGTAATGATTATAAAAGTGCTTAATCTTATAAATATATTTATATCTGTTTCGAAAGGTCAGAACAGTGTACCTTTGAAGTTTTTTTTTTTTTAAATGTAGTGAGAACCCAGTTTTTGTTTGCTTTTTGATTACTTGATTTAAAAATTTATGGTAGGGGGACAAAGTCATATCTAGGTTTAAAATGTGTTGAGTTGTTTAGATGCATTTCTCAATATTGTTTTAACGTATTTTGGGGGAAATTATGGCCCTTTTACAAATGAATAACCTGGATGAAGGCAAAAATCTGCAATGGCTATAAAGAAATTCAGGAGAAAGGCCAAGTACACTGTGACTTTAAAAAGGTGAGAAATCACTTTTACTGAGAAGAAAAGTAGTCATGATGGGAAATGTGGAACCTCCATAGTTGAAATTTCTTCTTTTTCTGTCAAACTAAAGGGAAGAAAAAAATAGATTTGAAAGAGAGAAGTACAAACTCCTCTGAGTAAATCCACAACTAAATAGGGAGAGGTTAAGATAACAGACAGCTATCATGTTGAGAAAAGCTCCCGTGGGTTATCTTTGATAGTGTGAAACTATTTTTTTTATACTGAAAATTGACACCTGAAGTAGCACAGATCAAAAATCAGAGGTTCAGTTTTGAAAACTTTAGGAGAAAGGATTAAGACTGAGAAGAATTAAAGGTAATACAGAACATTGATTCACTATAGTTTAGTATTTACATGCTTTTAAATTTTGCCACACTTATTTCCCCTGGTCATACGAGACTACATAATTTTAATTACAACTTTCAGGAAAAAATATCGCTGAATGGAAAAGCTCTTTTGACGGGGGCTATGTTTTATACATCTTTGTAGCTCTCCACTTCTGTTCACAGTTTGCCCACAGGGAATATTAGTAAATGAATAGGGAAAGAAATCTGTTTTTAGTTTACTCCTTTAGGAAGCTTATCCATTTGAACTCCAGGGTCAGAACCCAGGGCAAACTCAGAAGTCTTCTTAGAGCATAGATTTGCAAATATATGATACGACTGAGTTGGAAGTGTGACCAACTGGATGCCCCATTCAAGAGTATTCAAATTCAATTTAGGTTTAAACCCCTGTGCCTTCCTTCTTCAGACTGTGGGTACCTAGAGTGCTCCTTGGTGATATTGGCTAAGTGCCTACTACGTTCTAGGGGTTGTGAATCCTTCTGCTAACTTAAGGTGGGTAATATGAGCCCATTTTACAGATGAAGAAAATAGGCTTATAGAAGTAAAATAACTTTCCTAAATTCATCCACCTACTAAGCAACTCAGATCGGATTTTGACCCAAGTCTGTCTTCTCTTTCTCTTTTTACCACACTATTGATGGAAGGAAGCAAGCTTGTCAGGAATGGATGAGGAAACAGCTTATGTAATAAATTGCAAATTCCAGCCTCTAAAGTGACACACAGTGTTTCATTTAATTTTACTTTGTTTTTGTAGTGTTAATGATGGTAGGTGTACACTTTTTTATTCACTCCTAAAGGGAAATACAAAGTTTTACAAATGTTATTTTTTGAATTTGTAATGTTCCCATGAGGAACTAAAGGGCAATTCTTCACTCTACATTTCAATAAACAGAAAAACAAAAACCTAGAAGACAAAGATTTTACTGTAGTCTTTTCAAAGCGACTCAGCAAGAGCAGTGTAATGAAGGTGGAACACAATGGCTTGCGCTTTGTAATTTATGTTCTAAGTACAACTCACTGCTTCTATGCCTGAAATAATTGGGATTTTATTCTTGCATTTCATTATTTGGAATTCTGAAATACAATTTGAAGGAAATAAGATCTCTAAACAAATAAATGAAGACATTAATAGTGATGATTTACATTACAGAAATGTTTTAAGTCTCAAAAAATATTTCCTCTCTAGGGTTTCTTACACCCACAGTTCTCATAATACAATTAAATGCTTATTTTGAATCTACTAGGTACTTAACCTAGAGGTTGAGGTACAAGAATATTTCTCAAATATAAAGTGTTTGGAGTCCTGATGATTGAATATTATGAAAAAAAAACAACAAAAAACAAATGCATATTCGAAATAAGCATGGCTAATTTTGAGAGTTTACCACCTAAGAGACACTATACTAAGCACTTGATACTAATTTAGTGCCTCCAATAATCCCATGAATGGGAGAGTATTATCACAATTTTACAAATGAGGAAACGTGACACTGAGAGAAAAATCACTAGTACTCACAATTTTCAACCCTGGAGTCACATTCATAAGAGAGAAACAGGATATAAATATTATAAATGGAAGTCACCTTAGAGATCATTTTCTCCTTATTTCTCCAACCAGGCTCCATATGAGAAGATATGGAACAAACACATCGCTGGTCAAATAAATTCAGAGATTACTGCATATTCTACTCATTTCTTTTGGTCAGTCACAACTTCTGAACTGTTTGAATTATTTTACAAGTGCATATCACCTTTAAATTCAAAATAAAAGTTAAGTTCAATCATTAAAAAACTATGAAACAACACACTGAAAGTATTTGAAAAGTTTTCTTCCTCCCTCCCTCCCTCTCTCTCTCTCTAATGCAATATGCAGTTTCATTTTCTTTGGGATAGTAGCACTAAGATAGAAGTCAGTTGCAGAGTCCGCATTTGCCAGTACCTTGTTGCATGGCTGCATAAATGTATCACTGTTTGATGTTTGCTCGGAACATAAGGGCCTTGACCTTTCAGAAAGCCATCACCTAGATGATCTCTACATTAGGCATTTTCAGAGGACTTCAAAGGATACATGCTGTTCATTAGTGGAAGTCACAACACTTAAATCAGTTTCATGAAAATACGAAGTTAAAGGCATTCCCTATGACTGGGAGGGGGAAAAAAGACTTGGCTAGAATAAAAGTTAACTTCTAAATAGGCAGGAAGCAAATGTTTAAAATTTAAAAAGAAACATATATATTTAAAAAATAAATCTAGCAAAATAAAAACCTAAGAAGTTGGTCTGACAAAAACAAACCAGTCCTAGAAGTCATGAAATGTACATGTAGTATTCAAGACGAATATAGTAATACTTCTAAACATCTAGGTAGCAAAATAAATCTTAAAACAGGCTAAATATACATACTCCTTAATCTAAAGGCAGTTTATATAGGCTTAAACCACAGATTCAGACTTAAAGCTTCTAACTAACAAATTCAATTGTCAACTGAGGGCCTTCCACAAGCAAGAAGCTATTCTAGGCCCCAGGGATAAAGGTGAAGAAACAAATGTATGTTCACGGCCTTGCAGACATGAAAGCAGTGAATGACAACGCACTGCACAGGATGCCATCTGAGTAAGAAAAGACAGCACCTAACTCTGCCTTGGAGACTTAGGGATGGGGTATTTGAGGAGATAATGCCAAGGTTGAGAGCTGAAGAATAAAGATTTTCTTAGAGGACAAAAGAAAGGGAAGAGCATCATAGATAGAAGGAACAGTTCAACAGAGTGGGATGTGAGGAATCACAGCCATTTGGATAATAGTAAGGGTGAGGATGGCAGAGAAAACTGGATAGGTAACACACACACCAGAAAGACCTCATACATTATGTGGTGGCTTATATAGACATCATTCTAAAGTAACTGAAAACTTTGCACGTCAAACAAATAAAACAATCTGATTTGTATTTTCATTGTCCAGGAGAGAGTGAAAGGAGTTGGGACTTGGCAGAAAGTCCAGTGAGGAAGTTCAAGAACCAGTGTGGATTAGTCTGCTTGGGCTGCCGTAACAAAATACCACAGATTGGGTGGCTTCAACCACAGAAATTTATTTTCTCACAGTTCTGGAGGCTGAAAGTCCAAGATCAAGGTGCTGGCATGGCAGGGCTGGATTCTCCAGAGGGCTCTCTTTGGCTTGTCGATGGCCTCGTTAGTGTCCTCACATGGTCTTTTCTCTGATGTTTCTTCCTCTTCATATGCCGGTACCAGTCATATTAGATTAGGGCCCCACCTAATCGCCTCATATTACCTTAATTACCTCTTTAACAGCCCTATCTCAAATATAGTCTTATTCTCCATTACTGGGGAGTTTGGACATCAACATAAGAATTCTGGGGGACACCATTTGGTCTATAACAAAGGAAGTGGCAGTAAGAATGGAGAAGAGGGAACAAACAGAAGGACAGTTAAGAAATAGAAATCAACATGACCTGACCGTTTGATGAGTCACGTATACACAGGACATAAGGAGGTCTATTTGATTCTTGGTTTAGGCAATCCAGTATGTGCTGGTGCCATTTGTTGAAAAACAAATACAGGAGGCCTGGTATGCCCAGAAAAATGAGGAGTTAAATTTTCAACATGTTGGCAGTTGAAGAAGTAATTTCTAGTTAATTTCTAGGTAAGTCAAAGTTTGGAACTTAGGAAAGAATAATATAGATGAGAACCAAGGGTATATGAGATTGTCCAGAAAGAAAACTTAGAACAGAAGGGAAGGTAATCTTGGTAAATAACAGTAAAGGGCACATGGAGAAGCCAACAATGAAGGCTGTGAAGGTATATGTAGACAGATACAGAGGCAGAACAGAGCAATGCGGCACAAAAATTAAGGGAGAGAAGAATGAAGTGGGACATGATTGTTAATTGCTAAGTCTTTTTCAAAAACTTGATATTTTATTTCAAGGATCATGACATGCGCTTTTTACGAGGTCTAAATTGCTTATGTTAGTAAACTAGGATATCATTTGTGGTATTTCTCACTATCCTGTTGATACTATACAGCTTTCCTTGTACCTTTTGCAAATTCTAAATCTTTAGCATACAAAAAATCTGTAAAGCCAAACTATGATGGCACATACCTTAAACTGATCTTTTTTAATATTAATTATCCTTGACAATACTCCTATTTAAGGTGGAATACAAATTTTGAGGTTAGCTACCTACAATTACGTATATGCCTTAAGTGCTATAGAGGTAGTAAGATATCCATATTCAGATATGGATTAACATCTGAATAATATAACACACTTGAAATGCCATGGTAGCTTGAAATCCGTCCATGAAATCTATTTGAATGGCACTAATGATTTAATGTGGACAATAGAAAACAAGTTGTATAGGGGAGTAACATTTATTCATCAGCTTTATTGAGAATATTGTTTTTATACAATCAGATATAGACACTGTAAAATTCCACATTACTCTAGAGATCCAAAGGCACAGATACAAGCGACTTATGTTTTTAAAAAGTGACAAAATGAAATATTAATTCTGGAAGATTTTTAATCAATTCAACACTAATATACACTAGAGAAGAAAATTTTCCACAAACATTCTCTCACAAAGCCGGTAGTTTTATATTTACATAGTATTACAGCAATTTTAAATATTAATCTGTGATACAATAATGTTACTTCAGAAAACATAAAAAATATACTTTTTTTTAATAGTCATGCTCCCATTTTTGATGAAAGCTACTCCATTCATCCTAATGCAGTTTAACACTTTAAAAATGCATGAGATATTTCAGTGAGCTTTATAAAACCTTTAAGGCAGGAGGCTGTCAAATGGAATAGACAGAGGGCTCATCATCACTTATGTCTGAATCATCTTCATCGATTCCTTCAATCACTGATTTCTTCCCTTTACAACAGGACACAATTAATCCAATCAAGAATACCTGTAAATTTACATAATTTATATGTTAGTTCTCAAATCTTTCAGAAAGTAATGAATTTAAAATCCAATGGCATTTCTGTGATAAAAACAGACCACGAAGGGTCAAATCACCCCTGGGATTTACATACTTACCCCAAGAAAGGCCCAGTTACCAAAATAGTACGCAGCACTAAAGAACCAGAACTTGTGAAGAAATAGGTATGTCCGGGTAACAGTACACTGATCTATTAAAACAAAGAAAAAACTATTGTGAGATAATTTCTCTCTTGAAATGGACTATTAACTCTATACATAAAAAGTTATCAAAACTAATGACCAAAGTCAGTCAGTAAGTATTAGAAATTAGGACTGAAATCAAACTCTGTCTTCAAAAGCCCACTCTTTCAATCACCTAACTATAGTTTAGATTACCAACTAATATGACATATTTTTAAAAATGAATGCCACCAATTTAATCGTGACTCGTAAGCATAAAAAGATTTATACTGACTAGTTCAATTTATTTAAACTAGAAGAGCATTTTAACCAGGAGTGCCAGACATGTTTTAAAACAAAACAGATCAAGTTTTCCAGATGAACACTAAAAAAAACCCCAAAGTAATCAGATGTGGCTAATATTAAGCTGCATTTTCCTAAGAATCCAATTCGCAGGACAGCTCAAAGTTGAGAAGGTTCTGAGCTTTTTTCTCTTTGTAACAATGCTTTTGAAAAGATGGCTGCTGCTTCTTAAAAATATAAATATCATTATTTATTGATATGCTTACTATTTGAATTTGAGGTAGCATTACAGCTTGAATTAAAAATAAACCATATACTTTTCTCTTTCCAAAAAAATGTGGCAGGCTGCTTATTTGATATTTGTGTCAGACCCCATACTAGTTTCATCCAAAGTACATTATTTCTATTAGGTTACAAAGTCCTCTTTATATCTTGACATATATCTTGTAAATGATGTCTAAGGACATACTTGCTTATTAAAACCATTCAGAAAGGTCTGGGCAGCACAATATAATTTGATTGAAAAATTATATATGCTGCAGCTAATATAGGATTCCAACCTCACAAATTTCAAAGGGTCTTTATTCATTACAGAAGAAAATCAGTATCTTACAAAGCAACTTATTTAAAGTCTATTAATTACACACGATTATGCTTTCTGCATATTTTTACCCAAAATGGATAGTGGCAAAAAATTCTACTCAATTAGGAGACCCATATCACATCCTATTACTGATTAAGAAAATGCACGCTTGATTTCTAATTTTATGAACTCTCTTGCAGCTTCAATAAATAAGTGCTATTTTCTCTTAAAACATAAAATGGAGCTGGGAATTTTGTAGTCCAGTTTATTACACCAGGGATCTAAAATTATGTCACGTGGTTTTCAGAAATGTAGCATTAGGTTTTATGTTATCCAAATATAAGACCTGCTATATAAAGCTTTAGGTATGTTATGTAAATATTTACATAATCTAAATCTTATCTCTTCTTACCCCTTCCACTGTACTTCAACATTTGCTTCTAATGCTCAATACCAAACTGTACAAACCAGTCTCTTTTCCTGGCAGGAAAACATGCAGTTAATAGAGAAGAAACCTCTTCTAGTCATAAGCAAGGAGCATACAGAATATAGATCTAATGCTGATCTATATTCTTTGCTCTCTTTCTCAACAGAGAAGTCTACAAGGAATATTCAAAGCTCCCTAAGCAAAATCAAAAAGTCTCCAAGCAGCACTGGCTGACCAAATGCTTCCCTTCTGTCCTGTAGTTATTAGCACCCCAGATTATAGCTTTACACTAGGCACTGGGAGTTCAGCCTAGCACAGGAGACTCCTAGACAGGAAATTCATTAGTCATCTACTCTGCTCCCACAACATTTTATTCTCACCTCTATTTTAGAACTTTCTTCATAGTAATATATTCAATTTGTCATTTTCCCAGTCAGATTAGCCTGAGTATCCCAAAGAACCTATCAGAGCACCTGGCATTCATATCCAATGATTGTTGAAGTAAACCAAATTTTTTAAAAAGGGTATTTTATTTTAAAACCATATTGGTAAATAATATATTTTCTAATTTCGTTAGACTAAAATCTGTCAAGACTTCAAAAATGTCAAAACAAGTCACATGAATATGTTTTGAAAATTAAAGTATAATTAAAATGTCCAGCATGGTAAATGAAGAGCCCAGACTCTGGTCTTGGCAGACTTGGTATCAAATATCATTTGACTACTTGTCTGTCATGTGAATGGGCAAATCGGAACTGTTGAAACTCTGTTATTATAAAATAAGGATATTATCATATTTCCTTACAGGGTCGTTCTAAAGACTAAATGAAGTATAGTCGTCCCTCAGTAAACATGGAGGATTGGTTCCAGGACCCCTTTGATACCAAAATCTGGGATGTTCAAGTCTGTTATAAAAAAATGGCACAATATTTGCATATCACCTACATTTGCATACAGGTTACAGCAGGGTATGCCTATATATCACTGCATTGGCATGGATTCAGTGTAGTGCTCACTGCCTGGCAAGTTCAAGCTTTGCTTTTTAGAACTTTCTGGAATTTTTTCTTTTCTCAAATATTTTCGATCCACGGTTGTTGAATCTGTAGATGTAAAACCCATGAATATGGAGGGCTGACTGTAAATCAAAATCCCCACGCAAAGTGACATTTAATATTAATTTTCTTTTTTCATTTTCAAGGTATAACTGAACCAATGATAAAAAAAAATTACAGTTCTCAAGAGCTGCTCAAATAGTAGCAAGAAAAGCAACTAATCTTAAGATTTTAGAAGTATATGTCCAATAAATAGTAGTATGGAAAATAAATGGCTAGGCATTAGCATCATGACTACTCTGTTCATTATTTTTCTGTCTCTATAGTTAAAATGGATATAAATGGATTTGGTGAAATTCAAAAGTATATAATTTAGTAACAGGGCACCTGATAGTTATATACCTTTAAGTAAAAATAACCAATGTGAATGTTCAAAAATGAAGAGACGGACAGGCTTGGACTTATGCTAAAATGCCTGCTCACAATTATTTTAAAAACAAGAACAGCATTTTCCATGGCTTTAGTATTACATGAGATACACTACACAAATATAAACCTATCTGAAAGTCATTCAAACTTCTCAATGCTCTAAACTTTAAAAATAAAAGTTCCATTGCTCATTTCCATACTTAAAGATATTTTGGGAGTCAGAACTTGGCTGAATTAGCAATTTCAGGGCCAGAACAGGGATTACAAAACAGAGGCTGAGCTAGTAGAAGCATGTAAAATCAAATCATCTTCCCCAGAGGTCTAATAAACCACTCAGTGACATTTTAAATTGGCTTATACCCACTGATTCTTTTGCCTGACACACAAAACATATCTTAAATATTTTTCCTATCACACTGTTTTATATGTTTACCATTTTCAAAGGTTGCAGATTTGATACAAGCCTTCTAAAATAAGATAAAAAGGTAAAATTATTGTGTTTGGCTCTGTTGTTGAAAAATGACACTAGACCACAAATCCACACACGCAATGAGTATGTAACAGCTCTTTATAGTTATCTTTATATGTACATATATTTATGTAAAGCGGCACATGTCCACAGAAGAATTTTGGTTAATAAGCCCCATGCATATTTTTATATTCCAGCGATAATTACACACTGAATAAATGGAGGGGGGCTTTTCTCCTCACCATCTGCCATCTTCCAGGTGCTCACCTGAATCACACATATCCATGAGATCTATAGATGTTTTTCTACAGTTAGCATAAAAATTATAAATAAGCATTTTAAAATTGGTTTGACCTTCAAAGTAAATTTAAGTTGCTGGATGTTTCATTTAGGGATTGTGTTTTAAAATCAACTGTTCAGGAGGCTTCTGACTGCTGCTCCTCAAAAGGACATATAAAAGCTCCAATTAAACTAAAAAGTAATGTTAACAATGAAAAACCGAAAATAGGGACTCATACAAATTTTCTTTTCTGATGACACAGTGGCCGTACAAAAAAGATACAAATTTTAAGAGCTTACAAAGGGCTTCTGGAGTACATTCAAAGACTTTTGAATCCTGCTCTCACCCTTCCTCCTCACTTTCCACCTAAGTAGATAAATAATGGAAAGTGCAATTAGACCACTGCTTTTCGTGTAATAGCAGCCTTTATAAATATACCTGATAAATTTTATGTATTTCCTTTTTCATTTTAGACTACTTGTATGTCTTTGTTGATGTACACTGACTGCCACTAAGATAATTTTGGTTATTGATATGATAAATAGCACCTTCTACTTTAAATATATTTTTTAAAAAATAACACAGTATTGATTTAAGCCACAATTAAGTCATCATCATGTTATATCTTCACTTGAAATCACTTTAGAATCACACTACATACTTGTGCTTTATTTATAAAAGGAATCCTTATATTGCATATGCATATACCAGAGAGGGCATTTGGCGGATGAAGTTTAAAGCAAATATTTTGTTTGATTAGTGACAAACTGGCAGAAGATTGGACTATTTACAATACCACTGCATTTCTCATGGCTGTCCATGATTATCCTAACTCTGATTTCTGATTAGAGTCTTGCTACTACTGAATATTTATAATAGACATATAAATCTTAATTGTATACAGGCTAAGGAACTTGGACTTTATTGTGACATAATTAGAAATTATTTATTAAATGGTTTTAAGAAAGGAAATTACATGAGTGAGTTTAGATTGGCAGTGGGAATTGAGAGTAGAAAGAGATTCACCAAGTCAGGAGACAATCCAAGTGAAAACATGAGCTGTCAAGATATAAAGGAAGATTGGATCTGACAGGTGCTTAGAAGTAAAATCTCAGTTAATCACTGTTTTACTGTCAAATGGATTTATAGCATACGAAATATATACACATAAAAGCTTAAGCAACTAGCAACATACATACATCCAAGTAAGAAAATGGAGGGCAGAAAAAAATTAAAATGTGTCATAAAAACCAAAGTTATATATTTATCTTAAAATTTAACAAACGGTATACAGTTAAATTGATGTTTTGTTAAATCTCAGTGGGGGAGCTGGGTAACGAATTGGTGAACATTGAAAACCATGGAAATTGTTTTATTATATTTTATGAATTCCTCAACTGTATCAGGCCAATAAATATGGCACTTGCCAGATTTTTCTGCACTAAAAAATGAGTTTTACAGTGACTATTTTTAAGAACCAGTATAATTTGTGTTGAGCTCTGATTACACTTAAGTAAATTCAAGGTGTCTCAAAGGTGCTAAAACATGTATTGCTCCTTTAAGAAAGAATGCTCCTAATTACATTTGTATTACATAAAACTTTTAAAAAGGAGTTACAAAGGTAACTGTCCTCATAATATGTTTCTAGTGAACAACAGCTTCCCAAAGGGAAAATGGAGAAAAGAGAAAACTGTAAATTAGCTTCAAAAACAGATACAGACTGGTATTAGATTTCTCAACAGTTAAAAATGGAAGACAGATGATGCAATACCGTTACAGTTCTAAAGGAAATTATTCCTTACGTAGAATCTAAGAACAATCAAACTACTCACCAATTGTATCAATCGTGAGAACAAAATATGTTACAGATAAATGACGACTTTTCACATATGTATTTCATGCAAGCATTCTTTTTCTTTTTTTTTTTTTTTTTTTTTACTCTAGTAAAACTAGGGGCTTGGTGGAAGAAATCAAGAGCAAAGAAGATATGGTTTACAATGCATAAGAAGCCCAATGAAGAGAAATTATAACATTATAGCTGAGCAGCAGAATTAGAAAGCAATTGATCCAAATAATAAAAGGAAGCCAGTAGGTACTTAAAAGTAAGTAAAATGGGCTTCATCCCACAAATAAAGTGAGCAAGAAGCTACAAAATATTAGGTATATTAATAGCTTATGTTACCTTAGTAAGTTTTTCAAAAGGAGAAAGAAAAAAAAGAACAAATTAAAAAACAAAACAAAACATGGTTTAATTCTACAAATGTTATTTGAGGGAGACCGATAAACAGACTTATATGTATTTTTTTATCCTCAATGAGCTTATATCCATATAAAAGAGCAGGATAAAGATATATAAATGACTATAAATTAAAACAGAGTAAGGTAAAATAAGAAGTATAAATGCTATGGGAATTCAAAGGAAAAAAGAGACTGTATATATGTTTGAAGGTTCAAAAGAGGGTAAAGCTTGAAATAAACTTAGTAGGATGGTCAGGATTCTGATTGATGAAAATAGGAGGAATGGGGTAGAAATGCTGTGCCATTTCAAGAACAAATAGTTGTAAAGCACAGGTGGAAAAGATAGCCATGTTCAGAATATGTATGAAAAAAAAGCTATAAATGTGTAGGATGGGTTAAATAGCAGTAATCCTTCAATCCTAGATGGAATTAATCAGATGATGGGGGGGGATGTACACTTAAGGTTTTTGTTGGAGGAATGACATTATCAGAGTACTTTAGAACCATGGTTTTCCATGGTGCGCTTCCCAGATGACAACCATCAGAAAATTCCAGAGTCACACTTCAGATCCACTGAATCAAAAATTCTGCAATCTGTTTAACAAGCCTTCCGAGTGAGTCTGATGCATGCAACAGTTTGATAACCACTGCTTCAGAACAATTAATTGAATACCACTGTGTAGTGTGGATTAAGAGTGGAGCACTAGGTAGAAGACACACCAATTCATGTGAGATGTAATTCAGATGAGGTGTGGGGGTCATTATGACAACAGACTCCGCATCCCTTAGCTGATTAGGTGTGGAGAAAGAGTGAATGAAGACATCTGTGCTTTGAACAGTAGTTAATAATATAAGAAATAGTGAAGTCAGTAAATATAGTCCAAAGTCCTTATTTAATAGTTTGTGCTGTCCTCCCCAAGAATTACACATTTTAAACACTTTTATAAACACATTACCAAAATAAGGCAAGGCTCTATATATTATTTTCACCGCAGTGATGAGTCTCAGAGCTACCCACAGACAGCTAACAGGCTATTTTGCTTTCATCCTTGACCATGAGGAACGTCCTAACCCTACATACCACATTATGACACACATGCCATACGGGAAACTTACTGAGAAAATGTGCAAGGACCAATGGTGGGACTGAGACTGAGACGTTATTAGGTTATCGTATTAGTTCTCAATTTATGAAGGAATACCAAGAACAAAACAAACAGGCTCAAAGTAAAAAAAAAAAAAAAAAAAAGGTATATATTTAAAACCTTAATAGCTACAAATAGATTTTAAGACAATTAGTCTAGATACTACCAAAAGTAGAATATAAAAAATTAAGCAACATTTTCTAATTAAAACTCTAAAACATAGATAGGCATCACCCTGACTCCTTTCTCTCTCATCCTCTATTCTAGACTCCTCAGTACATCCTTTGGTTCAACCTTCAAACTGTATCCAGAATCTGACCACCTCTTGCCACTTCCACCACTACTATAAGCTCTCCCCAGGATTACTGCAAAAGCCTCCTGTCAAGTCGCCTTTGCCCTTGGTTTATTATGGTCTGTCTCAGGGGTTGGCAAGCTATAACCCAAAAGGGTAAATTGAACCCATCACTTGGTTTTGTAAGTTTCACTGGAACAAGGCCACAGTCATCTATAATGTGTTGGCTATTGCAGCTTTTGTGTGGCAATGGCAGGCTGGAACAGTGTGAGAGACGACTGCATGCCCTACAAAAAAGTAAAATATTTACTATCTGGTCCTTTCAGAAAAAGTGTGCCAACCCCTGGTCTCTATGCAACATAGTAGTCAAAATGATCCCCTGAGAACATTAAGTCAAATCACGTGATTCTGCTCAGAATCTTCCAGATGCTTGCAATCTGAAAGTAAAAGCTGAAGTCCTTAAACTTGACTGTTTACTGTTCCTCTTCCTCCTCCATCAGACTCCCACTCTGCATTTGCTGTTACTTCGATCTGGAATGCTTTCCCACAGGTCTCTGCCTTTCCTCCTGAATTCCTTAAGGTCGTTTTGCTCAAATGTCAGCTTCTCAGTAAGAATTTCCTTTCTACTCTCATTAAAATTTCAAACTATCCCTTCTGCTGGGCAACATTTACCCTCCTGCTGCACTTTGTTTTTTTCCCACAACACTTCTACCTGACAATACTTATCTTTCTCCTTCTACTAAGTAAACCCCGTGGGGAATGGAATATTGGACGGTTTTGTTCGCTGCTGTATCACTAGTACCTAGAATAGTGCCTGACATATACGAGACATCAGAAAACATTTGTTAAATGAGAAGCACAGAAATAATAGATAAGTGAAATTAAATGATCATGTGGACTCCTGGAAATTAAGACATTTATTAAGTTTATCTTCGAATTGCAAGATTCTAAGGACTGTGATTCTCAGTATTACTAAAAATGTACGTCAATATCTTTTAAATGGCTATTACAATTCAAGCACTGTCAATGCAGCCATTACTTACTGTTGTATTACTCAAACAGGATAACTTTCTAAATAAAATTATCACAATCTAATACAGTTGATTTATCTTCATCTTATAGACTAAATCTAACTATCTGTAACTTTCCCATCCCAATCCCCATCCCCAAATTTGCAGACTATAAAACAAAAAGACTATACAGTATTTTTTAAAGGGCACTGCTCCACATGCTTGTGTTTGAGGGGGATAAAATGATGTATATTCTTCAGAATTGGATCTTCTTATTACAAAATTCCAGAAACCTAAAATTATTAGCTTCATTTAATACGGGGTAGGAGGTGTTAAAATGGTAGTCCATATTCAAGCCTGTTTTTTAAAACAAACACAGTATGAGTCCAGTACCATTTTCCTTTCAAATTACATTTATGGATCATCCACTTGGGCACATAGTACCACAGGAGACATTAACAAATACTGTCATCACAAAGCATCATTGTCCCTTTTTAACCTCATCCCTTCAGGCTTAGTTTCTAATTAAATCCCTTGATCAGCTTAATTTTCAGTCTGTTAAAATTGGATTTCATTAAAATGAACATTTTATTTATAACTGTATAAATCAAACATCAAGTGTCAACTACTGCAATAAAACACTGGTTTTAAACAGAAGTAGGCTGCTCCTACAAAACACTTTTTTTTTCCTTACAGGCCAAAGTATGGGTGGGCAGGTTAAAAAAAAAAAAAATCCCTGAATTCATTTTTAGTGATAATGTAAGTGCTTGAGCAATATTGCTTAGTTATCTACACTTCTAAATAAAATTTCCTGGAACCTCAGAAGTTCAAGTAGAAGCAAACAGTCCATATTCTAGGAAAAATATGATACCAAGAATTTAAGAATTCAAATTTTTTCAGTCTCGGTAACTATCTGCCACTCCAACTTTTCAACAACCAAGAAGGAAAACAGTCCTCTCTAAAATCAGTATCTCCGTGGAAGATGCATGCTACTATCTTGTCTCTCATTGTTTTCATCCTTAAAAAGGCTTACCAGTGTTGTTGTTTTTTAAATTTAATTATGCAATAAAAGCTATTTATTAACAACAAAAAATAGAGTAATATTTATACTTGTCTTTACTCCAAATTTCATTTCCCTGATACAGCCAGACTTTCAGACTGTTTATGCACAAAGGCATAAAAAATGAGATATTACACTCTTTCACCTACCATCATATGGTATATATATATATATGTGTATACATATATATACACATACATATATATATGTGTGTGTATGTGTGTGTATATATGTATACATATGTATACATATATATATGTAATTAAGGTAATAGAGAGCCTATTACAAACTGTTAAAATGTCAGTTCTCCACATTTTAAGGGATTATACACACACACACACACACACACACACACACACACACACACACACACAAAATAAGAACAGAAATTTAAGATTCTGAATTTCTTGATTAAACTATTAAATCCCCCTTAGTCAACATATTAGGCTTATTGTCAACTGTCAATTCTCCAAAACACCACTAGGAAACCTCAATGACCTAGTAAAGTTAAGTTTATTAGACTAACCACAGTGAGAAAGAACAAAAAGGGGAAAGATGGAATATTTACACTGTTTATGGGGTTGGGGTGGGCTGGATCACTTTAATCAAGAACTTGCAAGGTGAGAAACTGGTTACAATTGGGCTTAATTTATGATACAAGTTTTGGATTGATGGACAATGAAATGAGAAGTCTTGAGCAAGTAATCCTGATAAGTAAGCTATTTCAGTTGTTTCATAGTCAGGAGTAAATATTTCCTCGCATAAGTAGATAAATTTTTGTTTGTTCTCAGTTTTACTTAACATAGGGACAGGGGAATGTCTACATCTAGAATTGTTGAACATTAGCAGCATTATGTTGGTGTCAGTTCTTCACATTTTATGGGATTAAAACACTTCTAAAATTTATTGATCAGCATTTGGGAACAGTTTAGACTTTAGAGAGCCTATTACAAACTGTTAAAAGGCAAGGCTGCTGACACCATCATAAGAAACTACTCTGATCAGAAAATCTGCCTGTTTCAGCTCATAGCTTTCAAAGCAAAAGCTTCACCTGAGAAAATGTACAAAGTGATCTATTATTAAAAATAGGTGAAAAATTTATAGAAAAATCATTAATTGTTTAAGAAAGTTGGATTATATCACCAAATATAAAATTCCATCTTTGCATTTAAATTGGTGGGTTATTTATTTAAAAATACTAAAAAAAATTCTTCAGCAAGTTTTAAAGTACTGTGTACTTTAAAGAGGCTTGAATTCTGAAAAGTTTTAAATATATTCTTTGTGGATATAAAGTGTCCTGCCTAGGGTCTCAAAAGGAACAGATTCTGTAAATCTAGTCAAAGAATGACTCGTTTTACATGATTGAATATGTCTATAATTAAACCAAGATTTATTTCACGCTAGATATTTATACCAGAAGTGAAGGGAAAACATAAGATGAATTATTTTGTAGCAGATTCAAAATTAAAAATAAGATTAACTCCCTTTCATAAAAAGTTATACCTTTTAATCTAAATTGCTTAGGGAATTAAGAAATAGCATTGTATTCACTAATTTTTATGTTCAAAATATGTTGTCATTTTGTAGGGCAAAATATATCATGTTAAACCACTGTGGATATAAATTTAAAGGTACAGAGCTTGGGAAAAAGAACATATGTACTTGTAAATTTTTAAAGTATATAAATAATGTATAATTATGCAAATCATACAATGTATAATACGCCCCAAATGATAATTAGAAATGGTTATCTTTAGTAGTTCCATATCTTGGCCTGTACTTGGTACTGTTGGTTTTTAAGGGTAGCCATTAGCCAAACAGTAGCCATTTGGTGGTATCCAATGGTTCTCATGTGTTTTGTTTTTTTTCTCTTTTAATAGTCTCTCAATATATACACACACATTTATGTCTTCTGAACCACATATTATGTGACTTAACCTCTTAACATTGCTCTTACATAACTGGAATTTAAATGCAGGAATTTTAATATTGATAATACATTTTAAAAAATTTACTCCACAGTCCATATTCCAACTTTGTCATTCATCGCAGTATATTCTTTATACTACTTTTATCCTCCAGTACAGGATCCAATCCAGGATCATGTATTCCATTTGGATATTAGTCTCTTTATATTTTTAATCTACAACAGTTCCTCAGCCCTTTTGTCTTTTATGACATTGACATTTTTTTTTTTAAGTGTGTTTTTTCCAGGACTCATCAGTTCCAAGTCAAGTAGTTTCAATCTAGTTGTGGAGAGCGCAGCTCACTGTGGCCCAAGTGGGGATTGAACCAGCAACCTTGTTGTTAAGAGCAATGCACTCTAACCAACTGAGCTAACTGGCCGCCCTGACATTGACATTTTTGAAGTATACAAGACAGTTACTTTAACCCTGTTTGTCAATTGTCAATTTGGGTTTGTCTGATATTAATTCATGATTTGACTCATGTTATCCATTTTTCTCAGGGTGTGGTATCTTGAGGCACCCGGTGCACTGCCCCTCAATGATGTTAATTTTGTTCACGTGGTACACATGTTGCCTTGTTTCCCTGATATATAGCTAAGATACATACTACTTTTCCTCTTACAACTAATAATCTGTGGAGAGATGTCATTGTGGCTTTAATCTGTAGATTCCTAAACTGAGGTTAATTTTAATTATTCTATGTTCATTTCTAAATATTGTGTTTGGTTTTTTTACAAATCTGGTAGAATTTCATTCATTCATTCTTTAGTATTTTGTTGTTCCTTATCAATATTGATCTGGTCATATTCTTTTTATCTTAGTTAGCTGTTCTAAAATCCATGCTGATAATTCCTGTATCAGGTTTTTGCTAGTCTCTTTCTGATGTCGCTATTTCTGCTAGCTGTCTTTCATGGTGCTTTGTTTTCTTGTGTGCTTGAATATTTGACTCTGATGTCTTTATGCTCCTTTGTGGGAATTTGAAGCCTAGAATTAAGGTACATTCCTCTACTGAGGATTTTTTATATTGACTTGGGCCATGTGCCTACAGCACTACCAGTCTGAGATCCCAAGGAAACAAATTCACTCTGATTATGTGTATTTGGAAGGCAAATCTGTGAAGAGCTAGTTGGTGGTTACAGTTTCTTGTGGATGTGATTGTCCTGCCACAATTTACTGTTACTATAAAATGTCAAATATATTTATGTCTTTATGTCTTACTGATGCAGGTTTCTTCTCTGCTTGGAATATCCTCCAGTTTTGTTTGTTTGTTTGTTTAGATTTAACTTATGCTTTTGGCCCAGCTGAAATGTTACACTACACCCTGGGCAGAATAAATCATTATCCCCTTTTGCCTTCCCACCACATTTTGTTTATAATTTCAACATTGTTTGCTATTTACTTTTCCTTGTATTACAACTATTTATTTTAATATCCAAATCCATTAGGCTGTATGCTTTTTGAAGGTACAGACTGCATATGTGCTTCCTCTGACATTTTCTCTCTTTTCACAAAATCTAGCCCTGTACTCTAATACTATCCCAGTACAACATCTATCGTGTTTGTCCATTAAAGAATACTGACCTTCCCTCTTCCTATTTTGACTCAAGTATTTATGTATAGTTATGGTACTTTAATAATCCAGTATATTAAACTATTTTATTTACATTAATACATAAATTACGCATTAATGCTAATTAGATTAAGTGGCAATTAAAGAATATAAAACCAGGAATGTAAAGGTCCTTTTGCTACAATGCCATATAAATTTAAAACTTGATTTCTAATATTCTCAGTTGACTCTCTTTGAATGTATAAACTATGTACTGCCTGTCAAAATAATGTGATTTTAAGAGAACATTATAAACAGAGTATGAAGCATTCTTTATAAATATGCTAAACTGTTCTATTCTTTAAGTAATATTTTAAACACAAAGAACACAAAGAATTCTATTTTAGATGAATGACTTTCTTTTGAATCTTAAACATTATGTACACTTAACATTAGAGCTTCATTAATATTTTCTATGTTTAATAAATGTCAGAGCACCCATATATGAACACAATTTTGCTTAATAAAGTCACTAAAATGTACTTAAAACCTATCATATATATGCATATATATACATATATATATAGAAATTGTTGCTTTAACATTTTTCAAAAATAATTTTAAATATAAAACTGTAAATTATATTTTTTGTTTCTAAATCTAAAAATCACTCTCCAAAGTTCTGTTACTTGCAATAGACACGTAACAAAGGTGCTATCAAATGCCTTATGAGGTACTTATACAAACATGTACTCTAGTCACCAAATGTTCCCACCTAAATGTCACAAATAATAGTGTTTTTTTCCTCTGTATGCTGAGATTTCCTACTTCGTGTTTAAATGATTACGCCCATACCAAACCATCACCATACATTCCACCCCATCCCCATCCCATGTGTCAAATCTCATGCCCTAATTTGCTTCTTCATCTTTCGCTATCATTAGTTTTATTTAAATATTCTCTTAAAAAATCTACCCTGCCACTCCAAATTCAATGATCATAATTCTACCATTCTCTTCCAAGTATGCACTATTAAATTTAACATTTGGAGATTAGCAAGAAAACAGAAAAAGGTGGGAAAAATAAATGAAATCCACAAAACTAAAGGGTATGTTTTTGTACTGCAAAGTAACATTTCAAAGGACATAAATTAGATTAGACTGACTCATAAAACAGTTATGGTCACGTGTATCATTTAACTGAAGCTCACTGATCTATAATAAACAAATTCACTCAGTTCAGCAATATAGAGGGATTTTAAATCCCTGTTTACCAGTCCAAATCTTGATTTGTTCCTATTTGTTTTGTTTTGTTTTCTAAAGTTTCAATACTACTATAAAAATTTAAGAAACAGCATCTATAAACCAACTCAATAGTAATTTCTCAATCTATTTGCATTAAGCTGAAAAGGACAGCCAAAGCATTTCAACTATCAACCTTATTTGTGATGTGTGTATGTATATATTTTAAAGTGTTTTACTTTACATCTACTCGTCAAAAAATAGAATTTAAAAATCAAGTCATATTTATTTATACTAGAAACATTTTACTGTTATTTCTCCAGGCAAAAAGAGGTATCCCTAACATACATGTTTTCTCATCTCATCTCGATTTTATTCTTTTCTCCCAGTTTTAGTTTCTTCCCTACTTCCCTATGCATCCTGGACTCTGTGATCAGTCATTTTATTCTCTCCCTCTCAACTTGTCCTTTGCTTTCTATCCTACTTCAATCCTTCAATCACCTTCCTCAGACAACCTAAGCACTGATGGAAAAGAATCATATCAGTTGTCCAGGTTTATTTAACAAAAATACAAATTGATAACTTCATCTATGACCCCTGACATATTTATCTATCACTAATTTATGTGCAGTCAGATCCCTCTTCTATTCACCTTCATAGCCTATCAAAAACTTCTGCCACTTTCTTCAATTTTATGTCCTATGGCCCATTCAATTCTCAGCAGATAACCCAAACTTACAATTCACAGCAAACTGAGACTTAGAATCTCTCTCAATCTCCATTAAGAATTACATGAAGGCTAATGTAAACTCAGCCGCTGCTTTATATTCCTTTTTACTCCACACAACTAGTTATTTCCATCATTAAGAATTTTCTCAATGCTTTTCAGTCCTTTTCTCTATATCTTTTTTATCTGCTTTGCCTTTAGATAATGATTTTCCTCAAAGTTCTAGTCTCCAAGCTCTTCTCACTCTCTACCCTCTGAATTCCTTATACATCCGACTACCTATGAAATCTCCACCTGAATCCCTGAGACATCTCAAGTCAACTAATCATTTCTTACATTTTCCCTAATGTTAGCCTGAATTTTTGCCTCAGCTTGGTGATACCAAAATTTACCAAATTACTGAGTAACTGGAGGGCCATTCTAGAATCTTCTACTTCCCTCGCCACACTTCTCTGGTTCCAAGCAATAAGATTCTTTAAATTAACCCCCTATATTTTTTTCTTCATTTCATACCCTCATGACCACTGTTTAGTTCAGGCTTTCAGTATCTCTCTTGGATTACTGTAAATAGTTCCTCCTGGCAACCCTTCCCAACTGACTGCTTTGCTCTGCTCTCAATTTCTCAAATCCATTCTCTATATAACTGTTATAATTAAGTTTCTGAAAATAAATCAGATCATAACTTTTACTTTACTGTTTAAAATTGTTTATTGGCCTTTTATTTACTTTCCAAGACCTTTTGTGATCAGACTCTTAATTCTACAATCTCATTTCCTCCCTCTCTCCAAAACCCTACCCCCATAATTAAAAAAAAACAAAACAAAACTATAACAGTGTCTTAAATTCTCTTGAACACATACACATATAATTTAAGGTCATTGTATCTGTGCATTCTGTCCCTCTGCCTAGCACAGCCTTCTACTGATGCACACGCCTGACACATTCTTCTTTAACCTTGAAATACTGCTCTGGTATCCCTTTTCTAAAGCCTTTCCTTTCGACTATCACTCCATAATCATCTTTTCCAGGTATAGTTAATCACTTCTTGCTTTGGGCTATCCCTGTATTATGTACCTATTCCTGTTATTCCATCAAATTCTATAGTTGGCCCTGCTAAAAAAAAGTCAGAATGTATCTTTTTCATAATGATACCCATGAATGATTTATGAAGAAATGTACTATATTGGACATTTACTTTACCCTGAAATAAAAGCATTTTGAAGGCAGGAATAGAAAAAAATTGCAAATTTTGAAAGAATGAATCTGGAATCCTTAATCAGGACAGAATAGTATAATATTCTAAGAAATAAAGACACCTTTATGCCCATAAAATAGGGGGAAAAGTGATTCTCTAAAAATACACAAATGTTAAGAGCACAGGATCACACAGTTTTTGTCAGAATATGCATAAAGTACTTAGCATAGTGCCTGGAACATAATTATATGCTTTTAAAAGTTGCTACTATGATTCACATTATTATTGTTATTAACTAAATTGACTAGATTTGGATGAATTAAAAGTAGTTCTAGGTCATAGGTACTTTTGGTCTTGGTCCTAAGAATTGTAGATTCCTCCAAAACTCTCTTGAAGTTTTCAATAAAAAAACAAGTCATTTAAGAGTGACTTTTAATTATACTAGTAAATGTGATACATTTATTTCATGTAATTTCATAAGTAACTAAATTATAATGGTCCTTTCCCTAATGAAAATAATTATATCACGAAGAAATTCTACTGAATGGACTTACCAATTTCTTCTTGCTAAAAGTTCCTTTGCTACCACACATTAAAACAAATGCATCAAATGATTAACCCAGCAAAATGCAAGACAATTCCTTTCTTATAGAGTTATGAATTCTAAGACAGTCAGTAAGAGTTGCTGTACCTTCAGGGGCATCCGCATCACATCTCTTTGGCACAGAAGGGGTTGAATTGCCTTTATGGTAATCATAAGTTATATTGCTCTGAAAGATGAAGATATGGTTAAAAAGTAAATATTAAAAAATTATATTTTGATTCGAAAGTAATTGCATTAAGAACTTTATAATCTGTTTTCTATTAACTTATATCTAACTAATATTCTAAAGGGTAAATTTTAAGATAAATTTAACATGAGGGCTGTTTTGCAACAATCTTTAGGTCTTGTGTTGAACAATGGAGCTTCTTCCCAGAGAAAGAGTCGACTTATTTTTCCACAGTGGAACAAGAAAAGATTATCTTTTGTCCATGCAAAACATGATCTTACTTCATTCATTCATAGAATGAATGGTTAATAAGCATGACCTAGTGAACTAGGCACAGGGGATGAGGCAAGAAGAGAATAAAAAGGTATAAGAAATGAGAAATATGATTCAGGTGATATTCTGGTACTGTGTTTCCCAAACCCAGGTTATTTATGCACCTTCATCATTGTTCGTGCCTTACCTTATCTTTGTTCTACCCACATAACAACATTTTTCAGTGAACTAACTTTTCAACACTTAGCAACATTATGGATCGTATTGATTGAGGGTTTGATGTGACAGTTAGATGAGTTTTGTTCCTAATTACATGATAAAGTTAAGAAAGAATGGAACAAGTACCAGATAAAAAAGAAGTGATCTGGGCAGACTAGGTTAATCATGAAGACTCTATTAAAGCAAGGCTTGAACAGGTCATGAAACATGGATTTGATTTGAATTGTTAGGAAGTAGAGCAAAAGGTATTTTAGGAAAAGGAAACAAACTAAACAAAGGTTGAATCAGATATGGTCAAAATATTTAAAAATTGTCCAAAACAACCCAAATTAGACATCCAATTACAAGTCGGAACCACAATTGGCTTTTCAAAGGTCAACATTAAGAAATCAGTTACAGATAAGAAGATAGCCATGTTAAAAGAAAGCCCACCTACTCACAAATAAAATATTTATGAAGTATCTCCTGTGGAATTCATAGTACTGATGAGCAGACATATTTTGTTGACCAAACCTTTTTGGGGAGCCATATTATTAAAATTATTTAAAATATTATTTTAGAAGAAATACCATGTTTCCCAGAAAATAAGACCTAGAGGGACAATCAGCTCTAATGTGTCTTTTGGAGCAAAAATTAATATAAGACCCAGTCTTATATTATATTATGTTGTTATATTATATTATATTAGACCTGGTATTATATCATACTAATTATATTATATTATTATTTATATTACATTATTTATATTATATTACTCAGTCTTGTACTATATTACGTAAGACCCATTCTTATAGTAAAATAAGAATGAGTCTTATATTAATTTTTGCTCCAAAAGACTCATTAGAGCTGATTGTCCGGCAAGGTCTTATTTTCAGGGAAACACAGTATTATGAGTTTTAATAAAGTGCTGAGATAAAGCTCAGTAGCTCAGCACCACAGGAACCATTTAAGGAACTATTATAATGAAATTGTGTTATTTTAAAAAAGAACTTGTGTGAAACAAATACAAATATGCTCAAAAATGGAATGAAAAACCAGTTTTAGCAATATTAAATTTAATCTGATGAGCTAATATCTTATACCAGTCTTCACAAATTAAAATTTGCTTTTAAATATCAGTATCTTTAAAATATTAAAATAATGAAGTTTTAAATTTTGCACTTACCTCTATTAAGTAATTTTGGCTTCCATACATAACGTACTGGGGAGCAAGACTATAAATCATGTAGCTAGTGTGAAGGACAATGAGCAGAAGTATCATACAGAGAAATAAGAGTGCCTGGGGCCTAGTTCTGCCTCTTCTGATTTTATATAACTGGAAAAAAAAAAAAGACAGTAACAACATTTCAGCAATATGTTTTACTTGTGAGGCACTAAGTCCTGCTCATGTGTTAGGGGTAATGAACACAGTTCAATAAACCTCTTTTTTTTTTTCCCCAAAAATGAATACTAAGTATTGATTTTTTTCAAAATAAATACTAAGAATTCTTAATCATACCAAATAGTTATAAGAATAATAAAGACTGTTTTCTCCCTGAAAAGCTTTTAGGTTTAGATTTGTTTATTTTAAAATCATGGTAAAGCATCTACATCCAAAGGATCCTATAAATGATCCATTAAAAACTCAGGACCTAGAGAACATATTACTATTCACATGATCTGTTCCCAGACAAACCTTCTAAATTTATTACATTATAACATCTGTTAAAAGTTCATACAGCCAAGAACTGTGAACTACTTCTAATTCTATCTAAAGACTATAGGAATTAGTTTAAACTACAAGTTATTAGTAATATATCTGTGGTTTTATATTACCACACAAGAATAGACATGTCACGTTTATACTCATTTCTATGCAACAGTCATGACATCCTCATATACTTTGCCATAAAATCTAGATTATAATAATTTATGATAATCTAACTATAGATATTTTTGTATGTATCTGTACTAGAGGGAAACTAAAACATATGTTAACAAATACAATGAACCAGGTGACTTGCTTCATTTCAATGGCAGAGCACACTTTTAGCAACTAAAATATCACCTACCTATTTCATTACTAGATTGTAGTACAATATAGAGTAACAGAACTCCAATTCTGGATGAGATGATGATAGGATCACCTAAAAGTTCACATTTCCCAGCTTCCCTTACACTTATTAGTGACTAGCAGTGATGAAATATTAAACTTCGAAAGGAAAGTTGAAGTCTGCTGGGGATTTCTGAGACAGTCTTGCTTTATTGATATAGGTGTCATCCCTTCTTCCTGTCTACTTTTGCCTTGTAGAACATGGACAGGATAACTGGAGGTGCAGCAGACAAATTACAATAACGAGGGAGAATCCAAAACGATTTACAGAGATATTGTACTTGACATTTTTGAGCTAGTAAAGCAATGCTAGACTTTGTGGGGGTTTTTTCATAGCGAAAAGTCATTCATTAGTTCAAGCCACTATTTAAATGAGTTTTCGTTTACTCACAGCTGGAAGTAGTCTCTACCTATACAGCTTCATTTTAAAATTCTTACTTTATCTCACAATGAGTGTAAGAAGAAAATAACCTTTTCTCCAATCATATATAGTGATCTTTGACTCCTAGTAGGAAAGACCATCTTTTGAGCTACAGTGTACTCATTTGTGCTTCAATGTGTTTTCATGCAGCCAAACACTAAGGAAAATAATACAACTTCTAGACCAGGGTTTCTCAACCTTGACAGTATTGGTTGGATAAGTCTTTGTTGTAGGAGGCTGCCTTGTGCACTGAAGCATGTTTAGCAGAAACCTGACCTCTACCCACTAGGTGCCAGTGGCACCCCCTAGTCGTAGCGTCTGAAAAATGTCTCCAGACATTGCCATATGTATCCAGGGGGGACAAAAATCACTCGCTCCTGTTTAATAACCATTGCTTTAGACAAAAGCACTTTTACGTTAACATGAAGTGAAAAACCTAACTTTCCATCTCTTTTAGTATCAACATATTTATAATTTCAATATTATCAAAGATAATTTGCAATAATAAACATTACACATAAAATGAAATAAAAAATAAAAATAATACTGTAAAATATACTCACTCGAATCCAAAAGAACCATATACCAATATTTCGAATCCCCGCCATTGAAGTAAAAATAAAGTACATAATAATAATAGTTATAAGAATATAATCAAGAGGAAAAACCTAAAAAACAAAAAAAAGATAAAATTCAATTCAACTCAATACACAAACAGGGCTCTAGAAGTCAAACAAAATTAACTAAAATTTCATTATTCATATTTGGCAAATGTTTAAGTATCAACCGATTTAGATCAGTCTACTATGAAAATACAAAAACTAAGACTCTTCCAAAAAACAATTACGAAACTTTTACCAAATTGTTTAGTACCATTATCCTAAGAAAAATCTTATAACAAATTAAGCAAAAATTACATTTAAATATGGAATAAAAAACTTCTTCAAAAATTAGAAACAGGAATTGCTTGGGAAAGTTCACTTTAAGTTTTAGCCCGAATCAAATGATGCAAATTGAAGAGTTCAGCAATATATCAATATAATAATCTTTAAAGCAATAAATCAATGTAGAAGTTAGATATAATAAAAAGCCCAATCAGCAGAGGGCACAAGCATATATTGCCAAGTATTAATAGGTTTTTCAACATAATAATTTGACAGAGTTGACAGAGTGTGAGAAAATTTGCTAGAGTATAAAGTTACTTTTACTTACTGTTTGTAGTAAAGGTAAAAGCATATTTAGGGGATTACTCAGGTTAGCTCCAAATATTATGAAACCAGAATCGATTCCAGCTGAATGAAGAGCTTTGTCCAAACTGTAACAAAACAAAAAAAGTGATTTTTTAAATATTATATGACCACATTTTCCGTTAATTTGTAACATAAGCATGCAAATTGAACTGAGTCAAAGAAAACCTCAGATAACAAATTAAACCTCACTTAAATATCTTACAGACATTGTTCAATAAATAAAGTATAAAGAAATACTACTGTGTTTCCCCTAAAATAAGACTGGGTCTTATACTGATTTTTGCACCAAAAGACACATTAGGGCTTATGTTCAGGGGATGTCATACTGAAAAACCATGCTAGGGGTTATTTTCTGGTTAGGTCTTATTTTGGGGGAAACACGGTATCTATTATTGGAACTTTTTAGTCATTCTTTCAGTTAATGCTGTAGAACACTTCAAGTAAAACAGCTACTTAAGATGAATAGGCTACACTAATGGAATTCAGCATGGAAAATGTATAACATCACAGGAATTGTGTAAGTGCTTTAGAAAACGTGTGTAGTGTACTTACTTTGACAGGAAGAGAGAAATTACAAATAGCAATGCAACTAAGATGAAAAATATTCCCCAAATGATCTAAAAGCAAAACAAAACACAAAAAAGTATCAAAATATAGTTCTAAAAGTTGGTATTAAAAGCATAAAACCATTAGGTTCAATACGAGTTGCTATTAATAGTATATGACAATGATCTAATTAAAATGATCCAAGATACATTTTTATTTAGTATACAATGTGTGATCAAAAGATACGGTGAATGTTTAAATAAAAAAAAATATTATAATAAAAGACACATTGCCATTAATCAATTCAAAACATTTACCCTTCATGGTCATTTTGACTTTCAGGAAGAGCCAGCCGGAAGTCGCACAGTGCCAGACCTGGTGAATAAGGTAGATGAGGAGTCTTTCTGTTGTGATCAACAAATATGGTGAATGCTGCTGCCAAGTGACATCTAACATAAAGACAGGAATCTTCAATACGGGAAGCAACACATTGAACCTTAGTAACAGTGTGTGACAAGTTTCAACTTGTTTGGTGCAGTCAGCGGGTGTGAGCTATGGTTGAGAGAAGGCATGTTTTCAAGTGTGCTATAAATCATCCTCCATCATGACAATGCTCCATGTCACACATCGCTTCTAGCATACGGCAATTTCTGTCAGTAAAAACATTAAGGTGTGTTCACATTCACCAGAGCTGGCACCGTGTGACTTCTGGCTCTTCCCCCAAATCAAAATGACTCAGGACATCGAGAAAGCCATGACAGCACAACTAAAGAAACTGATGAAAGAGGACTTGCAGAACTGCTTCAGAAAGTGGCAAGAACAATGGAATAAGCATGTTTGAAGCAAGGGGGAATATTTTGAGGGGGATTAATGGCAATGTGTCTTTTACAGTAATATACATATATTTTTAATTTAAACATTCACCATATTTTTTTATCACACCTCGTATCATCTTAGGCATTTGTCATCTTCTTAGGCATTTGTCATCTAAATTTTCATTATGATTACTTGAGAAAACATACACATAACAAATAAAACATTCAAAAGTCTTCATTAGTAAGTAAACAAATGAGGCTCTTGGCCAAGTCACATAAAAGGTTTATATTCAATTACACTCACATATAAACTTCAAAATTAACTAAAAAGTACACACACACAAATCAAAACCAAGAAATTCATCAGGTTATATTAACATGTTGTTAAAATATAGAATTTTTAAATTTTCCCATAGAAGTAATGATGTGTGTATATATGTACGTGTGTGTGTATACATTATATACACCTATACATTGAATATACAGAGGATACCAAAAAATGTATACACATTTTAAGACAGGAAAAAACTGTATTAAAATTGTAATAACATACCGATAATGAAAGATGAATACAAGTCATATGTACATATATTTTTGGCACCCCCAGTATATACTATATATGTCAATTATATATATACATATAAAACATTATATAACAGCCAAGAAAAGACTATATAACTGATAATATTCCTGAAATAGAGTATTAGCAGCACTAAAGAAACTGTCATGTAAAATAATATTTCTTGGAGAAATATGTTAAGCATTGTAATAAGTGGAACACATTTCCTTCTACTGTATAAATTTTGTATTAGAGATAGTAGATAAAAAGCAAAAGAAATTATTGGAACTGGGTCTCTAAGGAATAAAATTTCAGAAAAGGGGTGAAACATGTTACCAAGGACGTAGGCTCTTTTTCTCCCTGACATCTTCCCTAAGTTCAAGGGACAACTAGGCTGAAGAGGCCATAAAGCCAACGCCATGATTACTCAGAAAATACATGTGTTAGGTAAGCTTTGTTCAGGCATGAGTTATACTGCTGTTGGTCATAAATTCAATGTTGATGAATCAACAGTATATACTAAATAAGTTGTTCCTAAACACAAACACAAAAAAGGTTATGTATTGATCAGCCACTGATTTCCAAGTCTGAATCCAACCTTTTCTATGTACCTGAGCTTCACTGCTGTACTAATGTAAAGATGGGTTATATCACTTACAAGTGGATTTACTCTTATATAAACTTCAGGATCCATACCCTAACATTACTGGTAATCTACAAAAGACCCTGCAAGTTTCAGAAACTCTAATACTCAATTACTACCAACATAACACCCCAAAACACATCAATGTTAGCTTAAATTAAAAAGCACCTACACTAAAACCCCAAATGTACCTCTCAAATGAAGAGTGACCAAGTAAAAAATTGGAATGCACACTTACACTTCCAATAAAATATTTAATAAACCTACTTTGAAGTTAGAAAGAGTTAGTCTTTGCCTTTAGGCATTTTCACAAGTGTGTCCTAAAACAAAGAAAAACCATATGTTCTTTAAATATTACTGAGGAAGGAAATCTGTTACACCTTTAAACATAACTAATACTTAGTTTCAGAGGGTTCTAGGATGACAAAAATATGGGTAAAGTAAAATTAAAATACGTCTGTAGACCTTCAAAACAACTAAGCACTGTCAGTGTGTAATAAAATTATATGTGACTGCTTGCTTACCTCATGAAATTTAGTTGTGTTTAGGTTTGCTTATTTGATGGGGGGTTGGGAGTGAAGTGAGACAATCAGAAACACAAATTTTATTAGTTCTTTATTATGAGTCTGATTCAAATAAACATTTTTTTAAGTATATGTACACTAACAATGAGTAATCTGAAAAGGAAATTAAGAAGACAATTACATTTATATAACATGAAAAAGAATAAAATATCTAGGAATAAATTTAAACAAGGAGGCAAATGACACACACTAATAACTACAAAATATCCTTTAAAGAAATGAAGGAAGACAAAAATAAATGGAAAGACATCCCATGTTCATGGATTGGAAGGCTTAATATTGTTAAATGACACTACTACTGAAAGTGATCTATAGAGTCATTGCAATCCCTATCAAAATCACAATGGTGTTTTTGCAGAAACATAAAAATCCATTATTACATGACTCACAAGTCCCGATTTCAAAACTCACCACATTACTAAGTAATCAAAACAATTTGGTACTGGCATACATTCAGAATTATAACTAACAGAACAGACCCCAAAAATATACCTTTACATATATGGTCAAATGATTTTTGACAAGGGCGCTGAGCCCATTCAATGGGGAAAGCAAAGGACAGTCTTTTCAACAAGTGGTGCTGAGAACAGGACATCCACATGCAAAATAATGAAGTTTGACGCTTATCCTTCACCATTCATAAAAATTAATTCCAAATATATCAAAGACCTAAATCTATTAAAGTCTTAGAAGAACATTCTTCATAGCATTGGATTTGACAATGTGGAGGAGATTGTTCTGTGACCTTACCATTGTCTGTCCCTCGAGCTGGACCTGGGCCAAATGGGAGGTTGCTTTCGACAAACTTCTAATAAGAGACTGTTCATAATTGATGTTCACTCTGACATACATCAGCACCCCTTCCCTTCCTCCTGCTATATGCTGGTTCCTGTAACAGGCTGTTGTCCTAACCTGGTCATGCATGTAATTTCCCGTACCTTGTAGCATTCACGTACTAGTACCAGTGACTATTCCCCTCTTTTACCCTACGTAATTTTTGGCAACTGCCAAGGGACACAGAGATCCATTTCATTTTGTAGCTGCCCAACATATGCCTCGTATGTAAGTTTCCCTTAATAAACTCTATTAATTACCAGACTAGAGTGGCTAGCCTCTCCCTTCAGTCTTTTCCTGCTCTCTGCTTAAGAAAGTACATTTTTGGTCTCTGGGCTTTTCCCTGGATAGGCATGTACTAATAAGCTATTATTTTTTAGATATGACCAAAATCTCAGGCAACAACAACAGAAAAATAGATAAACTGGACTTCATCAAAATTAAAACCTTTTGTGCATCAAAGGATACTACCAACAAAATGAAAAGATAACCTAAGAATGGGAAAAATATTTGTGAATCATGTATCTAACAAGGGTTTAATTATTCAGAGTATTAAAAAAAATTACAACAGCAATAAAACAATTTTAAAATGGGCAAAGGAAATGAATAAACATTTCTCTAAAGAAAATGTACAAATGACCAATAATTGAATGAAAACATGCTCAACAACATCACTAATCATCAGTGAAAATGGGAAGTGAAAATCAAAACCATGGGATATCACTTCAAAAACCATAAGGTTGGCTATTATCAAAACAATGGAAAATAAGTGTTGGCAAGGATCTGGAGAAAACAGAACACTGGTGGGAATGTAAACCTGTACTGCTGCTGTGAAAACATTTGTAGTTTCTTCAAAAAATTAAAACACAGAATTGCGATATGATCTAGCAATTCCATTTCTGGATATATACTCAAAACAACTGAAAGTGTGGACTCAAACAGATACCTGTACAACAATTATAGCAGCATTATTCACAATAGCCAAAAGTTGAAAACAACCCAAATTTCCACCAATAGATGAATAAACAAAATGTGTTATATACATACAGGGAACATTATTCAGCCTTAAAAAGGAGTGAAATTTTGATACATCTACAAATAGACAAACCTTGAAGACATTATGCAAAGTAAAATAAGCCAGACACAAAAGGACATATCCAGTATGATTCCAGTTATATGAGGTTCCTAGCCTGAGCAAGTTCAAAGAGACTGAATGCAGAGTAGAAATCGTTAGAGGTTATGGGTGTGGGCAGAGGGGAGAAATGAGGAGTTATTAATGGGTACAGTGTTTCTGTTTAGGATGACTAAAAAGTTCTGCAAATTGAAGTGGTGACGGTTGCACAATATTCTGAATATATTTAATGACACTTAATATACCTATAAATAGTTAAAATGATAACTTTTATGCTATGTATATTTTACCACAATAAAAAAGTCTGGAAAATTAGGTGATGTAATTATGTATATGAATTTATAACTTTCTATGGAAATAAATATAAGAGGTATATATAATAAGAGGTGTATATATAGTAAAATCTCAAGTTATATTTAAAACCTAATGGATCTATAGGTTACCAAGGCCAATTAGTTATACAAGCTCAAAGTATGTCCTTCTGTGAGGGGAGAGTTTAATCAAGTATTTAATGAACATTAGACTGTATGCTTAGAAATGTGTTCAGTAGTATATATAAGTGCTGTTTTAAGGAGCCATTAACGTATTCTAATTAGATACTTATTTTTACAAGAGTCTTCAATACAAAACCAATTTTCTCCCTTGAGTTCCATGGCAGTGTTCTTAAGAAGTTGAAAAACCCTATATATAGAACTATAACAATAGCAGCTGTAATTTTCTGAGCTGTTTACATCAAAAGGCAATGCACTGCATACATTATTCATTTAATTCCTATAACAAAAATAAGATTAAGTACATAACTCCATTTTAAGGATGAGAAAATTGGGGTTTGGAAATGTGAAGTTAAAAGAGGTTATGTAGCTGGTGAGGATCAGAGTAAGGACTCAACACCAGATGTGTATGACAGCACAGTCCATGCTGTGAACCCTTCTGCTTCTGAAATGAGAAGGCCCCATGCTAGGGAATGTGTGGCCCTGTGCATTCACATGGCCACGTGCAATCACAAGATCAGTAGGCATCTCATGGGAATCTACTCTTATGGGAAAAAAATTGCAGAACTTTGAACTTTTGCATTAGCAAAATTTTAAATTTAATACATTTTATAATAAAACAAACATGGATTATAGCACAGAGTAAAAGGCAATACTACCACAAAATTTTGAGATAGAACATAACTTCAAAGAAATTTTGTATCAGTAGCCTCTCACCAGTCTTCAGTCCCTTCAGCATATAGTGAGCACTGCCGAGAGCTGAGTGGACCTGTCTCTACCTTCCTCTACTAGGACTACATGGATGCTAATGTTTAGGAACCACTAACAGTCTGTGGCTTCCTATTTCTGAATTATATCAACTGTGGAAAAACACAGACGTGATGAAAAAGAATTTTCATATTTCATTTGAGCCAAACAAAAAAAAAAGCAGTGTTTATCCCGTGGCATTCCTGTTAAACCTTCAATTACATAACAGTAACTTTGTATCCCCAGGTATTTCCTTCAGGCATGCCTATTACTGATTATTCCTGACTAATTATTCCTAACTTAGGACTAGATAATGGGAAGATAGGTAAGAATTTAGATCAATATTGTGGAATAACACATTTATATAGTAAAAGGAATAAATAATAACCTGATTGTACTGGAGGTTACAGTCAGTACAGTAAGAAAAAAAAGCATTTGAAAATGTCGTAACTGAAAGGAAGAAGTAAAACTGTCTTTTAGTAGCTGACATGATCATGTACATAAAAATCTCTTAGGAATCTATAATAAAAGCTACTAGAACTAATAATTTAGCCAGGTTTCATAATACAATGTCAATGTACAAAAACAAATTTCTACATACTGGCAACACACACTTGAGAATTAAAATAAACAAAATCATTTCTAATAATATACTTACAGATAAATTTATTAAAATATTATCAAGACCTTGTCACTTAACACTACAAATGAGAGCTGAGGTAAATTTATGGTAACATAAATAAACAGAAAGATATGTTCATGGATTGGAAGATTCAACATAAAGATTATAAATTCTCCCCAAGTTTATCTATAGATTCAAAGTGATTTCACTAGAAATCCCCATGGGTGTTTTGTGGAATTATGAGTTGATTCTAAAGTTTATATGGAAATGTAAAGGTTGTAGCACAGCTAAAATAATTTTGAAAAAGGAAAACAAAATTGAAGAACGTACACTACTTGATTTCATGACTGATTTTAAAGCTCCAGTAATCAAGTTTTAGCATAAGGACACATATATGTAGATCAATGATGCGGAAGAAAGAGTCCAAAAATGGAACCTCACACACATTATGCTCAATTGATTTGACAAAAGTGCCCAAGAATTTCAATGAGCAAAGGGTAGTCCTGACAAAAATCGGTGCTGACACCTATATGGAAAATAAAATAAACCTTGACCCTTAAGTCATACCGCCCCACAAAACTAACTTAAAATGGACCACAAACCTAAATACAAGAGCCAAAACTGTAAAACTTCTAGAAGAAAATGTTTGCTAAAAGAGCTCTTTAATGACAGTGTTAAGAAACCATAAAAGCAAGCCATAAACTAGGAGACAACATTCACAATACATATTATTTGACAAAGTACTTGATCCAGAATATACGAAGAATTCTTGTAACTCATTCATAAAAACAAAAACTTAATTTAAAAAATTGTCAAAAGATGGGGTAGCCGGTTAGCTCAGCTGGTTAGAGCGTCGTGCTCTTAACAACAACGTTGCCGGTTTGATCCCCACATGGGCCACTGTGGGCTGTGCCCTCCATAACTAGATTGAATCAACTACTGGACTTGGAGCTGATGGGTCCTGGAAAAACACACTTAAAATAATAAATTTATAAAATTTAAAAAAATTATCAAAGATTTCAATAGGCATTTTAGAGAAGATATACAAATGGCTAATAAAAATACAAGATGATGTTCAATATCATTAGCCACGAGGAAAATGCAAATTATAACCATAATGAGATTCTATTACATACCCAGTAGGATAACTATTACAAACAGTTATAACATAAGAGTTGACAAGGATACGGAGAAATTGGAAATCTTATATTGCTGTGGAATGAAAAATGGCACAACCCCTTTGGAAAACACTTTGGAAGGTTCTTATAAATTTAAACGTATATTAAACATTAGACCCAGTTATTCTACTCCTAGAAGTAATTACCCAAGAAAATGAAAGAAAACATGTATCTACACAAGGATTTATGCACAAATGTTCACATCAGCATTATTCATAATAGTCTCAAACTGGAAACAACTCAGATCTCCACCAACAGGTAAGTGGATAAACAAACTGTGATACTGACACACACTGACTGGAATGCTACTTAGAAATAAAACTGAATGAACTACTGGAAAAGAATGTAACAACATGGATGAATCTCAAAAACACCGTGCTGGGCCAAAGAAGCCAGACAAAATATTATGGACTCTATGATTCCATTTATATAAAAGTATAGAACACATAAAACTAAAGTATAATGCACATTACATTATACTTTAATGTAATGTACTTTAGTGGTTGTCTGGGGTCTGAGAACAAGGGGTCAAGGGGAGACATACAGTAGCTTTTCGGGGTAGCGTGGATATTCAATATATAAACACCTATATTTGTCAACATCAATCTGCACACTTAATAGGTTGATTTAAAAATCCCTCTAAGCATATGTTCAGTGAAGTGGAACAGAACGCGTTTAAAACAAGGCAGTTAATGCTACAGACCAGGTTATAAATACTTGTAAGAAGCTATAAACAATTTAGTATTAAGAAGATAAGCTTGGGGAGGGTTTCATCATAACTTTGGTGCTATGAAGAAAAATCACCTTGGGAAAAAGGACTAGGGTGAATCTCTAAAAAAATGTATTCTAACAAAAGATACATAAAACTAATCAATTATGGTATATTTTTGAAGAACTCTGTCAAAAGAGGAACTTTTTGAGGTGAGCACTCAGTGCATTTCCTCATTTCCTTTCTAATTATAAGAGGAAGACAAAGCAGCATTAGAACTCAACCTGGCTGATCTTTGTTGGGGTTCTATAAACACATTTTTTTTTTTTTAATTTAGCCAAAACCCATCTCCTGCCTTCATCTTGCCTAACTTTCCCCAAACTAGTCTATTTACTGCACTTACTGAATTATATTGTATACTTAGGTATACAAAGCCTCGGTGTTTGAAATGCCAGATACAGAAAGGGCACATTTGAAGTCTGTGGCCAGCAGTTCTAGACTCAGGGTCACAATTATGGTGACCTTAATTCAATTCAGGGACTTAACATTTAGGTGCCACAGTACCAAGAATTCAAGGATAGCAAATGATGGTTTCAAAAACAAAAAGTAATCATTTTTCCGTCTCAAAAATACCTTTTACATACTTTTAGCCACATATCACCTAACAATAAAATAAATCCTATTACTTTCAATTAGTTCTAAGTTCTATCATGAATCCCAAATCTATTTATAGAAAAGTACAATTTGCAAAATACGACATCAGCATATTACATTACTTATCTATATTTTAACTTAAACTTCCCACCTGTTCATATAATACTTACATTACACATGAGCAAATGAAATTCAGACAAGTTACATACCTTGCCCCAAACTACCAAACGACAGAGTTATGACTCAAAACCAGATTATTTTAATTCCAAAATCCATGCTCTTAAGTACCTCAAAATAAGAACTCAAACTCTCTAAGAGGTACTTATAAACTTGGAAGGGGAATGACAGCATAATGTTTAAAACTCCATTTACCTTCAGGGGTCGCAGAGCGCCACAAAATTTTGTCCAACAGCTGTTTTCAATGAATTCTAAGTGTCTCTCTCTTTTCCTAAGTGTTCGTAACCTTTCTTCAAATTGTTTTAAGGCGCGTTTATCCCTTGCTGGCAAAGGTCGACCGTCTTTGCTCTGCAAATAACAGAACAAAATAAAAACAGTTTTTTAAGATTAGGGTCTTAATAAAGCACCCATCAGATTTAGCAAATCAGGCAATGAAAAATTTTTTTGGTTGGATTTGACTCCTTAGGCAGATATACAAATTGAAAAAAAATGACAACTTTGATGTGACAATACACATATCTGAACCAAGGTCAGCATCAAAATGTGGACTGTGTATACATTTAATACTGGACTTCCTCTTGATCCCTATTTTCCAAATATATGGTAAACTTATGTGGAAAGAATCTATGTTTTTAAAACACCGTTTTTTATGAGCTACTTTGTGTAGTTTATTCAATTATTCTGGCTCACTTCCAAACTCCTCCTTCTATCCCTTACCATAACATATCTGCCCCCGCTTCTCTCCCTTTGGTCAAGTGATTGTGTTATTGTGTACCTCAACTGATGCTTCTCAGCCCCATTCACATACCACCAGAGAGATGTATGTGGTAGGCAGAGGTTTCTATAACAACTGTTAAGAATTGGCACTTCCTTGTTCTCCAAGTCCATTTGCAAGTGAGTGATGTTTTCTTTGGTCTACCTAAGATAATTCCCATCGATTTTTATGTGATGCTTACTGTAACAATGAGCATACCTTTCTCGTGGTGTCTCTACAGATACACTTTCCTACTTGAACTCCCCTGCCCCTGTTTTTAATTGGATATAATAATAAACTACAACAATAAGACAACTGCTAAGTACAAAAAAGATGAAATGTAAATTTGTTCATTTTATTGGAGGGAACAAGAAAAATATTTACATGGAGTACATTTTGAAAATGTAAAGACATTTCATATTACAGTATTAATATCCGTATTAAGGTTAAACAGGTTCTTAGCAGATAGATACACAACATATTGCTCTCCAACACAGCCTAATGCAGCCTCAATCTAAAATCATAGACATAATGAAGACAATACCCAAATACCCTTTAATTAAATCTCTTGACCTTATTGCAGTGCCAGGCTCCTCTGGAACCAGCCATCCTCTTCCTTCCGTACCTTATTTTATTGCTTCTCAGAATTTACCATGCATAACAACCACCTGAAAAGTTTGTTAAACACAGATTTCTAAACCTTACCCCCAAGAAAATATAGGTCTTGGATGGGGCCTAGAATTTGTATTTCTACCAAATCCCCTGAAGATGCTGATACTACTGGTCCAGAGACCATATTTTGCATATGCTGAACTGTATCTAATCTTCACTCCTTTAAGTCAAGTTCATTAGGTATTATTAAGGTGTATTACAAAAAAAGGTGTATTACAAAAAGGTATTTCTGAAAGACAGAGGAATAAAACAAAAACTCCCTCTGGAAGACAGATCCAGGTAACAATACTTCAATTGTGTGGTATGAGAAGGGTTCAGTACTTTAGATCTAAACCATAAGCGCCACTGTAACATCAAAAGGATACCAACAATGAGGTAGTTTTATTTCAGTGCTGACTTTTAATACGCATGTCAGGGAAAAAAACTAGTAAACTGATTTAAGGGTCCACTGAAAACAAACTCAAGTCATTTGCCTACTTGGGGAATGCCTCAGTGTAATGAAGGATGAATGCCAGTCTGTTTTGCCAAATGACAACCAATATAAGACTAATTTTGGTCAGAGAAACAAACAATAGGATAGAAACCCTGCAGTCAACCAACTAACGAATTTGAAAAATATATATAATTATAAAGTATATAAATATATACCCTTTGTTTTAAAAAAAGGAAATGTGAATACTTCCCTTTAACACTATCCCCAATTACCACTGCCCTTTCCTTTGGCGATCACTGTCAAGCAGATCAATATCCTTCTACACATTTTCTATGTATTTACACACGTGCACATATGCAAATATACTTATGCTTTTTGTTGTACATAATTGCTAACATTTCTTGAGCATATTTCTTGTGCCTAAAACTGATCTATTCTTTTACATTTATTCTCCTTCAATCTTCAGAATAAAATATTGAGGTGGGGAAGAGTATTATAATCATTTATTAGATGAGGAAAATAAGGCCCACAGATAGTATATGCAAAACCTGTAGAATTTGAACTGAGATAGCCTGATTTTATAAGATATATTCTTCAAGCTACATAATTCTACTGCATTCCTTTTTATCACTACACAGCACATCATATCATGGTATCTTAATTTAACAAATGCTTTATTTTTGAACATTTGGATTGTTTTCTTTTGGCAGGGAGGGGGTCATTAACAATGTGCATGAATATCCTTATTCACCTGGGTTCAAGTGTGTACATCCAGTCCAGCAGAATAGATTCCTACACAAACTGTTAAACTATAATTATTAAACGGTATGTGCTTGTGTGTACATTCAGTTTTCTTTAAAAAGCTCTTATTTTATATTCCCACAGTATACCTATCCTTATATCCTCATTAATACCTAGCAAAGGCAAAAATGTAAGACTTCTAAAGGATAAAAAATATCCTGAGTTATTCTATTTAGCACATCACTGATTTTGTGGATGACCAACCATTCTGATTTCAGCACTGAAAGTCCCATATTCTAGAAAACCCCTCAAGTCCCAACACTGTGTTGAATAAATAAAAGTGGCAAGAATGGACATCATTGTCTTGTGCCTGATCGTAGAGAAAAAGCTTTCAGTGTTGCACCACTGAGTGTGCTGTTAGCTGTGGGTTTGTCATACATGGCCTTTATTAAGTTGAAGCACTTTCCTTCTATACCCATTTTATTGAGTCTTTATCATAAATGGATGTCAAATCTTTTCAAATGCTTTTTCTGCATCTATGGAAACATTCATAAATTTTATCTTTTATTTTGTTAGTATGGTGTATCATGTTGATTGAGTTCCAATGTTGAACCATTCTTGCATCCCTGGAATAAATTCCACTTGATCATGTGTGTATGGTCTTTTTAATACATTGTTGTTTTTGGTTTGACAACATTTTGCTGAGGATTTCTGCATTAGTGTTCATCAGACAGATATTGGCCTATCGTTTTCTTTTTTTGTGTTGTGCTTGTCTGGTTTTGGTTCAGAATAATGTTGGCCTGGTAAAATGAGTTAGGAATAATACCCTCCTCTTCAATCTTTTGGAAGATTGAGAAAAACATGTATTAAATCTTTGAATATTTGGTAGAATTCATGAATGAAGTCATCTAGTCCTGGATTTCTTGTAAGGGGAGATTTTTGATTAGTGTTTCAATTACCTTACTAGTGATCACTCTATTCAGATTTTGTATTTCTTCAGGATTCAGCCTAGGAAGGTTGTACGCTTCTAAAAATTTATCCATTTCTTCAAGATTGTCCAATTTGACGTATATAGCTTTTCATAGTATTGTCTTATGATCCTTTGTACTTCTGTGGTATCCATTGTAACTTCTCCTCTTTCATTTCTAATTTTATTTATTTGAGTCTTTTTTTTCCCTTAGTGAGTCTAGCTAGAGGTTTGTCAATTTTGTATATCTTTTCAAAGAACCAAGTCTTAGTTTCATTGTCTTTTTAGTATTTATTGCATTTACTTCTGCTCTGAATTTTACAACTTCCTTTCTTCTATTGACTTTGGGCTTCATTTGTTCCTCTTTTTCTAGTTAAAGTATAGTTAGATTGTTCATTTGAGATTTTTCTTGTTTCTTGAAGTAGGTCTGTATTGTTATAATCTTCCCTGTTAGTTGTTTCCAAATTGAAGTAGCTAATAGTTATCTTCAATGCTTTTTCCCTTTAACCTATATGCTATAATTGTTTAAAACCCTAATTCTGTAATAGAGTTGCAATTTTCTGACTTCATGTTTATCACTTTACTCAAAGTTTTCTGTACTTTTACTCTTTTGTTTTCAGTAGAAGAGCTCCTTCCAACATTTCTCTTACGGCAGGTTTTATGGTAGTGAATTCCTTCAGCTACTATTTTACTGAGAAAGCCTCTATTATCTGAAGGATAACTTTGAAGGATAGATTATTCTTGGTTGGCAATTTTCATCTTTCAATATTTTGAATATGTCATTCCACTATTTCTTGGCCTATGGCCTTTCTGCTGAGAAGTCTGATGATAGTCTGATAAGAGTTCCTTTGTAGGTTACTGTCTTTTTCCCGTGGCTGCTGTTAGAATTCTTTTCTTTCTTTTTAATCATTGACTTTTGGCAATTTTAACATAATGTGTCTTAGAGAAGTTCTCTTCTCATTGAGATAATTAGGTGTCTTATTAGCTTCTTGTACTTGTATAAATACACATATAAGCCAGTTCCTTCCCCAAGTTTGGAAATTTCTAATGTATTTTTTCTTTAAATAGGCTCTCTGTCCCCTTCTCCCTCTCTTCTCCTTCTAGGATACCCATTTTCCTGATGTTGCCCTTTCTAATGGAGTTGGATAGTGCTCGTAGTTTTTTTTGTTTGTTTGCTTGTTTTGTTTGTTTATTTTTATCTTAGTTCTCTCTCCTCTTTCACCTGAATCATTTCTAGATTTCTATTTTGTAGCTCGCTAATTCTCTCTTCTGTATGGTCTGCTCTATTTTCAATGCTTCCTAATGCATTCTTCATCTCATTTAGCTCCAGAATTTGTTTGGTTCTTTTTTTGGTAAAGTACTTCAGCTCATTAATTTACTCCTGAGCTCACTGAACTGCCTTTCCAACTCTTCTTGTATCTGAAGTTTCTTCATGAAAGTTATTTTTATTTTTCTATCACTTAGACCTCAATCTTCCATGACTTTTGATTTTGGTCTCTGGGGAATTGTCATTTTCTTTTCATAATACTGTGTTACTATGATTATTCACAGCCCTTGATGGAATTTTCCCCTGCCAGTGCATCTGAAACAGTGAACATGTTTCTTATTTAGGTACAAGTATAATTTTAACAATTCAACAGGCTGGTTCGAGTCCATTCTCTTCTTTTCCAATAGGTGGCAATACAGCACAAAGTTTTGCTTCTCTTGACTGCTCGAGCTATATCTGAGAGCCAGTCATTCTCACCTTCCACTGCATCTGCCAGAGATGTCGCAGGTGCCCTTTTCATCGCTGCTTGAGCCTCTGGGGTCACTGGTGATTTATGCTGCAAGTATCACTGTGATTATGGGTTTTGCTACAGTCACAAGCATCACCGTCGAGTCACCAGGATGGCCTGTGCCCTCACTGCATCCAGAGCTGTCTGGGACTTGGGCACCACCACCTTGGTGAGCGGATAAAGTGGGGTGGGGGAGCTGGGGTCGCAAGCCCCACCACCACTACTGCCCAGTTCCCTGCGGCTGCTGGAACCACTGTGTCCAGGAGGCTGACGTCAGACACATTGCTTCTGCAGCTGCTGCTACCGAGCTCTCTTATGGAGCCAGTACTGCAGTAGCGGGGGGGGGGGGGGGGGGGGGGGGGGGGGGGGAAGGGAGTAAAAGTCACAACGCCAACGCGCTGCTGCCCTTTTCCTTTGCTGGGGCTGTGGTGAGGGGCCAGAGTTGCGGGCTCAGCTGCCATGGCAGGAGAACCAGGGTCTCAAGCACAGTCTCTGCCATTTCCCCAGTTTCGCCTCCCCTATGCATTCCAATCCACCTGCCTTCAGATGTACAGATATGTGGATCTCTCAGGCATCTTAGTGTGTCAAGCAGAGGAATTTTTCTTGAGTTATAGATGTCCCACTAGTTGCAGATTGAAGGGAAGAGCCAAAGGGGGCATCTCACTCTACCATGATGCTAACCTCAGTTTTCCTTTTCATGTGCTCTTATTGTCTGGTTTCAGGATTATGCTAGTTTCAGAAAATTATTTACAAAAATTTCCAGTTTTCTTATGTTCTATAATAAGGTTTATCTGTTACTTAAAGGTCATGGAGGAAGAAAAACCTTTATTGTGTTTTTAGAAGTACATTTAATGGCAAGTGGTTACATATAATCTTTAGCTTATTCAACTAGTACTTGAAGTGACACAATAAAATCTGATGTTACACATGGAATCATCATACCTGAAACTAGCAAAGTTTTGGTCATATGTGGAATTTTTGTGTTTTAGAAATTAGAACACTAACAGGAATTCTCAAATGGACAGTTTCCTATATTTCACAGAAGACAAATTTTTTTTTTTTTTTTAAATATGGGCATGGTTCTTGAAGGATATATCAGAAAAATTCAGTGTCAAAAATATGTGTTTGCCAATGTCTAAGTCACATCAGAAACCAGCTCAAAGACAAAGTAATTGTATGCTTCCTCATTACAATAAAATATCAACTCACTTTTGATTTAATTGTTTGAATGTGTTGTTCCACTTCTTCAATGTCTTCGGTGTTTTCTAAACGCTCATAAGCAGCGCTTCTAGTGCCTTTTATCAGATTTAAAGGTAATGCTGACATGCCATAGGCCTAAAAGAAACAAAATTAAACTGTGATTTAGAATACTATTTTAAACATATTATACACAATTTTCAGGTAAAAATATTTTTTAAAGTAATTACAAAAAGAGTAAGCAGTTGTAAAGGGGTATAATCACTGAAGAACATGGTACATGGGAGTGAATCATGATTATAATGTATCATAATTGTCCTGTTTATTTCACACTTACACTTGAATAGTTATATACATAATACTAACTATTCCCAGAATAGATAATATCTATTCCTCAAAGGGCAAACTACAAAATTTATATAATAATTTATTAAAGAAATAAATTGCAACTTCAGGCTAACCAGAGATTAAGATAGTGTGCACTCCTAAAAACAATTTACAAAATTATTTCTATAGAAAAAAAAAACAATTTTCTCCAAGTATACATAGTAAATCTTTAGTAAAATGTAAGTATTTTAATACACATGTTATTTGATTAGCAGATCAATTATCTGTATATAGTTTATTTATAAGTTCTAAATATTTATAATCAATTTTTTTGCTAAATTTTTTAAATATTTCCTACAAATAATTTTTGAACTATTCATCAACACCAAGAATATATTATATTACCCATTCTATATTAGCCAGTCCCAAATGATGACTTTTTATTGTACAAATTAAAAACATTAATGACAATTGCCATGCGACCATTATCCAAATCATTATTGACTTTAAATCCATAGCAGCAAAATTGACAACTATCATCTCCTAGTTGCAGCAACAGGCTCTAAAGCAAATACAACATTATGTAGTTAAATAGTTTTCATTTTCCTCCTGAGCATAGAGCCAAAGTAGTTTAGCCAGTTTCCCTTGCTGTTAGGAAGGGCCATGAGATTGAGTTCAGAACAATGAATGTGGACACAAGTGATAAATTCTATTTCTTGGGCTTTACCCCAAACTCCAAAATATCCTGGGTGATCCTGCATGTTTTTTCTAATACTCTTTGCTACCTGGTTGTCAACTCCCAGGATGACTTCAAATACCTTTAGTGTCCTTTTTAATTACTTTAATATTCTTCACTTAGACTCCTTTAAACATTCGTTAAAACACAACTCAAATCATAAAGCATAAATTCTGATATATCAGGGTTGTTTTGTTTTGTTTTGTTTTAAACTATGGGAGAATATGAACCAAGAACATGACTACAAAGAAATACCACAAATGAACTAATTCTATCAAGTAATTCCAACTCTATAGTTTATTGCATTTAGATAATTAACTAGTTGAAATTATTATCCAATATGCAAATCCTTGTATTTGCTAAAGGAAAAATATTTTAAAATTTTGCATTTTAAATAAATTTAAAATATAAATTAATGTTTTCCCAATTTTCCTATAATACAAATAGGAAAGATTCTGCTTGTATTAGAAGAAAATGTAATTTGGACAGATAGAGTGACTTTCTTCCAATTAACTCAATTCTTCTCAAATTTATACTTGTAATGACCTTGGTAAAATATAAGAAAAATATAATCAGGTTTAAATTTTATATTTTAACATTAAATTTTATATCCTGAAAATGTAAAGAAAAAAAGCCTGTAGAAGCCAAAGTATCCCTCAGCTCCTTTAACCTTTCAGGATTTCCGTATCCTTAATTATCATTTTGACTATTTGGTGGTTATAGTAGTTCTACATCTTTTAAACACTGCTTTTTAAAAAAGGTAACACAAAACTTTAAAAGTCTGATGAATGATTTTATAATGATTATTAACCAATTGTCCACTCACATATCATTTGAACACATATTGCTTTTTATAACCAAATGCCAAGGCAAAAATATCTTGCTAAACCCAGTTTATGCCCAAGTATATCATTTCCCTGTCCTCCCAACTGCCTCCAAATGCTTTTACTTCTGTTTTGGATGAATCGGGGTCCCTAAATATATTAACCTCAGTACTCCATACTATTTCCCAAGGAATCTGTTGCTGTAGTCAGTATGAATAATGTGGCCCTATTTAGAGTCCACCATCAAATGCAAGGTCATCTAAATTCTCTACACTGATCTGCTGGTCTCACTTTCTACAGGTCCATCTTCTACACTGTTTCCGAAGTGGTCTCTCTCTAACACTCAAGTCAGATTATGCCATTCCTCTAATTAACATCCTTTAAGATTCTACAGGACTAATAAGAATAGTTTTCAAAGTGCTCTGGGAGGATTTCCTTGGATTCTGTGGAGGTGTGTTTGGGCCACTACAGGAGACAAGAAGGCAGGTAGTGATGCAGGCACCTGCTGTTACTTTTCCAGGGCAATTCTACTTTGTTCATCTACTTTTTTACATATCATCATTTCATCTAAGATTGTTTGAAAAGTTATTCGGTATTATTTTTCAAAGAGAGGTAGAATTACTAATCTTGTGAATAGACTCCAATTATCTAATCCTCGCATACAAAGCTCTTTATGAGCTCTTCTCTACCAACCTTATCCTATGCCTCCCTATCGTTCCTTCTTCTTAAAACACTCCGATTCTACATGACTTCAGGCTTTGTCCAGCATCCACACTTTAGTACGTGCAGTGAACTCATTGAGAATGCCTACCTTCTCACCCTACTTCACTAGCAAATTTCAATGCCCTTCAGGTATCAGCTTAATTACATGTCTGAGAAACCTCCCTTGGCTTGTACGTGTGCCTTCCTTACAACTCAATTATAATACATAACATTTTACATTAACTTTATTGATCTGCACATTTGTTTTATCACTAGATCTGTCAAACTTGGCTAATCAGAATCACTTGGAAAGTTCTTAAAAACACAGGTTCCTTAGCCATGCTAGAAACAACTGCAGTAGGCTATTTGGTATGTAAGGACTAGGTCTTTTTTCTCCTACCTTTATTCCAAGAATATTTGTTAAATAAAGTAGTTTCTCTAAGAAGATAGCATTTAACCAAAAATCATTTAAAAAGAGAGCTCTTTATTCATATGAACTCATTTCCTTACATGAAATTTATATATTTATTAGAAGAGCTGAACTGAATTCCTAAATAAATGTAAAAGATTTTAGAAAATAAAAATATGTCCTTAGTAATAACTTATGGTAACATGGACCAGAATACAATCTCTTTTTGTGAATTTTCAATTGTCTAAAGAGAGCAAATAATAGAAAGTAGTCATTCTTTTGGTTATCTAGCTTTTAGCTTGTTTTTGTATTGCGTGTTTAAGTTAGTTATCATCAGGAACTTTAACATTTAGATTATGATAAACATGACAAAACACATTATACAAAACACTTCATCACAACTTTAAGATCTTTAGACAACAATCTTTTGAAATTAACCTCACACTTCTTTGAAAAAGATGTATGAAGACTATCCTTTTCAGAAACATAACTTTTATTGCTTACTACTGCCCTCTAGTGAATTACTAGAGAATCAACAAGAGTAAAGACTTAAAATGCTTTCAGGTCATCATAACTGCTTCCAATTTTATGTTTCAACTTCCAAAAATAAATCACAATCTTTGTTTTAAAACCCAGAATGTTTTGAAAGAATGTATACAAACTACAAACCTTTGTAATACCTTCTTACACTGCCCAGTTTAAAACACCTTTTCCCTACATATCTCTGCTATGTCTAGGATGACAGTTTCCAATCTGTGAGCCTTGGATTACTGCCAAGGATCAACACCAAGCACTGCCTTTAAACTGAATACACGTCTTGCATACATTTGTAACTCCTATTATTCAAGGACATGTATGCTATTAGGACTAATGAAACAATTCCTTGAACAGGTACTCAATAAATACTTCCTTTTTAAATATTCATTGATTCTAAGATCCACGTATTTTCTCACATCTCACATCAGTGAAGTCTGGATGCATCTTATAATCATTGGTTAGACAGAAGTCATGACACAGTTGTTATTACCTGCACATTCACAAATTTGGTCCTAGCTGGTAACAATGTAGTTACTTTTTTAGTTGAGTTACATGCATTCTCGGTACAGCTATTGAGTTTAATTGCCACTTAAAAGGTCTTATAAGATAGCACTATGATTTGACATTGAAACAAAAAGTTAATGTATAAGGATAAATGGAAAAAAGGAGTAAATAATGAAGTAAATATTCACTGGAACAAATGAGCATAATTCTACATTATTTTTGCAAAGCAACAGTCAAGTGAGTGGTTTATAAGCTTAAGAAAGGAATATACTCGAGGTAACGTCAGAAACATGATGGCATGAGGGGTCCCTCTTGATCTCTCCCCTGGAAGTTACAATAAGTTGAACAGCTATAATTCAACAAAGGATTCCCTACACAACACAGAGAGATCCATGTATCAGAACATCTGAAGGTGGGTGAATTGAGGCGAACAGGGGAAGAGGGAAGGGAGAAGTGCAGAGACGGGGGCTGCAGGACGCAGCCCGGGCTCACTGTGGTCCTGGGAGAGGGAGGACTGAGACAGCACGTGCACTCTCTGTGGCCTCAGCAATCCTGCAATCCTGCCTGAGTGATCAGCATAGGATCAGCTGAACCCAGCAATTGGGCAGAGACCTCAGGGCAAAGACCGAATACAGAGGTGCTACAACTATGGTCTACCAGCCTTCATTGCCAGAAAACAGAGCCACAGAGCTGGCTGCCTCCCTCCACCATCCTACTGTTACCAGCAGACCCAGAAAATCTGTAGGAGTGTCAGATTAAAGAGCAGAATATGTACAGCCCTGAGAAATGGAGAGAAAGTTCCTGAGCGGCAGACACACACTGCAGCCACTAATGACAAAGGAGGAGATATAAGGGTGAGGCACCTGTGGTCTGCCAGTTGCTATTACTCAGAGAGCACAGACACAAACACATCAGCCACCTCTCCCAGCCCAGCCAAACTCCACCTTCCAAGGCTGATCCCAGCTGGAGCGCCCAGGGTTGATGAGGCGCACAGCTCTGCACCTGGCTACAGGGGCTGCACTGGGATCTCAGAGGTTCAGAACCTCACCGCCCACCACATCCTCCCACAGGGGTGGTGCCCTGAGACTGAGGCAATTTGGTCACAGATGAGAAATACACCTCCCCAAGAAATCTTCCACCGGGACAACCAGGAACAGGGAAAGAAAAAATAAAACACTCCAGGGCTACCTAATGGAAAACAAAAGAAAGCCTTTTTCCTATCAACCTGCTGTAGAATTCACTCGCCTAAATGCCCAAGAAAAGAAATAATTCATCAATTACCATGAATAACCAAGGTTACAAGACAGCTTGGAAAGAAAATTTAAAAATCTCCATATAATAAACTTGAAGACATAAAAATATGTGACTTAAATGACAGATAATTCAAGATTGCAGTTCTGAAAAAACTCAACTAGGTGCAAGAAAACTCAGATAGGCAGTTCAATGAACTCAGAAATAAAATCAAATAACAAAATGAATACTTTACCAAATATGCTGAAATTTTAAAAGAGAATAAAATAGAAATTCTGGAACTAAAGAATTCAATAAAAGTTAGGTGAAGAATGAAAGAGAGAGCTTAAGAAATAGAGCTGACTAAATGAAGGAAAGAATTAGTGATATTGAAGACAGAAATCCAGAAATGATGCAGACAGAAAAGGAGAGCGACTTGAGAGTTAAATAAATGAAAGAACTCTATAGGAACTATCTGACTCCATCAGAAAGAGGAATTAATAACAATGGGTATACCAGAAGAAGACAGGGAAAAGGGAACAGAGTCTATTCAAATAAATAGTCAAGGAGAACTTACCAAACTTATGGAAAGAACTGGATCCTCGAATCCAAGAAGTAAATATAACACCTAATTACCTCAATCCTAGCAGGCCTTCTCCAAGGTACATTATATTGAAGCTTTCAAAAATTAATGACAAAGAAATAATTCTCAAGGTAGCCAGGGAAAAGAAGACAGTAACCTACAAAGGAAAGCCTATTAGATTATTATCAGGTTTCTTGGCAGAAACTCTGTAAGTCAGGAGAGAGTGGAATTAAATATGCAAACTATTGAAACAGAGACAGTACCAGTCAAAAATAATATATCAAGCAAAGTTATCCTTTAGCTATGAAGGAGGAATAAAGACCTTTCCAGATATACAAAGCTTAGGGAATTTTCCACTACAAGGCCTTCATTGCAGGAAATACTGAAGGAGGTCACTCTACCTGAAACCAAAAGGCAAAAGGATACAAATCTATGAGTAAGATGACTAACAGGAACAGGAAATGGTAACCCTACACAGAATACGGCACTATACACTTAAACATAACATAAAGGGTAAAGGAGATAAAAACATAAAAGAAGAAAAAGAGAAGAAGACAATTTGCTACTGCAACTCAGAAATAAACTCACAGCATAAATAGGATAACTAGTGATAACAAAAACACAAAAAGGGAAAGGTAAGAAGACTATTTGCTATTGCAACTCAGAAATAAACTCATAGCATAAACAAGATAACTTGTGATAACAAGAACATAAAAGGGGAGAGGGAAAAGGTCTGAATTTGCAAAGGGAAATAGAAATGGACATTATTAACCAATGTCACCCCAATAAATTTAAAAAAAAAACAACTGTGTATATGAAACTTTCTTTTATAAACACTTAAAGATAACTACTCAAAAAAAAAAAAAAAAAAAGAAGTGGAAAAAAAAAAAAAAAAAAGTCCAGACACACTAAGCTACCAGAAAACAAAAGATAAAATGGCTATAGGAAATCCTCATATATCAATAATCACCCTAAATATAAATGGAATGAACTCACCAATAAAAAGGCACAGAATAGCAGATTAGATCAGAAAACAACACCCAACTACATGATGCCCACGAGAGAGACATCTCAGCTCCAAGGACAAATAGTCAATGTAAAAGAGTGGAAAACAATACTCCAAGCAAATGGCATCCAGAGAAAAGCGGGTGTAGCCATCAGTATGGCTACATATAAGTATGGCTGACAAACCAGACTTCAGGATAAAAAAGGTAACAAGAGACAAAGATGGACATTTCATAATGATAAAGGGGACAATATAACTCTTGAGAAGAAGACATAACTCTTCTCAATATATATGCTTCCAAAGAGAGAGCACCAAAATATATAAAGCAACTACTAAAAGAACTAATGAGAGAAACTGAAAAAAACACTGTTAAGCAGGGGACTTAAATACTCATTGACAGCTATAGATAGATCATCCAAACAGAAAATCAATAAGGAAATATCAGCCTTAAATAACATATCCAGACCAAATGGACATAACTAATATTTACAGAGCCTTTCATCCTGGAACACTAGACTATACATTCTTTTTCTAGTGCACATAGAAAATTCTCAAGGATAGACCATATGTTGGGAAACAAAACTAGCCTCAGCAAATTTAAGAAGACTGAATTCATACCAAGCATATTCTCCAACCACAATGCTTGGAAATTAGAGATTAACTGCAAAAAGAAAGTGGGAAAAAACACAAATATGTGGACATTAAACAACATGTTATTAAAGAATGACTCGGTCAAATAAGAAATAAATTGAGAGATCAAAAGATACATAGAAACAAATTAGAAAGAAAATGCACTGCATCAAAATTATTAAAAGGGAAATAATAATAACAAGCCTATCTCAACAAACAAGAAAAATCCGAAATAAATAACCTAATATTACATCTTAAGAACTAGAAAAGAACAAATGAAACCCAAAGTCAGTACAAGGAAGGAAATAATAAAAAATTACAGCAGAATTAAATGAAATAGAGAACAAAAAGACAACAATTAATGCAACAAAGAGCTGGTTCTTTGAAAAGATTAATAAAATTGACAAACCCTTGACCAGACTTACTAACAAAATCAGAAATGAAAGAGGAGAAGTAACAATGGACACCACAGAAATACAAAGGATCATAAGAGAATACAGTGAAGGACTATATGCCACCAAATTCAATAACCTAGAAGAAATGGACAAGTTCTTAGAAATACATAACCCACCTAGACTGAATCACAAGGAACTGGAAAATCTAAACAGACCCATCAACAGAAAGGTAATTGAAACAATCATCCAAAACTTCCCCAAAAGCAAAAGCCCAGGACCAGATGGCTTCACTAGTGAATTCTACCAAACATTCAAAGATGATTTAAAACCTCTCCTCCTCAAATTCTTCCAAAAAACTAAAGAAGAAGCAATACTTCCTAACTCATTTTATGAGGGCAAGATACCCTGATACCAAAACCCTGTAAAGACAGCACAAGAAAAGAAAACTACCAACCAACATCTCTGATTAATACGGATGCAAAAATTCTGAATACAATACTAACAAATTGAATACAACAATACATTAAAAAGTTTATACATCACGATCAAGTGGGGTTCATTCCACGGGCATACATGGTTCAATATACACAAATCGATCTATATGATACACCACATAAACAAAATAAAGGACAAGTTATATATCGATAGATGAAAATACAGCATTTGACAAGATACAACATCCATTTATGATGTAAACACTTAATAAAATGGGTATAGAAAGAAAAGTACCTCAACATTAAAGGTCACATACTACAAACCCTCAACCAGTATCACACTTAATGGTGAAAAACTGAAAGCTTTTCCCCTACAATCAGGAGCAAAACAGGCATGCCCCCTGTCACCACTGCTATTCAACATAGTATTGGAAGTCCTAGCCAGAGCAATCAGGCAAGAGAAAGAAATGAAGGCATCCAAATTGCGAATGAAGAAGTTCAATTGTCACTGTCTGCAGATTTTTTATATAGAAAATCCTAAAGACTCCCCACTAAAAAAACAAACAAACAAACAAACAAACGAAAAAAAAAAAACTATTAGAAACAATAAACACAGTAAAGTCACAGGAATTAAAATCAATGTACAAAAATCCATTCCATTCTTATATATTAACAATGAAATTTCAGAAAAATAAAAAAAATTATTTTTGCAATTGCAACAAAAAGAATAAAATACTTAGGAATAAACTTAACAAAGGATGTGAAGGACCTCTGCACTGAAAATTATAAAACATTAAAAGAAATTGAAAAAGGAAATGGAAAGATTTTCCATGTTCATGGATTGGAGGAATCAATACAGTTAAAAAGGCCATACTACCGAAAGCAATATAGATTTAATGTAATCCCCATCAAAATCCCAGTGACATTTTTTTTCAAGAAATAGAACAATAACTCAAAATGGATCAAAGACCTAAACATAAGACCTGAAACAATAAACTTCACAGAGACAACATAGGTACTAAATTTATGGACCCTGGATTCAGAGAGGATTTTATGAATTTGACCTCAAAGATAAGGGAAATAAAAGCAAAACTGTATCAAACTAAAAAGCTTCAGCACCACAAAAGAAACTGTCAACAAAACAAAGAGGCAACCAACTAAATGAAAGAAGATATTTACAAACAACACCTGATGAAGGACTAATATCCAAAATATATAAAAAACTCACACAACTCAACAACAACAAAAATAAGCAATCCAATTTAAACAGGGCAGAGGACATAGACACTTCTTCCAAAAAGACATAAAAACGGCCAACAGATATATGAAAAAATGCTCAACTTCACCGGCTATTAGGGAAATGCAAATCAAAACCACAATGAGATACCACCTCTCACCTGTTAAAATGGCTATTAGCAATAAAACAAGTGTTAGAGAAGTTGTAGAGAAAAAGGCACTGCTGGTGGGAATGTATTGGTACAGCAACTATGGAAAACAGTATAGAGGTCTCAAAAATTTAAGAATATAATTACCATACGACTCAGCAATCCCTCTTTTGGGTATTTACCCAAAAAACCTGAAAACATTTATCTATAAGGATATATGTACTTCTATGTTCACTGCAGCATTATTCATGGTGGCTAAAACATGGAAACAACAAAAGGGTCCTTTGATAGCTGATGGGATAAAGAATATGTGGTACATATATACAATGGAATGTTACTCGGCCATAAGAAAAGATGAAATACTGCCATTTGTGACAACATGGATAGATCTTGAGATTATCATGCTCAGTGAAGTAAGTCAGACAGAAGAAGTCGAGAACCATATGACTTCACTCATATGTGGAACATAAAACTGAAATCAACAAATGAACAGGACAAACAAAGAAAAAAATTCATAGCTACAGACAACAGTTTAATGATTACCATAGAGTAAGGGTGGAGGAGGGAAGTAGAAGAGGGTAAAAGGTGTCAAATATACGGCAATGGAAGAAGAACTGACTCTGGGAGGTAAATAAACAATGCAATACATCGATGATGTATTACAGATATATACACTTGAAACCTATATAATTTTATTAACCAATGTCACCCCAATAAATTTAAAAAAAAGGAATATACTCAAAGTAGAAGGCCATTTTGCTACTTAAATAAATGCAAAACTATAGCTTTTCACATGGCAAAATAAGAAACCACAACAAAACAAACAACAACAAAACAACTTAAATTTACACGATGGGTGTGTTAGCAGCTTCAAAGAAAATCCAAAAGACGAGTGGAGCTCTCAAGGAAAGCTCTGTCATTAATTCTCTTAATATCATGCGAGTAAAAGACAATCTTGTATAGTAAAACCAGTACATGAATAACCAATCAAAAACAGTGATTCAGAAGCCTTACATCCCAAATGTGAAGTTTTAGGAATACCTTTCCAATTTATTTCACTTGTATTTTCCTTGTTTTGTATGCAGACGAGTGATATGATATTTTGAATTACTTATGTAAAAAAACTTCTTTCACTAAATATAAAACAAAAATTATAAATGATAAAAAAACATGGGCAGGGATCTTTCCATTATAGTGGTACATAAAATAGAGGTGCATCTTACAATCAGTGTCACAGACTCAACGAAACAATACACATGGAAAGCTGAGAAATTTTACTTTTAAAGAGGATGTCTGTCTTCAAAGATTACTGAGAACCACTGCTTGATTTATTTCTACTTTTGAATCCTTAATCTCTTACTTATTTTTCTTTAATCCATTAGTTTATATTTTATACCACATGTATACACATTAATACACACACACACACAAATAAAATGCATAAACATCCTGAAGGACACGTTTGATTTTTCACTCTAAGTGCATATAATAAAAAGTCTAGTGGTCACTGCTTCTATAGGCACTTCAGTAGTCCATATAGTATATTACATTTTTATGAAAATATCATTATTCAACATTTCCCCACTTGATGGCACCAAAAAATTAAAATATCTACATAAATATCTTAGCCTAGAGGCTTCTTTTTTTTCTTTAACTTAAAAAGTATCAGATTCTCTTTCAATTTAAGCTGGAAACAAAAGGCAAGCTGATAATGTTGTTTGACATTGTTCTTCTCCTAAAATTGAGCACCCAATTATTTGGCTATTCCTTAAGACGTGGTACAGTGGATATAATCTTGGAAAAATTTAAATAAGCAACTGGTTTCTAAACTAAACAATAATGCATATCTAAGAAATTCACTGTACTAAAATATACATTACAAAACTTCTAGTTTCAATACTAATGGTTACAGATTCTATAACAGGCATGTTTTTACATTTAATAACTATTTGTACTCAGGGTCAAAGTACACTAAGTATTAACTTCCCACTTGGGGTACTTTAATTAAAATTAAACCTCTTCTACTTCCTTGAATATGTACTATACCCTCCCTCTTCCATACTCCACCATGAAAAGCCCATAACAAGTTAGGAGAAAAATTTGCATCTGCAAGTAAATATGATAAATAGTATTATTAACCACATATCTATAATAAAACCACCTATCTATGTATAGTTGATTTTCAAGCACTTTTTAATAAAATTTGAGCATTATTGGCCCATTTTTACAGATGGGGAAGTTAGGGTTCAGATATTATATTTTACATCAAGACTCACACTCATGACTACTCTCAGCTATACACACCATGCTGCCCCCATAAACAAGGTCTCCTCTATCCTACCCTTTTTCCTCTCTTTATATATTCAGTAGTAAAACTGGCCAGACTATGCTCTGGCAGTAAAAATTGCCCACTGAGTTTTGAGCATATCTTGTAGTGCTATTTAAATGATGTTTATCTGTCTACACATATCCAAGTAACCACCAACCGTGAATGCCTTTTTGACTTACTTATCTTTTCACAATACACATTCTCATTGATGGTGATACAATTGCTGTTAGTATCTAATTTACTATCCCTGCAAGAGGAAAGACTGGGAACTATAGTTTGAACCATATGGAACAGTGAATATTCAACAATTTGAGCTATTAGTGACTATTGAGTGGCCTAATAGATTCCAAGATTTGGTGAAAGTTTTAATTAAATCTTCGTAACCTTATAAAAGATTATTCCCACTTTAGAGATGACTAAACTCAGATGGTAAAATAGTTCAAGGGACCCATGGATTTAAGAGGGATCACATTTAAGCATCTCCACCAAGAATCATAATTTTATTGCTTATGCTACTTAAAGAAAATACGTACTATAACTCCTGGGTAGTTTGATCTTGATATCCTGTTACATTGGACCCTCTGCCTGAGTCTTACACCTTAAGTGGCGCCTCTCTATTCAATATATCTTCCATATCTTTCTGCTTTCCAGTCTCAGCCTCATCATAAGGGTTCTCTGATTGTTTTCTCAATGTCCTTCAGCCCAGCTCTCTGGTTCTAGAAAAGTAAAGCTCTTCTAAGGATATCTTAACTAAGTCATTGTGATTATTTGGTTTAATTGATTGCTTAAATGATAATTTTCAGTTTCAATTTTAATATAAAATATTATACTTTGAAATATATATCTTTACAATACTATTGTTCCTACAGGAAGATCTCTTTCAAAGATTTTAAATAATGTCACACATTTTTCCCACTCCCACTTAACATCCCAGTTTTTTTCAGTGCCACCACAGTAATACTGTTAAAACGTTAGTCAGTCTCTATTATGTTTCCATTTAAAACTTTCCCAGTACTTCCTAATCTCAAGCAAAGTAAAATTCAAAATCCCAGCTATGGTCCATAAGGCTCTAGGTAACATTGCCTCTGACTATTTCTCGTCTAAACTTCGGCCATTCTTTCTGGTCAACTGGGCTCCAGCACACTGGCTTTGCCTCCTTGCTATTATCTGATACTGCATACACGTGCTATCTCAGGATTTTGCACTTACTCTTTCTTCCCTCATGTCTGGCTCTTTCAGTTCACTCAGCTCTCTGTTCAAATGTTAGAGAAGCCACTCTTGACCTTTACAGAAAAACCAGCCTCCATTATTGTCTATCCCCTTACACTGCCTTATTTTATTCATAGCATCTATCACTTGACCGTAGGGAGGTAATTTTCCATGAGTCTCATTTCTGTACATCTTGCAAGTCAGGCACTGATTGCCTCCCCCACTCCTTTTTTCTGTATTATCTTTTCAAGGATGTTTGTACAGCAAATTACCTTAGAAGACAAAAACACCATCTTCCTCTGGAGCAAAGAGCAGGCACGCCTACTGTCCGTAATAAAAGATTCAGCTTCCCTAACCCAAGGTTCCTCTGCTATGTGAAAGTCTCATCTGATGCTGTTCACATTGCCCCATGGCAATTGGGATTCAGGGAACTGACACACGAAAATGCTCATGCTATGGCTACTGCTACGGTTCTAAGTTATATAAAGTTCTTTGTTTCTAACCCAGAAGTCTTGCTTCGATAGGCAACATCCATGAAACTGCAGCAGGCTGCAAGTAGGGTAAAAGCTTAGACCTTTCATAATTCTTGATATTGCCTTACATATCAGTTTCCTGTTTTCCATTTTTTTCTCCTGCCTAATCTTTCATTGACTAGTACATATTTATTTCCCTTATAGTTTTCAAAGCACTTTTACAAACAATATTATTTGACCTTCAAAAATCCCTAAGAGGCATTTTCTATTACCATTTAATGGGGCAGACACTGACCCAGCGAGGCTAAAAGACAAACCCAAGATCAGTATAACAAATCTGTCACAGAATAGCAATTAGAGTGCCATTCTAACTCTTAATTCATTACTAACTCATGATTGCTTCTTAAAAGACAAATAACTCATATGCTATGCATATGTTTTGTAAGATGGGAAGATAATTACCCACTGATATCAGATGGCTAATTGCTCGTGTAGTAATGCATGACAAAAACAAAAATGGTAATAATAAAACTGAGTATCCAAATAAGCACCAGAAACATATCAAAATGCATGTATTTTAGATTTCTTTCATTATACATTATGACACAAATGATTATATAACAAAACTAGATTCTATCATACTAATAGCCCATTTCTTTTATGTCTTAAGGAAAACATATTGAAACAACAAAGAAGGTTTTCTTTATAACCGGCATTTTCCATCACTGCAAGAATCAAGAATGTTCTAAATATAAACTCCATTAATCTGAAAAGATTCCAGATAATTTAAAGCTTCATGCACAACTCTTTTGGGAAATAGGTAAACAGGCATTTATTACTAGCTGTTTCTCTGTAGTTTAGTGAAAAACTCAAAAACTACTCTATATACAAGTTTGTCAGGTTATTATAATTCATAGCTTACCATTTCCAGAAAGACGGGGGAAAAATCAAAGTCTCTAAGATTGGATTACATATACTAGAGAATATCAAGTTACATTAAAATATCTGATTTTAAAAGCCCTATACCCCTAAGTAAGATAAATTTACTGAATCAGTAACTGATATTGACCTATGGTTTAGAGTTCTAGTGTGCTTATAAATCACTAAATCTATTATTGCTTGGTTATAACCACCTTCAAGGTTCACAATATTTGTTGTAATATTTGTTTCTGAATATTAAATTTCACAAATACAGATAAAATGATTGTGACTAAGTAGTTAAAAATTAACCCTCTCCTAAAGTAAAGAAAACTCAAGAAAAAAGATGGAAGCACTAAAATATTAAAGAGGAAAATAGAATAAAGTTGAATATATGACAAGTATTTTTTTTTAAATTGCTTCATAAAGTGATTCTCTAATTTTAACTTAACGATCACCATTATACTTACTGTGTAAGTTATAGCTGCCAACATTCCAATCAAGGTCAGAGAACTAATGGAAAATGACAAGGCAGCTAAACCATCTGCAAAGGAAGAAAAACACTATTAAAAATGCACATATACACTATTCAAATGTATTCCTTCGTCCTTGAAGAGCTAACTCCAAGTGGAGCAAAGAGTTTTTAAATGGCTCTTTACAAATTGATTTGTAAAAAATCTTTCAGACTAAGATGCTCTTTCCTTCACCTCTTAAAATTAAAGAGGAAAATTACTGCCTAATTATTGAGCCTAAAACAAAATCAGCAAAATACTAGATGCTCAAAAGGTAGCAAAAAATTTTCCTGGCCTTTCTCAATGGCAGACCTTGAGAAATAGCATTACATAGGAAAGCCACTGACCTTGAGGCTTCCTTGCCTCTTTCCTCAATCTTGATACTCCTAGTTTATTCTTAATTTTCAAATAAATTTTTAATATACATCCTAAAACTAAAATCTTAAAGGGTTTATTTCACTCAACTTGAAAGGAGCTAGCTGGCCCATTTGGCAGGAAAAAAAAGAAAAAGATACAGCAAACAGAAAATAGATTCAAACGTAACACCAAAACAGAAAAACTATGTTAACAAGTTAGATTTCAGAAATTATTTAAAAGACACCAATGGGCAAGGAGCACAGGTGACACTTTCAAATAAATATACCAGCTTATGCAATAAAATATTATGCAAATTATAATATTCTTAAATGGGAGTAATATTAATTTTTCTAGTTTTCATATAGGTCCTATTGGACCTGTAGTGATGTAGTTTAAATGCAGGTCCTGTGGAATTAAACATATTTTTTATTAACTTAATGTATCAATATTAATTTCTCATAAATAATAAAATTAGAATACTCTATCTTCTTAAAAATGATATCTGTTTTACATAACATTTGAAGAGATCATATTATTAACAAATTCACAAATTAAGCAAGGCAAATTTTATACTATTTTTATCAAAGACATTGAAGCTATTACTAGAAGTATCAACATAAGGTGTACATATGACTAGGAGAGGTCTGACATTTAGCTGATACCAATTTTAAGGTACCATCACTTATAAAATACATCCCAAAATTAGAGATAATAAAAATGTGAAAAAAATATGCATCTTAGAATTGATAAAATGGAGTATTATGCTAACATATGTAGGCAATTAAAAAAGTTAATATTACTAATACTGATAAGCAAAATGTACTCTAGGATATGATGTTTAAGATCTGAAATAAAAAAAAACATTAAGATTAAAGAGAATGAAATTACAGAAATTAGAATAATGCTACCTACACAATCAGTGATTCAAGTTATACTAATACTCAAAGACTAGCATGACTTATAGAATAGGCAGAAGAGTACCTACTCAAGAGACCTGGAAGAGTTAACTGCAAGATAAGAAGCAATTTATTTCTCAGCAATAGGATCAGGTGCATAAAACCTGACAATTCAGTATTAGTAGATGCCAGGCCTGCTATCTTTATTCTTGCTAGTATCAGCAAGATATTAATGGACCACAATTTACAAGATGAAAACTTAAGTGGAAAGCAGGAAAATTAAGAAGTTGTACAGCAAAGATTCCAAGACTTAATTTAATCATTGTTTAATATTGTATCTGGGTAAAGAGAAAGAAGTGCTGATCAAAGGGTGTACAGGACCTATTAAAAAGAATAAATACAAAAGCAATAAAATTTTTCAGCATAATGTTTATAAGTATGCTAGTTTTCTCTGAAAATAAAGTTACTATGTTCAAATTCACATAAAATTCTGAGTAATAAGAACACATTCTTATTTGATATCAGTTTCTAATGCTAACTATATTTTTCAATGATTAAACAATTTTCTTAACTTAAGCTGCTAAGCCTGACTATTTTCTTTTCCTTCAAAAACCAAGGTCATGTTGATTAGGTTCAAGAAAGCTCTTGAAAAAGCAATCCCAATATGTTTTGGTGAGATGAATTTATATTATTTCATCCACACAAAACCTCTGCAATTTATATTCCACATAAAAGATTACATAACCACGATCAAACAGCAATATAAGATCCTCTCATTAGTTAAAATTTTAAAAACCAACATATCTAACACATTTCTTTAACATATTATTCTATATAATCCAAAGTGAATTAGAGGCCATATAGAAACTGTAAGACCTTCACTGCTAAAATACTTGGAAGATTTTCTTTTCAACAAAGTAATTTTATGAAGAAGTCAAAGGACTAGCTACATAATAGCTAGATGACTAAGTGAGTCTTAACAGCACAAAACTTCTAATTTGTGTAGCATATTTTTAACCACAAGTTAAAACAATTGTGCAGTTAAATTCTTAACAGCATAAAAACAGGCTACTCAAAAAAGTCCCGAGGATCATGTAACATAATTATGGATTTTGATTTTTTTTTTCCAAAGAATACTTACGACTACTTCCAAGTTCTTCAAACAGGAACTTCACTTTTTCCCACTCTGTAGAATTTTTATTATTGGGAACATTCAATGGAACAAAAGCACTACAAAGGAGAAAATAACTCTGTTAAATGGTTTTAAAGATAAAAAGTCGAATAGAAGGAAATGGTCTGAAACTCAATTTTTAGTAATTTTTTTAAACAAAGATCATCTTTCCCTCCAAAAAAATTAGCAAATAAAATTTGCACCACACACAGAGGATATAAGAAGTTTCTTACCTATGTGTTTACTATATCACAAATTTGTTTTAATACTTTTATTACTGCTTTCAGTATAATTAGTTTCCTTTGTAATCCTATTTATTTTTTGAATTAAAAAATGTTTTGAGAAGGAGCCATAGGCTAAAGATGGTCAAAAAGGTCTATGGCATAGAAAAGGTTAAGAATCTCCTATGTTAATCAGGGGAACAGAATATAAATATATGTAATGATTTCATATATTTATATGCATAGAAAAAAATAGAAAGGAACTATACCAGAATAAACAGTTAATATCTCGTTGTAGGACTAGGAATGATTTTCACTTTCTTCTTAGTATTTTTCTATATCTTGCAAGAGTGTACCAAATACACATAATGAAAATAGTTTCTATTTTACTTTTCAATCCACAGCTGAAGGGGGACCCTGGAAGTAACAGTGATAGCTAAGCTTCCCAACAGCTTAGGCTGGAAGAAAATGGAGGGAGGGAGAGAAGGAAGGAGGGGCAGCCATTTGTTATCTAGCTCAGAAACAAGGACACAATCAAGAGATTAAGGTAAAGTGCTGAGTATTCCTTAGATTGTAAATGTGGAGAATCAAAGTATATAGGAAGTAACTCTATCACTACCTTTTTTCCAACTCTATTTTAATTATAAGCAAAGCAGTAATATCTATCTTCTTTTGTAAAGAGGAAATACTGAATGAGTTTAACAATATGTTAAAGTATCTGCTCTGATAATGTATGCATGTAAAACAAAGCAATTATTCTAATTTTTTTTTTAATTTTAGAAACCTTTACTCTTTGGTACTACTGATCCTTTTTATTCTTATAAAAAGATGAATGCATCAAAGCATGTCAGGAGGTTATTTAAACTACTATTTGCATTTATGTCAATTTACTACAACTCTTCTTAATCTTGACTTATTTCTTACCAACTTTTAGAGAGAAAAGTGATTACACAGAGGAATATAGCAATAAATGTAAAAAGTTGGTTATTTGTTGTCTTGACTATAAAATCAAAAACAATTCAACAAAAGCAGTAGGGTGGAATAAAAAAATGCATATTATATTTCTGTAATGATATTAACTATTTTATTAGCATTTGAACAAAAACATAAACCAAGCAAGAAAAAACTATCTATATAATGTCCCTCTATATTTTTTGAACAGAGATTTTTTCCAGATATATTTATATTTTGAACTTGTTAGCTGGGAATAACCACTTTTGTGATATGGGAGAAAACTACGTTGTACAAAATATCACCTATAGTACTATTAAAAGAGAAATAGGTATTACAAATAGGTATTACTAAAAATCGCATGCATACCTAGAATATTAAATATCTATGTCAGTTTTAAGTAATCAAAGTTTCTGTCCAGTGGTAGAAATAAATTTGTTAAGTCTTGCTCTTGATGATACTTTCATGTTCAAAACTCCTGAGCTGGTTCTTCACCAGTTCAAATATTTAACAGAGAATAACACCGGAGAAAACTTAATAGGAGTATTAAAAAAAAAAAAAGTTAAATCTCCCACCACACACATAAAAAACAGTTAAATGGCTCAAACTGCTGTCAGAATGACTTCAGGAAAATGTTTATTCATAAGAGGTCCAGCATAGAGTTAACATTTTAGTACTTATTGTTATTTTAGGTAGGAACTAGAGGGAGTAACAAAAGCAGAAACCAAAGCAGGTTCCTTAGCAACCTTGCCAATAGTTTTGTACAATCTAAGAAACAGACGTAAAGTATTTTCACATAAACTAAGACAAACATCCATAAGCAGAATTCACAAAAATTATAACTAAATGTCTAGATACCCTGAGCAGTAATACTCAAAACATTTAACAACCAATATGGCAAAGACATTGATGAATCAACCTTAATTCTGAAAGACCCTGTTGAACCAGGCTTTATTCTTCAAATGGGCCCAGGATGGGGAAAGAAGACTCAGGAAGGCAGAGCAGCAGCTGAAGGATATGGAAGCATTTCAACCTTTTAACAACCAGAAGGGGCAAACCAGTTTCACTGACCAAATACCAGCCCTATAGACAAAGGTCTATAAAACAAAAAGGAATACCTCCTAACAGATGCAAAGGCAACTGAGGTCAGATGAGTCTGGAATACATGCATCAGTTTTGATGAGAAGATAGCAGTTAAGATTATCAGGCATTTGCTAAATGGTTATGACATAAAAAATGGTGATCAACTTTTGGTTAGGGGTTCTTGCTACATTACATTTGTGTGGTAGAAAGGTATACTTTCTTAATCTCTGTCCCTCTCAAAAAAAAAAAAAAAAAAAAAAAGACACATGGTATTAGATCAAGATAAGAACTTGAGCCTTGTAAGATCAAAAATTTCCCTCATACTCTTGAAAACAGTAAAACTGAAAAACTACTTAGTAAAAATATTTTATACCCAATCTGACTCACTGAATAAGATAAATACAGATGATTATCCCTTCAGGAAAAGACAAAGGAAAGGCTAATGAATTTCAATAGATTTAAAATTAATTTAGCAGAATTGAAAATAGAGAATTCATATATGGAAGCCCTAACCACCAACATAAGGATATGTGGCTACTAGGCCTTCAGGTAGGTAATTAAAGTTAAATGAGGTCCTAAGGGTAGGACCTTCCGGATGGAATTGGTGTCCTGATAAGAGGAACAGATACCAGAGAGCAGTCTTTCTACCCCAGTGAGAACACACAGGAAAGAGCATGTGAGGACACAGTGAGTAGGTGGCTGGCTGTCCAAGAGCCAGGAAGAAAAACTTGCCAGCACCTTGATTATGGACTTACGGCATTCTGATCAGACCAATGCAATATACATGTAATTCATCTTTTTTTTTTTTTAATCTAATCTGCTGACTAATTTCTACTCTTTCAAATTTCAATTCAAATATTACTTCCTCTTAGGTCTTCCCTGATTCTGCAAGGTAGAATTCCTACAGCAAAGGGTAGACACTTACTATTCCACCATCAACACCTCTTATTAGAGCACTTAAATACTGCAATTCAAGTTATTTGCATCTCTAACCACTGTGAACACTGAGGACAGAGACCAAGACCCTCCATCTTTCTCTCTAGGATCCTGCACACTACCCAACATGCAAGTGCTCCAAAAATGTTAGCTGCATTAATTAATCAAACCTAGATCACATTTGTGCCATAAAATTATCTCTTTGACCAAAAGTACATCACTTAACAAAAACTAGTAATATGTCACTTTCAAGAAAATTTCAGGAAATTTAGTCGATCACTTAATCTAAATGTGTACCTCAATTCAAATATTTACATATGGTAATAAGAACACTATCCTGTATAACAAAAATACTACTAGTGTTTTATTCCCAAACTTCAGACTTGGGAAATATAGGAATGCACATACTCGTTCCTATGTCTATTCCCTAAGCTGATAGATGACTCTGCTTCAAACATCAATGAGAAAATGGAAACCAATCAGAGAGGAACTCTTTCGATTGCATACCAAACTTAGGAACCTACCTGAATCTCTTTTCATTTTTTATCCCTCTTATAACAATAGAGGAAATATCATTCCACCTGAATCAAAGCCTTTCACCTATATAGGTGCGTTGGATGCCATTCCTTCTGGCCTGTTATCCACCTGATAGCCAACATTATCAACTCAACTACAAAAAGGATCCTAGTAATGAGAAAGGCACAGGGAGGCACAGGGAGTAATATTTATCAATCAGTGTCTTATCGCTCACATTTTACTAAGGATAAAACTCATTCTCTCATTGGAGTTAGGTATTGCTACTGGAAGACCAGAAACTAAAATCTGAGTTTCCTAATGCCTGATCTAGTGGCTTACTCAGTATCTCTTCCTGAATGACTGTAAAACTTACCATGAACCAAACTGAGCTTCTGATATTCTCCCACCAAACCTGCTCCTCCTTCAGATTTGCCTGTCTCAGTTAATGGCAATGTCACCCTTCCTGTGTAGTAAAGAATTTGGTCTTGCCCAAAAAGAGGTCTAAATTTTGCCAATGGCTCTGAGAGGGAATTATGTCACACCTGATAGGAGTGTCTTCGTTTAGGGCAGAGGCTGGCACACCCAATCTTAGGTGGTGGGCCAGAGAGACCAACCCTGGGATTTAAGGTGGGGGCTTCTGATCATGTGGCATCAGTTAACCTGGAGGTTGAGATAACTACATGGGCAATCCACCAGGGATGCTACATAAACACCAAGGTTCTTGTGAGCCTCTCTGGTCAGCATTACTCTATGCACAATGTCAGAGGTCGATGCCAGAAAGGTAACATGTTCTGAGGACAATAGACGCTTCATATCTGGAATCCTCCCAGACTGTCCCATGCTTCTTATTTTGGTTGATTTTACCCTGTATTTATATCTGTAATAAATGGTAACCATGAATGTAATTGCTTTTAGTGGGTTCTGTGATTCTTTCTAGAGAATTATCAAACCTGAGGGTGGATTTAGGAAGCCCCCAAAATTAGTTGGTATCAAAAGTGAGAGAAGCATTCCTCAGATGTTGTAGTCTAACTAACTCTGACTACGTGCATTCCCAATTCCTCTTTCTCTCATACTCCAACTATCTGACCTATCAGAAAATCCCACTGGCTCTCTCTCATGATAGGCAGAAATACATCACTACTGCTACCATCATACCTTGCCTTGGTTATGGCAATAACTTCCCAACAGATCTCATGTTTCTACCTTTACCTCCATAAAGTCAAATCTCAAAACACCATCCAGAGTTGCTTTTAAAATGTCAGTTGTTCACTCAATGACAAAAGCCCTCTGATAGCTTCTCATCTCCCTCAGAAGAAATGCCAAAGTCCTTACAATGGTCTATGATGCCCTACTGAATCGGGCAGCTCTAGTTACCTCTGACCGTATCTTCAGCTCCTCCATGTTTCATTCACTCCACACCAGCCACACTAGTTTCCTCACTTTGTCTGGAACATGCAGACACTTTCCTGCCTCAGGGCTTGTCACTTGCTCTTGGCTCTGACTGGAATGCACTTCTCCCCACATATATTCATAGCTCCCTCTTCCTTCAAGTGCTTCTCAGCATTGCCTTTGCTAAAATTTCACACCCCTAACACACCTATTTTATTTTCTTTCCCTGTCTCCATAATGCCTCCTAAATGTATGCTCCACGAGAAGGACAAGTTGTCTTTTCTATTAATTGCTGTTTTACCAGCACCTTGTACTATATCTGGAACATAACAAGTACACAATAAATATTTGAAAAATAAGTGAATATTATATTGTTAAAGATGGCTAGTCAAATTTTGCCTCTTATTATTTTCAAGGAACCATCCACTTCACTTTTATATACTGCTTTTAAATAAATAAATATCATCTAGAGAATCAGCTAAAGCTTATTAAAATTGTGCAAAATGTAAACTCTCTAAATGAGGACTGAACGTGACTTTCCATTAAAAAAAAAAGTGTATTTTAGAATAAACTTCAGGATCCCTTTGCCTGGGACAGATGTTCTGGCAGTTACAAAGATTTGTGGTTTTATGGATGGTTCTCAATCATGCTCTAAATCAGGAGTTGGCAAACTACTGACTGTCTGTGTTTGCAAGTAAGAACTACTTTAGAGCTAGTACAAGAGGAAAGATGAGTAGTTGAGTACCCACGAGACCATATGGACCTCTAACCTAAAATACTTACAACCTACCCTTTAACAAATGTTTGCTAATCTGTTCTAGATAGTTTTACAGATAAGGGACCTACACATTCACAAAGCAAATTCACGTAACTAGATTTGGCTTTCTTTAAAAGGTCAACAGACACTAAGAAATTTATTCAGTAGCTAAAATAAGTAGCAAAACCATTAAAAAATGTCCTTTCAACAAGTATTATCTTTCATGACACATCAAGGCAGGCTAAAGGAACTGGAAATATGCCTTGACTGTAGAACATTTGCATTCTAACAACTCCTAGAACTACAAAAAGTTACTGATCAGTTTTATTCTCATCACAAATTGTATTCGATAAATGAAATTTTTCATTTATTTAAATTTCTGAGATCAAATTTTAAACAGAAACTTTAAAAAACGTATTAGCACCTCACATATTTCCTAACATAAAAAAAGAAGCAAGACTTTAACAAGAACGCCTCCCATTAAAAAGGACAAATGTTTTCCAAAGAGAAAAATCGAATGTATAAAAACTGTGCGAAACTTTATTGATATTAGTATAAAAATTTAAGGAAGAAGAATTAAAGAAGAACTCATTGATAAAGATTAAATTCAAAGATTTAAAGAAAGATGCATCAAATCTTAAAAGATACACTGACAAGGGTTTTCATCAAAGTATTGTTTTCCATTCCATAAGAATGGAAAAAAAATATCATAAATGGCCAAGTAGTCATCACTAGAAGATCAGTCAAATAAATTGTTGTATCTTAAGTGGAATGCAATACAGAATAATTGATGGATCTACATGTATTATACTGAAGAGATGCCTACAATGTCAATAAGTAGATTTTCAAGAATTACATAAAATATAATCACATTTATGTAACATTACCACATGGAGGGTATATGTGTAGAGGAGGCTGCATTCTGCATGTATTTGAGCACATAAAAATTGTCTAGATAGAACAACATAGTCAAAAAGGTTAACTGTGGTTATTACTTTGCGGTAATATAAAATCTGGTTTGTTCTTTATTTTTAAATTTTGCTTTATTCTTTCCTAGATTTTTCTGAAGTATTATTATTATTAAAATAATGCTATTTCAATTTTCAGGGGAAAAAAAAATCAACACTTACCCCACTAAAAGCAGAAGTGCACAAATCACAGCAAATCCCAAAGTATACTTAAGTGCCGTTTTAATTTGCTAGATGTCAAGGGGGGAAAAGTATACCATTTAGTAAGAACTTTAAACTATAAAATATTCTTGCTACAGTGTAACAGTATTTTCACATCAAATGTATGTTTATATTCAACTGTATAGTTTCCCTTGTTGAAAAAAAAATCTTAAAATTTAAAGAAAAACAATGTATATGCCACATCTTAAATATCTTTGCAAACTACATTAGCTTTTAAAATCTTTTCAATGGTTAGACCTTGTGAAAAGGAGTACACTTAAAGCATAATTAATTCTCCAATGGTCATCTTTAGTAAAATTATCTTAATATTTAATAAAATATTACCCCAAACAGGGAGCAATCAGAATCTACAATGGCCCTACTCCAATTTACCAAAATGGGTTATAATTATAATAAATATTTAATATACATACATCTGTATAAGTATATATGTACTACATATGAAACATGTAATATATATAAAATATATCTAAAACATATTTAAATAGATAAAACATATATCATACAAGGACTGTTCTATGAACTTTACATATGTTAACTCATTTCATTCTCACAATAACTCTGAGGTACGTGTTCTCATCCCTGCGTTAGAGATAAAGAAGACGAAGCCCAGAGAGGTTAAATAATTTGCTGAAAGTCTCTCGGGTGGTAAGTGATTAAACAAGAACCTGAAGCCAGGAACTCAGGTGTTTCAAGTCTGTGTTTTGCTTGGTGCCCACAATGTAATCCAAATATAAAGAAAAACACAAAGCGGGACATTCTAAATATGGAAAGGAAAGTTAATCTCAAAGAAAAAGTTAAGTCACTGAGAAAAAACATTATCTGTCTCTCAGTTTAATGAAATCTCTAAAAATGACCTTCCAAAAGTTAAATTCATACTTCATATTAGTTCTTGTTCACAAAGGAGTTAAGATAGTCTTTAGGGGAAAAAAAAACCTAAAGTAAAGGTAAGGAGGATCTTCAGATCAACCGAAGTGCTAAAGAAGATGCACTTTAGAAAAGTGAATAAAGAAAGCTTATTTCTCATTCGGTTTTTAACATTAAAGTTGTAACCAGCCACTTTATCTTACATACCTTAGATTTTCAAATATAGAGTTATATAGTATCTGCAAATAGTAATTTTGACATTCTTTATAATATTTAAACATCTCATTTTTTTCTCTAACAAACTATACTGATTGCAACTCTGGGACTCATTTAAAATATTGTTGATGTACTTACTCCTGATCTCAGTGCAAATGTTTTAAGGTTTTAATTAGCATGGTTAAGCATATGCTGGCTTTTGAATCAATATATTTGTTTTTGTACTTAAATACAAAACATAAACAAAGCATAAAACAAATTTCCATAACTCAATAAAAAGACAAAAGATATTTATTATTTAAAGCTGTTTTTTCCCTTTAAATCAAAAATAAAATGTTCAATTTTGACAAATACCTTTCCACAAATTCTTCTTCAAACTATTAAATTATTATATATTAATAGATGTGCTGATCCTAAACTAGTCATGCACTCTAGAGATAAGTCTAACTCAGTTATTCTATATTACTGTATTTTTAAGATACCCCTGCATTCGATTTACTAATATTTTAATTAATATTTTTATACCAATACTTAAGTAATACTGGTCTGCAGTTTCAGACATGCATATGTGTTACATTTACCAGGTTTTTGTATCAATGTTATCCTGGATTAGTAAGACTAGTCTGCAAGTGTTCCCTTACGCCCTAGAACAGGGATCCGCAAATTATACCTGTGGGCCACAGGTCGCCCACCTCCTATTCTATTGCATCACATCATGCTCATTAAGTCCTGTCTGGCTGTATTCACACTACAACAGCAGAGTTGAGTAGTTGAGACAGAGACTATGTGGCCCTTAAAGACTAAAATACTTACTACCTGGTCTTTTACAGAAAAGTTTACTAATCCCCACTCTGGAATTGATCTGTCTAAAATAATAGTCACAAGTTACGTGCGGCTATTGAGCACCTGAAATCTGGCTAGTTTGAACTGAGATGGCTATACGTGTAAAATACACTCTAAATTTAAAATAGTGTGGAAAAAAGGACTATTTCATTAATAATATGATTTGACTCTATTTTGAAATGATAATACTTGAAACATATGACATTAAATGTAACATATTAAAATAACTTCAACTATTCCTTTTTACTTATTTTAATGTGGCTACTAGAAAATTTAAAATTTCACATGTGGCTCACGTTATGCTTCTATTAGAAAACGCTGCTCGACAATAAATTCAGTCACACCATTCTTTGAAAAAGGAGGAAATAATGGTTCCCTCCTTAAAGTGAGACCTCTAAAATAAGGACACTTACAGTGCATTTACCAGTATCATCGTCATCCTTTTCTTCATAGTAGAAGTAGACAAAAGGGATCCAGAGGAACACACAGAATAATATAACAGAATATAAGGCTGTGGAAAGAAATAATAAACTGAGTTCTACTAAATATATAAACTTAATAACTATTATATGTATATTTATGAATTTTATCTATATACACGTATATAATCACATACCAAATTCACTCCCCCATCTGGTCCTTATACTGATAACTCTATGTTTACATGTAAAAACTAAATCAACCTTTGTTGACCTGTCCCAAGAAATCGGTAACACTATTAGATAGCTAACAAATCATAATTTAGGTAAACCATGCAGCAATTTTTAACAATAACAATGATAATTATGCCAATAACACTTGTGGCAGCTGACATCTGAGCTCTTGCTATGCACTCAACAACACAGTGCTAAGAACTTCTTGTGAACCATCTACCTCGTTTAAATGAACTTTAACTTTTATATTTCTTCCAACTTAAAACCCACTCCAGTTGATACAACTGTTACAGTTGCCAGTAACTCAAGTTAAAGAAACAGCTATAATTATAATGTCCTTTTGATACCAATAATTTCCCAAATCTAAGTTTAAAATATGGAGTATTATGAAAAAGGTCCTATACAAATCAAGTTACAGAAAAGGTAAGAACAATAAAATAGTAAAATCGAAGTTAATTGCTATGAATTACCATTTACCTGTTTTTAAAATAATGTTGGATTTGAGATACTTTCAACCAGTAGTAAATAAAAATATTTATTTTAATTCATATGGAACTTAAAATTTGAACAGCCAAAAATAGAGTACAGTTAACAATAAAAACAGCATAAACAACTTTCGAAGAGTTAAACCGACCTCAGAACTTTCTTTCAAATCTTCTATGTATTTAAATTTATCTGCATACACATAAGTTCATGGAAATAATAGTAACAATACAATTATATAAAGCAATCACAGTATGATAATCATCACACTCCTTTGTAAAGCATTTGTTAATAATGTACAATAAAACCTCTATGACTTATTATATTGGAAGGAATGACTGTCTGAGTTATAGAATTTTTAAACATGATCTTAATACTTCATAGCACTACCTCATTTATCTGGAGGCCACTTATGATACGGCCCCCACTAAATCCAACATAGCTAAAAAATCTCAGCATAAAAAGAGCCCTAAATAACCAACAGAAAGGTCAGAGTTAATTTATACTGAGCAATTACAAAATGACTGTCAGCATACTAAATTTTGGCACTACAGATATTTAGTGAAATTTATGCAGTCTTTAAATGTTATGAGAAACTAATAAAGACAGTAAATCATTACGTAATGAGTATTGTGTTTCTACTACAAACCAGGGAGTATTTAGTACTAACATGTCTATTACAAACCTAAGAGCCAGGGGAAATAAACATATTAAAAAAAGTAAACAAATAAGTACGTATTCTAAAAGCTTTGAAAAATTAAACATAAAAGGGACAGGACTATAAATCAGCCGTAAATACCATAACATTATTATGATTTAAATAATCAAATAATTTCTATAGAACAGGAAAAACCCTGAATTAGTATAACGAAGTTCAGTGGGCTGATAGCCACATGCCAAAAACTGCTAAATGAACAGATGCAGTAAGGTTTGGGTTCAGCCTCAGTACGTCGCTTGTGTCTACTACCTGGTTGCCTTGGCCTTTACACCAGGGGTGCCAAAAATATGTATACACATGACTTGTATTCGTCTTTTCATATCAGTATATATTGAGTATTACACTTTTAATACAGTTTTTTCCTTTCTTAAAATGTGTATGTATATTTTTTGGCACCTTCTGTATAGCCAAAGAGCCTAATTTTTCATAAACATTCCTAGTATTCCTGGACTAGAGTGATAGATGATCTTATAATTATGTAAGTTACCATCATATTCAATTAGCAAAATAAGATAAAATAATTCCTATAACTCAATAAAATACAAATAACCTTTCTTTTAATGGACAAAAGACCAACAGATATTTCACCATAATATAAACAAAACGGCCAATAAGCACATTTTAAAAGCTGCTCAGTGTCATTAGTCATCAGGAAGATGCAAACTAAACCCACAATGAGATACTGCAGACCCTTTAGAATGGCTAAAATTAAACTGATAATACCAAATGTTGACAAGAATGTAGAACAACTGACATTCCCACACTTTGCTGGAGTGACTATAAAACGGCACGACACTGTAGAAAACTGTTTAGTAGTTTCTTACCAAGTTCAACATACACCTACCATAGGACCCAACAATTCTATTCCTCTAGCACTGAATTACAACAACAGATGCAAAGTGTTTCTGCCCAGAGAAGCCTGCCTGAGATGCAGGGTCCAGGGCTTTTACTGGGGACTGCAATACAGGCACATATGCCCAAGTGACAAGCTAGGATTACCAAAACTACAGACCTTGCCAACAAACAAAGCAAGTATTCACCATAGATCATGTTTTGCACAATCTAAGCAAGCTTCTACACATGGTTCGTATTCACTTGTATAAAACCACCTTATCAATTACTAACACAAGGAACATCCCAATGGCTGGGTTCCCAGGAGTTGGTCAAGGATCAGCCATACAAGCAGGCCCTCCTGAAGATATGTGAGAGTTGAACATTGGGTAAGCTGCATTAACACTTTCACAAGAATGTGCACAGCAATATTATTCACAGTGACAAACACTGGAAATGATCCAAATGTCCATCAACAGATGAATGGATAAGCAAACTGAGTGTTACATTCATACAAAAGCCTATTATACAGCAATAAAAAGAGAATTTACAGATACATGAGATAAGAATGAGTCTTACAGACCTTATGCAAAATAAAACAAGCTTAGACACCAGAATACATTTTTTATGATTGTATTTAAGGAAGTTCTAAAACTAGCAAAACTATTATGACACAAGTCAAAAGAGTGGCTGGGGCCGCTGCTGACGATACAGAGACATGAGGATGTACGATAAGCAAAACTCTCGACTCTCATATGTTGCTGTTTGCCATATCCGAAAAAAGACAGTTTTTAGAAATCAACACCTAGAGGAAAGAGGTGGAGAAGACACACTATTATGGAGAGACTGACTATATTATCCCCTCAGCAGTCTGTGACCCAAAATAGGTGTAGAACAACTGCTCTCAATCTTTGTTTCTTGACACCACGTTCTAAGCTCCTGGTTCAGTGTTACTTACTACACTGTTCTTTCTCAGTGTCCTTCATATAGATTTCTTCCTTTAACTCATAAATGTTAAACTGTAAAGACAGAATTAAGTTAACATTTTTATGTGTTTCAGATCAATTCTAATGTCAAGTTGGGCTTATAGATCTGTAAATGAAAACTAAAATCGCTGCTACCACTATCATGAAACAGAGAAATTGCTTCTTTTCATGTTCTACTTTAAACTAATAGCTATTTTCAAAGGAAAATTACTCTTAACTCCAACAGTGACGACACTCTCATATCTTGACTTCTTTATAAAGTAAGCTTTTACTTGTAAATGTTTTGTTGAAAGATTGCTAGTAGCAAGTAAAAGATAAACAGACTATTGGTTTAACAGTCCCACTAACATCAAAGAAAACATATAAAGAAAATATTTTAAAACCTCAAGTCCACAGAAATTGGCAAAAATTAAACTCATAAAACAAGTTCTCTTTTAAAATAACTTACAAAGAACTAGCATAAACAAGTTAACAGAGAGCCATGGACAAAAAGGCCATGGACAAAATCTGTGGCAAAGATTGCATGACAACTCTTGTGATTTTTTTTTTTTTAAATTACACAAAGCAACCAACCTATCTTTTAAAAACTGTTTGTCATTAAACTATAACTCCCATGAAAATTAATTTGGATAAATTAGGCTTTCGAATTTTTAGACATTCTTTATTCCTCCCAGCTACCAATGGAAACACTAAGACGAAGAGTAATTTAGTCCATATTGTGATAGTACAATTAATCATTACACAGCTTTTTGTTTTAGATGGTCAACGTATAAAGATATTTTGGAAACTCTAATAAAAGCCTTCTACAATTATCCCATTTGCTCAGCTTAAGAAATCTGGGGTAAGACTGCTAGAAACATATCCAGTACCCATTTTCCTTTCAGCTGGCATTCCCCTTTTTGTCTTTCCCTTTTCCACCTGCTTCCTGCCTGAAATGAATGTGGGACACCTTAAACCCCAGCCACCATTTTGGATTCTGTGGTAACCTTCAGATGGAAGTCATGTACTAAGGGTAGCAGGCAGAGAAGAAACAAGCATAGGACCCTCATGATGCCATGACGCTGCCACAGCAATCCCAGAGAGCCCATCTCCAAACTTATTTGAAGTGACACTGAAAAACCACTGCACTAGTTAAGCAATGTATTTCCAACCTGTTAATAGCAGCCAGTTGTAATTCCTGAAACAGAATGTGGTACAAGAAATGGAGTAGCCCACATATTCACTCCTGAGCTATCCTGAGCCCTTGGTGAGCCTGCCTGTGAGGGTAAGTGTAATAGATCTCAGCTAACTTTTGCCATTGAACATGGTAGCATGTTCCACAGAAGTGCCACAGAATCCTCTGGTTTCAAGATATACTTGTCTTCACTGTGCAGCAGCAACCCTACTTCTCTTAATAATCAGCATGAATCACTCCAACTGATCTGATAACTAGTATTGCCCTGCTCATTCAATGAGGTAAGGAGACAAAAATGGTCAAGTAGAAATCTCACCTCCTAATTCAGTGAAACTACTGTTTCACCCTTGCTGGAAGTACTCCCATATGGCTATTAAAGAATTCTAAACCAGCAGAGCTCAGTTGCAAGGTAAGAAGCAAAAGGTTTGTGAGTAGTTCACTAGGAATAATAGTACAAACTGCCATACTCACTAAGTTATCAGTAACACGTACAGAGTATGGGAGAAAGAGAACCATATAGTGCCCTCTGGTCCACAGCATTCTCTAAGAGAAAGTAATTCTCAATTCACTGTATGAAGCTAGCAGAGCTTTGATACTCCAACCTGACAAGAAAAAGATGAAGGAAAATTACAGACCAGTCTCACCTATGAATCAATTTTTAAAAGAATCCTAAACAAGACAGCAAATAAACTCCATCAGATTTAAAACCAAACCAAAAAAGGCACCAAGACCAATCTAGGATCTTCCGAGGAATGCAAAATTAAAGAATAATCTACCCATGTGACATATCAGTTGAATTTTGAAAACAAACAAATCTCACGATTATCTCCCCTGATAATATGTATTTAATTCAACAAACAACATCATTCTAAGGGTCATGTATACGGCTAAATCAAAATTCAGAAGATCCTACCATGTTTCCCTTTAAATAAGACTTAGCCAGACAATAGCTCTAATGCGTCTTTTGGAGTAAAAATTAATATAAGACCTGGTATTTATTATATTATATATTACATATATAATTATTATTATTTATATATCATTTATATTATAGCATTTATATTACATTATATTATATATTATACCCGGTCTTCTATTACAGTAAAATAAGACCGGGTCTTATATTAATTTTTGCTCCAAAAGATGCATTAGAGCTCTTTGTCTGGCTAGGTCTTATTTTCGGGGAAACACGGTTGTACCTCCCAGTCTCCAGAACTGTGAGAAACAAGTGTTTGTTGCTTAAGTCACCTAGTGTATGGTATAGTGTTGTAGCAGCATGAGCTAAAACACAACCAGTCTCCTGGATGTGCAGTAGTATCTCATTGGGGATTTCATTTGCATTTCCCTAATGATTAACAATGTTGAACCCCTTTTCATGTGCTTATAAGCAATTTATGTATTTTTATCGGTGAAATGTCTATTCAAATATTTTGCCCATTTTTTTAAGTTGTTTGTGTAATTAAATTGTCTGTGGTTTATCTTCATTATTTAAATTGTGGTTTTTAAAGGCAAGGTTTTTCATTTTTATAAAATAGAATTCACCAGGTTTCTCATGCACAAAGCTGTTGGTATCGCATTCAAGAACTGTGTCCATGTGAACAGCATGAAGTTATGTCTTTTGACTTCTCAAAGTTTTAGTTTAGGTCTATAATTGATTTTAAGTTAATTTTTGTGTATTTTTTTTTAAATGAATTGAAGGGCTACAGCTGTTGAAAATCAACTGACCATTTAATGTAAGGGTCTGCTTTTAGTCTCTGAATTCTATGGCTCTATATACTTATATCCATCTGCAATATTACAATGCCTTGTTTGTTGTGTTTTATAGTACATTTTAAAATTCAGGATGTAATTCTGTTATTCTTTTACAAAATTGTTTTTGGCTACTCTAGATCCTTTGCATTTCTACATAAATTTTAGGGTCTGCTTGTCAATTTCTTTAAAAAAAATAAATAAAAAGGCTGTGGGTCAATTTGAAGGAACACAGCCATAATTGCCACTTTTACAATATTATGTCATCTAATCTATTAACATGAAATATCGCTTTATTTATTTATTTTGATATTCTTTAATTTCTAACAACAATTACTTGTAGTTTTCAGTGTCTTACATTTCTTTCATTAACTGTATTCTCAGGGTTTTTTTTCTTTTCCTTTTGATGCTTTGTGAGTGGAATCATTTTATTCATTTCATTTGCACTGTCAGTTTCTAGTTTTCATATTAATCTTGTATCCTGTGACCCGGCTAAACTTGCTTATTGGTTCTATTTGTCTTTATATAATTCCTTGAGATTTTCTACAAATAGGATCACATGTCAGCTGAGAAAATAAGTATTAATTCTTCCTCTCCAGTTTGAATGCCTGCCTGATGCCTTCCTTCCTCCCTCCCTCCCATTCTTCCTTTTGATTTTTACACTAGTTAGAATCCCCCTTACAATGTTCAACAGCAATTTTGAACAAGACATTCTTGCCTTGTTCTTAATCTTAGAGAAAAAGTGTGCAGTCTGTCACCACTATTAGTGGTAGGTTACTCAGAGATGATCTTTCTCAGACTGAGGAATTTTCCTTCTGTAACTAGTTAGCCGAGTTTCTATTAGCAATGGATACTGGATTTTGTAAAAATAGATGGTTTTCTCATGTCTTTTGAAATGATCATGTGGTTTTTGTCCTTTATTTTATGAATATGGTATGTTACATGAATTGATATTTGGATATTAAACCAACCTTGCATGCTTAGGACGAATCTCACTTTGTAGTGGCATGGCACATAATACGTAATGCTGAATTTAGTTTCCTAAGATTTTGTTACAGATTTTGTACCTATATTCATGAGGAATATTAGCCCATAGTCTCCTTTTCTTGTAATATCTTTGTTTGACTTTGGGATCTAAGTAATAATGGCCTCCAGAAGGGATTGGAAAGTGTCTCCCCCTCTATTTGTAAAGGATTTGTATATGTAAAGGGTTTGTAAAGGATTGGTATAATTTTTTTAAATACATGATAAAATTCATCAGTGAAAAAAATCTGGATATGGGGTTTTCTTTGTGAGAATATGTTAAATAACTAATTCAATTTTTTTACTCGCTATAGGGCTATTTTTTCATGAGTAACTGTTGGTAATTTATATCTTTCTAGGAATTTGCCCACTTCATCTAACTGTCTGATTAGCTGGTATAAAATTCTTCATAATATTCCTTTATAATTATTTTAATTTTTGTAAAGTTCGCAGTAATGTCCCCCTTTCATTCCTTATTTTGATAACTTGTATCTTCCCTCTCTCAGTCCCTGTTCCCATTCTCCCCTCTCGCCCCTTGCCCTGCCTCTTTCCTCCCTCTCTTCCTTCTCTTTTCTCTCTCTCCCTTTCTCCTCCTTCTCCATCTCTCTCCTCCCTCTCCTTTCTGCCCTCCTTCCTCTCCCCTCTTCTCCCTTATCTTTGTCCCTGCCCTCTCTCTCTCCCTTATTCCTTTCCCTTTCCATCAAGCTAAAGAATTAACCAACTTTATTATTTTTCAGAGAACCTACTTTTCTTTAAAATGTTTTTTTTCTCTATTGTTTTCCTGTTTTCTATTTCATTGATTTCTGCTCTAACCATTACTGTCTTTCTTCTGCTTCCTTAGAATTCATTTTGCTTTGCTTTTTCTATTTCCCTGATATAGAAGTTTAGGCACTTGAAACTTTTCTAATGGGGGAATTTAAAGCCAAAAATTATCCTCTAAGCACTACTTTAGCAGCATCTCAGAAATTTTGAGACATTGGCATTTTAATTTTTATTTAGGTCAAAACATAACCAAGCTGGAGAGGTAGGGGTAAGGAGGGAGGTAATAGACCTAGTCTAAAATACTACAAACTATCACTGTCCTTACCAGTTTTCACATATAAATACTTCTCAGGCTGTTGTATACCTTTGGTTGATTTCTAAAACACTAAGTTGTTCTTTGTGAATTTTCTTATGCTTTTGGGGAAGAGGATCTAGCAACCTTCTTACTTGGCCATGTATAAAATCACACCCTCAGATCATTCAATTTTAACAACACGGAAGTAATATTTATAAGAAGAGACATGAGAGAGCTTGTTTTCTCTCTCTTTGATCTCTGCCATGTAAAAACAGAACAAGAAGGCAGCCATCTCCAAACAGGAAACAGGTCCTCACCAGGCACCAGATCTATCAGCACCTTGCTCTTAGACTTTCCAGCCACCAGAACTGAGAGAAACTGAACAGGACAGCAGTGAGAAGTGGTCAGAGTCTGGATAAATTGTGAAAAATCAAACAAGGAAATGTTCTGCCATATTTGATACAAAATGTGAAAAAATAGACTCAAGGATCACTCTAAGGTTTTTGGCCTCAGCAACTCTATCCTTCTAGTTGCTATTTACTGAAACAAAGAAATGTATGCAGTATAACAGAATGTGGGTCAGTTGTTGAAATGTTAAATTGCAGATGTATTTAACTTCTTGGTAGAAATTGTCATCGACAATTGGCCACAGGAATATCATGCTCAAGAGAGCTCTGCACAAAGATTTGAATCCACGAGTTTGGCATAAAGATGGTATTTAGAATCAAGCAACAGTATAAGATCACCAAGGGACTAACTGAGACAGAGAATAGGTGTAAAGGTTGAAGCCTGGGGCACGTACACATTAAAGAGTCCAGGCAGAAGAGAAAGAACCAGCAAAGGTACTCAAAAAACACAACGAGTAACGTAAAAAGGAAAATAAAGAACCTGTGTCTCTCTTTCTCTCCTGGAGTGCTAAGGATATTAATTTGACAAATTAATTTACATTTATTTGACAAATTAGTCATTTGTTTGGAGACAGAATGTATAAGTCACACTAGCTATAAGTCCAAGAAAGCACTTGTTTTAATATTTCCTCTTGGAAACAAATTCTTAGGCCTCTAAATCTCAAGGAGTCATTATCTAGAGACTCTCTGGAGCAAACCTAAACAGAAACCACTTGGAAAACTCCCCTGTGATTAAGCACATTCTTTTAAAAAGGGAAAGCAGGAGATAGGATATAACTGTTATCTCATCAAAAACAACTTTTCAGACCCAAATCAAAAAACAACCCCAAAATTAGCCCCTATCTTTCTATCTTGTCTGGGAAAGCAATGAAATATATTAGAGACGTTTTCAAGACAATGGCGTCAAAAGCTGTAAATCTAATGAGATGTGAGGTCAATTCTTTCAATATTAATTTTCCCATATCATTGCACTGAGGTTTATTTCACATGCTCTCTTAGCTGATTTGAAATTAAAATAGCTGATAACACCTATTTAGCACTAACCACGTCTCGCACTCTTAATACGGTGAAGTAGGTACGACTACTCTATTGCCATTTCACAGGTGGAGAAATCATAGAAAAGATAAGTGACTTCAAGGTCCAATGGTACTCTTCTCAAATTAGACACTAGAAGGTTGTAAACTTTAAGTTCAAAATACAAAGTAAAGACTTCAGGTATACTTTTTCAGCAATTAGCCAATAGGGAGTGAGGAGAAACTTCCTAAAGACTCTTTTAGGTGCTCTAAAAGGCCAGCATAAAAATAAATTTGCACATACTTTGACACACTTCTATTTTCACTCTAGAATTCCTTCATAGAAAAAAGTAAAAATTATTAAACACATAATAATCTGAGATTGTTTGAATAAGAGCATCCATACAATGGAAAACAATGCAGTAAAGCTTTTTCTTTTTTTTTTTTACTGTACATGTACAAGATCCTCATAGCAGCAGTATTTGAAATTGCGAAAAACTGAACAACCCAACTGATCATCAATATTAGAATGGATAAACAAACTATGCTATGTTAGCACAATGGAATATTATACAGCAATGAGAATCAACATTGTACTGTTACCTGCAACAATACTAAAGAAGCCAAACAGAAAACCATACATACTATATGATTCAATTTATATCTACACAAAAAAATAGCAGCCTGAAAACTGATGTCAAGAGGAGAAAGAGTGTCCCGGAGAAGGTGACAGGACAACTGCAGAGGGCTGAATGCAACAGCCTTAAATAATTTCTGCTTATGGTTTGGGCTGTCCCCATTTCTACAACCCCTGCATTCAAGAAAAGTCAAAATAAGAAGTTAGGAAAAAATATTAGGTAAAAGAAAAATTCACTTAAAATAAATTAAAGAAAAGTAGATGACCAAAGAACTAAAACTAAAAATGTTGAGAATGGTTAGAAAAAACATTAGACTGAAGTAAACACTTATAATAAATTACAATAAATAAAAGGGAAGAATTAAGGCAAAAATAATTTTGAAACGAAAATAGAATTCAGATAAAAGGTTAAACATATATAAAAGACAAGAGCTAGCATAAGAGGCTCAAACATGAGATTAAAACAGAACTGAAAATGTAAGTCAGACAAAAGCAGTTTTTTACAAGAAAATATCAGAGAAGTTTGAAGACACAGATGAAGAAATAAATACAAATATTCAAAAGGAAAAAAGGAATGAGTCCTTAATGTTTCGGGAGTGGGAACAATATCCTCAAATGAGGGAGTCTCCTTCTGAGAACAGTGTCCCCATGAGTATAGGAAAAAGGGACAGAAATAAACAACTTTACCCTCTCTTCCTTCATTCAGCAAGTTCCAGGAAACTATCTCCTTTGCAGGCAGCTTCAGATAACTGAGGACTGTTAAGCAATCAACAGCTGGCACGTATCCAGTGGGTACAAGCAGCCATCTGCCTAATTTCTGAGAACTTTCCAGAAAACAGCACCCAAAATTTCATTATTGAAACATAAGGTTCTCAAAAATGTAGCTTCCAGAACTTAGGATTAACAGAGACCCTTTCAGCATATCCACGACATGAAAATTATTTTCATACTAATATTAAGACATTGTTTGCCCTTCCACTAGCAGTTATTGTATTCTTCACCACCATGCACTCACCAACGGGGGCAGTTTGATTCAGGGTTTTAATATTTTGTGTGAAGGAAAGTACATATAAAGCATATTTCTGAGAAGCATTTCTGCTATTTCAGTTGTGAGCTATACTAGTCACTTTTGCCCCCAAAGAACTCCATTTTTACTTGAAAAAACAACTGAGAGACTAGCAATGGTTCCCGGACTTGAGTGTTAGGCAGACTTTCTCAAAAATGAATAAAGTGAGCCTTCAAAGAAAGTGAGTATTTTTTGCCACTGATAAAACTTGAACTTTCAAGAAAAAATTAGAATTTTTGGAAAACTTGAATCCACCAAATTTAGAGCCTTACATCTTTCCAATATACAACATTTTCCTGATGAGAACAGTGGTGATATTAACAGGATGCCAAAGGAAATCAGAAGCTCTCAGGATGTAATCTAGTATTAGTATTAAAGGTTCCCAGATGATTTCTGAAGCGGCCTTGGGGTTCAGCGCTGCTAAGCATCCCCATAGATAACATCCTCAGAATTATTTATCAAAAGGCAGCTCATTAAACGGCAAGCAGCTCCAGCTTAGGAAATAACATCCAAGTTGGACTATGTCACTTGTTAATGAGGTGATCTTTAACATCTCTTAAGTATCAATATCCTCATCTGCAAAATGTAAGAAAATACATCCAAAAACTGACACTAATGAAAATTAAACAAAATGTTCAATCTGAGAGTCTTGCACAGTGCCTGGCAAGGTTAGACAATGCCAATGTGTTGGTGTATTAGGAGAGATTAGATGAACCATAGCATCTCACAGAGGGGATGGATTAAAACCGGATTTTACATTGTTTGAATTTTGTGTAGTCCTCAGGATCCAGGAGAAAACGTCTAATAAGTAGTCAGATAGTAACTAGCATTGCTGGAGAAACAGCTGAGCTTCACAATAGTGGCTGTCTTAGAAGCTAAACAATCCTTGCAGGCTCCTAGCTGTAGGCCACCATCTGAGTCAAAGTCAAAAGCCTATTAGCAATGGCGAAAATAAATACGACCAATTTTATAACAACCATCAATATTATCAAATTAAATCTTCTTGCTTTGGTTCCATGGTCATCAAGAAATCTATTCATAATTTGGCTTATGCAAATTTCTTCCCTAGCTCAATGTCTGAACTATCCCATCACAAGGTGTTATATCTCCTACTACAACCAAAGTTCTACAGGGAATCAAACCCGAAATCCCTAAGTCATCTACTGTTTATAATGATTAACTCAGCTCCCATGCATTTAAAACAATACTGGGGACACACTATCCTGGAACAATTGAGAAAGAGACTCACTAAAATCATTTCCTGTAGGGTTAATTCTCTTCAGGAAACCAATTGAAAAGGCTGCATGAATTAACATTCCAGCTTAGAAGTCTTTGTAACCTTGGTTATAATAGATTAATCCACTAGCCTCTAGGTTCAATAATAAGATATGCTCTATGGACCTGGACTGCACTAACGTAAAATTTGACTTATCTTGTCACATGTCCTACAGCATAAATACACTTTAATGTCACATAGGAGACAAGCCCCTTACCCCAAAATTGTTTTTGAAGACATGATTTATATCCTTCCAATAAATTTATATTGAAAGCACAACATTCTACTTAATACAGCACTATTTCAAAAGTTTTAACCTAACTGGTCAAATTTAAATTTTATAATATATATTTAATTTATTCATCAGAAACAAACATCCTGTATTAAAATACCATAAAAACATTTCTAAAACCTACACCAAAGGGATAGAATTTCATGGGTCCCACAGATTTTAGATCAAGAGAAAAGGCAAAGGTTTAGAGCCAAAAAAATCCAATAAAACCCTTTAAGAATTATCCCATCAATAGAAATTTCTGCAGGCGCTTTTTCACTTTTCAATTTAGTGTCCTAAAATCTTATTCAACATCTTGATTTAATGCGGGGGTGGGGTTGGGGGGTGGGGGGTGGGAATGACAGCCATTTCCTAACACATTTTAATAAAAACTCAAGTCTTATGTTTATTCAAAGAAAAAATTTTGGAAACATTTCGGTGGTTATTATAAAGCTTTTATAATCCAACATTAGGGAAGGAAAAGGAAGGGAAGGAGTGAAGGACCAATCAACCATAATCCCCTGAATTAAACTAACTATAAAGTACAGTAAACTTGATGTTACATACTCCCCAGAGGGAACATTCTACATGTCAAAACTCAGAAAAAATTTCTAGGAATCTGAGATTTTTTTTTTGAATCAAGAGTACAAATGGGAAATTGGTAAGGATAACAAAGGAAGAGACCTGAGATTTAAAGTAACTTGATTGACTCTACAAAGAAGTGCTACAAGTGAACCTAAATGAAGCAAAGTAGGTAAAAGAAATTTCAGGATTATGAGAATGAATGCTATGTTACTTATTTCTGATGTTGAACAGTAATCTCAAATGAGATATCAAAATTAAAAATTTTGATGTAGCTTTATTCCACATTTTGATTAGCAGCCCAGATAGGAAATGAAACTGAAAGATACTTACTATAGTAACCATATAATACAGTGTCCTCAATCTGTCTGCTGACATTAGCATTAGCCCAGTCCTAGAACAAAAAGCAAACAATAGAAAATTAGTAAAACATTAATTTGTTTAACGATTATAATTAAGTGTTAATATGACTGAATATCACTTATAAATTCATCAACTCAACCAGGTCTATGCCTTCAGGAAGTGACAGACAAGTAAACACACAAAATTCAACAGGCAAATGCTGAGATAAGATGATAACATAATTGTGGGGAAACGCGTATAAACAGGAGGCACCTAACTCAGATTTGAGATCAGGGATTGCTTCCCAAAACAACTGTAAACATGAAACCTAAAGGAAGACAGGTTGTTCTCAGGAAAAAAGCGAAAAAAAATAGTAGGAAGGAGGGAAGAAAGGAACATACATGGAGAGTTTGAAAAATTGCAAAACACTGAACAGATCACTAGAACTTTTGGGGAAGGTAAGAGAAAGCAGGGGAGTGAGGGAGGGGAAGGACATAGGTTTGGGGGACATGCTAAGTATTTTGGACTTTCTCCTAAGGGCACTGGAAAACAGCTATGACTTTTTATGCAGAGTAACAAATAATGATTTGTATTCTAGAAAGAAGATATTTGAGCACAATACATATTTTTTAAAAAATACCTAAAAGAACAATCATGTAAGTTCCTTTTAATTCATTTCACACAGTGTTCTTCAAATTAGTTTAAATTGAGCTATTTAACTTAGAAAATTCATTCAAATTAATCTTTTCAAATAAAAAAAAAATCCGTACATTAATGAATCAGAATTGAGGTATAATGGCAAGTCTTCTGAATATCTTCAATTTTATGTATATAAAAAATTAAACCTGGAGAGTCTAAGTGACTTGGTCACTGCTATTAAGTAGCAAGACTCAAATCGGTATCTAGGTCAATTTTTTTCTATATATTTTAAGAGCTCAAGTCAGTATCAACAACCCACTACAAGCACTCTTAAGGAAGGGTATCAATATTTAATTCTAAAATAATTAAATTTTTTTTTTACTGATAAACACCTGAAAGAACAAAAAATGTAGAAAATACACATTTAGCACTACCAATACAAAACCATGACACACAACGCATAATAAAAGATAGGATTTTTCCAGTAGCAATTAAGACTATAAAAAACTTAATAAGCTAAATAAAAATTTATGTTAACAATATAAAGAAAACTAGCAATTATGGACTACAAAAAAGATCAAAATAAATAGAAAGTCACATGTTCCCATGTAAAAAGATTGTAAATACCAAATCCCTCCTAATTAGTCTATAAAAACTATAACATTGCCCCAAAAAATCCAATATACTAGGGGATATTTTGACATGCTGATTCTGAAAATCATCTGAAAAACACAAGCAAGGGCTAGGAAATTTTCTGAATAAGACCAACAATGAGGAATTTACTCAATTACTAAACTTTATTAAGAAAACATAAAAATCTATTACTATAGTAAACTTTCATTTACTTAAGTGACAAAAATTTAACTATGAATAATATCCAGTAGTGGCAAATGTGGAGGAAAAGCCATCTACTACACAGTGACAGTAAGAAAGAGAGTCTATGACCTAGACCTTCTGGGATGGAATCTACCCTAGCAACAAGCAGCCCAAACAGAAGGAGGAGCTGCACCCATCACAGTCACATACTCATGGGACCCCGGGACCCAAAATTTCCAGGTGTTCAGCAACTGGGGGGGTCCTGTGCCCATGAACAGCTTGTATCTGAGCTCACACTACTTGGCACCCAGGTCCACAGTGTTTATCTACCTGCAAGGCCACTCTTCTGCTTGCGCTGTAAGAAGAGAGAACAAAAGGAGGTAGAGGTACCTCTGCTGAAAAGCTCACCTCTTTGCAGAATGTCAAACATATAAGAGCTTGTGTACTTACTGATCCTTATCCCCATAGATTCCAACCTACACCAAGTAATGTTTATTGATTTTTTTACCCAAAATCCCTACACCCAAAACTATTCAGGGTAACATTGTTTAAAATATTTTTTAAAAATAAAATAACCACAACGGAAGAAAAAACTGAAGACAATCTAAATGCCTGGAAAGAAACAGTGAAATTCATAACATGTATACCATACAGACATTAAAAACAGTGAAATCTATATAAACTGGCATAGATGGATATACATGAAGCACTTTTGAGTAGGGGGAAACAGAACAAGTTGAAACCAATAGTTTTAATACATGCAGTCTTTATCTAAAATATGTACTGGAAGAAACACCCATATGTATACAGAAAAATGGAAAGAAAGTGTAAATATTAATAGTACCACATGGGAATGGAAAAACACTGCGGAGAATTCTATGCAATGATTAGAAATTTTTTCATGGATGACTCAAGTACCCAAATGAATACGTACATGATCAAAGCTTCAGCTCCTAAAAGCTGTATTTCTTTAGTGATTGTTTATACATCTAACAGAAATTTAAAAATATTTTTGAAACTTGAACATTTTTTGAAATAGGATAATTACATCGATCCCTATGCAAGCTCCTTACCAATTTCCAAGACAACTCCATGAGGTATTTATTATTGAACCCATTGAGAATCTGTTAAAAGTTAAACTTTGAACAAGACCCGAACCTCAGGGGAAAAAAAACTTAAATATAGAAAGTCTGAAGGTAACTTAAAGCCAAAGAGTCACTGAAATTTGGTATGTTTTACTCTGCAGGGTTCTTCTGTTTAAACAAATCTTGTGGCAATAAGAGAGTATTACTGTTACTATTTTAAACCTAAAAATATGTATAAAATATACAACATCACTCAAGTACTATTAGTGTATTTGGCTTTTATACACTGTCTTGCCTCCAAAGTATCTGATATACTGTCAAAAGAGGTTTATGAAACCTTCTGTCTTCTACATTTTGAGAACCACTATGCCCTTGATATATTTTATAAACTACTGCCTCCCACAGTAGAGACCAAAAGGAACTTCAATCATTTAAGACCCAAAGGCATGCGAGACAATCAAGAACTAATACTAAATGGAGGATATTAGAGAACATTTCAGAAGAAAGGAAAAGGATATAAATTCCATAGAACAAAGATGTCATTAGTCACAAAATAAAATTCTCTTCCCCATTCGTCAAGATGACTTTTTGAAACACCCAGCCCAACCCAAAACTACTGTTGACTATCTTCAATTTTACCTGATAACCTGTCTTAGACCAGTGTTCTTACTCGGGGGTGATTTTGTCCCCCATGGGACATTTGGCAATGTCTGGAGACACGGGGTGCGAGGGAGATCAGGATGCTACTAGCGTCTAGTGGGTAGAGACAAGGGTCTGCTAAACATCTACACTGCACAGGACAGTCCCCCACAACAAAGGATTATCTAGCACAAAATGTCAATGGTTGAAAAACACTGACTTAAAGGTATCTAAAATAATTTGAAGCCAAAAGATGAGCTCACTCAATTTACTAATCTAAAATCTAGAGTCTAGATTCCATCTGTATTCAAATGTTAGTTCTTCCTTCTGCTAAGTGCCCACACTATTTACAGCCAACCCTTTCCCTGTGAGACTCCCCCACCCCCCAAATCCCTTAGCCTTCTCAAGGACATTGAACCTGCGATAATAACCTCTCTCCCCTCTCAAAAATTCCTCTGACTCTAAGGAATGCTTAAGTACACAAACTCCAGTAATTTCCATTAAACAACAAAGGGATCCACAAACAACCACCACAAATAAAAGCAACTCCTGCACCTGGAAGAGAACTCTCACTGAAAAACTGTCAGCATTCCCTATCACTACTTCCTCACCTCACTGTTAACATTTAACCCACTCCAACCTGACCCACCGCACTGCCCCCACTGAAATTACTCTCCATGGTCTTCGGTTACCACCAACCAAAGCCGATACTCACTTTCCTACCTCTCTCACTACACCTCTCAACATCATTGGAAAAAGCTATCATTCTCTCTTCCTGAAACACATTCTTCTCCAGATTTTCATAAGCCTCCCTCTTCTGTTTTTCTTCCTACCTCTCAGGAGAGGCCCCTTCACTGGCCTCTACATGATGGAGCACCCTAATCCTGCTCCACTGCCAACCCTTCTCCGACTACTCAGTCTCCCAAGCTACTAGTCAGCCCATAGCTCTACATACCATCCATATGCTGAGGACTTCCAAATACTTCACCCCAACCCTGAAGCTTCAACTCCCCACTTGACACCTCCACTTGAATATATACAATAGGCACTTAGAAGGGAACTTATCCAAAATACAGCTCTTGCTTCTACATTCTCTCACCCGCCCATGTGCATACATATGCTCTATTATTCTTCTAGGCTATTTGTCTAAGGGGTACATCAATGCTCCAATTTTGTTTTCCCTTCGCAGTCCCACATCTAATCCATCAGCAAATACAAGCAACTCTATCTCTAAAATACATACCAATTTTGTACTCATTGTTCTCTACTAGCATGACTCTAATCCAATTCACCTTTCTGTTTTACCTTCATTAACTTCACATTGCAGTTAGAAGAAAATGTAAACTCATTAACATGACTTAATAGTCATAAACAATCTGGTCCCCACCTTCCTCTTGATCTCAGCTAGTATCAAAGCACAAGGCCAAACACGGCCCCACAGCCAATAGGCCAAACTCATCCCTGTGCCTCTCTATCTGCTGCTCCTTTCTCCCTAAAGGCTCTCCCTCCCGCTCTTCACCCACTGGCTCCTCCTCATTCAGGTCTCAAGTAACCTCAGCAATCTGGCCTTCCAATCCTCCTATCTAAATTACCCACAACTAATTACACTCTTACATCAATCTATTTCCTCATAGAATTTATCACTGTGAAGTTAGCTTGTTTTGTTGTTTACTGTTGTTCTGGTTTTACAGAATGGAAGCTCCATGAGAACAGCAGCCTCATTTATTTTAATAGATTATCTCCAGCACCTACGTTTGTCAGATACATATTACGAGCTTAATAAATATTAAGCAAATAAATATATTTTTAAGGTGCAATGAAAAATACAAAGTTCTAAGATACAATTATCACCATTTGAGAGTACAACTGAACCAGTAGCACAAAGTTCAATGCTGACGTCTAGTAACAGGCTATAAAGAGATTCATCATTGTTGGGGGTAAAAAAGATATGAACATTTTAGCAATCAAAACATTAAATATTTTGATGCCATATCTTAACTACTAATTTTATTTTAATTTTACACATTGTATAAAATAAAGAATATTTGTTCAGGTGACAATTTGATTTTCTCTGATTAGTACACTGTATATATACCACTATATATATCACTAAGTTACTGACCAACTATACAAGACATTGTGATAGAATACTTCTAGCTATTCTTTAAAGTTGTTTTTTTTTCCTATAAAATTAATTATTTAGTACACAAAAAAGAACTAGAAACAAAGAAATTGTCTTTGTATGGAAAAAATATATACATAGTGCCATAGGTTGAAAGACAGTCAAAGGAAACAGTTCAAACAACATTACAACATAATGCTGCCAAAAGAAGGCAGAGATGGCTAGGAAGATAACTAAGACAAAATGGAGAAAACATTGTTGACTGCCTGCTGACAGGAAAGCCTGGGCACCCTCAGTCCCTCAGCCAAACATTAGCCATCATTGATATCTGGAGTTTTCAAATAATTATACCTTATCAGCAAGTCCTTAGTCAGTCTGGAAGCTTCAATATACGTGGTGAATGGAGAAAGTTAGAAAATACATACACTCATTTAGGATTAAGAAATGCGCATTGTAAAAATTAGGATACAACATAATTCATCATGGAAAACGACATCAATTTGTACATTTATTCTAAAAGTGAGACACATTAAAGACACCGTGGCATACTTTTTACTCTAACTTGGTTACATTTAAAATTGTGGCATAAAGTCTGAAAAACTAATTCTTAAATACTTGTATTTGTCTTTCATTAAGTACCTCAAGTGAATTCATCAATAACTTTTTGGAGAAAATAACGTTCTATAGTTCATTGGGAAAAAGTTCTTCAAAAATCTTTCCAGTTCTATTTTTGAGCATTAGTATAGGATAGGCCATGACTACTCTTTTGAATTTCACTAGCCCCACGTTCCACCCCCCAAAAAAAAATCAAAGAGAAAGGGAAACACAGGGTGTCTTAAATATCAAAAAGAAAGCTACCAAAGTATTAGGGGAAAGAGCCAGACTACAACTCAGGCCTTGTAATTCCCAGTCTAGTGGTCTTTTCACTGTATCATACTGACTCAAAGACTCAATATGAAATACAGATTAAGATTCTGATCTGCCACTAACAAAAGCCCTTCTAAATTATTTATTTCGTGCATTAATGCAAGTCAAGTCAAATAAATCTCAAGCTATGAGAGGCACAAAAATAAAACCTACAATTACTTAATATAATTTTCAGATTAACAAAAGGCATTCTTCACATTTGGTGGGTTGTCAAATTAATCGTCTTATGTCAGTTACAGTCTGTTTCTACTCTTCATGTTAGTTGTCACATTCTCAGTCCCTATGCTGCATTTCCATTCTCATTTATTCCCTGAGACAACAATAAAACACAATATATGCTGGATTGCTTAAACACTTAATTACCAAGAATTTTAAAGGAATAACATCAGATAGTATGATAACAGTTACCTTAAAAGTACCATTTTGATTTTTCATGTAAGAAACCAAAAATATATCCACTGGTAGAAGTGCTGATGTGATAAGTGCAATTGCCAGAGAAAAAATTGCTGTTATAGTGGAGACAACTTCACTTTCCCGCTGACTTTGGTATTTACGAACATATATCCAGCAGAATGCCAAAATAGCCTGAAATAGAACAAAAAGAAATGTTTTGTTATTGCCCTATGTATTCTCTAAAACTGATTTTAGCATGTGTTTGAAAATTTCCAATGGGAAACTCTGTGTCAAGTAAAGGTTCTTTTAGATGTGTACAGTAGGTCCACTACCCCTTATAAACTTGTTCAAGATCGATAATTTCAAAGCCTACTTCATAAATGCAGTACAACCTCACTTAGATGCAAGGACACAAAAACAAGTAAAAGTTATTCTTAACAAAGTTGTTACATATATCCTCACCAAACACGGTGCAACCATTAATGGTTTCACAAAATGTCAGTTATAACAAGCTTTGAATACTTTTCCCCTTTAGAGCTCTCCACCCTAAAGGAGACATAACTAGATGTTCTATCCTAAGCTTACTACTTAAGCATCATAGACTACAACGTGAACTGAACTTAACTTCTGCCCCATTATGACAGTTCAAGAGTACCATTCAGCTAGATTCCAATAATCACTATGCAATTGACACATTATACTATCATTCAAATTTTAAAGGGCATTAAACAAAGAAAAGTGAACTCTAAAAATGGATACATGTACATTGCAAGGAACTTTCCCGTGAAAAAGTACACTCAGGTATTAAAGTTGACATCTCTAATCCACCTGGTACTCTTAAAAGTTACCAATTCCTTTCTAGTGATTAACACACAGTATAGGACTTCAGTCTGGAGATTCTTTAACTTGAGGTAACATCAGAATCACCAGGGACACGTATTAAAGCACAGACTGCTGGGCCCCAGTCCCAGAGTTTCAGATTCAAGAAGTCTGGAATGGAGCCAGAAAATCTGCATTTAGAACAATTGCCCAGGTTAAGGTTGCTGCTGGTCCAAGGATCACATTTTGAGAACCTCTGCTCTACCCAACAATAGGGGATTGTAGAAAGACTAACTCAGTGATTTGCAACCTTGGCTGTGTGTTAGAATCACCTGGGCAGTTTCTAAATACCCTTATGCCTTCCCCACAAATCAGTTAAATCAGAGAGTGAGGCTCCTCCAGGCATGAGCGCTCTAAATGCCTGAGGAGTCCAGTCTGAGCCAAACTTAAGAAGTCTTGTTTTATTAATAAGTAAACTTTGTAAAAGCTCTGGAACAAAAGCATTCTTTTGTCCTTTCACTCTTTTCGTCAGATTTAACTGTCACTTCCTTTCTGGGTATCCTACTTCTGGAGCCTGAACTGAACCAACACCACCACCTAACTAGTTTCACAGCTTCCAAATTCCCCCACCACAATCAAGATATAAGAACACTTCCATCACCACAGCAAAATCCCGTTTGTCGTCAACCCCTCTCTTCATTCTCCATCCCTTGACAACCACTGTCTGTTATATCTGTTCCTACAGCTCTTAGCATTTTCTAGAATGTCATAAAGTACTACATATAGTATGTCATCTTTTAAGCCTGGCTTCTTTCACTTAGCATAATGCACGTGAAATCCATCCAAGTTGTTGCATGTAAATTCCTTCATATTAATAACATTTCAATTGGTGTCAGAACAGCAGGAAAAAATAAAATGAGAATATAGACTTTGGAAGCTGGATGTTGGAGGGAAAGAAAAACAAACCTAGGCTCAAATTCTGTCTTAACTATTTAGTAGTTTTTGTTTTTGGAAAATTATTTTTCATAAAATGCTATTTATATTAATATTTTAATGAGTGGTTTTTAACTACATTCACACATGTTTAAAACACCCCTCAAGTTATTTTAAAGTCATTGAAAACCGAGCCTTATCTTTCTATTCTTTGTGGTACCTGATACAAAGTATTCAATAAATTTTTTGTTAGATTTCAGGATCTGCACTTTTACAAAATTCAAAGTGATAGATATTACTGCAGAGGACGGAGTTTGTCTGCCAACAGCAGAGAGACATGACAAGGAAAGAGAAACACCGGCAAAATGGTTAAGCCAGAGATTCCTAAATTTTTTGGTCTCAGGATCCCTTTAGTTTTAAACTGAGAACCACAAAGAGCTTTTGGTTTATGTGGGTTAAATCTATCAGTAGTCACTATGTTATAAAATAAACCAAAGTCCTCCTCTATAGAATAGGAATAAGAATACTTCTTTCACAGTGGGTTAAAAGAATTAAATGAGATGTAAATAAAGAGTTTAGCACAGTGCCTGGCCATTCTAACTTGTTAACAAATAGCAACAATTGTTATTAAATGTCATACAAAATAACATCTTAGAGCAGTTCGTGAAAGCGAATAATATATAATTTGCTAACAATTACAAGGAAAGGGTAAGAGCAGGCCCTAAGCCCTCTCAAGAGATTCTGATTTAACTGGTCTGGGCTTTAGGATTTTTAAAAACTCCCAAGGTGCTTTTAATGAGCAGTAAAGGTTGAGAACCTCTGGGGCAGAGGTAGGAATGAGAATAGATAAACGTTTGTTAAACTAATAAGCACACATACTGCCTGGAATCTTGTTAAACCGCAGATTTTCATTCAGTAGGTGTGGACTCTTACCATTTGTATTTCTAACAAGTTCCCAGGTGATACACTCACTTTTGAGTGACAAGAGTAAACTTGCTTTACAGAAATGGAGACTATTTTGTATAGTAATAGGAAATGCAATTTGAAAGGTGGTGCAAGCCAAATTATTGAGTACCTTGGGAGGTGGGAGGGGAAGACAGACCACTAGGTTTACATTTATAGGCTTGGAGTAACCAGATCTAAGGATTCCTTGTGTGGCAGAAGAAACTGAAGTCCATTCTGTTTGCCCAAGATCACAAAAGTCATTAATCTTAGTGTTCTGATTCTTTGTAGGTGACTGGCAGCTGTTCTCAAAGTATGAAGTCCCCAGACCCCTGGCAGTCCCAAAACACTTCGTGAAGGTTTGCAATTTGAAAATTATTCTCATAATACTAAAATGTCGTTCGTCTTTTTCACTACGCTGGTATCTGCATTGGTAAAACTGCTGGCAAATGAAGCATGAATCAAGACAATGGCACCAAACTGTGCCAGTAGTTATTGTATTCTTCACCATCACACACTCACGGAAGAAAAAAAATTTTTTAAATACAATTTAACTTAAGACTGTGCTTGATGAAGCAATAAAAACTAACTTTAATAAACTTCAACCGTTGAGTCTTTTTAACACTCTGTGGAGGGAAATATGAAGTATGCATTTAAGTTCTGCTGCAAATCAAGGTGTGACGGTTGTCTCCAGGAAAGGCAGTACCTCAATACTTGAGCTGGAAACCAAACGAGGCAGTGTTTGCAAGGAACATCACTGTTACTTGAAAGCACAACTCACTATGGTTATTCAGACTTAGACATTTGGCAGATTTTGTCGCAATTAACAAAGGGAACCTATCACTTCAAGGAAAACAACTGAGTATTTGTTGCCAATGATAAAATTCAAGCTTTGTAATGAAAAAATTAGAATTCTGGAAAACATATCCAAAACTATGAGCTTGACAGTTTCTCAAAACTTATTTCTGAGATTTCTTCTGATAAGGTCAGTGGTGATATTAATGAATGTGGAATTGTGATATCATGTAATGAAATATATCCGTATTTGGAAGATTTGCATAACTCAGTGAAGCAATATTTTCTAAATGACCAAATGCCTGTTATAAAACCATGCACGGTGAAAAGATCCATTAAAAGTACAACATGGATCTTAATGAAACAAAATGAAAAGTTAATTGATAGAATTTCAGATTCCGTATTGCAACTAACCTTTAAGAAGCTTCTATTTATTGAGTTTTGGTGTAGTATTAAAGAACAACATCCACAATTATCTATAACACCCCTCTGTTTCCCATTACATATCACTAAAACTGGATTTTCTTCATATACTTTAATCAAAATAACATATCTCAAAAGACTGAATGCAGCAGACATGAGAATCCACATCTGTGCTAGTAAGTCAGGAATTAAAGAGATTTGCAGAAAATTAAACAATGGCCCTTATTACTAGTTTTTTTCCTATTCCAACATTCAGTTTCAAACTTCTTAATTCCCCTCTCATTTCATTTTTTTTCCCTTCTGTAACCCCACCAACTCAAATGCCTTCCCTTCCTTCTTCATCTTTCCAAAGTCTTCCTCAATTCCACTTTCTTCCAATATTGTTCTCTATTCTCTGAAGTCCTATTTCCTTATAAAATCATACTTTGATTTTCGGACTTAAAATGCCTGTTTCAATGTTTGGTTGCCCACCTATATTCAGATACTCTTAAAGGCCCCATTTTGTTTTGTTTGCATTTTCCTATTATTTACAGCACAACTGCTATACCTGAAATATTTATTAATTGACAACTGCCCAGACAGTCCCACTAGACTTTGATAGTGGTTACATGCTTGCTTGTTCTCTTCTAAACCAAATGAATCTGATAAGTCTGGAAAAAGCCAATGAACTCTCCAAGTACAGGGCTGGATGGGGCTTTGGAGACCACAGCCAACCTTTAGGGTTTCCATTTTCTCCCTCAACAGGAGTAAAGCATGTTCCCATGTAAAGGCAGTATTATTTTCTGGGAAAGTGAAGGTATTATAGCAAGAAAAGCCTTTTCTTAAGTTTTCACATTTTATTTTCTTGGTAGAGTTTCTACTGTAACATTTACTAGCAAAACATACTACATAGGTTGCAGACACGTAGTGGCATCTAGTAAGTAAAATTAAACAAGTCTTGAATTCCAGAACTAAAGTTAAAGGTTTTTTTTTGGTTTGATTTTTGTTTTTGTAATACAAAGTGGTCAAAATAATTTGGGAAATGAAGCAACAACAGGACCGAATGAAGACAATGAGAAAAGAGTGGAAATAGGGAAGGGTATGACGAGACACAAATTGACCGCCCTGCCAAAAAACACACACAAAAAAACACACCCAAGAGTTTTAACGTAAGGTAGGGAAGTAAAAACTAGGCCATCTGGGCCCTTTGCTCACTGGGTAAGCAGAAACAAGAAGGCTGGGAAAGAAGGGACCTATGTATAGATGCTGGTACACATGCCTTGATACCCGCAGTAAAGAGGGCTGCAGCTGGCCCTACACTGGGTTCCACATCTGTCAAGACTGGAGAGGAATATGAAACTTCTAAGTCGGAACGAACTCACGTTATCAAGACAGAATCACACAAAGGGCAGAGAGAGGGTTGGAGACAACCACCCTAAGGGTAAGGGCTGGGGGGGAGGGAGCGGACAGGCAGCGCTGGGAGAAGCACAGTGGCTCCCTTCCCAGTCAACTACACCAGCACCCACTGAACTTGCAAAGATCAGGCGCTGCTGCCCCACCACCGTGCGCTCCTCTGACAAGGTCCCAGAGGACATTACACCCTTCTCTCAACCCCGAGGGTCTCCTCCGTCCCCAAACTCCACCCGCCCCAGGGATGGAGTCAGGGATGAAGGTGAGTTTCGAGAAAGGAAACCTGCGATGTTAAACGTCATCAGGCAAAAGACTGCAAAGGCGGCCGGAAATCAGTGTCTCCTCCACCCGCCCCCCAGCGCCGCCCCCTTTCCGGCGCCGAGGAGACCCCTAGTCCGAGCTAAAAGCGGGGCGGGGCGGGGCGCGCAGGGTCTCCCCGGCCCGGAGAGGCCAGCTGCAGGGCAGGCGCCTCCCTCTCTCCCACCGGTCTAAACATTGGGTAAACTCCAAGCGCCTCCCCTACCAGTAGTAAGAGGCCGAAAATGCACCAGCCGATCACCAGCTCCGCGGAAGCGGCGCCAGCATCCACCGCCGCCATCTTCGCTTCCGGCCCGGGCGGCCTGGAGCCGAGGGGGTGGGGAAGGGGGAGGGGGAAAGGGGAGAGAGTGCTAGGGCCGCGGCGCCCGCTCACCCTAAAGGTTAAGAGGACGAAATGGGCGGAGCAAGTGGTTGCCAAGGAAACCCAGCCCACGAGCGTCCCCTGGCGACGGCCTGGGCGAGGGGTGGGTCGGCCAGGAACGCGCAGGGCTGGCGCGCGCCGGGAACGCCGTGACGTCACCCCGCTGACAGCTACAGAGATGATGCCATGGTCTAAGCGAGTGTGTTGTCTCAAAGCAACACAGCCTCTTGGAATTGCTATTTGATTCGGCCTAAGCTGATGGACTGGAAAAGCCGTAGATCGCCACGGGGGCTGGACCAGGTGTATATGGAGATCCATGCCAACTTTAGGGGTTTCCACTTCCTCCCAGAAAAGAAGTGTGCCCCTAGTGTCCGAGTCTGAATGGGCAGTGTGATATGCAGAACTCCTCACCAGGTTGCAGAAGAAAAAGTTCACAGCTGCCCAAGTGACTTTCTAATTTGCTGGCGTTGGAGCTCGGCCTTAGAAACTGCTCAGCTGGACGCTGCGTTATCACGTGACGTGATGTTATGACCTTTCTGTTTAGATCTATACATGTCTGAATGTCCAAGATAACTTTGAACCCCAAAGGTATTTGAGTTTATAAGCATATATAATGAAATCGCAGATTCCTGTAATGTCCATAAGTGAACAAAACAGATACTGCCATAGGTCCATAGTGAAGCAAAGGGAAATCGTTTCTGGGATGGGTTGCCTGGGTGGGTCCATTGGAGTGTGGATACATATTTAACCACTGAACTGAATGTAATTTATAATGTAATCAAAACACAACTTTATGAGTGAATGCCACCATCTCTTTACAATGTATTATTTGGTGATAAGTATATACCTAGGACCTATTTAAGGCTGGACTTTTCCAGTAGGGAAGAAATGAAGTGGTCTCCCTGCTAGGACAAAATAAGGAGGCAAGAAACAAATAGAAAAGACAGTTTTAATATGAATTGGTACCATTATAGGTTGGCTTCATGCTCTTTGGACCTGCAAATGTTTGAACCCGGTTCTTTTGCAGAGTAGTCACTTTTCTGTAACCTCTCTCCTATAGCTGCCATAAAGTGAATAGAGACATCTGTTCCAGGTCATTTTAGAATTCCTTCACCAGCTGCAGGGCATACTGTGGTACACATCTGCCTCTTCCTGCCAAGGTCTTCTGATCCTCCCCTAGAGGCCCACTTGGCTTGCAGGAGAGGTCTAAGACATCCCCAGTTCAGTTTTCCTGTTCCCCCACACAACCCAAATTCCCTCTATAGGAAGTGATCGTCATACCTTGCACCAACAACCTTGGGAGCACAGGCCAAGCTCAATATATCTGCACTCTCCTTGTTCTACCATCAAAGCAATCAACCCTTCTTCCCAAAAGGAGTCAGCTTGCCCTTCCCATTCTGCTGTAGTTCTTCCAGGCCTGAGTTGGGCACCAATCCTGTCTATTTCTCAATTGCAAGGAGCATATTTCAAATTCTCCAAGTAGCTGCCTTGAGGCTACCTCTACTACGCTGAGGGTTAGATGGTAACATCCCACCCCAACACACACACACACACACACACACACACACACACACACACACAATCCTTGGGGTTAGACATGGGGATCCACAGACCAGCAACCATTCTGAAAGAAATCTCTTCAGTTTTTATTCTCCTATTCCAATCCATTTACTGATATTTTATTTGGTTGAAGTGTTCAAGAGTTGTAGAATAATTCCTCTTACATCCATTTTTCATTCTGTATATAAAGGAGAATTCATGGTTGGGGGGGAGATAAAGAACTAGACTATAATCTTCCCCACCATTTTAAATTTTATATGAAATTGGAGCTTTTACCAATACTAAACTGAACCCTTTCCATATCTGATGTACTCTTTATTGAAGTAAGTCCATTTCGTAAACTGAGTTCACCCTTTTGCTGACTCTGAACACCTAGCTATTGGAGTAATATTGGGCAGTTGCTTGATTATCGGCTTAGAAAAGCCTTATAAACCTGAGTTGTTGATGAGCGTGACTAGTTACAAGAATAGTGGGAGTCTGAATCAGGAAATGTGGGAAAGAGGGAAAAGAAAAAGTGATGCACCTGAGCAGGTAGAGATGTGCATATCAATCATGTTTCCATCTAGTTGGGATGTACTAGTCTTTCAACATACAACAGACCAGTAAGGACTGGATAAAGTCTCTCTTTTTTTTTTTTTTAATTTTATTGGGGAACAGTGTGTTCCAGAACCCATCAGCGCTTTGATCTTGAAATCCCTAGCCTCCAAAACTTTTAGAAACAAAGTTGTGCTGTTTAAAAGCCACCTAGTTTCTGATATTTTTCTTATAGTAGCCCAAACAGACTAAGACACCAAGAGTTACTGTAAGGTGCCTTGCCCTGCCCCCTACCCTATAATTCATGAGAAGGTACAAGGATTTATTTGGACTCTGTTCCATTTTAAGTTCAAAGAAATGGCTATGAATAGCCTATCATTCCCAAGGGGTTAAATAAAGGAGACATTGCAGAAAAACCTTATCAAAACATAGACCCCTTTGACTATATTAAGAGGGCTAGAAGCCTTTGGAGGAAAGCAAAGTTTATAAAGCAGCAACTATCCTCCCCTCATTCCTCTGTCCCTCAGCTTTTCAATAGTGCTCTGTAAGCCAGTGAGGGGAGCACACAGAAGAGAATCACCCATGATATTGGAGTGCATGACCTGAATTTGGGGAGAGGCTCAGCATCTTGCTGCAAGTGTTACAGGTGGCAGACTCACAGACGTGCCTGGTTCTGAGCTGGCATAAAGACCTATGCTGAGGAGTATCTTGTTACAAAAAGGGTATGGATTAGCTCCTCCCCATCCTGCCTCCCTACCCCCAAACTAACCCATAAACTCACCCTAGAGGCTTTGGTGGACTGCCTGTGAGAACCATGCTATCCTTATGCTTGTGCCTGTGAAGGGTGAAGGAGAGATGCAACAACCTCTACTGGAGGAGGCCTTCCTGAGAATTCGCTTGGCCTAGACCAGGAACACACGGACAGCAGGAAGTTGTGAAGCAGGCCTAAAAGGGAAACAGATCAGGCAGTGATAACCTACAGAAAGGTCATCTTGATACCAAAACCAGACAAAGAATAAAAAAAGAAAAAAGAAAGCTACAATTGACATAGATGCCAAAACTCTCAACAAAGAATTCATGAGTCAAGGACAATCACTCCTCTCACCGCAATCCCAGTGGCACTCAAGAGGAGACTCTCCATGACCTTGGGACTGGGAGCGGGTTTGGGGAATGGGAGAGGTGTGCGAATGGTTTCTCACTTCTGGTATGAGGTGATTTGGAAAAACCAAAGATAGGATTATGATCAAATAACATAAGCTGCGAGGTAACATGTTTTAAAATAGTCTTACATAGGAACTGGTAGGAAGAATAAAAAGAAAACTGAGTTTTAATGAAGAGGAAAGTACAGGCTGGAAAAAAAATTCTGTCAATGGGACATGAAGGAGGTAAAAAGAATAAAGAAAGGAAGTAGGACATAGAGGCCTAACTAGCCCTAGAACTAGAGACTAGAAGGGTGGGTGAGTCAGGAACTCCTAAATGTCAGGGTGCAGTGGAGGGATCAGAAATCTAAAAGAGCCCCACAGAAATGACTTCAGAATTTAGTCCCAGAAAGCAGTCAAACTAACCACAGAATGGGAACCATACTAGTAAATATGACTTACACCCTGACATTGCATTTATATCATAGCGAAGTATACTTGATGCATGCAAATGAACTGTGTACATTGCTGCTAGATGTTAATTTTTTTTAAGTAGCTGATTTTTATACATCATTTGTTTTTCTTTTTTATTTTACCTTGTCGAAATTTTAAAATATTGGACTGTCCGTCCAATTAAGATATTTGAAATGCCTCAAAATTTCTCTTGTCATTTTGTCTGTGCTTCTATTGCTAACCAATAATCCTCCTTTTGATCAACAAATTCTTTCTTTAGCTGTTTTAATACCTCAGGTTACAGTTAAGCCTTGCTGGCCTCAGATCCTAGTGACTTTGCACATGTCTGTCCTGATCCATTATGTGTTGATTTAGAATTTAGCTCTCTGTTGTGCTCTGTATACCACCTACATCTTCTGTCAAAAGGATTTAACAGTGATCTGGGTGAAAATAACTATGGGCCTGAGGAAGTTAGAGCATGCCTTTCCCCCCCAATACTACATTATCTCCTTCTCTCCTCTATTCCTTCTGCTGTCATCCAACTAAATTGTTCATCACAACCCTAAGAGGTTTCTTCTTTTCTTTATAACAGGACTTAAAGTGTATTTATAAGGTAATTGACACATATGGTTTGAGAGGCGTATTTAGTTCTGCTAGAACATTTGCTCATTTGTATATATAACCCAGGAGGGAGCCAGAGGTGTTTGTATAAAAGCCAATCCATGAAAACAAAACGTTTATGGTCTACATTTTTCATTTAAGTCAAAATAGCTTTTTGGGGTGCCCCAAACTATAAGGTACATTTTTTAAATGTACTTCATCGATTTTGTTGTATAGAAAAATGCATGTTTTTAATTTGTGGACACAGAGGCAACTTTCTAATTTCTCATCCTAAAATTAGATTCCACACAGTACCATAATGTGAATTGTGAAATTCACATTTCCATATTTCTGCAATTATAAACTCTTAATGGATATTGTTTGTATACTTCTCCTAATGGAACAAACATTTCCACATGAACTGGTGATACATGTTAGTTATCTTTCCTTAATATTTTTCTTCTGGCTATAAGAGATGATTTATTCATAGTCTAGACGTGTTTAAATATCATTTAATACCTCCAAGTGTTTTTCATTGTGTCAATTCCTAAACTTGGTGTTTATGTACTTTAAGGTATTTTATATATATATATATATATATATATATATATATATATATATATATATATTTTTTTTTTTTTATACAACTCCAACACCGAAAGTAATTACTGGTTGTCTCCATGCACCTTTTCCTGTTGGTCCCAGAGATGAGGCATGAGTCTGGGATCAGGAGGTAAAGCTGAAGGGGATGTTAAGTGCCCTCTGCCCAGGGGGACGCTAAGTGCCCTCCGCTGTGCCCAAGGGGCTGGCCTGGGTGCCAGCATGCTGCTCCTCCTGAACGCTGCAGAGGGCCAGGGCCGCCATCACCACGCCCTGACCTCTGATTTATTTCATGCAATGCACTGAAGCCTCTCTTAACACTTTCAGTCACAGCCTCAACACTCTGTCACGTTGAAGCTGTGGGAAAATGGTTTGAAGCTTTTAAGAGAAGAAACAGAAATGCTTCTGCCTCTTTTCAGGAACTAGAGAAGAAGACAGAGTTATCAGAGGAATCAGAAGATGAAGAATTGCAGTTAGAAGAATTTCCCATGCTGAAAACACTTGATCCCAAGGATTGGAAGAACCAAGATCATTATGCAGTACTTGGACTTGGTAATGTAAGATACAAAGCTGCAGAGACAGATCAAAGCAGCTAGTTCTACATTTGCAGATTCAACCAATCTGGGGATCAAAAATGTTCAGGAAGAAATTATGTTATTGCTGAAGTGTACAATGTAGTTAGACCTACAGTGGTCGTGTCTGTGCTGAACATGTACAGACATTTTTTCTTGTCATTATTTCCTGAACAATACAGTATAACAGCTATTTACATATCATTTGCATTGTATTAGTATTGTAAATAATCCAGAGCTGATTTAAGTACAGGGGAGGATGTGTGTAGATTATATGCAAATGTACCATTTTATACAAGAAACTTGAGCATCCTCAGTATAGGGGTGGTGGTCCTGGAACCAATTCCCTGCAGGTATCAAGGGATGACTATACTTAAAACCTGAGCATTTTGTTCTATGTAAATTTTATCTCAGTTCAGTAGATAGATATGATTAAACCAAAAAACAATCACTTGGGAAATTAAATATATATTGTTTTGAGCCTAGACATATATAAAAATTGTATTAGCAGATTCTTCTTGCAAAAGTAAGATCACTACCTATTAAAACTTAAAGGATAGTAATTAGAACTGTACCATAAGTAAGTTCATTTCTTTAAACTATTATGTTACTTTTTTTTAAAAGAGGGAAAAATAAAGTAGGCATTTGATTCAAATCCCAAAATCAATTTATAAGATGAAAAAACAAATAGTGAAATATAGACAGAAAACCACTATAGAAGATATTTTTAATTGACAACACTATTAAATGCAATGAATTTGAAAATTATAATACAATTAACTTTTTTTTTCATTGAGGAAGAAAATTTAAAAGTTACAAAAGAATTACCTCCTAAAAACACGTTTTTAGGCCCAGGTCATAATCTCAGGTGAATTATTTCAAAAGTTTAAGAGATTAAAAATTCTCATGCTAAACATAAACTGTTTTGAAACAGTTCATTTTATGAAGTTAATATAAACCTAGTATGAAAACCTGGCATCGTCAGAGAAAACTATGGGTCAATAAAAAGATCATGATTGCCAGGGGTTGGGGGATGGGGTTCAGAAGGGGTGAATAGGCATGGAACACGGAAGATTTTTAGGAAAATGAATATATTCTGTATATTATAATGATGGATACATGTCATTATACATTTCCCCAAACGCATAGAATACATTGTACCAAGAGTGCACCATAATGTAAACTATGGACTTTGAGTGATTATGATGAAGGGAGGGGTGCTGCACGTGTATGTGGACAGAGATTATATTGGAAATCTCTCTACCATCCTCTCAATTTTGCTGTAAAACTATTTTTTTTAAATTGTCTTAAATAATAATAATTTTTTAAAACCTGAAAAATTAAATAATGTCAAGCTCAGTTTATAATATGAGTAGAAATTACAATTAAAACTAATTTTACATTTATAATATTTAAAAATGATCCATAGCAAACTCAAAAATTTTAACAAAGGATGAATTTTTTAAAACTTTGTAACATATGTTGCTCCTTTTTCTAACAACAGGGGTCCTCTCCTGACTCCAACATCTTTTTTTTTTTCATAGTGGTGGTCCATTTGCCTCATTTCTGGACAGTTTCTCAACTTATATTTGAAATCAAAGTGTAGCTTTTAGTGTTCAATTCCCACATGTTAATGAGTTATTGGTCATAAAATTTTGTAAAACAAACTAGTTTTCTTAGAATTTATAGGGATAAAGTACGTCAGGTCTAGATAGCTGTATTTGTTGTACAATGTGAAAGAATCTAAAATTGATCTTTAAGTTTTTAAACAATTGATAGACTGAAAATATTTATCCTTATGTTTTCATCTGTAGCCAAATATATACCGCGAAATTTTTTATGATTTTTAATGATATGAAGTTGGGAATTTCGACTATTATATCCAAATTCTATATTTAAAAATATTTTAATTAACTACATGAAATATATTCATTGAGGTTTGGAAATGACTCCAAGAGGACATAACATTGGGCTAGGTTTTAAAGGATGAAAAAATTTATCAAACTAAACTTTTTTAGGAGAAAAAAGTAAGCAAACTACTAGGAGAAAAGTAAGCAAACACTCTATCAAGGGGATAGCACGCGTAAAGGCGTATAGCATGAGATACCATGTTCAGTATTGATTAAGCAATGTATGAGAGTGGGAGGAATTAGCCAACTAAGAGACTAGGTCATGAATGGATGTATATTCCCCACTAAGAAACTTGGACTTCATCCTGTAGGTAATGAGTACCAGGGAAGTGTTCTAAGTAGGAGAGAGATACAATAAGACTTGCATTTTTACAAAGGTTGGAGATGAGGAAAACTTGAAGCAGGGATTTATTTCAGATAAGATGTTGCTATAGTCAAGGCAAGAGATGATAAAAGCTAAACTGAGTCTGCCAACATGAAAAGAGAAGATACGTTTCTGAGATATTAATAAAGATTCATTTTGATGACATGGTGACTACATGTGGAGGGGAGAGATAGGCAAGTCTGAAATCCAAAGAGCAGGCCATCAGAAGAGCAGTCTGGAAACTCTCAGGCAGGAACTGACATTTACAGACCACAGTCAGAATTTCATTTTTCTCAAGGAATCTCAACTCTGCTCCTAGGGCCTTTCAACTGATTGATCAGACTCAATTTAGACTATCTAAAATAATGTCTTTTGACTTAGTCAACTGATTGTAGATATTAATCACAGCTACAAAATACTTTCACAGCAAAACCTAGTTAGTGCTTGATTGAATAATTAAGTATTCTAGCCCAGCCTGTCGACACAGAAAAATGATGGTTACAGATTCTTTTTAAGATTCTGAGTTGAGAAATGTGGAGAGTGTGCCACTAATTAAGATAGGGAATATACGAGGAAGAGTAGATTGGAAGTGAGGCATGACAGAGAAATCTACTGTTTCATAGATTCTAATATGTGCCTTTTTTTTCTTTACATTTTAACATCTCTGAAGTTAGGATGCTTCTTATAATTGATAAGCTCTTAACTAAGTGGAGGGAATAAGGTCAAAGGTGGTTTTGTTAGCAGTGATTCTGATTTGAACTTATTTCTAAGACAAATACTAAAGTCACAGACCACAGTTAGCAAATCAGTCTAAGTGTAGTTATTAGATCATCGTATTCACAACTTGAACTCTGAAGAAATGAGGTAATCAAATGAGAAGGAGGAGTTGAGTCAATCAGCCAGGATTCTGGCAGAAAGCAGAGTATACCCAAAAGGAGTGATTCAAGACAGTTTAATGACTGGACTATTTACAAGGTGTGAGCAGGATCAAGGGATACTAATCCTAGGGCTCTCGACAGCAGGAAGCCACTACCGCTCCTAAAAGGACAAGGACAAGAAGTTACTGGAATCTGGAAAGACCAAAAGCTTAAGAAAGAGCTACCTAGCAAGCATTGTTAAACCACAGTCCCCTTGGAGAGAGCCATGGGAATATATACATGACCTCTCTCTCATTCCACCCTTTTATTCCCTGCAGTGCTCCTTTTACATGAACTTAACAGGAAGCCAAAGAGCAAGGGAGTCAATTTGATACAAAGCATAATATCAGCCTCCTGGGGTGCAGAGCAGAGTGGAGAAGTGGAGAATGGATCTGAAGGAGCAAATGAAAGACATTCAGCAGAAGAGGAAAGATGTGTCCAAATGAGAGTCAGGTTCAGGACAATGGTAGCCGAAGACAAAGACGGCATTTTCCACAGGTTCTATGATGTATTCTAGCAGTAATGACAAAATATACTATTCTAATTTTTGCCTAGTTGATGAGAAACCGATATTTCTAAATAAGAAAATGCCAAATAGCCTTTTCTTAGTTAAATTTCATTGTTCATTTTGTATTGTATATGATGAAAACAATCACTAATACCTATGGTTTTAAAAAAGATTCTAATTCTCTGCAAAATAACTAAACTACTCACATAATATTTCATCTTTGTATTAAGATACAGCTTTCCATTAAGAGGACGAGTCTCATTTTGAAAATCTGAACAAATTGATGTTTTAAAAAAAATAACTGCCTATTAGATTTAGCCCTGAAAAAAATGAACAATGTTAAGCCTTTCTATATGTCTTACAGACCAATGACTTCTTTATGGTTAATTACATATTTATTTTATTTTTTATCATCAATTATAAATACTCTTTAGATAGCAGACAGCTTAAAGTTTGTATCAAATAAAAAGTCAATGCTATTTCTACAGATATGAGACCTTAGAGAAAAAGAACCTAGAACCAAAATATACCAAATTTTGATTTTTAAAATTACTCTCAGCAATACGTGAACATGTGTCCACGCGCACACTTTGTGGATTGATAGCTCATTGTCCTTCAGAGAAGCCCCTGATATTAAAGCAGAAGGCAGCTTTGGTAATAAATTTGATAGAAAATGCTCAAAACGTTTCCTTTTCATAACTCTTAATAAACTCAAAAATATACACTACTTTGTTTTTTGTGCTAAGTCATTATACCAATTAGTGTCTGACCAATTCTAGAATATGCTTAATTTTGAAGGGAATATGGAAGTTTATAGAAGATAAGGAATTGTCCCATACCTTCTGTTTACAACTCATTTTTTCCTCAGGTCAGATTAGTTTTCTGATAAACATCTGCAAATGCAAGTTTCCACAACTTTTTTTTAAAAAAAACCATTTTGTCTTCACCTTTACTTATCTACCCAAGTCAATTATCTGTTTACTATTATCTAATTATCTTGTAACCTGTACGATTCTTGGGCTACGCATAACCCAGACTCATGGACTCACATAAAAGTATTACCGTTGGGTATAAAATATAATTAGAAGCAAGTGAAATCTTTACTCAGTCTCTAGAGAAATCACCAATGTATAGTTAGGATAATTAAACTTCTTTAAAGTTCTCTTTAGACCCTAGTCTCATTTTCTCTTACATGTCTGCAGGGGCAGATTTACAGTGATGCTTATGAGCTTAAATTTCAATGACCCACTTGCACAGGCATTTTCCATGGTCCCTAAAAGAGGCCCTAGCAATGTGTTCACACAATCTCATGTTTTTGTTTTTAATTTTTGAAAGTAATGTATTTTCATTTCAGTCTTTTGACAACAGTGTCTCTTTCCATTTAGACAATCTCTCCTTCACACTTCCCATTACATGTGTGTCAGGGAGGAAAAATTCTCTTCTACCCCTCAACATTCTCCTAGCTGGCTCACCAAAACTGTCAGGGAGGAAAAACTATCCTCTATTGTTCAAGTTCTTCTGGCTGAACTAATAATTCAATTAACATGAGACAGATTAGCAGGACCAAAACAAATTCAAGTTTAATAATGTGCATACCTCCTATATATGTCGGTGAGATCCAGGAACACTGAGTAACTCACCAAAATAGTGGAAGCCATCACCTTAAATATCACCTTCAGCTACAGACACACACAAAAAAAAATGTTGGGGGTGGAAAGTCAGTTATGGGAGGTTTACAGGAAAAGAACAGGATACATGATAGGATCGTTGTGCAGATTTAAGTTCAGGCTTTCTCCTTTGATAGTGAACTCAGGCCTGGTACAGTGAAGGAAACACCCCTAAAATGGAGATTTCCCTTACAAATGTAAGTGTTCTTTACAAAGTATAATTTCTGCTTGGTTTTCTAAGCTTCCCCTATGTCTGCTGTTTCTTAAAAGTAACCAGCCTAAAATAATCAATATCCCAAAAAGGCGTATTTTGGATTGGCAAACTCTGCTCCTTTTCGGGTATCTTTTGAGTGGCCACAGCCATTCTGAGGATCTAGTTCTGGTAAGTAGGGTTATGGTTCCATTTAGTTTGGGTTTAATGGAATATGTTTTGTGGATCATACTTATTTTCATTTGTAGTTAATTTATTGCTAGGTTTCTAGGTGTAGGAATGGCTTCCAGGAATACTATTGTTACCCACTATAGAGTTTTTATAGAACTTAATCTCCAGAGCACCGCCCTTCCCCCAGTCCACCTTCTCAAGGTCAGTGAGTGGGGCTGAAATTTCCAACCCTTTAATCACTGGGTCTTTCTAGTGACCTGTGCTGTTCTGAGGCTATCTAGGGGCCCCACTCTAAGTTACCTCATTAACATGAACTTTTGAACAATGTTTGATGAGCTTCCAGATTGGTGAACACCTTGAGGGGCTGAGAAGGTGGTGTGCTCAGAGAGAGCATGGAAGCTCCCTGACGCCCCTCCCCCATACTTTGTCCTATGCTCCTCTTCCATTTAGCTGCTCCTGAGTTGTGTCCTTTGTAATAAACAGGTAACCATAAATAAAGTGCCTTTATGACTTCTATGAAGCATTCTAGCAAATTATCAAGGGGGTTGTAGGAAATCCTGGTTTATACCCAGTATTTGAGACTGGTGCTGTGGGGAGGGAGAAACTGTCCTGTACCCTCAAGTTTCTTTTGGCTGACATAATAATCTGTTGACATAAGAAATGTTCAAACCTATAGAGAATTTTCATAAGAGTTTATTTGTACCAAAACGGACAATTGCCAGGAAGCAAGATCTGAAATGCTTCCCATGACATAAAACATTCTGAGGAAACTTCTGTCTTTGCAACAACAAAAAAGGCCTGATTAATAAAAACTTTTCATAATTCCACAACATTGTACTCATTAGCTAGCATATACTCTTACTATGGGAAAGGTGCAACAGAACCTTTTATCATTTGATCAATGCTGTCCCTCCCTAAAGGTGCTGGTAGGTAAAAGTTGACTACTGGGGAGGAGAATCTAAGGTCTTCTGGAAGGAAAGTAAATGAATCCCCAAACCCTGTTCCCTGAGACATGACATTGGGAAACTCAGCTGTGTGAAACAACATATTTGTTTCCATTAGGTCTCAGGGTTCAAGGAAAAGCAAGAAACCTTTCAAATAAAACCATCTTGGGAAAATTTGGTCCCTGAAATAACATCACCAAAGTTGGTTTGTAAGCTGTATGTGAGAATTTATGCTGACTAGGTCTGAAAGGTGCCTCCTGACCCTGGTATAACGTTAGGCTTTGGAGAATAGGAGCTGATCAAGGGAAAGTTAATTAAAAAGACAGGCCACCTTGGCTCCCAGTGTGGGGCACCACCGTGACCTTGTGCATAACCCTGAACCAGCAAGAGCATTTTTGAGGCAATGGACAAGGCCCTGCAGCTAAATCAAACCAGTCTCCAAAGACAACACTACAGGACAGGAATAAGCAGTGGAGTTGCATGTGGCACTAGCTCTCCAGACCTGTCTCTCCATGATTAGAAGTAGTATTGAACCCTCTCAGAATGAGTGTGCCTCTGGGGTTATTGGATGATTGGTGTATGGGATAGATGGGGAATGCCTCAAGAGGGTGAGGTTAAACTTCTTTCAAATAACTACATTGGAGATTTAATTACTCATTTTAACAATAAAATAAACACGAGTATATTGTACCTCAGTATTGTGTAGCAGTTTGTTTAGATAGATTTCTATGTACAGTTTTTGCCTATTTATGACTGTGTTTGTTTTTTTCATTACCCCATAGTCTCTTCTCTTTTCACTCTTGTCTTTCTGAACCTATGTGTAAAAAGGAATATTATCTCTCTTGCTTGTGACATGCTATACAGCTTGTTACTCTCACACATCCTGGGCCTGGGCCAGCAGCCTTGCTGTCCATTTTCCACTATACCTTCCTACTTCTGTCACATGCCCATCTGCTCCATTTTGCCTTTTCTGGGGCTATCCCAGTTGCTACTTTTTTTTCTCTCTGAGACATATGCTGTCTTCCAATCACCCTTGCTGGGCCTCCCTGCTTTATCTAGTGGCCATAAAGGACAGGATGTAAGTCTCCAAATTCCAAACTCCAAGGCATTTCAATCACCGACTGTTATTCGGAGCTATGTCTATCCACACCATTATTCTACCTTTGACCATGGCACAAGTGATGTTTGCCTCCGACCAAGTCAAAAGGTTGTAGTCTCCATATAATATAAACAGGTTTTCCTTCGTAGTACGTTTTAGATGTATTAATATTCTATAGTTCAATTCTGTAAACAAACCATTTTGCTAAATGAAAAGCACTTACTACTTTATGACAACGTAATTTTACTACTGACCCTTAACTGTTGATATTAATGTTAACACATTCTTCAAATACCTATTTCATTCATTTTGGAGACGATTAGCTTCATGTTACCACTTTACAATGAACTGGCTGCATACTTTGCAGGACCCAGGGAAAAATAAAAATGAGGGACCCCTTGTTCTAAAAGCGGGGAAAAAAATGCTACTAAAGTTATTAAAATATAAAGCTTTTTCGTTTCTTTCACTTATCACCTTTGCTCTCGCATATGCTCCTTTTCCCTACTGGGCCTCACTTACAATTTTCAAATACAATTTTTGAATTCAAACACAAACAAGTTAAAAATATAATTATTAAGAGTTTCAAGACAATGACAGTAGAGCATTAAACCAAGCATGGGATCTTTCTGAATGTGGGCCTATGTGATCACGTTCTCATAAAGCTGACCCTGACTATACCCTTTAGTAGCATTTGTCTGTCTGTTCATTTGCCTTTGCCAAAGTGTTCATTTCCAAAATAATTACAAGTCTTTCTATACCAAAGCAGATTAACAGATAAAATATGTTGTCATCTGGAAACCGTGTCCATCCAAACACTGAAGAACAAGTAGTTAACTCCATGAGTGGCTTCCCTGTGCCAACAATATTTGGGGATCATTCCACTATATGCCTGCTATGATCTGAAGGTTTGTGTCTCCGCATACTGCACATGTTGGAACCCCAAAGCCCAATGTAATAGTGTTAGGAGGCAGGGCTTCGGGTGGTCATCAGGTCATGACGGTGGAGCTCTCAAGAATGGGATAAGTGTTCTTATAAAAAAGATCCCAGAGAGCTCTCTAGCTTCTTCTGCCATGTAAAGACACAACCAAAAGACTGTGGAATAGATCCCTCTCCTAACCATGATGGTTCATAATCTTGGACTTCCAGGCTCCAGAATAGTGAGAAATAAATTTATATCATTTAATAAGCTACCCAGTCTGAGGTATTTTGTGATAGCGGCTCAAACAGACTAAAACAGTATTTTACCTTTGTATCTCAATGGTGGCTCCAGGAACAAAGAACAAAAATGGCACCAAGTTTCTCTCCTGTTTGAGCAGCAATTAGCTTTCCAGCATTCTAATGGGCAGCATTTCCAACCACATATGTCATCTATTTTGCTAAGTGTCTATCTACATAAATGGCATGGAATCACAAGGAATATATGCATTTTATGTGTGTGCGTGATTGTACACAGAGAAAGTTTTGTACAATCCTGAATTTACAGGTCTTTTTCCTATAAAGACCTCCATTTACAGATTTTTTCCCCCCAACCATATATAGCCAGTCCTGGGTAAAAATTTGAGTGTAATGTGCGGGAAAGGACACCAGCTGTAGAATCAAATAGCATACAGCCCACTTGCAGTGGTCTCTTACATAACCAACTAAAACCTTTAGAGGCTCAGTTTACCATCTGTGATCTTGGGTTGACTATGTTAGACTGGAATTACATCTCCTGGAATCCCCTAACCTCTATAGTTCCAAGTTAGTGTTGGCCACAAAATAAATTTTGCATAAGATTTGGAAGGCAGAAGTGAAGTAGCATCCATATTTGTTACTCTCAGAAGATCAGTGCCAGGCACCAAGCATTGTGGCAGCTGATTTCAATCTTCTCAAGAGTTTCCATGGCCTTCTAGACATATGCAATGGATATTCTATTTGGACCATTTCAAGATTACATATTTGAATCTGAACTCATATTTTTTTCTCAGAAATCTGCTCCTTAATGCTCAATGAGTTAATGGCATTACTAATCACTCATTCACAAATAATGCTATGATATATATATATATATATATTTGTTTGTAGGAGTTAATCTTCATAATAGGTTCCAAAAATAAGACTTTTGTGTCCAAAAAATAATTTCGTATGCATTTTTCATTAAATAGTAACAAATTCTCCTCCAGAAGGAATGTACCCTTTTGCACTCCCACCATCAATTAATGGGTTCTTCATTTAAAAAATGAGTAATTATGTTTTGAATGTTTTCCAGTCTGATACATAAGAAATACATATATCAATACAATTTTTTTTAGCATTTCTCTTAATATGACTGAGGTTGAGCCTTCTTTTCGTATGTTCAGAGCCATTGTAATTTTTTTCTGAGATCTGAGTTTTGTTTTGCTTTGTTTAGTGCCTATTTTCTATTGAGTTTTATCTTTTCTACCCCAGTGATTTTTTTATATGTAATTGACATCTAATATTGTATTCGCTTTGGGTGTACAACAGAATGATTTGATATACGGATATAATGTGAAATGGTTACACAATATATTTAATTAACACTCATTGATTTTTAAAATCTCCTTATATATTTAGGAAATTAACCAAACTGTAAATATGTGCAATAATTTTCTCCCAGTCTGTTGTCTTTTGACCTTGTTTGTTGTCCTTTTTGGTCAAGTAAATTTTATAAAGTGTTATGTAGTTGAATTAATCAGTCCTTTTTTTTTTTTTTTTTTATTTAAAGTCAAGTCAATTAGGCATTCCCCCTACCCTGATTATGAAAGAATTCACCCATGTTTTCCTCTAGTATTTGTATGTTTTCTTTGTTTTTTGCTTTTTTTTTTTTAAATCTTAGATCTGTTTGTAGTTTATTCTGATATATGGTGTAAGATACTAGTCCAATTTTATCAACTATTCCAGCATCATTTATTAAAAAGACCATTGTTTCCTTTGTAATTTGAGTTGCCATATTTTATTATTCACTAACTTTTCTTGTGTACTTGAGTATATTTCTGTAGTTACTATTCTGTTGCATAGGTCTGTCTATTCATATTAGCATTACACCGACTTTGAGGTATATTTTAATAACATGCAATGGTAGTTCCCACTTGTTATGAATTGAATTGTGTCTCCCCCAAAATTCATATGTTGAAATCCTAACCCCCATGACCTCATAACATGGCCTTATTTAGAGAGAGGGTCTTTATAGAGGTATTAAGCTAAAATGAAATCATTAGCATAGGTCCTACTCCACTATGACTGGTGTCCATAGAGAAACAGGAAATTGGCCACAGAGGCATGCATAGAAGGAAGACAATGTGTAGAGACATAGGAATAAGAGCCATCTACAACCCAAGGAGAGATGCCTGGAACAGATGTTTCCGTCATAGCCCTCAGAAAGAACTAACTGTGCTGACACCTTGATTTTGGACTTCTAACTTCCACAACTGTATGCCAATAAATTTCTATTATTTTATCTACCCCATTTGTGGTACTTTGTTATGGCTGTTTTAGCAAATTAATACAGCCTCTATTGACTTTCTTTTGTAGGATTATTATAGATTTTCTTGCATGTTTTGTTTTCTATGTAAATTTTAAAATTTATGACTTAAAATTAACTTCAGAAAATAAAATTTGCTGGTAATTATATAGACATGTTTCTATGTGTTCAAGTTTCAAATCTACTTTTATATATTCTAAAAATATTTAAAGTTTTACTCATGGAGTTTTGTATATTACTTGTTGAGTTTACTCCTAAATATTTATTATAATATATGTAATATAATTACTAATATATATTCATATAAAACATAGACTAATATAGAGTTTATTTCCAAAATATTTACTAAGGATAAAGAGAGACACTTTATACAGGTAAATGTTCAATTTCTAAACAAGATATCAAATATTGTTTGTATATACTTAATAATAGAATTTAAAATGTATAAAGAATTGGCAGAATCACAGTGGTATAATCAGTATCTACAATCATCAAATCTAAGAAATTGATACAAAATGCAGGCAACAGCTCAATAAGAATATAGAATGTTTAAAGAATATAGTTGGCACACTTGACCTAATGAACATATGCAAAACATGATAACCAACCGATGCAAAATACACTTTCTAAGCACACAGGAAAAGTTTACAAAATTATCTCTTCCAAGAACTTCTAGCTTTCCATTCATCTCAAGAGTGTTCAGCTTTACCTCAGTGAGTACGCTTATAGTTGCTACTGTAAAGTTTTGCTTGATAATTTGAACATCTAGATCACCTTGGAATTTCTTTGTATTGATTGCCTTTTCCCTTGAAAATTTATCATATTTTTCACATGTCAATTAATTTTGCTTTATATCCTGGACATTTTGAACCTTGTGTCTTAAAACCTTGAATCCTGTTAAATTCCTCTGGAGAATGCTGATTTTTGTTGTTATTATTTTTCACTGGAGATCAAAGCACTGACTCATCATCTTCTATAGACAACGTCAATTCAGTTGTAAAGTTTTCTGCTGTGCTCTTTGTGTCTGCCGCACATCTGAACCACTCAAATGTTAGTCTGGGGTGTGGATGTGGTGGTTTATCTCATAATTCAGTTGTCAAAGACTTTGCTATTCTTTCAGCTGTGTCTTATGCATGCTCAGTTTGGAAGTGAGCCTGCAACTTGTGTCATTTTCACTCTCTACTCTGGAATTTGTCTCATATTCTCTGGCTTCCAGAGATCCCTGCTTCCTCTAGCCAAAAAGTTTGGATTCACTCAGAGCTTTAGTACCCCACGTTGTTGTACAACAGTGTGTGAAGGTTCAGGAGAATAGAGAGAGAGAAAAATAGTTGGGATTTTCACCAACTATTCTTCACACAGCAGGTGCATTTTTGCCCTTCTAGTTCCTCTATCCATATTCTAAGGGTTTTAGGTATTTGCCACAGACATATCGCCTCATAGTGATATAAAGTTCTTCATTATCATACATTCCACAGAAATGGCAATTCACTTCTTCAAGTAGTGCTGGTCTCAGGAGGGCTGGAGGAAAAAAAAAGAGAGAGAATGAGAGAGAGAGGGGGAGAAAAAAGGGAGAGCAAGAAAGAAAAAAAAAAAGCAAGAAAGAAAACCAGGAAACTCAACTTCCCTATACTAGCCATTTTTCAAATCTTGACTTTGTTCTCCAATCTGGTATTATTCACTTTTCAGAGTTCCCAGGTAGTTCTTTTGTCCAAAGTTTCTCGTTTTAATCAGTGAGAGAGATAAGCGTAGAGGGCTACTCCATTTTGAATAGCACTGGATGATCAGAAAGTGTCCCTCCCACAATATGCTGCAGAAATGCCATATCCCCACGGAAGCTGTGGAACACTACAACCTGGAGCTATTTGGAGCTGATGGAGGCATATAGATTTAAGGAATCCCCAAGAGCCAGAGCCTTGACTGATGAGAGATCAAACTGAATGGTCCTAGAAGCTTATTTCCTGCCTGTTTGGTGGCCTATCAGACAGTAGTTTTTGCAGGTCAGAGTTAACGCAACTGAAGGACATGCTGATACCAGCCACTGGGTTTTGGAAGTGACCCTTCTCTAACAAGGCAATTGCTCAAACAGGAGCGTCCACTGTTACACGGTCAGATAGGTGTCCCTGAGTATCTAGCCTATAAATGTGTGACACTTTGAGGAGGAAAGTCTCATCTGCACTGGAAGGCATGGTGCATATACACTATGCCTGGAGTAAGCATGGAATGATTATTTCCCAGTGGTTTGTGTGCTCTACACTATTTTTTCATCCATAAAATTTCCCCTAACAACCCTTATTGTATATCTGCACAAATGGCATAGGAGGTGTGTGTTTGTGTCCCCTTTGCATAAACCAAACTGAAAAGATAGCAATCTTTTCATCTTCTATGATGAGCCTACGTACTGCCTTTTTCAAATATTATTTCTAAGACTATAAATTAGCCTCCATAGTGCTATCAAGTTCCTCCTGATATCTAACCATCATTCTTCCTGGTACCGTTTATTTAATTAATTCTTTCTTGAATTACTCCAGTGGAAATCTTTACTCGTTCTCAGAGAATATACCTGCATATATCCGCAAATACCCAGAATAGTCAAATCTCTTGACAGCCTCCTAATCTGCAGGCTAAATTTCAGGCACATTTCTTAAAATACTTAAATATAAATCATAATCTCTTTCGGCAGATTTGCATTTCAGAACTCAATATAATTAACTTACATGTATTGACTTATTTCAAATAGTGTTGACCCTTGCACAACACGGCTTGAACTACACAGGTCCACTTATGTGCGGATTTTTAAAACTAAATACCTGTACTGTTTTTGATCTGTGGTTGGGATGAGTCCGCAGATGCAGAGAGCCGACTGTATGCATTGATATGCTATTTTGGACAGGGGACTTGAGCACCTGCGGGTTTTGATATCTGCAGGGAGTCCTGGAACCAATCTCCCATACATACTGAGGGACAACTTAAGTTTTGGGGAGTCAAAAGTTATATGTGAATTTTCGACTGTGCGGGATGGGCGCCCCTAACCCCTCCCACCCACTGTCGTTCAAGGGTCAAAGGTTTTCTTTGATAACATTGCATTGCAGTTGATTTGTTATGCATATTATGGAAGCACTAGTATCATAAACACATTGAACTACTTATCAAAATGCTTCTAAAGGCAACTTAAAAATGTCGCTTCTTCTAATGGAATATTGATTTCCATATCTCACATTTCACTTTTTTTTTTTATTGCAACAATAAATGCCATCAACACTGTAGTATTTAATTAACAAACACTTAATAATTTAATTTTTTAGAAGGAATTTCGTATTAATTCTTAGTATAAATCAAGTGCTTATGCCTAACTTATTGTAGTCAAGACAGGAAAACCCAGGATGTAAAAGCATAGTAAAAGTTTAAATATCTGTTTACCTCTGTTAAGTCAATTCAATGAATCAGTTATTTATTGAATACCACCTGTGTGGCAAACATGTTGCAAAACAGTGCAGAGCATAGATCGGAACACTAATCTATATGTAGTTTGTATTCCTAATGTCCTTATAGTATAAAGCTGGAAACACAAAGTATAAAAATAACGTTAGGCAGATTGTGATAAGCATCAAAAGAGACATAAAAATAAGAATCAACAATTTAGACTGTAAACATCACTTTAGTGACCATTTAGTTCAAAATAATCTTTTTGATGTTGAAGAAATTGTGACTTGGAGAAGTTGAGGAACTTGCCAAGAAAGAGTCATTTATTTATTGGGACACCTACAGTGAGACTGTCCTGTGATATACGTGCTTGTCAAACAATGGGTTGGATTTAAATAGGTAGAGGTGGGAAGGAAGAGGGCTTTCCAGAAAGAGGGGGGAGCATGAAGAAATGAAAAGAGGCAATAATGCAGAGGACATGTTTGATGACAGCAAATAGTCAATTTAGTCTGAATGTTGGACAATGATCCTAAAAGTTCAGAGTGTATAAGAAGGTTTTTAAACCTGAAAATGTCAAACCTACTCTCCTAGAGATTTTGCTTCAGTAGGAAGACTGGGCCCCAGAAATATAAATTTTAACAAATGCCCAGGTATTTGGGAGCAGTGATCCAGAGACCACCCCTACTCATCTCTGGTGTGAATGACAGACGATAAAGTCAAAATATGGAGTATGGGGGTGCTGTCAAGATATCAGACAAGGATTTTATGTTAAAGAACATAAACTATTCAAAGCCATTCAGATTATAAGCAGAAAGTAACATGATTAGCCCTAAACTTTAAGCAGAGAAGCAAGATTTCTTTTCTTTTTTTTTTAATTTCTGAGAATTGAGAGTATGAGAGTAAAGAATAATTTCCGGAAATGTTAGGTTGGATGTTCTGTCAACCTCCTCAGCCAAATTAAATTGTACATTTGGAGATTAGAAAAGAGGTCAGGGCTAAAAATAGGAGTTTGGACTCATTCTCATAGAGGAGATGGTAGGAGACATGAGATTAGATAAAATCATCAAAGCGGAAGATTGGTCAGTAGGAATAAAGGAGACCAAAAGACAGCTCCTTGCGGGCAGGCCCACCTTTCACAAAACTGGAAAGCAAAAGTAACAAATAAGTACAAAAATAGTCACATGGAGCAAACAGAAAACTGGAAACAAGAAAAGACCTGCACATTTAAAGTTGTGTCCATCCTGGGAGCCCAGAGTTGCAAAAATACAAATCACCATAACTCACAGAGACTTGTTAAACTTTGTGACCCCATGATTCCCCCCCCCAGCAGGCACAAGCCTAGGACCTAAACCTCAAATTAGCTAAATCTGTGTCACACAATATCTTCTCCAGCTCCATTCCAATTTGGGCTCCCATCCAAAATTCCCTGATAAACAGGTAGGTTCTTATCTACTAGAAACACAAGGGAAACTTTTGGAGTCCCATTCAATATTTGTGACTTTTACTTGTCTGCACAAACTATCATTAACCGGTTCAAGTTTCAGAATGCCCCACGAACCAAAGATTCTGCATTGCAAGTGCACTACTCAAGATGAATGTCCACACATCGAAGCAAGAGGAGCAACGGGTCACAAAAACCATCCACAGAAATAGAGACAGTGTCATTAAAGTTCATTTTTATCAGAATGATAAAAAGAGAAAGCATATGTCCTCCAGGTGGTCGCGTTTTCAGAGGAGAAATTTCAGGATGATGGAAAAAGTGTTATCTATTATAACACATTTAACAAAGAGAATACAGGGTGCCATGAAATGCAGGCCAAGGCAAGATAAAAGTCTCAATTCTGTCTGATTCTTTACCATCAAAACTTACTTAACAGAAATAACCATGATGAAGATGTGAAAATTATAGAAAAAATGGGAAAATATGAGTCATTTGAGGAATCTATCTATCTATCTATGTATCTATCTATGTATCTATCTATCTATCTATCTATCTATCTATCTATCTATCTATCTATCTATCTATCATCCTATCTGTTTATCATCTCTCTATCTACTTTTAAATTCATTGCATTAACTTCTTTGATCTCCTGGACTAAGTTATATTTCTAGAAAAAAAATAAATAATATCCTTAATATTTGAGGACCTTTGTAGTCAGAAAAAAAAAAAGATTTCAACTTCATAAACAATGTGCAACATCTTTCCAAACAACTTACACTGTTAATATTTACACTATTACTCAATTAATATTTCATTATATTTGCTATGGTACTATCATGAAAGGTTTGAATCAAATGTTTTGACTCAATTCAAGATACACTTTTTGGTTTTTACTTCATCTACCACCAGTCTAGAAATCCAATTTTTTTAAAAAAGAAAATATTATCTTGGTATATCTTACCTAAGGGACTCATTAATTCATCTAGTATTTACTATATTATTTTCCCAAAGTTAGCAGTTCCTCTACTTACTGATCCAAATGGACTTTTTTTTCCCCAGGAAGCAAAGTCTACCTCTATTTTTCTTCAAGATTTACTTTTTAAAAACTTTTTATTAGACTTTTTTTTGGAGCAGTTTTAGGTTCACAGCAAAATTGAAGGGAAGATACAGAGATTCCCCATATACTGCCTGTCCCCACCCAAACATAGCTTATCCCATGATCAACATTCCCCCAACAGAGTGGTATATTTGTTATAATTGATGAACTTATATCGACACATCATTATCATCCAAAGTCCATAGTTTACATTAGAGTTCACTCTTGGTGTTGTATATTCTATGGGTTTAAACAAGTGTATAATGCCATGTACCCATCATTATGGTACCATATAGACTATTTCTACAGTTCTCTGTGCCCCATTTATTTATCCCTCCCGTCACCCCCAGCTCCTGATCTTTTTACTGTTTCTATAGTTTTGCCTTTTGCAGAATGTCACATAGTTAGGATCATACAATATGTAGCCTTTTCAGATTGGCTTCTTTCACCTAACAGTAAGCATTTAAGGTTCTTCCATGTCTTTTCATGGCTTGATAGCTCATTTCTTTTTTTAGGGCTGGATAATATTCTGTTGTCTGAATGTACCACAGTTTATCCATTTACCTTCTGAAGCACATGTTGGTTGCTTCCAAGTTTTGACAATTATGAATAAAGCAGACTTTTTTGTGGACAAAAGTTTTCAGCTCTTGTGAGTAAATATCAAGGAGCAGAATTCCTGGAAAATGTAGTAGGAGTATATTTCGTTTTATAAAAAACTGCCAGACTGTCTTCCAAAGTGGCTGTGCCATTTGTATTCCCACCAGCAATGAATGAGAGTCCCTGTTGCCCATATCTTTGTCAGCATTTAATGTTGTCAGTGTTTTGGATTTTAGCCATTCTAATAAGCGTACTGTAGTATCTCATAGTTGTTATAATTTGCATTTTTCTGATGACATATGATGGAAAGTGTGTTTTTATGTTTATTTGCTATCTGCATATCTTCTTTGGTGAGGTGTTTGTTAAGGACTTTGGCCTATTTTTTTAATTGGGTTTTGTTTTCTTTTTGATGAGTTTTAAGAGTTCTTTGCATATTTTGAATAACAGCCCTTTATCAGATCTGTCCTTTGCAAATATTTTCTCCTAATCTGTGGCTTCTCTTTTCATTCTCTTGATACCTCTATTTTTTAATCTACATTTTAATTTTTTAATAATTTATCTATTTTTCTTTTTTGACAAGCAAGGCTATATTCACTCATATTTGTTCTTCTGCAGCATTCCCATTTTCTCTCATCCCTAAAATACTATGACAAAATCTTCAAGATTTATCTCTAAGGTACTTTTTCAATTTTTGTCTTGTCATTTGATGCCACATAATTTTTAAAATTAATATCAGTCAGTATCAGTGAGAGGTAGTTTTTATAGTTGAGGCAAGGAATTTTGTTATCTGGGGCTTTAGAAATAGCCTTGTTTCCTGTATTAAGAATTGGATTGCTCTGCCCTAACTCCTGTGCTGCTTGGAGACTACCATGCTATCACGTACCTATGGTAATATTAAATTCTATATTCCCTACTTAGCTTCTGTATAGGTCTGGATTAGCAGGCTGGGTCCCCACCTTCATATATTAATCCTTAGTTATCTTAGTTCTCTTGTCACCTTAACTAACGCAGGCTCTTGAGGCATCAACTTAAACCCAAGCCAGTGGTTGAGGCTTCACTGAATAGGCTAAATTACTGTAATTTCTCCTTCCTGAGGAAGTGTCAAAAGGTGGGGATTCTGCTAACTTCTTAATTGGACAACTAATTAGATTCCCTTGCTACTTACCCTGCATTTGAAATTAAATTGTCTGGTGTGAATGCTTGCTTGTGTCTTGCTTGAGCCTTCTTTGACCACTTGCTCCTCTCGTTGGGGCTAAGCTTTGCAGTCAGGCTGGTTTCCTCCAGTCTTCAAGCCCTGTATGCTTGCATTCATCTTTCTACTCCCTCATGGTTCCTAACTTCTCTACCTGCCCCACATTTTTAAGGACTGATCCCTGCCTTAATACCTTAACCTGCCTAACTAATCATGCAGTGCACTTATCTGGACCTGGATGTTTAAACACTCTTAAGATTTAGATGTTTTCTTATTTCCTCACCTACATTGGATTTCATTATCATTTAATGGTATCTGTTTGATTCTTTCCAATGTAAGGGAAAATAATGCAAAATTCAAGTTGAACATTTTGTAAAGAGTTGACTTCAGTCAATATTAGTGCTCTATCAGGCACCACATCACACTGTGAATTTCCTTGAGGGAAATATATATTCAGGGAACACAATCAGGCAAATGCATAAAATTGTTCCAGAAGTACAGAGCAGAGCTATCTTTGGCCATCTGTTTGACCTTGTCTTTCTCTCTTGTACAAACTTTATGGTGCTGTTAGAAATAACCATCCCTCCCCATAGTCCTTTAATTCTTCATGCCCTTCGTATTGCTCCAGGGGATTGGCTACATAATCCCCAAAGCCTTGTCTTCAATGTAACCTAGTAAATAATTTGATGCTGTGAGATCCTGAAGTTCTATCAGTTAATATAAGCTGGCTTGTCACTGTTCTCAATTCCAACAAGGCCCTCCTTTCCCATAGTGAATTATGGTCTGCAACCATGCCTCTCCATTTACTCTGTCATTCAGCAAATGAAACTAATTCTGTTTGCCTTAAGCAGAAAATGATTTTATTGAACAAACACTGGGGAACTCACCCAACTTCTTCAAGGCTATACAATAAACAACAGTGACTAAATCACACCACAGAAATAATCTGGTGAAAACATTACTGCTACCTGCGTTATGCACTTAGCTGGGAAAGAGAGTATCTCATATTTTCTTTTACAGTGGGAGAAGGGTTTAGCCTCATGTGGTGAGAATTCCCCAAACATGGAAAAGGAATTCATGTGTTGGAAAGCCAAACAAAATAAAAATGTCCACTACACTACCGTCAGCTTATACTACGGCAGACAAAAATACTGTAATACGTGTTCTACATTCTTTAATGGTGTACATTAGTGCATATGAGTATATTAATTCAAATGATTTATATCTTATCCAATAATTGACAGAAAACTCCATCTGTTGTATAAATGTATAATAGAACAAAATGAGAAAATGTGCATGCTAATTATCCTTAAAATGATGGAAGAATGGATTGAAAATATCAAAAAGATGATATGGAAAATTGACCAATCTTTTCTGTCTCTGTAAATAAGTCTAAATTCTGGAACCTTTGAACATTCCAATAGATACAAGGGAAATACATACTAAAGAAGAATCAAATTTCACTTGATAGATTTGACTTTTTCCTTTAACTGCAGTATTTTGGATTTAATCTCCATGTTCCATGAAATTTATTTGCATGGCAAATATAAACATAACTGAGAAAATGTTTGATCAAATACTACAGCTCAGTGTTGTGTTACAAATTCTAGGTGATGGGAAGAAATGGAAACTAATGGGAAACTGATACTACAACAGTGGGACTGTCGTATTTCTCTGGAGATGTGAGATGATCTATTTCATCCCGCTATGCCAGCATTCTACCCATTCTGTCAGCCATGTTTTGCTACTCAGGTTGGCCTCTGCATCTTATAGCTCTGTACTCTAGCCAGTTTTTCCTTCCTGTTTTCATCTCTTCTTCCCACTGCCTGGTGACTTTCTGATAGCAAATCAACACTAAATGACAAGATTCCATATCATTCAAAACTTGGTTATGTTATTGTAAAACTCACACACTTGTCATGAAACACCTTGAATTTCGAGATAGCGTTAGCAACTAATTGACACTTTTACTAATAGAAATGAAAGTTGCTGTCCCAGGAGAAATTTAAGATTAGAGAAAAACTCCTTCCAGCAATAACCAGGAACATGATCCAACTTGCAAAACACAAAGAAAAAGGAAGAAGTTCTCAGAACATACTACTTGTTTTAGGAATGTTTCTGGTCAGATGATGTAAGCTTATTCATCATGATCCCAAGAGAAACAATTTTAGATAACTGATCAAAGTGCCATGTGCTTGTGCATTTCTCTCTCTCAATGCAGCGCCTTATTGCTAACTGCTGAAGTTGTTCCATAGAAATTTGATATTTTTTCTTTCTAAATACCTTATAGATGACTTTTTCTTTAATTTTTGTGTTTCTACTGATTCTAAGAAACACACTCTTGGAGCATTCATTACAGAAATGTACTATAGTTCATGTATTATTATTTTTTTATTTACTATCTGCAGAAATGAAAATTTAAAATAATGATCTTTAGGCAGTTATATATTCAAAGATAGTTCCTGAATTGTAGAAAAACTTAATAAGAGCAATTCTATTTCTGAGAAAAGAATATTTAGAAATTAAATTATATTTCCAAACACATTATATTGGAAAATTCTTTGCAAATGAAGATATATGTTTATATTCATAAATTGTTCAACAAGTAGTCATTGACATTTCAAATATTTGCTTTGAGTACCAAAACTAATTTAAAAATAACTATATTGGCCAATGTTATTCTAATTTAATTTTTACAAACTTGATCATTCCACATTTTGTCCCCACCAAAACTGAGAGCTTTGTCTTATCTAGAAAGCCAGTAATTTGGCTATTTTGCTCTTACTTACACCCTTGAATTTGCTTCCTGATTGTCTGATATGTCTACTTCTTTTTTCTTTTAACAAAAACTGACTTAATAACACTTGTTTGAATTAGAACCCTACGCGATACTACGGAGAAGATTGGAAATATGGTTTCTAAGCAAACGAACAATGTGATATGACCTTGAAGGGTTGGCACCCGAATAAAGGTGATTATTTAAGAATAACTGACGAACACGTTGAATCCTCTTCAGAGCAGTGTGTAGTTGGGTCAGAAAGTCATGAGAGTGTGATAGAAGTAACCACACTGAAGGGTGGTTTATTTTGCCTCTATCAGGATCAGTTTTACCTGATTATGTTTCAGCTTCTGAGAAGCTTCAAAACTGCATAACTTGAACACTAAGACTTTATTTCTCCCAATATCCACTGAACCCTGGCATCAGGAAGTTAAATATTTTTCTGGAGCAACAAACACATTTTTAACTACAGTAACAAAAAATGATATCCCACAAGTTTAAATCACATGTAGAATAACTGAAGAATAGAAACAATAGAGGTTAAAGTGGTCTTGCACATAAAGCATATTGTTCTGTCAGAGAAATTATCCTTTCTTTTTAAATGAGTGACTTATTAGAGTTTTGAGATACCATAATGCTACATAAATTCAAAGTATTATGATTTTGAAGCCTTTATGACTTGTCATATTTTTTTTTTTGTATGTGAACCTTTTGAAAGATTTTTGTCAGATTACAGGTGATTATCCTCATTGTAGCTAATGGATATTTTAAAAGCTTATGTAGATATAGCATGAAAATCATGGTGAGTTGCCAAGCACAAAAGGTATCTTTTTAATAAGTGGACTGCATATTAACTAAATCAATCTGTATTCTTATTCTTTAAAAAAATCTTTCTTGTAAAAATTTTATTCCATTTCTTTTAATTTTTTTCTAACTAGTTACAATAAACCCAACTGGAGAAGTTTTTAAGTCAGCCTAAAAGAGTAATATATATGATTAGCTGAAATGTATAAAATAATCTCTAAGGCAAGGAAAAGTAAAGACACCAAGAGCAGTCTCTGTTTTAAAATATTTTCAGAAACAATAACTTAATTTTTCAGTCAAGATTAAAATATACTTTTAAAACTAAAATTGTAAGGTTAAGTGAAATCTAGTTCTTTTTATAAAATACTGATTTTATTATAAATTTATTTCGAAAATACACGAGTTCATTATACACCAAGATGAAACTTATTGTAAATTTATGCAACTGATCCATAAGCCCTGGAAAAAATGAAGTTTATAATGGAAGTGCTTACATTGACTTAAATGTACATAAATCTTTCATATTATGATCTGTTTTATATTCATATTTACCTATGGATCATTTATTTTTCATAAGAAACTCTAATATGTCAAATGAATATCAGCTTTTGAAAAGCATGCTTATTTTTCTGAGGGAATAGGGATTCAATTTCTGTAAGTTACCATTTTAATAATTAAAAATTTTTAAACACTAAGAAGTGTGTTTTCAATGTCTGTCTTCACCCCTCAGAGAATGCATGTACCTTAGGGACTCAATAAACTCAGTTGCAGTTCTAGAGGCTAAAACTAGATGGTGCTCTATAGTTGTCAGTTCATCAAGTCAATTTCCAGAGGTTTAATGTAGTTGGAATTAAGGGCTTAACCGTGTTTTCCAAAAATAAGACCTAACCGGACAATCAGCTCTAATGCATCTTTTGGAGCAAAAATCAAGACCCGGTATTATATTACATTATATTATATTCTATTTTACTTATTTTATAGTAAATTAAGACTGGGTCTTACATTAATTTTTGCTCCAAAAGACACATTAGAACTGATTGTCCAGCTAGGTCTTATTTTCGGGGAAACATGGAATTAAGGATGGATTTTATTATTTAATTAAGGATGGGTTTCAGATTTGACCCCTCTCCTTTTCTTCTTTCATGGACATTATTAGGCAGAAGAAGGCATGCTTTCCCCTCTGTTTCTGGCCTTAGTTATTCCTTGTCTGACTTCTTAGCCCTTATTCAACACCTGTAAAATGATCAGGCTTAGTGCTAGATAAGGAAATTAAATCCTAGAGTAATAGTTAAGGGAAATATTCAGTGTTACACAGCTAGTCAAACTTTTGACTAGAATTAGCACCCTGGTTTTTGCCCTATCAAGACTAGCCACCTCACCTACCAAGAGAAAGAGAGTATAGGTAGGAAGACTTAAATTCACTTTTGGGAAGGAGTTAGAAGAGCCAGAAATGAAACATGGTTGTTGCTGTTCCTTCCATCATCATGGTAGTTTTGGCTCTCTTCCCTGAATAGCATAATTATCCTCGGTCCTCCACTCTGAGGATCTGTTGATAGAAGAGTAGAAGGAAGAATAGGAAGGCAGAGGACTAGAAAAATTCACAGATAAGCATATTCCACGTACCCAGCACTGAAGTAAGCACTTGATGTGTTTTCTTTTATTTTATGAAGTAATCAAAGGAGGTCTGAATGAATTCTCTCTCTTTTACATATGAGGAATCTGGCACTCAGGTGAACAACTCCCCAAGGTCAGTAAGTAGCAGATTAAGGATTTGGCCATAACTCTGTCGAATTCCATAATTAGTGGGGTTTCCTACAACTGTCATTAAGGCGTCCAGGAAAACTGGTCATTGTCTCTTTCCCACTGTCTGTCTACAGTGAGTGTGCCATACATCCAGGTTAATACTGTACAATGTACAACTCTATGTATTTTCTCATTTAATGTAAAAGCCAACTCTGTTGCACTATGCATAGAAAATGAAATTTCCAAGAGCAAATTGCCAGTCAGTGGCTATGCCACATAGAATATAAGTCTCTTGATAATAAATTTCTGTTTTAAGATAAAAGTTAAGCACAGGAAAATGGTGAACTCATATGTTTGCTGTTTGCTTTATTTCTTATAAGCGTTACAAACTATGTTGTTTCACAATTTTGCTAGTCAATGTGTGATCAATAATATATTATGATGACAAAGTAATTTCTCAAGAATACAAATAAAACTCTTCCAATTAAATTTTAACAATTGTCTACAATTATATTTATTATGCATACACACCATAAAGAATATATAAAAAATGAAAAAATTGACTTTTTCCTTAATAAATTACTGGGTAAGACATGTATAAAGATTTATTCATTACAAATTTATTTACTGATGACTATATACAAATAAGCCTGGGCACTACAAGGGATCAAAGGATGACTGAGTCAGAGCGCCTAACCAAAAGGACTGTGGGAAAAAGACCTGCCTACAGACTGCCACACCCAGTCATGGATGTATTTATCTGGACCAATCCTGAGGAAATCACTTACCACGTGGAAGAAATGCTATTGGCCTTGGGATAAGACTTTCATTTCCTGCTTGCTTTGTAAGAAAACCATATCTACATAGAAACACATAAAATTGCCCCTTACCAGATGTGAGGCTGTGTTCCTTTCCTCCTCAACTTTTCACCCACTTCTGCCTAGCTTGTCACTATTGTTATGTATTTAGAGACTTGAAAGTATTTGTGTCAAAGCATAATCCATTGTTGATTATGTTGCCTAGCTGAAAGTCTTTAGTTTCTCCACTGATTTTTGAGTACTCTTCACTCTCTGATTCAAGAAAATTCAGAACCTCAGTAGTTGACCTCTATGTGACCTCAGTTATGCTCAGTGAGACATTTTCTGATAGCTAATTGTTAGGATGGCCTTACTCCCAACCAACCTCCCTTTTCTACTTCTTGAATTTGTCCCACTAAAATTAATTTTACAGTTGACATTTTGTAGCGTTTCATTAGTTTTCCTCAACATTTGATTACAGTATTATCACATAAGTGGGAATGAGGTTTATACTGAAATGAAAAGCTATTGTCAACGTGGAACTTCTGTCAGAGGTATAATTTTTAACACTTTAGTTTTTCGTGGTAGGGGCAGCTTTGTTAGCCTGACGGGTTAGGGTCAGTTTTACACTCACTTATTATCAGACCAGTCTGGAATGTACTCCCAGAGTCAGTGAGTACAGTGTGTAGGCAGGTTAGTATCATATATGTACATTTAATTTATGACACCAAAACTTCTCAACCACCTTGGTCAATCTTTAGTCCTTAGATTAAAAAGAGCCATCACATATTTTATCCCATTAAATTTTCACAACACCTCTGTGAGATTTCTTTTTTCATTTTTCTTTTAATCTCCAAATTACTCATGAGGAAACCAAGGATTGGATAAGTGAAGGGATTTTCCCAGGGCATACAGCTAGTAAGTCCCAAGGAACTGGGATCCAAACTTAGGTCTAACTCCAAATTGAGTACAAATAGCTCATATGTATTTAGCATCGATTATGTACCAGGCACAGCTCTAAGTGCTTTACATGTATTAACGAATTTAAACCTCACAACAATGATTTAAGGGAGGTACTATTTTTGTCACTATTTTACATATGAGTAAACGGAGGCACAAAAAGGGTAAGTGACTTCTCAAACTCCCACAGTCATCAAGTGGCAGAACCTGCCTGTTAACTTGGGCTAAGCTCTGCTCTGCTGACTCTCTGCGTGGAACATGATGGGCTAAATAACCACTTTGACATCTCAAAGAGGTGTTCGGATTTAATAGGATATAATGTATCTTGGCACTTTGTAATCTTTAAAGACTCAAAGGTGACCAGCATGGCTGAGAAGTTTGAGGTCAGAAATGAAGTGTGCATATATTACATGGGTGAGGCACATCCCAGCCAGGTAAATGGGTAAATATAAGATGGTGGAATTATCAGACAGAATCAGAATATGTGCTGATAGCAGATTTCCCTTCATTTACCATCTTCCTCTTTGAAATTTCCTTTAGGTGGTTAAGGAATCAAGATCAGAAATTTAAGGGCAGAAACACAAATAATTACAGGTTATGGGTATATTTCATATTATGATTACTTTACTCTAATTCTGCTCCTATCTTTGTTTTTAGATTATCACCTTCTCATTAAGACTGGCTTTACAATTTGCCTAAATGGAAATTCAAGAGGTATAAACCTCACTATAAAGTGAGACATTTAAAAAAACATATTTTCTATTCACATTCCAAAAATCTTAAAATTTCACAAGAGACTCATTTTTCTCTTTATGTTAGAGGATTTGGGCATCATTTACAGTCATGGTTCACTGCAACTGTGACAATACTTTTATATCAAGATTTTTTTAGGACTTTTCGTTCTGATCAACTCCTAGGTTGGTTTCACAGTGGACAACTCATTTATTTTTGTCCCAGGTAAACAGCTTATATCCATTTATTACTCAAAGCTGCCTGTGGAATTGGGTGATTAGCCATTGAATTTGATCAATATGAACAACCAAAATAGATAATAAAAGGTAAAATAATTTATAGAAACAAAAATTTTAACCCATCAGTCTAGATCATTGTCTCTCTTCAGCACTTATTTTCTTCATGGATGGAGATTAAGTTCTCTTAATAGCTGACCTCAAAGAAAGTATCCCTTTTTATCATTGTGTTCTTGGAATACTGTGATGCTTTGTGTGTATATAACCTGCCTACACAGAGGTTACTTGGCTATTGTGTTTTATGAACACGGTGCCTATCAGCAGAGCCCACCAGTCTCACCAGGCTGATGAAACACCTCACCAATCCACATTCACGCTGACTGCATTTTCTTTCACTTTCTGTGGCTATGTGCTCTGAAATACTTAGAGTTTGGATTCAAATTTTTTTCAGAAGCCATATTTTGATAGTATGTATTAATAAGGAATATTTGTTACTGAAACACTGAACATAGATCATGTCATATGGTGTATTTCCACTATAGAATGTATCCTCCAAGTACCACAGTGGCGTTGGGCAAAGCAGGTGTAAGGAGTGAAAAGAAAAGAAAGACCCTTAGATATCTCAGAATGATTAAAAGTATAAATCACAAGTAAATTTATTCCTAATTCCAGAAATATACCCTAAAGGATAAAAATTTATAGTCCTTGTAATTTTATCTTGGGTACTGCTAGTTCTATTTTTAGCGATATAAATGTGTTAACCATATTTTCACTCTCACAAAACTGTTTGCTTCAGTATCTCCTATCCAGTGAATTCCACTTATGTTTGAAGTTTTAAGAGGCAAAAGAGGTTTTTAAAGTTACTTGCTTTTGCTGACTTTACGATTTTTATTTTCATCATGGTCATTTAATATTTATTTTTGTTTTTCTTTATGAATTTATTTTACATTAAATTTTCTAGAACTTTGATTATTTCTTTTGCTGTATAGAAGTTTTCAGTTTATGTCTGTGGTGTCATATACAAATAAGCATTGACAAATGTCAAGGCAATGTCAAGGAGCTTCTTTCCTATGTTTTCTTCTAAAAGTTTAATGGCATCAGGTCTTATGTTTAAGTCTTTAATCAATTTCAAGTTAATTTTTGTGAGTAGAGTAAGATAAGGGTCCAATTTCATTTTTCTGCATATGCTTATCCAGTTTTCCCAGAACCATTTGTTGAAGAGACTATCGTTTCCCCATTGAGTGTCCTTGGCTCCCTAGTCAAATATTAGTTGACCGTATATGCAAGGTTTATTTCTGGGTTCCTTATTCTGTTCCATCCGTCTATGTGTCTATTTTTATGCCAGTACCATATTGTTTTAATCACTATACCTTTGTAATGTAATTTAAAATCAAGAAGGGTGATGTTTTTGAGATGAATAGTTAGATCAGATTACATATGTTGTGAAAAATTTTGTAGTTGCAGTCAGTTACCAAAAGAATAAAGCTTGGCATTTCTTATAAGGCCTGACCTCTAACAACTTTCCAAAATCATCTGCACCACTCCTTATGCTTTGGTTGACATCAGCCTGCACACTAGCCCCTGAAACAACTGTGCACTTTGTTATTTCTCAGCCTTTGTTTACGCCATACTTTAAGCCATTGTAAATCACTTGTGTTCTGCTCCCCAAAAGGAAAAATTAATTGTTTCTCCATGCAAGACTCAGCGTGTGCTAGTTAACATTCATATCTTTCTACTCTGAACCAGAAAGCTCTTGTCACATTTGTCTATTCCTTTAGATTCCAGATAGAATCTAAGCTATCTGAGGACAAATTCAGACCTCATTCATCACTGTGGCCCCTTTCTCATCCCTCCCACACCTACTGGTGCCTGGCTCAGAACTGAGTAAATGCAATCTGAAATGCATGTCACTGAATGATGGTAGACAGCAAATAGCTTGCCTGTGGTCGCTCAATTATTTTGGTGTTGGGCTGAGACTCTCAGAACCAGGTCCTGTAGATTCCCATCAGACCTAAGATCTTTCCACGAGATCATTTTGGTGACTCTTGTGGTCTAAAATTATCATTGTGTTGCCACCTGTGTTTACTAGGATAAATTATTTCCCATTTCTTCTCTGTGTTGGTATCTATTTTGATGATATAAGCAGGCTGCCATATCCAATCTGTTGTTAATACGTTGGGGTCCTCCACGTATTCTTTCTCTTACCTTCTCTAGCACCAAACAGGCTCTGAATTACTTATACTTTAGCCTACTATACCTCCTCTCCAATCTTAATTTTTTAACATGTCCAGACATTATTGTTCTTTTACACCCCTGACTTTGTGGTTATGTGCTTTAAACTTCTCCATATACCCTGAAAGTTCATGTTTCTCTTAAACATCTATCTCATTCTTTTCTGTTGGTAGTTCCATGAATGGCACATCCTAACATATTTTTTTCCATCTATTTAAGCACCAAATGTTTAAAGGCATTACCAAATCATTGTTTACTAATTACGCCAAAACAGTTTCACTTTCTGTTATTGCCTTGATACGTGAAAAGAAATATGAGGAAAAATTGGGCTAAGATAGCAATTTCCAATAGATGTATTTGCCAAGATTTTTAGGGTTGGACCTGAGAAATGCTTTTTTTCATACTCTTTCTCATAGAGCCATTTTTTTTTCCTGTAGTATCATTTTCTTTCCACTATATGTGTGTTTTATGCCTTTCAGTCTTAAAAGAAAATTGCCAGTGTTGTCTTAATTCTCTTGCTTGAATTTCTTCTCAGATTGGTTTTTTTTATTTCCTTACGCTTATTTTTAATAATTTTCTATAATTTCATCTGTGACTGGCAGATGTATGTAGGCTTAGTTATGCTAAAGCAAGAATTAAGCATCAAAATATAATTATTCACCCTACGTTTGTATGCTTGATTTAGGAAAGTAGATGATGATTATTTGCAAGGCTCATGAGTCAATAATTATCTGCATTTAAACTTTAAATTTTTATATTACAAATAGAGATGGATTCAGCCTGTAGGAGTCCTGTATATTCGGAACTGACAATATAAATTGAAAAAAGGAAATGTAAAGAAGTTAAAACATTATAAAATAGGTTAAGAAAAAAGGTTAAAGATGAGCATTCTTTAACCACTTAATAACAGTTATTGAATAAATATTATCTACAATCGTAACAGAGATATGAACGATATAGAAACCTGAATGGAATCTGCCTTGTCAGAGCTCACAAACATATTAAATTTATTTATTACTGACAACACATAGAAAACAATCTACTATAGAGGATATCACTGGATTTTAAAGAGGGTAGAAAAACGATGTTAAATTCAGGGAGCTTTATTTTCCTAGAGCTATGAAACGTTAGAATAGGGTCTATGTTTTAGGATTATTTGCCCCAAAGCTGTCTGTTTGGCTGTAGCCCTTTCAGGGACTTTAGGTCTGGGAAAGCTTAAATATTATTTAGTCCAACTCTATCACTTTACAGTTTAGGAAACTGAGACCCAGAGAACTTAGATGGTTTATCCAATGTCGGTGACATATAAGTGACAGAGCCAAGAGCGTAAACCTGAGCTCTTGATTTTTTGTTCACCTTTCTGTGAACCTTTTCATTCCTTTAATAAATATTCAAATAGACCTGGGAATATAAAATATTAGGAATACAAAATAAATAAATTGTTCACTCTGAAATTGGTTTTTGTACAACAAACTAAAAAGGATGAGATAACATTACAAAAGAGATTAAACAGAAAAAGGTAGTTATGTTGGTGTGGGGGGATTCCCAGATCTGTGCTCTTTATGCATTGTTAGATAGCTTCCTATAAGTCAAAGAGGCTTGGGTCACATCAGAAAAATGTCAGTAGACTAAAATATATGCTGTCAACAACATTTAAGACAAGCAGATAAAGATTTTCACTTTTCATTTATGCTAGAAGTGTGGGCAAAGAAACAAATTTTACTTGAAACGTTTTGTTCTTTTTAACATTTTGACTTGGATGAAAACCAGTCGAGTGGATTTATTTTTATTAAAAGTTTCAGGATAGTGTTTAACCCCCACACACAAAACCCATAACGATAAGAATGCTTTATTTTATTATATAGAAAGCTTAAAATTTGAAGTAGTATTAGTTTTGCTGCTCCAATTGAATATAACTTGTAAGTCACGAAAGGTTGTTTATATCAATTATTCACGAAAAGAAAGTTCCAACTCTGGTAGTCACTTTTTATTAAAGAAAGACATGAGGCTATTTTTTATCATACACTGCCAACTGAATTACATGGAGTAAAAAGAAAGCAGTGTGTTGTTTTCTTAATGAATACAGACACTCAGTGTTTACTCCAAGTATATATAATATATAATATTACTTCAAGTAATATATATTTTACTTGAAACAATAAAAGGCTGTGTTTCAAACTTAGTTTATTCTTATAATGCTAGCTAGCTTTCTCATAATTTTTCTTAGTATATGTGCTGCCAAAGTGAGCACTCTCATATTAAAAATTTTAATGACACCATATTCAGTCTCCATTTTATTAAAAATTTGATTTCTTTTGCTATCTTTCAAAAATATAAACAGCAAAGAGGACCTATGAAAATGGAAAGTGTTTAGTAAGAACTTTTGATATCGTAAGTTATTTAATTGTATGTTGGGTTACAGTTTTGAAAAAACAAATTTAACAAGTATAAAAAAACAAAAAAAACAAAACCTTTTCATTTTTTGTTCCTAATGAGACTATTCAAAATGGTTATGCACAAAGCAGACTTTGAACAGGTTTACCGTATCTAATTATCAAAAGAGATTATATAGTTTGATACATAATGTACATGTTACAATTACATAATGGATTGCATTGAGCATGATCAAAACATTTTTGCTAGTGATGTAACTGGACTATCCACTTACTCCCCCCCAAAAAAACACAAACAATTCCCAAGGTAGAAAGCATGACATATTTTTAACATAAATATAATTATTTCTGAGATACTCCAGTACTCTAACATTTTGCTGATAGCTATATCTATGATCACCATGTCTTTATGGTGGTGTCATTGAAAATGAAATCTTCACTTTTGCAGAATTTATAAAAACTCTATCTAAACAAAGGCAATTTTTGTAATGGTTAAAAGCCGGAGCTGATGATAAAAGTTAATAAGTTGGCCCATAATCTTCTAGCAATATATAAAAATGTTCTAGAATAAAAATTTCAAATCATTTGTAAGCAAATATTACTAAAGGCTTTCAAGTCATCTATCAACTTGCCATCATATATTTTAAATGTAATTTACATCTTTACCACCATATTTAAAATATCATAGTTAATTCTTCTTGCTAATGTTGGAATTTGAATCCCTAGGCTTGCATTTATATTTGAAGAAGCAAAAAAATTATTGCCTCTTGGCACTTGGAATGAGATGACTGGCAGACGTTAATATGTAATTTCTTATCAAATTGTTACTGCTTGCTTTTTTGTTGTTTGGTTTGTGTGTGTTTTTAATTGTTGTATATGCACAATACTCAAGGCACTATTCTTTACCCAATTACAATCATATCTCTTGAGAAAGCAGAAACAGAAACACCATCTCTTTTACATGGATCACTGGCATATAAAATATTTCCTTATAAATCTGAATTTAGTCTTCTGGAAAGACTTTAAATAAACTGTAAAAGAGGCAGATACATTCTAGACAATGGTGTGGTATAAAGTAGAAACACTACAGTCTGTGTTATTCAGCAGTTCTTTTGTTTACAAGTAATAGAAATTTAAATTCAAGCTGACTGAAACAAAAAAAGGAATTCACTGACTAACATCATGGAAAACTCACAGGTTAGGTCCGGCTTCAGGGATTGCTAAACTGAGATGCTTAGGAGATTTATCTTTCATTTCCTAGCTCTAATTTGCTTTGTGTTCGTTATACTCTTCAAAAAATCATCTACCTAAGGTGGCCTCCAGAGACTCTAGGTTTACTCCTAGCTATTCCAGTGGAGAGGGGGTTCTCGTCTCAATAGTTCCAATAAAATCCCAACACTAGGTATCATTGGATGCCTTGGATCATGAGCACATCCTGGAAGCAAAGGAAGTGGAACATACTCATGCTGCAAGGCTAGGTCACATGCCCATTCCAGGATCAGAGAGCTACTGTCAGCTCCAGCCAAGCTGCATAGACTGAAAGTGGGGAAGTGCTGGTTCCTGAAAGGAAAAACATATGATATTACCAGAAGAAAAATGTTGACTAGGAAAAAAAAAACAATGTTTACCTTACTCTCAAATGCAGGTTATTGTAGTCTACTTACTACTAGATAACTTTTACTGACTCATTAGCTGTTCCACATATAAGACTTGATTTGAGTTTTAAATGACTAGCATTAAGAATGTAGGCTCATCTTGTTGTTTTATGGTATCAGAATGACAGAGTCTTCGGAAGCAAGCTTACAAGGAATTATCTTTTGCTTCAGATCAACATAAAGGAAACATGGATTTTAAGTACCTTCATTCATTTTTTTTTTTTTCATTCATTATTTTAAAGCATACTTTAACTTCTATTATTCTACAATTTCTGCAACACCCCTTTTCTTATTTTGCCATTGATGCAAGTATAATATATTTTTTAAATGAATTCTTGTTTTTCTTTTGTCCCTTATTAGTAAGCTGGTTTTCTCCCCCAAAATGAAGTTCACCATTATAGATCCAGGCAAAAAGAGAGAGGAGGGAAGACGCTTTCTATGGAAGGAAAAGTTATGCTGTGGTGGGAAGCCTGCCTGCTTTGTCCAAAGGTTTGTGCAGGGAGTCAAATGCAGGACAGGGATCTTCAGTACCAGATTAGAGAGATGTAGTCATCTGGAAGAAGCCAATGGATCCTGACCAAGCTGAGATGGGATAGACAAGGGATTTATTAGCATCAGATATTAGCAGCAGGTGCACAACTGTCATTCATCCAGCATGCATAATATAACAATACTAGTTGTTTATAGCCAGTGTCTGTATTTGTAGATGACCTTGTAGCACTTGTTTTTAGAAAGTTTTTACTATCACAACCAATAAATGATAATCAAACTTTAGTGGTTGGCCAATCAATGTACACATACCAAGGACAAACATGAGGCCAGCATTCCCCTCTATTCCCCAATGCCATGAGGTGATTTATACTTTTCTTCCACACATCAAGTACCATCTTTAAGAGAAATAGAGGAAGGAGAATGAGACATTGTTGCAGGATTACTTTAGGATTATGCTAATAGCCTGTCTAGATAATTGGATGGATTAATATTTGAGTCAGATTAGGCTAAATTTAGTATTTCAACCCTACTTCCTACTGAATGAGGGGGTGAGGTCTTGAAAATTAGATCAGTTATAGAGAAATAAAAAAGTCACATTATATGCACATCCAGCTTGTGGTATATGTAAATTTTCAGTCCTGATGCACATATAAATGAATTAGCTTTGAATATAAATTCATGCTGTTGCCACTAGCAAGTGCCAGTTAATTTACCCATAGACATTTGCCTGGGACCTGTGTGTGATGTTAAAACATAAAAAATAAAAACATAAAAGATCATAATATAAAAAAAGAATGTAACAAAACAAGTCAACACGTATCTCATAAACTATATTATGATAGAACGATATCTTCACAAGGAAAAGGAACATTCAAAAACACCTTTACCAGATAAACCTGGGTATCTGCCCCCAAAACTTGAAAACACTTATCTATAAAGATGTACGTACACCTATGTTCATTGCAGCATTATTTACAGTGACCAAGAGATGGAAACAACCCAAGTGTCCTTCCATAGATGATGGGGTAATACACAATGGAATATTATTCAGCCATGAAATGAAATACTGCCATTTGTGACAACATGGATAGATCTTGAAAATATCATGCTAAGCGAAGTAAGTCAGATGGGAAAAGTTGAGAACCATATGATTTCACTCATATGTGGGATATAAAACTGAAAGCAACAAACAAACAAGACAAACAAACAAACGGCAACTCATAGATGCAAAAAACAGTTTAGCAGTTACCAGAGGGAAAGCGGGGAGAGGGAGGTAGAAAAGGGTAAAGGGGGTCAAATATATGGTGACAGAAGGAGATATGACTTTGGATGGTGAACACACAATGCAAAACTCATATACAGATGATATATTATAGAATTGTACACTTGAAACCTATATAACTTTATTAACCAATGTCACCAATAAATTCAATAAAAAATAAAAATTAAAAATTAAAAAAAATAAATAATAAAAACCTTTAAAGCATTGTCTAAAATAAGAAAAAGATGGAAAATCTCCTAGCCATAAGAGTAATTAATTGCCTTGTCTTGTAGGTAGATTTAGTAAAATTATAATTTTTTTATAACCAGATTACCTTGTAATGGAAATAGTAATAGAAGCTAAAGAAGAGAGTAGGAAAAAATATTAGCAAATATAACATATACACAATTAATATCCTTCTTGATATTAATTGATAGGTAATACATAGGGCTAAAAATCCACTAAACTATATTTTTATATAGGAAAAGGATATGAGCAGAAAATTTACAAAAGAGGAAAAAGAAACAGAAACATGGAAATGTTTATTTTATTTCCAGTAATTAAAGATAAATCCCATAAGTGATTTGTATAAATAAAAAAAGAATGCTTTCTCACAATTGAAATAGCATGTTTTATACTGCTGGTGCTATTGCAAATTGTTTGGAATTTAGCAGTATGCACTAAGAGTCACAAGAAAGTAGAACTATGGGGGACCATCACTTAAAGAAGTAACCTCAAATGTGGAAAACTCTAGACTCACAAATATGTTCATCATGACTTTTTACAATAAAAAAAGAGAAAACCACCTAAACATTTGAAAGCAGGGGAGTGATTACCTACACCTAATTATAGGCATATTATGCAAGGAATTGTAAATACAGTTTATTAGAACCAAAACAAAATATTTGTTTCTATTCTTAAAGAAAAAATGTTATTTTAGGATTTTATTTGTTATTATTTCTAATAACAAATGTATATTAAAACTTAGATTATGTCAGAATGGTGGAAATATCAGGCACTATTATTCTATTTTCCAAATACCCACAATGTAGTCAAGAATTTTATTAGTGGATAAAATGTATTAAAAAAAGAAAAAGGGAGAGAGAGAACATCTGCTGGGGCACCCTCCTCAAGCCCCTAAGGATCAGGGTATGGATGAGGGTGGCATCAATGGGTGACAATCAAGCCGTCTCACAGAAAACAAAAGAAAAAAATTACGTAAAAAGAGAAAGCACTGTTCTGGATGTGAAAAACCCTGGCTTCTCTCTTGGCTATGACATCGACCATGTTAGTGATCGTGGGGAAAGAACTGAACATCTTTGGACTCTAGTTTTCTTTACTACCAACGTCTTTCAATGCAATCTGTTCATTCAAGTCTTTCAAACCCTAAAATTCTGTTATCTATGGTTTATAAATAATGAGCATAAGAGGAATTTAGTTTGAGATTTCTTTCAAAATACGAGGTCGAACAATTAAGTTTGTGAACTCATCCTAGAAAAAGTGCTACATACCTCATTGCTGAATATCACTATGGTCACCTTCAAAGTTCTCCCCTTGGGAAGCTATGCACCGATGCCAGCACCTAGTCCACCCTTCAAAGCAATTTTGGAACTCTTTTTCTGGAATGGCCATCAGGGCTATCATCATATTACCCTTGATGTCCTGAATGTCATCAAAATTTCTTCCTTTCAATATTTTCAGGTAAAGAAAGAAGTCATTCTGGGCCAGGTCAGGTGAGTAGGGAGGGTGTTCAGCCATATGTTTTTTAATGGCTGAACCCCCCCCACCCCAGACCATGCCATGTGAGCTGGTGCATTGTCGTGATGCTAGAGCCATGAATTGTTGGCCAAAAGTTCAGGTCGTTTTCATTTAACTTTTTTACGCAGCCTTTTCAGCACTTCCAAATAGTAGACTTGGTTAACTGTTTGTCCAGTTGGTACAAATTCTTAATGAATAATCCCTCTAATATCAAAAAGTTTAGCAACAGTGTTGCAACAAGTTTGCGAACTTAATTGTCAGACCTCCTATTGGTGCAAATATTATATGGAAATGGAGCATTACTACCTGAGGGGTGAGTTTATAGACAAAAATATAAATAAAGCATTGAAAAAGTTTGTTACATACTTAAAAATATTTCATGAATTATGGAAAAGTTATACAAAAAAGAAAAGGTCATTAAACAAAAGCAAAAGATTAAGTAACACTCAACAGGTTTTTAATAATATATACCTTGTGCAAAGCACTGTGTAGTAAAAAACATAGAGAATCTAATTAGAAAGATTAAAATTTAAAGCTGAAAAGTTACATTAAATATAAAGCAAAATTCACTCATTTTTAAATTAGTATATTTTTTATATTCTATTTAAAATGTTTGCTTATCATTAGGTAATGAGTATACTTTGCTATATTATCTTCTAAAAGTTTTATGTTTATGTTAAGATCTTAATCCATTTGGAAATGAATTAAAAAATAAATGGTGTCCTGTAAGAGTCACTTCCTCCCCATTTACTGAAAACATGTTTTGGTATTCTCCTTTCTCCACTACCCTGCATGCCACTTTTGACATAAATCATATAATTATGACTTTGTCTCTAGAATCTCTTCTAGTTTAACCTCTTCTAGTCAATCTTTGCACCCATACTTCACAATCTTAATTATTGTAGTTTTACAATAAAACAATATTTGGCAGCGTAAGTCCAAATTTCATCATCTTCAAGATTACTTTGGTTTTTTGCACTTCTGTGTACATTTTGGAATCTGCTTGTTGATTGATAAACACTTAAAATATAACTGCTGAGATTTTGATTGGGACAATATTGAAATAGATTAATTTGTGGAATCTGGAATCTTTATAACAGCAAATTTTGCATACATAGTATATGCTACCAAAATCATAATGTATATACTACAATTTATTTAGGTATTTAAGATGACCTTTATATGTTTTATAGTTTTCTGTAAGCTCTACAAAATTATTAAAATTATTCATTTATAGTTTATGTTTTTATTGCTATTGTAAATGGTTTTTAAAGAAGAAAATTTATTTTATAATTATATGTTGCCAGTATAGAAATAAAAATAAAGTTTATATACTGATCATAACATTGCTGAATTCACTTATTAATTCTAGTTGTATATAAAAATTCTTTTGAATTTTCTACTATTCATTATGTTATCGATGAAAAATGAGAGTTCTATTTCTTTCTTTCTTTCTTTCTTTTTTAAGATTTTTTATTGGGGAAGGGGAACAGGACTTTATTGGGGAACAGCGTGTAACTCCAGACTTTTTTTTTTCCAAGTCAAGTTGTTGTCCTTTCTATCTTAGTTGTGGAGGGTGCCGTTCAGCTTCAAGTTGTTGTCCTTTCAGTCTTACTTGTGGAGGACACAGCTCAGCTCCAGGTCCAGTTGCTAGTTGCAGGGGGCACAGCCCACCATCCCTTGTGGGAGTCGAACCGGCAACCTTGTGGTTGAGAGGACGTGCTCCAACCAACTGAGCCATCCAGGAGCTCAGTGGCAGCTCAGCTCAAGGTGCCGTGTTCACTCTTACTTGCAGGGGACGCTGCCCACCGTCCCTTGCGGGACTCGAGGAATCAAACTGGCAACCTTGTGGTTGAGAGCCCACTGGCCCATGTGGGAATCGAACCGGCAGCCTTCGGAGTTAGGAGCACGGAGCTCCAATCGCCTGAGCCACCGGGCTGGCCCCTATTTATTTATTTATTTATTTATTTATTTACTTACTTACTTATTTATAATCCTTATATTACTTATTATTTTTTTTGTCTTCTTTAGATTAATAATGTATTTCTAAATTCTGTTTCCCCTTTGTAATTCCATTTATTGTATATTCTTTTGCTATTATTTTGTTGCCCACCCTATTGATTACAACATGAATACTTAACTTTTAGGGTCATATAAAATTTAATCCTTTTTCCACCTCTCAAACAAGTCAATGAACTTTGAACACTTTATTACCTCCTTGCTCCATATATATGTGTGTGTGTGTGTGTGTGTGTGTGTGTGTGTGTGTATGTATACACACACACACACACACACATATAACTAAAAATACATTATATTTGATTTTGTCAATTAAAATCTATTTAGTTTTATCTACTTATTTATCTTTTCCATTGGTTTCCTTCTTTCTTGAATTTTGGTGTTACCATCTAGGATAATTTTACTTTTGTCTGAAAAACTTTTATTAGTATTTTCTGTTGGGATGTGTTGATGATGAAATACCTCACTTTTGTTATTTGGATATGCCCTTATTTTTTCTTTGGTTTAAAACGTAATTTGGGGGTGTGGATTTTTCTTTCTTTCTTTCTTTCTTTTAAATATTTTTATTAAAAATATAACTAATATATTATATTAGTTTCAAGGGTATACTATACTTATTCAACACTTATATACTACTTTTTTGTATATATACAAAAAAGTGATCCAGCAAAAATTTGATACTGTACTATGCTATCACAATATTACTGACTATGTTTCCCATGCTATACATTATATTACCATGACTTATTTATTTTATACCTGGAAATTTGGACCTCTTATTCACCTTCCTCCCCCATGCTTTTAAAAAATTTATTAATTATAGTTGACATTCAATATTATTTTATATTAATTTCAGGTGTACAGCATAGTGGTAAGACATTTATATAATTTAAGATGTGATCTCCCTGATTAGTCTAGTATCCATTTAGCACTATACAGAGTTATTACCATATCATTAACTCTATTCCCTGTGTTTTACTTTACATCCCCATGATTATTTTGTAACTACTAATGTGTACTTTTTAATCCCTTCACCTTTTTCACCCTGCTCCAACCCCCTCCTATCTATCACCCCAACAAATCTAGTAGCCATCTGACACCATACATAGTTATCACAATATTATTGACTATATTCCTTAGGCTGTATCCTACATCTCCATAACTACTTTGTAACAACCAATTTGCACTTAATCCCTTCCCCTTCTTTCACTTACACCCCAACCCCCTCCCACCTCAAAATGTTTTCTGTATCTATGAGTTTGTTTCTGTTTTGTTTGTTAATCTTGTTCTTAGATTTCACATATAAGCAAAATCACATTACATCTGTCTTTCTCAGTCTGATATACACAATAGTGAATGAGACTGACCCTGAGGCTGATTGGCTGTGGGGTTTGGCCACATCCACAGCTTATGGGCTGCTGACTAGGGGGCTTACCACACAGAACAGGATTCACTCCAGCGGGCTCTGGTGCCTGTTGAGACTACCCTTTGTGTATGCCACTTGTGGAGGTAATTGGGCAGTGCTCTGCTGTGGTCTGATGCCGATCTCTAAGTATGTTGGACTGGGGCCTCTTGGGAGGGACTCTGGTGGAGGCCCACTGCCTGTGATCAGCTGGGGACTACATAGTAGGATCTATAGAGTGATCCATGTTTTTTTGCTGACTATACTAACACTGGAGGGATGTGGGAGAGGCTTCGCTGTGAACTGAGGTCAGCTGTAACCTATACCAGGCCTGGGGTAACTCAGCAAAAAGCCAGAACACCTGGAGGCCTGCTGCCAGCTACTGGCTCCCTTAAGGTTCAGCCTCAGATAAAGCCTCATGTGGTTCACAAGTTGGGTGAGTCAGGGTCTCAGGGAGTCACTAGAATGGGAAGAGTTGTGGTCACCAGGTTAATGTAGATTGTGGTTTGGTGCCAGTGCTGAGCCTGGAGTGACTCAGCAAAGTCTCAGGGCACACAGAGGCCAGTAGCCTGGGGCCTGCTGGATTCTGATAGTTTTCCAAGCAAAAGTACAATGTGGGTGGGCCTGGCTGCTTTTGAGAAAGTGCCTCCAGTGTTGGGGAATTTGGGTAGGGCAGGGTCCTAGTTGAGTCAGTAGGGTGGAGCAACGGAGCTCACCAGGCCAATCAGATTCAGATTTGGCCTGTGGATGGCAGGCTCAACACAGGCAAGATGGTCCCCACCTGTTGGCTGCATAGAAGAAAGATCCCTCACAGGGAAACTAATGACAGTCCTCCAGTCCTCTCCTCGAAGGCACACACCTCAGTCTTCTCCCCCATATGTCTCAGAGGCCCCCAAGTCACCATCCCTCCGCTGGAGCCCAAGGTGAGTGTCTGTGAGCAAGTGAGTCTGTTTCCGGGCCATTTCAGAGGGTGTCTGGGTTTCCCCACAGCCTTCCAGTTCACCCAAATGGTCAGAATCCCCACTGTTTTTCACAACCGGATGTTGTGGGAGATCCTCTTCCCAGCACCAACACTCTGAGTCGGGGAGCCTAACATGGAGGGCTGGGGTCCCTTACTCCTCTGTGGAGAACCTCTGTGGCTGAGACATCCCTTCTGATTTTCAACCACTGCAGGGAAGTTTGGGGCCCTCCATGTCTCTGCCTCTCCTACCAGTCTTGATGTGGCTTTTTATTTTCAGTTACAGAACTTCTGTTCAGCTAGACATCAGATGGTTCTCCAGGTTGATTGTTCTGTAATTTAGTTGTAACTTGAATGTGTTCATGAAAGGACAGAGGTACAGTGTTTATCTACTCTGCCATCTTGGATCTCTGGGGTTTGGAATTTTAGATTGGCAATTATTTGTTTTAAATATTAAAAGTAGTAAGGTTTTATTCCATTGCCTCTGTCTTGTGTTATTTCTTTTGAGAAGTAAGCTGTAAATCTTATATTGCTCCTTTGAAATTGTCTTTTTTTTCCAAATGCTTTTAATTTTCTGCAGCTGTAGTATGATGTTCATAAATATTGTTTTCTTTGCATTTATTCTATTTGGTTTTATAGTACTTCTTAAATCTTTATTTTGTCATTTGTCTTGGAAAAATATTGGCCAATATCTCTTCAAATATACTGTTGATATATTCTCTCTGTCCTCTCCTTCAGGGACTCTAATTACACATATGCTAGATAATTCATTTTGTCTAGACGACTTTCCCCGTATTTTCTATTCATTGGTATTCATACTCTGTCTGGTTATTTCTACTGACTTTTCTTCCAGTGTCACCAATATTCTCTTCTACTGTGTCTAATTTACTGTTATACTTGTTTATCGAGTTGAATTCAATTATTGTGGGGTTTATTATTATTATTATTATTTTACTTTTAGAATCTCCACTTGATTATTTTCCATACAATTAAGTTTCTTTTAAAAATTCCCCATTTGTTTCATCTAATGTTTTGGACGTGTTATTCATAGTTATTTTAACGTTCATGTCTATCCAATATGTTCCAGTCCCACCTCTGACTCTAATGACCTTTCTAGCACTGGACAATAGAAAGTCCTTATGTCACTGTTTCTCATCTACCAAATAAAGAGATCTGTTATTTTGCTAAACAAAACTACTTTGTTCATGCTACTTGAAGCATCACCTTACAATATTGAGCTATGCTTAGCCATAAACTTTTATTTAAAAATCAGAGGTTTATATAGGCTTATCTCAAGGTTCTTCCTAATTCTACAAGACTAACTCTATGGCTATTTTGGAATGTCCTCAATGTTTGGCACTATGCTAGACACTGAGAACATATTTTATCTAAATTTAGTATTCAAGACAGTACTATTTAGACTGAATGCTTCTCAGCAATTCTCTGTCTTTTTCATTGCTTTCTGTCTCCTAGTAGAATGCTTGGTGCAAGGCATATGCTCAATAAATATTGTTGAATAAATAAATGAGTGATTTAGTTAATTGTATTAGAAATGCAGATAAAGTGATCAAATGCCTAGCCTTTGTTATAGGATTAATAAGAAATGGTGATTGTCTGAACATAGGAACTGAAAGAATAGGGAGGAGTTAAGAAATGATAATTCCTAGGAGCTATTGAGCATTTACTATATATTAGATATTGTTCTGAATGTTCCATTTACATTATATCAGATAATACAGTTTCTCTGTGAGGTAGATATTGAGGATAATGTTAGCTTTCCTACCTAAAAGTGACAAAGGTGGAATCCAAACTCAGGTCTGCCTGACCCCAAAGCTTTTAACTATTATTATATTTTATGTTGCCTAAATTTTTAATCACAGGGGCAGGGAAAATGTCTTTTCATGGGCAGTTAAAAATTTATAAACCTAGATATGTAAATATAAATAGCAGATTCAGATGTAGATTTATATATATACATGAAATGTTCTTTGCTTCAGGAGGTGTTACGATTTTTTTTTTTCTCTTCTTTGGTGCTTTTTCTTAACCTTGTAAGAAAATATCCAATATCTTCTCCCACCAATCCAAAACCACCTGCCAATGAGTAGAGGATTTTTGAATATTTTATACCATTTCACAGAGTTTTCTTCACATGCTAGAAATGGATTTTTGAAAAATACAAGTATACATGTTACATATACATAATTGAACACATATATAGTAGAAAAAGAGAATGTGTTTTTTCTTCACATAGCAGATCTGCTAAAAAAATCAAGTCTTTCACTTGTCTTAGTAAATTAACATGTAATGGTTTCCAGAATTGGAATAAATGTTCTTGCTTTATTTTTCACAAATTCTCCTTTGAACGACACTTCAGTGAGGGAATGTGATATCGTTTGCCAAAAAACAAATTTTAAAAACATGTCAGGAAAGTGAAATTCTTTTAGAGATCTTATTTTGCACACATAGCCTGAAGATGACACATTTTTATCACAAGGATGAGAAATAAAAGCCTAGAAAGAATTTAATAGGATAAATAGAGTAGAGCAGTTTCTTCTAAATGTCCGATATATATTCTTCAGATGAACACTTCTTTCTAGTGCCAGCATATCTTCAATGGTAGACTACTATGCAGCAACTAGAGGCAAACCCAGTCTCTCAGACCTCAGCTCTGACTTCTCTCCCCTGGTTTGCTCTACTTCAGTATTACTGGCACTTGTGGTGTTCTTTGGAATACATTAAGCACATTCCTAACTCAGGACTTTTACACTAACTTTTCCTTCTGCTTGAAATATTCTTCCCCGCGGGTGTCTCCAGTATTTACTTCCTTACTTCTTTCATGTTTCTGCCGAAATGTTGCCTTTCCAGTGAGGCCTCTGACCACCCTTTATAGAAGAGTAAGCCATGCCCTTCCTTACCCACAGAATCCACCATACCACTATCCTCTTCATTGCTTTATTTTCTTCTAGCATATGCTTCATCATCTGACATACTATGTAATTATTTGCTATTTCTGCAGTTATTATCCATCTCTTCCCTTAGGATATAAATTTTATGAGGGAAGAAAATTTACTTTGTTCACTTTTGTGTCTCAATGACTACAGTAGTGCCGGGCACATGGTAGCTCTCAATAAATATTTGTTGAATAAATGAATGTTGAATGCATAACAAGGAAACATTTTTGAGGAGGTTTTTAACTCTTCTAAGCCATTAAGAGATAATTATTCACAGAAACTCAATATTCCAGTTAGAACGTATCGTTGGCACATTAAAAAAATTGCTATGCATTCTCTCCTAGAAGAACCCTCATACATATCTGTAATTGGTTAAATCAGAAGCATTGATGGAAATATTTCTAGCTATGTTCATCTCAACTAACTTTCTAACACAATTCATGTAGGAAACATGGAATCTTATCTGTTCTGTTAGTGGTTGCTTCTCTTGCATCTCCAAATAAAACACAAAGCCAAATGCTCCAACCTTGTAAATTACCAAGGTATTAACCAAAGTCAGCTGCAACTTATAAATGCCCCCCTTTTTATAAGAAGTCAGTTTGGGCATGTGTTCTCCTTAGTATTACATAGCATTTAATCTCTCTTTTTCATGCCATCCAATTTTTTTTTTATAGTACACAATCTATCTTTATGAGGATTCCTTAAGCCCAACAATCCGTTCAACATTCTCTGAAGAAAACACACACACACACACACACACACACACACACACATTTCAAAAGTTCATTATTTTTCCACAGCATGTGATGACATAATATAGAATTGAGGTTTTTACTTTCTTTATAAAAATACACCTGTAATACTAATTAAGTCACTTATATGGGTGCCAATATAAACCATAAAGAAATCAACGGTATTAGGAACTATAATATTACCTTAAATATGCAGCAAACAGATGTTAGAACAGGAGACGCAGTTTTGCTTAGCATAAGTCACACTCTGGTAAAAGGCACTTAGACAGGCATGTTGACTCTCGCAAATATCCAGAGAGTTATTTTTGTAAGATACACAGCACAGTAGCACAGGCACTGAGGGAATCTTAGGCCCTGGAGAAAGGGCGTCAAAATAACGATACTCATACAAAAGCTCACAATACTGGAGCAGTGATTCATAACTGGTTCCTGAAAATAAACCCTCAATATAAAGGTAACGACACTAGGCCCTTTCCCTTTGTCGACATGTTGTTGGTTTGTTGTATACTTTAAATCTGGGGTCATCACACAGGCATTTCTACTGTTGTCCTATTATAATATTCATAGAGCCTCCTTTCACCTTTGAAAGTGTGGATGTTTGTGTATAAATTATCAGATCACCCTATTTATTTTTTTACTCCCCTCTGTATACAATCAAGTGAAAAGTTTCTTTGTCTCAGAGGCAGGAGCTATCCTAGAGCTTTTTCTGTGCAGATCACACCTTTGGAAAGACTCATTAAGATGAACGACGCAAGAAAGGCCTAAGAATTGACTTCCTTTTGATCATTTAAAGAATACATCGTGCTCTTCGTAAATATTTTCAAAATTATGGTTCCATGTGCATGTGTATGATTTTAAAGCACGAATAATTCTTACTTTAAATTCAGTCTTGTTCGTGTGAACACTAGTGGGACTGAATATTTAAAAAATTACACAAGTACTAGCTTTTTATAACAGGGTCGTATTTTCTTCTCTTTTCACAGAATAAACCTACAGCGTCCAAAATATTGAAAGATTAATTTAAAAAGGAAAAAAATATTAGGAAATCGAGTCTTACTCTTTTTCCCCCCACTAATTGCAATGTAACATCACAGAGGTCCCTGTCCTTTAGACAGAGCCAAACCCTTTGGTGCTGAAGATGCTGTATTAAGTACAGCCCAGGCCTCAGACATTCACTTAAATAACATCCCTGTTTTATCAGGGAATTATGTGTGTGTATGTGGTCTTTATATAACTTTAAAAAAAAAACAGTCAAGATTTGTATCTCTGGATTATTAAAAATAGCATCCTGCAAAGTCTTATGCAAGGGGCTTAAGTCTAAAAGAAACCTAAACACTATATCAACACAGAATTTTTAGGTTTGATTTATTTCACTAAGTCCATAAAACACTCTGAAATGTAGTGTTTAATTTTCCCTTTTCTTTCTGTATATCTATAAGTGTCTCTGTGTTCATAATTATAATTATGATTCATGAAAAGCAAAGAAGTCCCTTACTTAAGTTCCCTCTCTGGAATCCCCTTCTGTCCTCACTGTCTCCTTTTCTCCTTTCCGCAATTTATCCAAGGTGGTTGAACAGGAGTCAGACAGGGCTATGGCAACTTCGGTTCAGGTTCAAGGACCAAAAAAGAGCTAATATTGTATCTTCTGTGAGATAAACCTGGTTTCATTTGCAGAATTTGCTGTGTCAGTCTGTTTAATCTTGGAAAAGGTCATGTGATTTTCGGTCACTCTACCCCTCCCCCCATGTGATAGGGAATCACTTAGGAGGGCTTAGACTCCTCCTTGGCACTCTAAACCAAATTGCAACACATGGGTGTGTCAATCATTTATGTAGGAAGTTCTCCCTTTCCCCTTTGCCCTAAAGGATGAGCATTTGAACACAAAGGAACTTTCTATTTAATTTTCATTGACTGAAATAAGCGTAAAAACATGATTGGTTCAAAGGCTTTTAAAGGTCTCTCGTGTACCTGAAATATAGGCTTGTTCTGTATTCCTCTGCTTCCCTAGGCCCCTACCTCCAGCCCTTAGTAAGTACTGTCAAGTATACCTCTAAAATGTGCCTTGAAGTTGTTTGTTTACTTCTTTCCTTTTACAACTACCACTCTCTTTGCAGCCACCACCTTGAGATTTCTTGCCAGTATACAGCAGCCCCAGAACTGGTCTCTTTATTTCTACTCTTGCCTTACTACAATCCCATTCTCCACTAAAACAATAATCAGTTCATATTCTGCCACTCAAACCCTCCAATACTTTCCTACTTTTATAGCATAAAACACAAACGTTTTACTGGGGCCTAAAGGCCCTGCAAGATCTGGCCCTGGACTACATCATCTCTTAGCATGTCCTCGTTTGCTCACCCCTTTCCAGACATGAAGGCCTTCCTATGTTCAATGAATAGGCCTAGCTCTGCCAGCCCAGAGCTTCTGCACTGGCTGCTCCCTTCCTCTGATATCTGCAGAGCTGGCTCCTTCTTGGCATTCAGGACTCAGCTCTAGTAGTACCACCTTAGAGAGTCCTCCTATAGTTATTCCATCTAAAGTTGTTCCTTATTCCCTCCCCTAGTAACTGCTTATCACATTACCTACACATTATTGCATAGAGAGCAAATAGTTTTATTTATTTATTTATTTATTTATTTATTTATTTATTTATTTATTTAAAAGATGCTTAATTCCCAAAGGCCATGTGCAAAAGGAGAAAGGTTCTGGTACCTCAGCTTCCCAGGCCCCTCACAATAGAAGTCTCAACTGGTTTGATAATCTTTGTCACCACCAAGGGAATGAGAGCTACAAAAGAAAGAGAGGTTCTTTTGGAAGAGAGAGAATTGACGAACTGTCAGAGTCCTTCTTCACCCTGTTAGGGAGCCGGATCTAGCTCCCCTGAGGTGTGGTGAGATTGAAGACTGAAGACGGATGACAAAACTCACTTCTTCCCTTGAGATTTCTGAAGGCAGGAAGCTTGTTGGATTCCCCTGCACTAGCTGAATATATAAAACTACAGTCCAGGGTTTCTAAGAAGTGGGGGAAGGACAGGCATGTGCACATCCCAGTTCTCTACACCCCTAGGAGAGAGTGAAGTAAGGGATCCTTCAGTTCCCATGATCCCAAGGGAGAGAGGCTGGACTTAGCTGAGGGATAGAACTTGTAGGGCTACACTGGCAGTTGCTTAGTGGCAATCCAAGAGGTTATATGTATCCAGAAGAGGATATGGGGCATATCACAGTTGGGGACTGAATGAAGACACCCATTGTGCATCTTCTTAACCATGGAAAATTACTGGTGGCCTCCGTTATTGACCCTCTTATATCTGTGCTCTTTGCAATGCCTTTGAAGCTTCTCATTACAGGATGGAACTATGACTCTGATGTGGCCTCGTAACATTCTTTGGCTAATAGAATGTGGTAGAAGACTGTGTGCCAGTTCTGAGCCTAAGCTCAAGAGGCCTTGTAGGCTTCCACTCTGTCTTCAACCCCTGTGATCTCTTGGTTCAGAATAATCTGTTGGAGGATGAGAGATCATGTGGAGGGGAGATGACTTCTCTGAGTTGAGCCACGTTATTATGAGCCAATCTTCTTCTGACCTGCCAGCTGAAGCAAACACATGAGAGACCTCAGCTGAGATCAGCCCAACCCAGACTAGACCCAATGAACTTCAATCAGTAGACTAATGAACAATAATAAATGGTTATTGTTTTCAGCTACTGAGTTTTGGGATAGGATATTATGCAGCAATAGTTAATGACACATGGAGTAAGGAAGCTGAACACTGCCTGAGACTACCATTTCTGTCACCTACTATGAGACTGTTGTTCTAACAGAAACCACCAACATTAAACTGACCTTGATGGAGAAAACAGATCTTCCCTCTACTCCAGGTTGCATCTGGATCCTGATGTAGCCAGCATCCCCTGGGCTGGGGCCAAGACTGAGTGATGGTGCCACAGCAGAACCAGCTGAGCAGTGGTCATGGCTAGGGATGGGATTAGCATGAGAGTATCTGTCTGGCAGCCAGTGCACCCAAGTCTTTATATAAATGATGTGGATTTTAATATGGCTATCAAAACACTGAAAGTTGTGAGGCTTTTATTAAAAATAAAGGACTGCTCTAAATAAGAAAAGAAAAATATTCTGTAGTTTTGGGTTAACAGCTGAAGTGCTTAAAAATAAGTATAGATTTATGAGCTATCATTATTTCCTTCACTAGCTATGTTTTATGACTTCTCATAATTACTTAAAAGGGGTTTTATAAACATAGAAGTTTACATTTAAGATGGGTAAAAATGGGTTTATGGTAAAATAATTTGACAGCAAGTATGTCCTTGACTATCAGAAAATAGGTAAATCTGTCACCTCTGATAGAGAACAGGGTCTGGTCAAATTTATCTTACCTTCTCTTAGTTGAATAGTCAACTAAGCAAAGCACTTTACCTGGGTTGTTATCTTGGAATTTTTTCCTTTTAAGTCAGTACAGACTAAAACATGTTGCAGCACAGCATCTGAATAAATAAAACAATTTTTAGTTCAGCTAATTTAGTTCATGGTTTGCTCTTCATTAAAATTGATTCTTCTCTTAAACAGAGACAAGTTTATTTCATATTTTTCTTTTCCATATAATTCTATCTTGTAAGAATAATTATGTTTGCTGCCATGTAACTTTGAGGCTTCTGCTTTGCCTCGAGCACCCATTTAGCCAGTTTGTTTGGTGATGTAGGGTTGCAAACAGGTGCTTGCAGAATGTTTGTTGAAAAAGCGATTGAAGATAAGTTGCCAGAGCATAATGGATAAGAGCCTGGACTATGCAATGAGACAGACTTGAGAGAAAATCCTGGCTCTGTCAGGATTGGGTTCACAGCCTCAGTCCTAAATTGTAAAAAGAGGACAATAGAATTGTTGAAAGATTTTAAAAATATAAAATACGTAAAATACTGTGCCTAGCATATGGTGATTTTAAACAATGATTCCATGAGAGTCATACAATAAGCTAAATAAGTTCTAATTTGAAAATAAATGTTCCAAAAAAAAGATTACAGAGGGAAAAAATCACAAATTTATAGACATACACCTGACAAAACGTAGTAGTTAATCATTTATAATGTATCAATGTTGTATTTTTAATTTTTTACATAGGATTGGTTATTTAAAAACATTTAGGAATTAGAATAAAGTTTAATTAGAGGCTATTCTTCATGTTCTAAGAATAATAGATTCAACAGAATTGTGTTCTAATTTTTAATAATGAAAATTTACCTTAGATTTGGAAAAGGAGTAAAAAGGACCTATGAGGAAGACATTTTCAACTAATAAGAGTTTTGTCTTGACATGTTACTGTCCTCAGAGTCCCTGTTCTGGGAGTCTTATTGGTGAAAACAAGTTATCCTGTGATTGTTTTAGCAGTATAGTAATTTAATTCCCTTAGATATAATACCAAAGTGAACCTACCATGTTTCCATACAAACCTTGATATTCAGTCAATACTTTATCTTTAGAAAATTGTATGCCCTCAGTTACTTAACCTCTACAGGCCTCATAGCAACAAATATTTGAAGATTATATTAAGAAAAAATAATTTATTGTATTAGATGCTCAGGGTATGATTAAAAATAGGAAGACATGATTTCAGTCCTCAAGGAGTTTACAATCAAGTCAGAGAAAAACATAGAAATGTCTGTGAAACAAGATAGAGGAAAGCAGATTGTCCTTAAAGAAAAGTAAATTGTGCTCTGTTGTTCAGAGGCAGGGGAGGGTTTGTTTGGTGGAAGGAGGCCAGGGAAGGAATCCTGTTATAGAATACCTCTGAAATAAACCTTGAACGATCACAAGTTTGGCAGAAGTTTGACAGCCACTTCGAGTTTCAAATGGAGGCAGCAACATGAATGAGAGTATGGAGAAAGCATGAGACATGTTCATTCTGTGGTTACAAGTAATTAATCTTGTTGTGGCATAATGTACCTTTAAGGGATCTGAAGAGAGTAAATTGAGAGTAGATTGTTTAGGGCCTTGAATTATGGGGAAATGATTTAGCTCAGTAGGAAATTCAAAACAAAATAAAGAAAACCTTCATGTTCCTCATCTGAATGAGGAGAGAACTATGATTGTTCTGTTAATTCTTTCAACAAACATTTATAATAGAAACAGTAAACTCATCGTTTCACAAATGTTTAGTTACAATGCCGCTTCCAGTATTATGGTTCTATGATGATTTATAAGTATGTTTATGTAGACCGAAAAAAAATGGCTGTGTTTTGTTCACTGAAATTTTCTGACCCTGATACTTCCACATATGACATAGTTTCCCTCTCATTAGAACTCTTCCAGTATTTCATGTGTACTTTCTCCATTACATTTTGTATTTTCATTTCATAATATCATTATATATGTACACATCTTCTCTTACCAAATGTTAACTTCAGGAGGTGGGACCCATCATCAACCTATCTTTGTATACACTATAGTGCTCCACTTAGGCATTCAAAAATGTGTTGAATGAGTGAACAGTTTAATTAATATCTGCTTCCTCGTGATAAGACTAAGTTTATTAGACTAAGTTTAAATGTTTTAAGTTATATACTATTTTTTTTTACCTGGAAGTGACTAAAAAGAGTACTTGAAAAGCAAATTTCTCAGCTCTCTTAACACCACTGCCTCATGAATTTGTTGGAGATGTATAAAACACCACAATTGTTCATCTTTGTTATATTTTTTATTACAATAGTGGTACATGTTCACTGTAGAAACTTTATATATTACAGATAAGCAAAAGGAAGAAATAAAAATCTCCCATTATCCTAATTCAGAAATGAGTTACCATTTGAGAGGAGTTTATGAAGCAGACTACATATTTTTAGAAAACTTTTATTACACCTGGCTAATTTAGAAAGACTGATCTGTTTTGTGCTTCTTTAGAGGTATTGAGAATGCTCCTCATTTATGCCAACACTGCATATAATCACCAATATTAATCCTGGCAAAATTGGTAGGGAAAAAAATCATTCCTTTATAAATATGCATTTCTTTGAATGCTAATTAAATTGAATATTTTTTCACGTATTTATTGATCATTTGTATTTCCCTTGTGAATTGCCTCTTCACATTTTTGCCTATTTTTCTATTGGGATATTTCTCTTTCTCATTTTAAAAATGATTTTTGAGAACTCGATGTCTATTAATAAACGTTTTCCTCAGGCAGGCGATTGCCTTTTACCATATTTCCTTTCAGAGTCACCGATCCCTAGGAAGAGGGTCTAATAAACTGAGTGAAAGTCATATCTATGCTCACCTCCTCCTCTTATTTCTAAGCTGAGTCAACGTCATGAGCTAGAATGTCTTCCAGGAATGGAAGTAAACAAAACAGCCAGTGGGATATTATTTTCTCTATGAAGAGAATTATTTTCAGAAACAATGGTGAAAATAACACTTAAAATTTAAAAATGCCGTAGCTTACTTTTGAAGATGACTGAAAATTGAGAATGAATATGACTACTTTCTTTTTACCCTTAAGAATATCCTAAGTAGTACTGACTTAAAAAGGAATAGAATGGGAAGTGCTTGCTAGCGATGACAAGTCAGATTTGGTAATTACAGTTAACAGTAATGGCTGTTCATCTACTATTGATGCAGTGAAGTATTTCCGTGGGATATGTATGGAAGTCATGTATGGCTGTGCCCCGTAAATTCAATAAAGAATGAGCACTTTTATGGTTTGGTACTAAGAAATTAGCTGGGGGCAATGCTGAAATTCTTTCTTCTTGAAAAATGGAAACTGTGATGGGGGAGAAAAGGGAAATAAATTACAAAAAGGAAAAAGAAAAGCAACATGGCTGGGAGTACAGAAGTTCAGAAAAAAGAAGAAAAGGAAATGAAATAGCCATAAAATAGAAGAGATTGAGAGGTGAGGCTTAGAAAAAATACATTCTTTATATTTATTATGGGGCACTTATCAAAATCTAGTACAATGTTCATTTTAAATCATTTAAATTATGTCAGTGGGGCATTACAAAGATGGAACAGTTTTTTAAAAGGCATTAAGTGGAATTTATCCCTCATTTATTTTACTGGCATAAATATAGTTGAGCGCGTCTTCCATTGGGTATAAATGTTGAAAGCAGTTTGTTTTTGGAATCTTTAATATATTTTTTTTTAAGTACACACATGGAAACAGTTACACTGGGTGTTAGAAGCCCCACAAGCTGTTTGCTGGAAATCAAAGTCCTGTCAGATTCCCCTGTTATTTTTCAGATGTTTGTACACAAGTGATGGCTTCAAAAGCAGTGGAAAGACTGATAATTTATAATTTTATTTGGGTTAGACAACTAAAAGGCTCTTGGTTAGGGGTTCTTTCTACCTGAAGTCACTTTAAAATTCAGTAAAAATATTAGATAAAGGACCAATACCTAAGGATATCATAGTTTGTGATTATAAAACCAGCCCAGATTTAAACCCTTCCCTGAAAGAAAAACACAGGAATATTTATTGATCTGGGTATGTTGGTATATCTAGGAACAAAGTAAGTAACAGATAGTAATTTTAAATTTTATTTGTTATTTCTCACTTTCTTCCAAAGTTATGTTTAGTTGACTGTTGTAAGTAGAAAAAGGAGCAACTTAAGATAGAAGCAAAAATATAACAGTGTTTGGCTATTTCATAAACATCTTAGATTATGAAATTATTAAAATGGTTATAAAATATTACTAAAATGAAGTTGGTTTACTTGTATTAAAATACAAATTAGAGACAAAACTTTGAATTTCCTGTTAAGTAGTTTTAAAGACTTATTTTAAGTACAATTAAATGTAAATATGGTAAATTTTTTAGTCTATCAGAGAAATAATGCCTGGATGCTCTTATTTCAATTCACTAATAATTAAAAAGTAAAGTACAATTGCTAAGAGAGAGAGAAAAAATTCAAACAGGGTAATACTTTTAAAAATATTAGCGAATGATCACTGAAAGTCTGATGAAAGTTTGTGGATCATGTTTTCAAATGGCCATTTGAGCAGCGTGACTCATGTGATATCCTTCCTCCTTGGTGTCTTTCCACAGTCAACCAAAAATTAGTGATAAAAATCACATGAGAAGGAAATACATCAGGAGGTTTTAAATCCTGACATATAAACATGGTTTGCATCATTTTGGATGCAAGGTTCCAAAACTGCAGGTATTTTTATTATGATGAAAGATAGGGTTAAAAACCACTAGTTGACTACTTCACAGTTTCACTTCAATGAAGTGAACATTTTTTCTTAACATTTTAATTTTTTGACAGCCTGATTTTATTTCTCAGTACGCACGCCCTGATATGTGAAGTGTATTTCTATCGTTTAGGGTAACTTTTAAGCTGACTGATTTTCACCATTATGTGTCAATAATATTATTTATTCTATTTCCTTAACTGTGGCAATGCTGAACTAAAAAACACTATATCAATTTCTAATGATTATTTTGAAACACTATATCTGCTTTCTAATGACTGGGTTACTTTTCCAAATTTTATATACACACACATACACACACACACACATACAAACACACACACACTCTATGTATATACATATATGTGTATGCACTTAACAAATATACATATACTTACTATATATGTATATATACATATATATGTGTGTGTATATATATATATATATATATATGCTCTACACACACACACACACACACACACACACACACACACACGCATCTGCAGAAAAATGTCACCTTCACATGTTCAAAGCAATCCCCAAACGTTCAAAATCCAGGATTTGTAGCACCAATCCATGGAAAGATATTTTTAAAATCACAAAATAGTTTTTCGCACTGAGACAAACCAAGCCACGCAAACCTGTACATATGAGCATGATTGATTAGAAGGCAGGAGGCTTTCTTGATGTACTTTATATAAACTTCTGACATAAGTGATAAATGAAACATAAATGATATCCTTTTTTAGCTCAACTGTTAAAAAGAGAACTATTTGCCGGTGAATACAGAATACTTTGAAGAGACTTCTAATCAGAAGTGAGAAACTCTGAGCACCTGGCATCCAACCGTCATTCTATCTGTTGAAACTGCTAATAAAACATAAACGTGAAAGGCATTATTCCCAGCTCCAAGGCGACATTGTTGTAATTAAGGAAAACCTGTGCACGAGTTGGCAGAGTCCTGTCTTGCAGAGTCCTCCGTCCTCGCCGAGTGGGAGGGTCACACTGGGAAAGACTAATAAGGGCAGAGATGCGTCCCCCTTCCCCACTCGCAGGGAGCTCTCTCGGGCCACTGCTCGGCGGTGCGGCAGCCCTGTCCGGACTCCACTGCGCCTCTGAGGGGCTCAAACACACATTCAAGGTAAGCTGCGCAGCAATGCGACCGGCCCTTTCACTTCATCTCTTGCACACATGCCGGGTCTATGTCATCTGTTCATGTTTCTGGTCATTTGCGTGCATCTGCCTTTCAAGAAAATGGAAAAACTGTGCTACACATGTAAATATGTTTTGGTGGCTAAATAATGCACACCTGCAATCACGCATTCCCATAGGTAGGTTCAGGACGGGACCAAAAACATTTGGCATGATATGGCCACTGTAATATGCTACATAAGATGTTGTTCGTATCCTATGGTCACATAAGGCAGGCTATACGCTGTATACTTTATTTAGTTCTCGGTGGTTTTTCAGGCTATGTGTGTTTGTAAAGCAGAACTGAGCACTGCTGATGCGGGTGAGAACAGACATCAGATACAGAATAAAAAATATCCTGGGGGTTAAATGCACAAAACAAACTCAATATAAATTCATGCAGTTAGATTTATATTTTTTGGTCTATGTCTAGCGATGTTACCCCGGGAAGCGAGGAGACAGGTTCCGCTGCCTTGCTCTTCAGTCGGATTACTTATTCCGACCTGCGGGTATTTCTCCCCAATGTGGCTTCGCGGGGTTGGGGAGGACGAGCGCGGGATCTCTAGACTCCGGCCTCCCGAAACCGTGGCTTGTCCCAGGAGTCGGGCCCTGCTCCTTAATGACCCTGCAGCGCGCTCAGCATGGCCGGACCGAGCACCGCCGCCACCGCGGGAACGTCCCGGTCCAGCGACCCGGGAACGCGGTCCCGCCTCCGCCGCCTTCCTGCGGGATCCAGCCGCCACACCGTCAGTGCGCCGGCGCCAACACCACCGCGGTGGTGAGAAGGGACGTGGTGCCTGGCAGCCCGGCTAGGACGCTCGCTGCAGAGTTCTGAAGAAGTTTGTTGGCCCAGAACCAAGCATGCTGCTGTCCCCTGGCACGCCAGCTCCTTTTGAGCAGGCGGGTGTGTACATGAAACCTGCACCATATAGGTTATTGAGGGAGAGAGGGAAGGAGGGAGCGAGCATGCGAATCAGTGGGCAGGTGAGCTGGTGGACAGGCCCAGTGACAGGAGCGTCAGAGGCAGAGAGAGACACCGATTGGTGAGAGGGTGGAGAGGAATAGGGTACCAGCACACATTGCTAGCCTCAGGGGACAGTGGGCTGGGATCAAAAAAGAGAAGAACTCGGAACCCTGAAAATGTGTAGAGTTTTGATCGAACCATCCAAAAATTTCAGCAGTGAGTGACCATAAGCGACAACTTGAGGTTGGGAAATGGAAGGGTAAAGGAAAATGTGCTGGCTCCTTCCGCCCCCAATTCCAAGACTTCTTGATTCCATCTTCTGTTTGGAGAAGTCTGAGAAGAAACAAGATAGGAGGATGGTCAGGGTAAAAGAGGGAAAGGAATAAAACCACTCCAGCAGTTCCTCTGAGAGAGAGAGAGAGAGAGAGAGAGAGAGAGAGAGAGAGAGAGAGAGAGAGAGCAGTGGTACTTCTTATTCTGCCTAAATCAAGTATTATGGTCATTCTTTAAGAGTGTTTTTTTTTAAACAAAAAACAAAAAGACAACTGCCTACATGTGTGATCTTTTCAGCATCCCCTTGCTGGTGTGTGGGGATAAAACTGTAGGACCCTCCCTAAGTAGAGATCTTTGATATTAATATGTGCCTGCAGAGGAAGAGCTGAGATGTTCTGATATTCAGATGGTGCAAACTGCACCTAAAAGCCTCTTCCTGAGGAGGGATGGCAGGATTCTTTGAATAGGAATATCTGTTCAAAGTGTAAAAGAGGAAAGGTGACCCCCAGGGATGGAAAATTCATTCTCTTCCTAGGGGATAGAAAATGGAGAAAGGAACTGGTGGGTGAGGTTTTGTCCAGCCTGATCTCTCAAATTGGTAAGGAATCTAAGTGGAGTTTCCTGGAAAAGGAGAGTGAAGGTGGGCACTAGAGCGAGTGAGCCTGAACCTGATATGAACAGGTCAGAGAAAGGACAAAAAGGTGAAAGAAAATCAAATGTGATTATTATCACAGTTTGGACATTATCTCTGTATCTGAATCGTCATCCAAGGAAACCATCTAAAACAGATGGGAGCTCTGATATTCTCCAGAAATGGAAAATTTCCATCTACTTTCTGGTCCTCCAGTTTAATCTCTTCTGCTGCAATTTTAGTTCATTTTTTTCCCCACAGACAGAAATACCCAGTAGGTGCACAGAGTGGATGGTTTTAGAGACAGGAGAATATATGAAGGTAGAAACCATGGTTACATTGCTAATTGGTGTCATAAATACAAATTCAAGTGAAGAATGAAAAATAAACAGTAATACAAACTAGCAGGGCTAAAGAGATGCTAATATCTAACCTGGAGAGGATGCTGCAAAAATTTGAATGACTAGGGCTGGAGTTGGATTGTTTAAGGCAGGCCATGTTGAGAACATAAATTTTAAAGAGGCAGAGAATAACGAGGCTTAGCAGAAGAAAGCAAGAGGGAGGGAATTCCAGCGAGAAGGAATGGCATGTGTGAAGTCTTAGAGGTGGGAGTGAGCAGTCATGTGCCTGTTAAGACAGAGAATTCAAGCTGGGGTGAAACCTGAGATGAAGAGAGCAGATAGCACCTGCCAAGGCAAGATTGGACAGAAGAGGCTAAGAGGCAAGGGGCTCTTTAGGGTGTTATTTTGTAGGCCAGTAATGAGATAATCAGGTGAGGAAATTGCATATTGAATGTGGAAATTGATAGAAAGATGGTAAATGCAAGAGTGGAACAATAGGTCTGTTTTGTCTATGAATAGGGTTTATGATCTCTCCCTCTTTGAGAGAAATCAAGGATACTTCATTAGACTGTAAGACTGTGAGATCAGAAAGCTGGTAGAGCCCTTCAAATGGAATGATTAGGAAAAGTTCATAAACTAGGAAAAACTATACATAAACACTAATTTAAAATTTTAAGTGGCATTGTATCCTTGATATAGATATATCTGTGGAAACAGAGCTAAACAATTGAAATCTGAAAAAAATGTGGGTCACTCATGATGGCTGAAATTGAGAATAGTATCCAAATAGTTGATGGAGAAAACAATAGTTCAAGCAAGTCAATAAAACAAACAAGTTGTTGAATATAGAATCTGATAAGTTCAAGGGGAGCCTAAAGTTAGAGACCCTCTGGGAAATCAGCACTAATTTTGAAATGACAGATGGAATAACATGGAACTTTGAGAAAATGTGATATAGTTGATCAGTTTTAGAGTAGAAACATTAAGAACCACAGAGTATGTTTTCTGTGAAGGGAGAGAGCAACTTTTTGTGTATATATATGTATATGTATGTACATATATATACATATATATCACAAAATAACTGAAACTATGTTCACTGAGACTTCTTTTAGCAATTTTTCCTATATTTCTCTATAATTTTTTACTTCATCCATATCTTTCAATGAATATTGTCCGTATCTAGATATACTACTTAACAGTTCCAACTCTTTCATTTGTTTTAGTCCAAATGTACTACCTTAGACTATTGATCTTACAAATTGATCACATGAGTACCTACTGAATGCCGAGTTTCAACAAAACCAAAATGGTAAGATACCATTAGTTTTCTCCAAGATGTTCAGTATAGAGAAGAGACAGAATACACATGAGTTGTTACAATGCAAGATAAAGCATGCTGAAGCAGAGGTGGGTACCAAGCTCTTGGATTGCAAGGTGGTGAGTAACAAATTCTATGTGTGATGGTTCTCGTAGACATCATGGAGGACATGGCATCTGAACTGCATGTAGAAGGCCGAGTAAATGTTCACCAGATGGAGAGAGAATTTGAAGGACATTCCAGCAGCCAGAACAGCATGTGCAGAAGCCTGGCATGTTTGGGGAATTGTGAATAGTTTAATGGAGTAGAGATTGCTTGGAAGGAGGTAGCAGGGCATGAGATTTGGACAAATGAGTTGGGGCCCCATGTAAAGGAGTGTTGAGTGTCTCTCTGAGGGGTGGGCAATGAAGAGCTCCCGGGAGACTTTAATAAAGCAGAACACTAAGGGGTTAGATCTTTGTTTTAGAAATGGAATTCTTGAGCAGTAGGGAGATGGAATTAAGGGGAACAAGAGAAAAGGAGTCGAGTTAAGAACCTAGTACACTTTTCAAGATTCTAAATAATAAGGACACGAACTAAGGCAGGTTTTATGAGGATGAGAAAGTTGATAGTGATTCAAAAGTCATTTTAAAAGTAGGTTTGATAGACTTGACAGAAATTTGATAAGTAAGGTAAGGAATGAGTTGATGATTTTGAAATTCTGACTTAGGTTTCTAAGTTAATGATGATGCCTGTAATTAAAACAGAATGTCCAAGAGGTATCTGTAGACTATGAAGGGGCAGAAATTTTGCCTAAGCTGCAAAAGACTTCTCAAACTAACCAGTTTCATTACTACAATCAATGAAAAAAATTGTGAAATAATACCAGATCTAGTTCTAAACCCTTAGGATATTTGTCCTATTATTAGTTCTAACTTCATAGGTATGATTTTGCAGTCAGTTTTCTCCAATAGTTTATAGACGCTAGTATAGCTTCACTAAAGATAGATCCTAAAGATTGGTAAAAGAACAGATGTGTACCACCTGTTGTTTTTGCTTATTTATAAGATACGTCACTTCATAACAGTATGGCCAGATTTTCTCTGTGGAATTATGTACAGGCATACTGGAAGGTAGTCAAGATGGTTTTATTTAAAAATTGATTCCCTACCCTGCCATACAGCATTTCTCTTTATAACGAACGCCCTGAAAATAGGGGTTCTTTCAGTCATTTAACAAATCAAGCCTACTTGTTTGAAAGTTGAAATGTTGTGGTGCTCTTTTAACAGTCTATGTAACGTGAATCAGTATTCCCTTTCTATTTTCTCCTCCATTTTTCTTCTTTCACTTGTCTTTTTTTTTCATGTTATTTTCTATTTTGGTATTAGACCTAATGCTCTCGCCCTTTATATAATACCAAATTTCAAAGATGCAGAATGCATATTATAAAATGTTGGATGGCATAGCAATAAAATTACTCATGTTCCATAGGCAGATTTGGTTTGGTTTACTTTCAGGTGGCTCCTGGCCATCGTATCTGGCAAGCCCAGCATTCCATCATTCTATCTATTTACTCTGCTTCCCATTGCGTACCTCTCAAAGATAACATATGTGTATCTTTGTAACATACGTGTCTCCCTGACCATAGTGACACCAGGGACTTCCCCTAACTGGCTCACTACTGTATCTCCAATGACTACTGTTATCCGCAATGGTGCATAGTTCCAGCCTCATCCTATCAACAGAATGAAAGATTAAGGTTTCTCAGGGTTCCTTTCTGTTCTTTTTTGTGCTCTCTGTACACAAATATAGATTAATAAGAGATTTTTTTAAAAATACATGTTCTAACCAAAATATTCTTAGTTTTGGTAATTGCTTTATAGGATTTCAAGAGTTAGATTAGGAAGTTTAAAGATAGTAACCTTTTTTTTTTTTTTTTTTTTTTTTACAATTTCCTTAACCCAACCAGTATTTGTTCTGGTTGGCAGAGGATGGTAAGACTAACAGGTTAGAGGTAGAGGTCAGAGACAGGCCTGTAGGCAGCTACCGTCTCTTTGTTGACATGGCAATGAAAAATCAGTTACAGGCAGGGCTGTCTGGATGATATTAAAGGTTCATAGGCTCTAGCAATGTTATCTGCTCATGACCACCCGTGCTGGGCATACTCACAGTATGACTTTAGTACTTTGTAGTGCTGGGAAGGAACTGGCGGGGGTTTGGCTAGAATCTTGATAGAGACCAGCTGAAACTTTACAAGGAAGTGTATAGGAAAGGCATAGGTCTGTCCCATATGCCAATACGAAACCTGATGTAACAGCATCGGCTTTTTAGTAAAGCTGACCCGAACTTGAATCCCAGGCTGTGGGATCTTGTCTGTGAACTTTAGTGTTTCTTACCTGTAGAATAGGGACCCGATACCTGTCTTCAGTACCACCCTTAGGCCTGGGCAAGAGGGTCCCTGCTGTGGGCCCTCCATGTTAGGAGGCCTTAATATGCCCTTGCTCTGGATGTACACCTGCTCTCAGGATTAGGAGCCCAGAGAGGTAAGTGGAACTGCCCATACCAAAGCCCGAGCTGTCGAACCAGGCTTTGAGTACCCAAGATTCTGAAGTTCCCCGACCGAATGACCGTTAGTCCTCTTGCAGGACCTGGCAGACCTCTTCCTTGGGTCCATGTTCCCTGGGGCAGACCATACCACTACTGTGAATACTCCTAGGCTCAAGGAGGTGGTCAGGGAGTGGCTGTTTGCAGGTGCTGTGGACAGAGCTTACTTGTAGACCCATTGGCATGTTCCTGTATATGTGGCTGAGGCATCTCGTGGTGCCGACAGAACCAAGAATGGGAAAAAAATAAGGCGGATGAACTTTGGCCCATGCCAGAGGCCAGTGCATCCCTTGTAGTCCACTCTGTTCAGTTCTAAGATTGACCTTGGCTTTCAGGTCTTTGTGAAGGTATATTTGCCAAGATAAAAGAAGAAAAAATATATTTATCAGTTTTATTAGCTTTATTTTTAACTTTCAAATATTTAGACATATGCTATATGGATCTTTTGCCATATACCCTGCTAATGTCAGGGACAGGTATGCTTGCCTCTCAAGTTATTATGAGAGTTAAAATAAAATACCACATATAAAAGAAATTCTACCACAGAAAATGAGACTATTTGTGACCAGTATTCTCCAGATCCTTCTTAAAATGTATCATAAACCATCTTTGTACAAATTTGGAAAAAAATGACTTGAGGGCCTTAAGAAATCTTACCATCCAGGTACATTGTCCGGAGGTTCTACGTTACTCACTCCACTAGGAAAGCATTAAAGGTCTGTGTTAAAGTTTAAATCGTACCAAAAAAAAAAAAAAAAAAAAAGTATAGAAATGAAAGTAGTGATCCCTGAATTTTTAAGTAAAACTTATTGACAAAAAACAAAACAAAACAAAACAAAAACAAGTTTAAATCTTACCTGGGAAGAACAACACATTAAACTGTGATAACATTGGCTTAGATTCATTTATAAAACTCTCTTGATAATCACCTAGCTGGGATCTGAGGGATAGTAGAAAATAGGCAAGTTCTGATGGAGAAGAAGATTGTGGACAAAACCCAGTATTGAGAAATCCAGAGAGGACACAAGAGACGGGTCCAGGGCAGCAAAAGGCAGCAGCCTGAGAACAGTGGTGTCTGGGGACAGTGAGAAGGATCTGCAGGAGAGGTCCAGAAAGAACCCCAAGGGAAGTTTTGCCCTTGATGATTTTGTTGGGGTCAACCTTGCAACAGTCTGCGGCAGAGGTGAAAGATCTGGAAAAGGTGTTTGTTTGTTTTTGTTTTTTTAATATGTATACAGGATTCAATTTGAGAATTTGCTAAAGTTTTTTCAAATGTTCTTAACTGAGTGTAGTGCATCTCAATTTAATCAAGATTGGAACAACAGAAACATTCAATAGCAAACACATTTTAGAAATATACAAAGGGGAAGGATGTTCATTACAATGACCCTTGAAATATTCTACGATTCTCAAGTGTCTCAAGAATTATAAAATAATTATTGTCACTATAAGTTCAAAGATAAGTGTAATTCACTATATCTCAAGATTTGAAAATTGGCAGTTTCTTACTTTTTAAAAATTGAGCTAGTATTTATTGAGTCCTTGCTTTTCCAGGTACTAATGCTCGATGTCCAGGATACAGTGATGGACCAGACAGGCATAGACCCTCCCCTCAAGGAGCTTAGAGTTGAGTGAGGGCAATAAACATGTACACAAACAAAATAGTCTGAACTAGAGAATAATGAGTCCAGGGCACAGTCAGGTAAGTGCTTTTCCACATAGTGACATTTAAATTGAAACACTAGGATGCACAGGACCCAGCATGTCCCCAGGTGCGGAAATAACATGCACAACATCCCTGAGGTTGGAAAAAGCCAGGGAATTTGAGGAACAGGACATTAGTGAAGAGAATAGTTCCGAATGAGCCTGGAGAGGTAGATTGGGGCCAGACTATTCAGGGCTCCTAGGCCAAAGATAGGCTTTTGGATTGCATTTGAAGTACAGTGGGGAACTATCAAAGAGTTTGAAACAGGGTAATAACATGATCCAACTTTGGTTTTAAGAAAAGCTCACTAGTACTTATGTAGAGAGTGAATTTAGTCAGGAGCTGATAATGGATGAGGGAAATTAGTTAAGGGAGCTGTTGAGGACCTGGATCAGGGCAACCTGGACTAGAATAGTAACAGAGGAATGGCAAGTCCTGGATGGATTTGCAAATGTGTTCGGAATAACACTGGTGTGACTTGTTGATGGTTTGGATGTAGGAGATGGTGAGAAGGAAATAGAAGAATCAATGTGATGCATAGGTTTCTGGTTTGAGCATTTTGATGGATATCAATGATTGAGATGGAAGAGAATGAAGGAAACAAGTTGTGGTTGAGAATCAAGGGTTTAATTTGTACTATAGTTATGGATGTCTGTATGACATCTAAGAGTAGGCAGCTAGATACGAAATCTAAAGTTCAGAGAAGAGGACTGGGCTGGAAATGTAAATTTTAGATTCATCATCTGACAGATACTAGTTAAAGCCAAGAGAATGGTGAGATCACCTAGGAATATATATAGAGATTTAAGAAGGCCCACAGATCCCAGTGTTAAGAAATCAGGTAGAAAAAAGATCTATGAAGGTTTTAGAAGGAAATCCCATGATTATCCTCTAAGTGGCTCAAGGAAATAGGTAGGAGACCTCAAGATTAAATTCATATGCTTATGGCTGTGTAGGTCTCTGGTTTTTTGCTGCTGAAGCTGGGGCCAAAGCTTCAATGAGCATAAATTTTTAGGATGCTTTGGCACTTCTTCATTGTCCAAATATCAATATTAATTGTAGGCTGAGTTGGTAAACATAACTAAGTTTTTACTAATTATTATTTACAAATATGTAGAGTGAACAGTTATAATAACAGGTACTTTTGTTGAACACTTACTGTGTTCAAGGCACTCTACTATACTCTTTCCAGGTATTAAATACTTTATTTGTAGTATTATTCTCAGTTTTCAGGTGAATAGATGAAGGTTTAGTGAAAATATATGAGTGGCAGAGCCCAGACATGAAGCCATGGCTTTAACCACTATAAACACTGCTAATTTATCAACTAATACAAATCACTTTGGTTACGAATGCAAACAATTAAGGATCTCTCTGAAAGTTAGATTGATATTTGTGAGTTGATTTCTTTGAAATAAAATTAATTGCTTTAATATTTACCAACTGACTTGAAATAATAGCTAGGATAAGTATGTAAAGTCATGTGAGGATTAGGACTATATCTAGATGAGCGACTTCAGAAGAAATAAGGCGTAAAACCAGCTGTTTGATATTTAGAACCACACATATGGTTTTAATATTGCAATTGCTGCTTTCAGCTATTCATCCAGAAATATCTATAATCTTGAATTTGCTGATCTTAGGGTGTTTGGCACAAGCAGAATACCAAAGATGGTGGCTTTAGTTTTCTTCTAAACAGTGTCTGTTGACAATATTTGGACATTGGTATGATGGCTTCTTTTACATTTGACTCTTGAGTCAAATTTGAATGGTAGCAAATATATAATATTAATTGCATATTTAGAACTCTTAGAATAGTTATTCCAATAATACTGCAATTGTCAAATACACTGAGGTAGCCGTTATATTTTTACTTGCAGTTTATTTCTATGTTAGTTACTTCACTATAAAAATTAATTTAAACACAAACAAATAAACAAAAACTCATAGACACAGACAATAGTTTAGTGGTTACCAGAGGGTAAGGGACAAAGAGGATGGTAGATGAAGGTAAACGGGGTCAAACATAGTGACAGAAGAACTGACTCTGGGTGGTGAGCACACAATGTGATATATAGCTGATGTATTACAGAATTGTACACTTGAAATCTATGTAATTTTACTAACCATTGTCACCCCAATAAATTTTATTAAAAAAATTAATTTAAGTAATGTTTTAGTTTTCCATTACAGGGATTTTCTTTACTAAATCTTTTATTGTAATACCTATAAAGTAGTAGTCTATATCAGAAAGATAAACAATTATGGGAGGTAACATTAATGTTAACATTAATGTTAAATATGCTAATGGCAGGCTCAGATGAGGCAAGCATTGCATATATATCCATTTTACTCTTTAAATAGAAGGAAAACATACTTTTCATATGTGTAGTAGGTACTCCAGTAGCAATGATTATTCAATCCAATAACAATATAGTTATTTTATAGAAAATGTAACAATAACAGTTAAGCCAAAATATGGAAAACTGTTATTCAGAAGAGAAAATTGAATTGTAAACAATAAAATTATATTTAAAAATATAAATAATTATATATGACACAAAAAGAATAAGCAACAAAAAAAAAAAATATATAATATGGACAATGTAAAAATCAAAACTTGTGCAGCAAAGGACACAATGACAGAGCAAAAAAGCAACCCACAACATGGAATATTTACAAATCAGATATCTGATAAAGGGTTAATAACCAGAATGTATAAAGAACTCCTACACTCAACAGCAACAAAATAGCCAGATTAAAAACTAGGCAAGAATTTAAGTAAACATTTCTCCAAAGATAGAAAAATGGCTAATAAGCACATGAAGGTACTCAGTATCACTAATCCTTAGGCAAATGAAAATCAAAACTACAATGAGATACCATCTCACACCCATTAGGAGGGTTGCTATTAAAAAAACAAAACCAGAAAATAATGCTGATGAGGATGTGGAGAAATTGGAACCATTATGCATTGTTTGTGGAAATGTAAAATGGTTTGGCCTCTATGAAAACCATCATGATGGTTCCTCAAAAAATTAAAAATAGAATTATAATGTGATCCAGCAATTCTGTTTCTGGGTATGCATGCAAAAGAATTGAAAGCCAAGAGTTGAACAGATATTTATACATTCATGCTAATAGCAGCATTATTCACAATAGCCAAAAGGTGGGAACATCCCAAGTGTCCATCAAAATATGCTATATACATACAGTGTAATGTTATTCAGCCTTAAAAAAAAAAGAAATTCTGACATGCCATAACATAGATGAAACTTGAAGACATTATGCCAAGTGAAATAAAGTCACAAACCGATGAGAACTGTATGATTCCACATATATGAGGTACCTAGAGTAGTCAAATGTTTTGAGACAAAATAGAATGGTGGTTGCCAGGGTAGGGGAAAGGGAGAAATGGGGAGCTATTGTTTTATAGGTACAGAGTTTTAGTTTTGCAAGATGAAAAGTTATGGATAGTGGTGATGATTACACAACCATGTGAAAGTATTTAATGCCACTGAAATACACAATAGTAAATTTTATGTTATGTGTATTTTACCAGGATTTTAAAAAATATGTATGTATGCACAAACCATTGTAAGTGGTATGGCTTTAAAAAAAAATTAAAGCAAGAAAATTTAAGTTATAAGATGCTGTATCGACATTGATAATTAAGAATTAATCTGAAAATATATTCAGAGTTCTTTCATACACATCAAGTATATATTGATATATATATAATTACATATATAATCAATATCCAATTATGGTCAGCCCTCTGTATCCACAGGTTTTATATCTGCAGATTCAACCAACTTTGGATAGAAAATATATGGGGAAAAAAATCCCAGAAAGTTCCAACAGAGCAAAACTTGAATTCATCACTTGTCAAGCCCCTATGCTGGATCCACATGAAGAGATGTACAGGCGTACCCTGTTGTAGCCTATATGCAAATACAGAGGGTGCCAAAAAAATGTATACACTTTTTAAGAAAGGGACAAACTGTATTAAAATTGTAATACTCAATATATAACAATAACAAAAAATGAATACAAGTCATGTGTATATATATTTTTTGGCACCCCCGGTATAAATTATATGCAAATACTACACCATTTTACATAAAAGGAGTTGAGCATGCAAAGATTTTGGTATCATGGGGGGTGGGGGAGGTCCCCTACAAATTATATACAGTCACCCCCAAGGGATGACTGTATATAATTATATATATTGTAAAAATCTGTTGTGTTCTCTTTGGTTATAAGGATTTTCTGGAGATACTGATGAAAATAATTACATAATCAGCTCACTTCAAATATTTTGTTTTGTTGCAGATCTGTGGTCACTTCCCATGGTTTCGAGGCACAATGTGGCACACTGGCTCCTGGAAAGTCTGGCTCTGGGTGGCAATGTTCCTGCTTCCTACTTCCACTTCTGTGATGGTCATGGACAAGCCAGGTATCTAGGCCACCTCTTTTTTCCAGCCACCAAATGTTATTTATAGTCTTTAAATTATTTGTAAATATCATGAAAATAAAGCTTGTTAAGGCTGAAGAGACCATAGATTAAATCTAGTATAAAATAAATAATAATTCATTGTTTCCCTCATTGACCATGTTGCACATTGAGAATTTCTAAAATTACCTTATTTTTTCATATGTATATTCTATTCTACTAGTCTAAATAGGATATATAGAAACTATAGTATATAGCCTTTCCTTTCTCTCACTGATACTTACAAATATAAATATATTTGTGTGCATCTCTCTATGTATATTTCTTCCTTTCCCCTTTAAATTATTAAAGTTATTTAAATTATAATTACTGAAACCCATCACCAATTAGGATTAACTGTGGGTATATCTAAACTTCATTAGGGATGAGATAAAAACAAACAGAATAGGAGATATAAAATGACACGTAGTTTAATTATATGTCAGTTTTGTAGCATCACACATGAGGTGAACAAAAGATTAACAGTCATTAGAGCACTTTTTGAACTAAATAGATAATATCTATTTGCAATTTTCAACCTCATAAATATTTCCAAAGGGCTTGAAGGCAATTTGAAACTTTTACTTTCACCTCTGATTTTTATAAATGACTACTATGTGGATAATTTGGAAGACTTTTCTTGAACATTGAGTCGGTATAAGTTACTGACCTAGATGTGTCTCATAATTCAAAGTTGAATTAGATATACTGAAGAAGCTATTTGCTAAGGAAAGAGAAATGTCCACTCTCTTTCTATGCAAAGGATCACATATGACGTATTCTGGTGATGGTCACATACGCGTATGATCACGTATTCTGAGTTAATGAGTCTTATTGTGCTTATTTGTTTGAACGTAACTTTAATAATTTTTGCTAAACAGGTATAAGTACACTCTAGTAGAGACTTTTGAATTTAAAGCACACATAAAATAAAACCAATCTCTTATAAAGAAATAACAGATCTTGTCTCTCAGAATGTTATATGTTTATGATTTTTTACTAATTTGGCAGGAATTACATTTCCTTAATTAATCCACATGAAAGTTTGAACATTCTACCACTGTATAAATGAAATGCTGAGAACGTCATACTATTGGGGGGAAAAACACTTTCTGTCTTCACTGAGAAATAAATCATGACTGACTTATGGCAAAAAGGAGTATGCGGCAGTATAGAGCAGGGGAGTTTATTTTGATAATGTTGCTACTCTTCTAAATTTCTTTATGACTCTTCCTTTTAAGAGACAAAGTAGGTTATTCGATTTGTAACTTAATCAGAGAGGAATAGAACATTTTTAGTTAGAAAGGAAAATGAATCTTTGATTAAGTAGGACACAGTTTTTAGGCACATGCTAGTGCATAATAAATGTTGATAATAATCATTCAAAGGATCAACATAAGTGGTTTTCCAATTCTAGTGTAAGAATTAGGGTGGGGAGAGGTGGTAGATGGGGGTAAAGGGGATCAAATATATGTTGATGGCAAGAGAACTGATTCTGGGTGGTGAACATATAATGTGATGTGTAGATGATATATTACAGAATTGTACACCTGAAATCTATGTAACTTTACTAACAATTGTCACCCCAATAAACTTTAATTAAAAAAAAGTTCATGGGGGTATTGATTCCCAAGCCCCAGTCTCAGAGATTCCCATCATGCAGGACAGGCTGGGGTGGGAGTCAATCATTTACATCATTAACAAGCTCCCCAGGTAAATCTAATGCAGCATGTCTGAGGAAAACACTTGGAGAAACACTCACCTTTAGCATAATTAACTGACGTTTCTTTTCTTCTATTTTTTTTTTCCTCAGCTGGTTGTCTTGCGTTGTATGCTACCACATCCTTTTATTTTATTTTGTGTTATTTTTTTGCCTTTAGTAGCATTTTCTTTTCTTTTTTAAATTAAAGTTTATTGGGGTGACAATTGTTAAAGTTACATAGGTTTCAGGTGTACAATCCTGTAATACATCACTTATATATCCTAGTGTGTTCACCACTCAGAGTCAGTTCTCTTCCATCACCATATATTTGACCCCTTTTCCCTTTACTATGGTAAGAAAACTTAACATGTGATCTACCCCCTTAATAAATTCCTAAGGGTATGTAATGCAGTACTAGTACCTACAGGCACCGTGTGGAACAGCGGATCTGTGGAACTTAATCATCTTGCATAACTGAAACTTCCCCAGCTTGGGATTCCCCTGATTGTTTTGCTTTTCTGGCTTTGCTATCGCAGTTCTTTAATCAGGTTATACTGTATGTAGGACTACCAAAATGCATGTGTTCTGGTCCAATTTACTTCACCAAATTAATCTTTCTGAAAAATGTTCCTCACAGTGTGAATTCAAAATTAATGTGAACTTTCACATGATTCATGTAACATAAAGTACTAAGGGAAATTAAGAACCAAATGAAGAGTTGATGCTTATCATGCCATTTGGCAGAAGGTGGTCATGAAGCAACACATACTAAACATACCATGCAAATTGCTTAACTTCAAGTATCATTCACATTAATTAAAATGTCAGCACAGCACAGTCATACGGATTATGGAAGAAGATGACATGCTGGGCACAGCCTGACAGGGGACTCTTTTTGTGTCTTGTGTAGCTGATTCACAGCACAAGTTTCCCTTTTAGTGTCCTCATGTGCAGACCTGCGCGTGTGGTCACAAACCATTTACCGGAGGGAAGTGATTACATCTAAAAATAAAATATAACCAATCTGAGGGAGAGGGTAGGGTTTCAACTCTGGAGTCCGTGAAGTTGTCAACAGTCTACTGTTAAACCTAAATATATGAAGGTGAATTTAAGTCTTTGAATTGCTTTACTTTATGGTATGTTTAACGATTACTTGGAATATTGTCCCAGTTGGGTTGGGACAGAATTTGACAGTAATATGGAGAGATTCGATAACAACTTGAATTTTAAAATCGTGAAGCTATTAAGAATTCATTTCCTATTCTTTCATCAATTTTCTGGTCAGTTATGAGATAAGAAATACTTATATATGTTCATGCTGCAAAGGACCTATTTGAATGGAGCAGTTTCAGCTCAGTTGTCAAAAGAGGGTGGGGAAGAGAATTGTATTAAAAATTATACATCATGTAGATCATCTCAAAACTAGCTTTAATCAGTTACTTAAAACTTTCTTCTATTATAGAAGCTTATGTATCAAATAATTAAAAGTTCCTCTTTTTCCTTTTCTTTCTTTTCTTTTCCTTTTTAAAGAGGGTGCAGCTCACAGTGGCCCCTGTGGGGATCAAACAGGCAACCTTGGTGCTACCAGCCCTACGCTCTAACCAACCAAGTTAACCGGCCACCCCTTTCCTTTCCTTTTCTTAATCTGTTCTAAGACAAAGTATTGAATTATCAAAGGTAATAAAAAACAGAAAACTAGAGTAAGGAAAAACAGCAAACAAATAAGACTAAATAAAGATATGATAGAATGCCTTTTAAATCATAATATTTCTTTTGCTTATAATAAAACTTTAAGTGTCAAGATTGAATTCATTATAAACTTAGGCCCCAAACTATGCACATAAACCCTTTTAAACTAATTTTCTATTAATTATAAGTAAAAACCATTATTCTGAAATTTGACTTTTACTAATTGACAAACAATGTACTCTGAAATTCACAGTGAAAAGTATGCTGTCATATAGAGAATTTTATTTTGTTTTTTCAAGAATTCCTCATGTTCAGTGTGGTACCATGGAAGGGTCCCACTATGGACAAAGGCACATTGTACCTCCAAAGTAGAGGAAAGCTTTACAGTTGTTCAGTGAAGATATGGTTCCTAACCAGGTATTTTCCTTTGGAAAAACAGCTTTGGCTGCAAATGGGCAGTAAAGGTTCTGTGATCCTTTGTGACCTCTCTGTTAAAATATCTTTGCTCCTCCTTCCCTTTTTTAAATTGTTGGGTCACTTTTCCATATTATTTTTCTTATATTCTAGTCCAGTGTTCTTCACCTAGTTTTGCTAACCAACATTTTTCTCCCAACCTGGGATACTCTGTAGTCCTTTATCAGAGGTATTGTCAAAGTATGAAGTGAAGAGGGGGACCAGAGGGCAAATAGTAACAGTAAAACCAAAAGGCCTGTTTCCCCCCATCACTTTAAAAATGCAAAACACCAAAGGCTCTTAGTTTGATTCATTTATGAAAGGAAAACAAACCACTTCTATATCTGTGGTAAATTATTGTTCTTCATCTTCCCTAACTCTAATCTTGAGGCCAACAAATGCTCTCCTGAGTTTTATCACTAAAGGTAAAGAAACAGTTTTCCTTAAGACTGTGAATACTTCCTTAATAACGTTAGGATAAAAGAGTGATAAATAGAACATCTACAAAACTAGACAGATTTTAATTGTAATTTTACAGGTAATAATTGATGTATATTCCTGAAAATATGAAGAAATGGGAAAAACAAAGTAGGAAAAAATGGACAAGAGAAGAGAAATATTGCAATATCTCAAAAGATAGCCCTTCCCCTCCCTTCGTCTTACTCCTTCTGGAATCCCATCCATTCCCATGGCTTTAAATATGACCTATATCAATCACTCCCAAATTTATTTCACAACCCAGACCTCTCTTGAGTTCCATACCCATATTTCTAACTGCCTATTCAGTAACTTCATTTGAATTTTTTAATGGAACCGCTAACTTTACATTTCTAACTTCTCCTCTCTCTCACCACAGATTAATTTACTCCTAGGCAAATTTCCTTTTCTTCCTCTAGTGGGACTCACCTCTGTAAACTAAACTTTTACCCAGCTAAGTAAGCCAGCTCTCATTCCTCCCTACGTTTAATCCGTTATCACTTCCTGTTGATTCTTGTAGCTCAGTTCCTTCCCATTTCAAACTTCATTGTCATGTCCTTAATACAAGCTACTGTCATATCTGGCTTCACAGAGTATGGGCATGCAAGTAGAGTCACAATATAAAATACAGGACATGCAGTTCAATTTGAAGGTCAGATAAATAATGAATATTTTTTAGTATAAGTATGTTCCAAATATTGCATGGGGTATACGTATACTAAAAATATTTTTGTTATTTGTCTGATGTTCACATTTAATCAGCCATCCTATATTTTTATTTGTGTGGTTTTTTTTTGGCAATCCTACATGATGTGAAGGAGGAGAGGTTGTTTTGTTACATAGAGTGGTCAGGGAAAGCTGCCCTCATGTAGAGATATTTAAGCAGAGACATGAAGGTAGTGAGAGAGCGAGGTATGTAAACACCAGCAAAGCAGCACATGCCAAGGCCCAGAGGCAGGGACATGCTCAGCATGTGGGAGGAAAAACAAGGAAAGCCAGGAGACTGGAGTTAAGTGAGCGAGGAGAAGGGTATGAGGCACATGCTACTGGAAATGGATCTGTGCTTTGTGTCAAATCTGATTTCTAAGCCTGCAAGTTCAAAGGTTATACCTGGAATTTTGGTGAACTCATCAAAGTAATAAGTAACTGCCCTGTGAGACCTCTTGAGAGATGGTCAATCCTTGCCCTCCAAGACTCTTACCAGAGAGCATGTGAATGGGTAGGCTTCTGAATTTATATCTTTCAGTAACAAATCTTTTATAAAGAGCTTTAAACAAGGCTTAATTTATAATTAATTTAATATTGTAATTCTATATTATTCATAATGCACTGTCATTTAAGTACAAATGTATGTAAATATGTACTGTAGCAAAGTTGAAATATAAAGTATATCTCCACTAGAGAAATTACATATTTTCTTTTCCTGCAGTCAGTAAAGTGGTATATAAATAGCTTAATTAATACCAAGAATCCTCAACAAACTATAAAGAATGTAATAGGACATGTTTACATCTATTTTTCATGATGCTCCTAATTTAATTTTCTCCTTTGTAGTGCACAAGGAATGACCTCACCTCCTGGCTTTTCTTAAGGCCAGAGGCTTCTTTGGCCACAGAGAGTAGTCCATTTTCAGTATGAGCAACAGCAACACTCACAAATCTTTTATGTATTAAATCAATTGAAAAAGTGTAAAATTAAAGAATGGATTTTAATTGGTCTGGGTTTCTTAGCTTTTTGACACGTGAAAGGAGGATTTCAATACTCGTATGTCTTTACTGAATAGTAAGCGAAAAAGAGGGAAAGAGGGAATTCAACATGCCTTCAGTGAATACTCTATTAAACTGAATACTCTAGTAAAGTAGTAAACTGAGTAGTATTCAGTTTAATAGAGCGGGTATAAAAAATTCTAGAGCAATGATAAGAAAAAATGTGTTTCAAAAGACATGTGATCTATCGTAATACTAGAATGCTTACTAGAACGTACAATACAAGGCCAAGTCAGCAGGTAAAAACATAGTAGAAAGATTTAGGGATTAAGAGGAAAAGTGATTTGATTTTATTTTTTAAAAGTACATGTTTCAAACAGAGTGGGAACAAAATGCATTTCAACTGAAGAATAAGGAACGTTTTCTAGGTACTCTATTATTTTGTTTAGAATATGGCTTTGAGATGCAATGTTCAATAGAGTAACAAAAAGTAGCACTATAGGAAACTTGTGTTTTATTTCCTCTTTTCCATTGAGTGGATAGCTATGTGATCTGGGGGGAAATCACACATGTTCTCTTGAATGATTTGTTCTTAGGTCCTCAGAATTCTGATTTTTGGAGGGAGAGAAAGGTAAAAATATTTTCTAAATGTATGTATTTTTTGTCGGTGATCCAGATAAAGTCTAGGTAATCTACTCAAATCTGACCCAGCTGCCTTCCGTTGTGTTTCCTTTGCTCCATTTCAGTATCTTTCCAACCCTACAAACTGCCCAGTTGGCTGTCCTTCAAGCCAACTTAGGAGAAAGGTGGGCCTGACAATCACTAACAACATCTTAGCATAAATTTATTAAAGACATTTGCAGTTTCTTTTCAAAAGGTCTGTTGATTTAAGGATCCCTAAGCAGTGCATCTGTTGTGGTGAAATTTTAGAAGTTATTTTTGAAACATTCCAGAAAGCCTTTGAAATGACACTGCTGCAGTGATTCTCCTGTCTACCTGACAGGATGTCTGGATACTTGGTTCTCAGCAGTGGTTCTTCCAGGTATATGAACATTTACTCAGACAGTGTGCTTTACTTTATTTTAAAATGCAGGTGTCGATACTTAAAGACATTAACACTTTCAACTTGTGGTAGCCACTTCCACTGCCTTGTCATTTTTATGCAATGGGTCCCTAAAACGTGTGCATTTAGAATATTGTGTCCTGAATCTTACCCCCAAATAATCGACATTTAGTTTTTATTTGTTGTGTTTTGCTTTTCACAATAAGGCACATAGTCTAAAGATAGGACACTGTATTTTATTTTCATAAAGACTTCAGTGTAGAAATACTTTCATAATGTTGCTGGAAATGTTGAATTCCATTCATTTCAAACTGACAGGTTTATTACTTTGACATCACATATCCATTAAGTCCCTGGAAGAATTTAAATAAGGTATATACTGTTTCCTACTTGGCAGTGGGCTAGCATACCTTTCCCTCATTACCAAAGTGTCATAGGAGGAAGCCCATTTCCACTGTCTTGAGAGTTTTTTCCCTATCATCTCTTGGGCCTTCCCTACAAATGTTGTGAAGAATTGAAATTAATCTCATCTTATAGTGATACAGTCATTCATTATGAAAAATTTTTGTTTTGTTTTTAGCTTAAAGTATTTTCTTACAAACATGTTGTTTACCTCATTTTGTTGACATATGACACACACTAAAGTCAACAAATCTTACATGTAGAGTGCAATGAATTTTTATACATCCGCATTTATACATCCATGTAACTGTCACTCAGGTCAACATATAGAACATTTACAAAACCCTAGATTTTCCTGCATTGGCTCCCAGTTGACAGCCCACTAAAGGAGCTAGTACTTGGACATAGATTAGTTGTACAATCTCTTGAACTTCATATAAATGCAGTTATCTAGTATGTATTCTTTTGGGAATGGTATTTTTTCCCACTTAATATTATATACGTGAGATTCATCCAGGTTGTTGCATGTATCAATAATTCATTCTTTTTTTTTATTGCTATACAGTTTTTCATTGTATATATCACAATGTATTCATTTATTCTCTTGTCAATGGATATTTGGGTTGTTTCCAGTTTTAGACTATTACGAGTAATGCAGCAATGAATAGTCTCTTCTACATGGGCCATTTACATCCATTTTTTGTACTAATTTCTCTTGCGTTGATGAAGTTCCAGGTCATAGAGTTTAAGTATATTTAGCTTTAATAAATGCAGCCAAACAGTTTTCTAAAGTGGTTGTACTGATTTCCACTCCCACAGAAATGTAGGGGAGCTCTCTCTCTTCCACATCCTCATCTGCCCTTAGTGCTGTCAGCTCTTTCAGTTTTAGCCATTTAGTATAGTAGCATCTCATTGTGGTTTTACTTTGCATTTCCCTGATTACTAATGATGTTGAGCACCCTTTTATATGCTGGTAGACAATTCGGCTATTTTTTTTTGTGACAAGCATTATTTTGCGCATTTTCAAAATGGGGTTTACAATCTTTTTCTTACTGATTTGCGTGAGTCCTTTGTGTATTCTGAATATGATACTTTATTGGGTATATGTGTTGCAACAGGCTGTGGCTTGCCTTTTTGCTCTTTTAATTTATCTTTCAATTAATAAAATTTTAATTTTAATAAAGTCCAATTTATCAAACTTTTATACTTAGTGGTATCCCTTGCGAGAAATCTTTGCTACCCCAAGTTCATGAAAAATTTATGTTTTTCTGTAGTCCTTTATTGTTTTACCTTTCAAATTTAGGTCTAATATCATTTCTAATTAATTTCTATGCATGGTGTGAGGTAAGGGTTAAGGTTCAGTGTTTTTCTCTATGGAGATCCAGTTGCCCCAGAACCATGTATTGAAAAGACCATCCTTAAGGAGAACTGACTCTGAGTGGTGAACACACAATGGGATGTATAGATGATGTAATACAGAATTGTACACCTGAAATCTATGTAATTTTACTAACAATTGTCACCGCAATAAATTTAAAAAATAAATTAAAAAAAAAAAGAAAAGACCATTTTTTTCCCCCTGAATATCCATGGCCCTTTTAAGGTAAATGAGACCATATATTCACAGCTCTGTTTTTGGACTCTGTACTCTGTTTCTTTGATCTGTTTATCTATATATGCACCAAGTACCACATTATAAAATTCTTGACATCTGCTTAAGTTTTCCAGCTTGTTCTTCAATTTTGCCTTAGCAATTTTAGTTTTTTTGTAATTCCATATACATTTGAGAATCACCTTGTCAGTTTACACACACACACACTCACACACAGTTGGGATTTAAATTGGTATTACACTGAATCTAGAGATAAATTGACAATTGACATCTTAACATTATTGAGTCTTCCAATCTAAGTATTTGGTTTATCCCTTCAGTTATTTACGAACTTAATGTCTCAGCAATGTTCTCTAGTTTTCAGTGCAGAGACCTTAATGAGATGCTTGTTTTTTATAAAAATGACTATGAATTCAGATAAAAAAATGGTAATGTTTACAAAATGTCCAATTTTACTATTATTTAGGACATGCAGTTATGTTAAGATTGCTGAGCTAGGAATTTCCAAAGTAGCTCAGTAATCTCTAAAATTATACAGTGTTATAATTTAATTTATATGTATTGTAGCTTTTAAATCTGATTAAGTCATAGCACTATTTAGAATCTGATTTATTCTTCTGATTAAATATACTAAGATGCTTCCCTGTCAATACCCCTGAATTCTGTGATACATTTGTTAAAGAAAAGGGCTGAGGAGCTCAGCAGTTAAACTGGAGGGAGAATCAGTAGTTTCCACTTTCCATAGAACAGGAGATTTGTTTGATTTAAAGCAGTTCATCCCTCCTCTCTATTAAATATTTTTGGTCATGAAACCCAAACATGAATTTTGGAGGTGGAGAATTAAGGTTGTGATTGCATGTCAAAATGTTTATTTAATTTAGTTTAAGAAGATCTCTCCAATTGTACAGTTACCTGGGCATATTCTCAAGATTGGCAGCAATTTTGTCTGAATTTCTGAATTGACTGTGACATTCACAGAATCTCACCTGAGTTAGATTTAAACATACCCCAAGTAATTAAAAGATGAGTGTATGCATATACTTACTATGTGAGTACGTTATGTAGTGTTGAATATGTAAATTCACTCAGTGGAGACAAACTTTGTCTTTTATTTCTTTGAATGTTATTTTCTTAGCACATAATACATTTTCAATGATTTTATCTCATTTTTTTCCTTATAGGCTACTTTTGTGTAGCAGAGGCCTTTACTTTTTTGCTTTTTAATTTTCTCTTAATAACTTTTATCTATGTTGCTATCTTAGTTCTGGTTGCTCTAACAAGAATATCATAGGCTGGGTGGCTTAAACTTCAAACATTTTTTTCACACATTTCAGGAGGCTGGAAAGTCCGAGTTCAGGGTACCAGCATGGAGAAGTTCTGGCAAGAGCCCGATCCGGTTTCCTTACATAGCAGAGAGAGAAGGAGCTTCTGTTTCTCTAGCCCCTTATCAGGACACCAATCCCATCATGGGGTCTCTACCTATGACCTCATGCAAAATTAGTTACTTCCCAAAGCCCCACCTCCAAATATGATCACATTGTGGATTAAGGCCTCAATATATGAATTTTGGGGGACGGGCACAATCAGTCCGTAGCAGTCCCCTTCTGTTTTAAAGTTTAATATCACCTGATACCAAAAGCTAAATTAAAGTTATGTTAAAATAGAATAGTAGTTCACTTGTTTTAATATTGGAATATAATTTGCATGTGAAAATTTAATGTTGCTAAAGCTAGTTAATTTCCTAATGTCCAGTATGTAGCAACAATAGCAAAGATTAGAATGTTAGAATAATGATGACAATAGTAATAATAGCTAACACTAACAGGCATTCACCGTCTACCAGGTATTGTTCTGAGCACTCCACATACATAACTATGTAATCTTTACAAACAAACTATTAGGTGAGTAATGTTTTTACCCTCATTTTATAGAAAGTTAATAAAATGGTTTAATTTATTTCCATTTTTAGGTTTCTGACTGTATTGTATGATTCAAATTTATTTGAAAAAAAAAGATAGAAAATGTAATGCAAATCTTTGATACTTTTTTTTTTTTAATAGAAAAACAATGTCCTATCCTGAGAACAGAGGGACGTCAGTTTATACAAGACAACAGAGATAAACTTGAAGTTTCAGGTAAGCGTTATAATCCTTTACAAAGAAGCATTTTGAGTAAAATTATCACCAAACATGTAATATATTGTAGGTGATTCCTTGACAGTGTAATTTAAGATGGTAACATCAATATAAAGCAAATAAATTGTATGCATTGTAGAAATTTTGAAAAACAATAAAGAAAACTTACGAGAAAGATCTCACTACCCAAATACAGTCATGAGTCCCATTTTGGTATATCATTCCTTTTATCATTCCTTTCTTGATCTTGCTTCCTTTCATCCTTCATTCATTCTCATTCTCTCTGCTCTCTTACACACACACACACACACACACACACACACACACACACACACAGAATCATAATATAAATATTGCATTTGAAATCCAAGCATTTCCTCCCTTACATCAACATATATTCTTCTAAAATGGTAATATTTTTTACTTAAGGACTTTTCTGTCTTTAGCCATCAGAGCTATTACAATGAACTATTCTGATTATTTACTTAGGATAATTCCCTAGGTCAAAGAAAATTAATATTTGAGTCTTTTGAAACATGTTTGATCCTCCTATATCCTAAAAGGAGAAAAACGAGGGTGAGAAAGTTTGCTGATCCCAAACAGCAGGATTTCATTTGAAATAAATCACTGCATAGCTAAGGACAACAAAATGTCCTATTTAAAAATCAATATCGCTGTAAATTTAATAAATTTAATAAAACTGCTCGGCTTATATCATTTGTCGCATTTTATAGGTTTTGACTTAGGAGAGAGCTTTTCTTTGAGACATGCATTTTGTGAAGGGGATAAAACCTGTTTCAAATTGGGAAGTGCACTTCTTATCAGAGATACCATGTAAGTAAAATCATTTTTCTTTATACTTTATTTAAATTAACTGTTTTCATTAACTATTTTCTTGAATGCTGTGGTAAATGTTCTGTTTGTATACTTGCTGTTTTTAATAATCTTTGCAATCTGATCTGGCTCTATGATGTAAATGCCATTTACATGTACAGATAGATGCATAATCTTTAGAGAATAGAAATTAAACTTGGTTTCGAAAAAACGTTATTTTTGTTTAAAGTAGACATGACGAAAATTAGATTTTAAAGTGTAAACTTTAAAACATAAGGCACAATGTAGACTTACAGACAAAAGGCTGATATTTATTATTTATATTTCTACATGCTTTATGCATATAGAAAAGCTTCATGATAAATTAAAAGAACTTAGCCCTTAGGTATTCATATTATATATTGTATAGGATAAATAGTAGAGAAAAACTGTTTTTTTCATTTTTATTGTTGCTCTTGATATTCATTTCATTTCAAAATGGATTTACCAAAGATTTCCTTTGTTGTCTTTACTATTCTTTTTCTACTGATAAACCTGGGATTAAAAAAGAATCACTTGCCATTTAATTATTGACAATTGGTCAACTATACAGGTTAATAATAATTCCCCTTATGTGTGGCTATCTATAACTGGAGGATGGGTCAATAGTACTTAAGAAAGCTTGAGTCATCAGGAAGGCAGTTATAGCTTATATAGTCAGGATATTTTGTCTTTGAGTCTTAGATGAGTATTCCAGTGTATGAAAACACTACAATGAAGAAAGCATCACAATTCTTCTTGGTTTAAAATGCAACACAGAATAGTCTGCATCAACCAGAAGCATGCTAGACTCCTGGGTGGCAGCCCTGCCCCACAGCCTGAAGAAGGTTTTTATAGCAGCCAACGGCAGCTTGGGAAACTTTCGGTAATGGACAGTCTGTCACAACTTTTTCTACAGCCTCTCTTGGGTGGCTCTAGGGACAATGTGGGCCTGAGGTGAGCGGTGGCTGGTCACTGTGTTCTCAGTGTTTTGTGAAGTGATGACAGTTCCAGCACTGGTGCAAGAACTGAATCTGCATTAGCTTTAAAAATCACCAGCCATTTGTGACAACGTGGATGGATCTTGAGATTATAATGCTGAGTGAAATAAGTCAGGCAGAAAAAGTTGAGAACTATATGATTTCATTCATATGTGGGCTATAAAACTGAAAACAACAAATGAATAAGACAAACAAATAAAGAAACAAAAACTCATAGATACAGACAACAGTTTAGTGGTTACCAGAGCGTAAGGGGGGAGGGAGGTGGTTGATGAGGGTAAAGGGGGTCAAATATATGGTGATGGAAGGAGAATGGACTCTGGATGATGAACACACAATGTAATATATAGCTGATGTATTACAGAATTGTACACATGAAACCTATGTAACTTTACTAACCATTGTCACCCCCAATAAACTTTAATAAAATTTAAAAAATCAGCAGCCACACCTGTGACTCCCTGGGACCCCACCCTGCCCAGCTAGTCCCGCATTCCCCAAGACACCTCAACACTGGGTGAACCAGCCCAGCTCGCGCACCTAAGGAGGCTTTTGCAATGGCTGAACCTTACAGGCAACTGGCAGGTGGCAACAGGCATAGGGGTCCCTAGGCTTTCTGCTAAGTTGCCCCAGGCCCATTACTGGTGGCAGCCAGCCTCAGTTCACAGCGAGGCCACCCCCACATGCCTAGAGGTCCAGCACAGTCAGCAACCAACCACATATCGCATGGTAGCCCCTACCAGATAGTCCCAAGCTGACCACAGGCAAGGCTGAAATTGGTCTGCACAGGAGTCCCTCCCAAGTGACACCAGAAATAATACACCCAGAGACCGGCTTCAGAACACACCAGAGCACCACAGGTTAGCCCCAAAGGTGACACACCGGAAGGGTGGTCTCAACAGGTAAAAGAGCTCTCTGGGGCAAAGACTTCTCTGAGGGGTCAGCCCTCACACAGCAGTTCACGCATTGTGGGTATAGCCAGTTCTCATAGCCAGTCAGCCTGGGAGTCAATCCCACCCACCGATGTGCCAAAAGTAATCATGGTTCAACTACAGCAGGAGCATACACACAACACAAACAAAGGATACTCCCGCAATACACGCACAGGTGATCAGGGAGACTGTGCCACTGGACCATACAGGACACATATAACATAAAGCCACCTGGACAACACTGAGAGTCATAGGAGATCTACTTAATACATAGAAGCAAACACAGAGAGGCAGCCAAAATGAGGAAACAAAGAAACGTCCCAAATAAAAGAACAGGAGAAACCTCCAAAAAGGGAACTAAATGAAATGGAGGCAACCAACCTACAAGAGACAGTTTAAAACACTGGTTATAAGAATGCTTGAGGAGCTTAGTGAGAATTTCAACAAAGAGATATTAAACATAAAGAAGGACACAGAAACCATAAAAAAAAAAAACGAGTCAGAAATAATACAAAAACTGAAATAAAAAATGCACTAGAAGGAATCAGTAAACGAATAGATGAAGCAGAGAATCGAATCAGCGATTTAGAAAACAAGGTAGCAGAAAGCACCCAAATGGAGAAACAAAAAGAATAATTAAAAAACATGAACACAGTTTGGGACAACATCAAGCATAACAACATTTGCATCATAGGAATATCAGAAGAAGAGAGGGAGCAAGGGATCGAGAAACCATTTGAAGAAATAATGACTGAAAACTTCCCTAACCTGGTGAGGAAATAGACGTATAAACCCAGGAAGTACAGAGAGTCCCAAACAAGAAGTATCCAAACAGGCCCACACCAAGACACATTATCATTAAAATGGTAAAGGTTAAAGACAAAGAATCATAAAAGCAGCAAGAGAAAGACAACAAGTTACTTACAAGGGAGCTCCCATACGATTGTCATCTGATTTCTCAACAGAAACTTGCAGGCCAGAAGGGCTTGGTAGGAAATATTCAGTGATGAAAAACAAGAGCCTGCAACATAGACTACTTTGCCCAGCAAGGCTATCATTTGAAATCAAAGCAGAGTTAAAGAGCTTGCCAGACAAGAAAAAGCTAAAGCAGTTCATTATCACCAAGCCAGCATGACAGGAAACATTTAAAGGACTTCTTTAAGAAGAAGGGGGAAAACAAAAGAAGATCAAAAATATAAACAATGAAATGGTAATAACTATGTACCCATCAGTAATCAGTTTAAATGTAAATGGATTAAATGTTCTAATCAAAAGCCATAGGGTAGCTGAATAGATAAGAAAACAAGACCCGTGTATATGCTGTCTACAAGAGACCCATCTCAGATCAAAAGCACACATAGACTGAAAGTGAAGAGATGGAAAAAGATTTTTCACCCAAATGGAAATTAGAACAAAGTTAGGGTAGCAATACTTATATTGGACAAAATAGACTTTAAAGCAAAGACTATTATAATTGACAAAAAAAGGACATTGCATAATGATAAAGGGATCAATCCAACAAGAGGACATATGGTCATTTAATCTATAACAAAAGAAGCAAGAATATACACTGGGGTAACAACAGTCTACTTAATAAATGGTGCTGGGAAAACTGGACAGATACACACAAAAAATGAAAGTGGACCACCTTCTTACTCCATATACAACAATAAACAAAATGGACTAAAGACTTAAATATAAGATCCGAAACCACAAAACTTCTAGAAGAAAATAAAGGAAGTAAACTCTCAGACATTAATCTTAATAATATTTTTACTGCTGTATCTCCTCAGATAAGGGACACAAAATAAAAAATAAACAAATGGGACTACATCAAACTAAATAGTTTTTGCACAGCAAATAAAACTATCAAAAAAAAGACATCATACTGAATGAGAGAAGATATTTGCCAAGATACATCTGATAAGGGGTTAATATCCAAAATTTTAAAAACGCCTACAACTCAACACCAAAAAACACACAAAAAGAATCCAATTAAAAAATGGGCAGGGAACCTAAACATTTCTTCAAAGAGGACATACAGATGGCAAACAGACATATGAAAAGATGCTCAACATCACTAATCATTAGAGAAATGCAAATGAAACCACTATGAGATACCATGTTACTCCTGTCAGAATGGCCATCATCAATAAAGCAGCAAACAACAAATCTTGGTGAGGATGTGGAGAAAAGGGAACTCTTATGCACTGTTGGTAGGAATGCAAATTGGTGCAGCCACTATGGAAAACAGCTGGAGGTTCCTCATAAAATTAAAAATAGAACTATCTTATGACCCAGTAGTTCCACTCCTGGGTATTTATCGAAAGAAATCCAAAACACTAATTCAAAAAGATATATACATTCCTATGTTCACTGAAGCAGTATTTACAATAGCCAAGACATCGAAGCAACCTAAGTGCCGCTAATAGATGATTGGATAAAGCAGATGTGGTACACATATACAATGGAGTATTACTCTGTCATGAAAAAGAATGAATCTTACCACTTGCAACAACATGAATGGACCTAGAGGGTATTCCGCTAAGTGAAATAAGTGAGACAGAGAAAGACAAATGCCATATGATCTCACTTATACTTGTATATGGATAGCAAATAAGTATATGGAAAGATGCTCAACATCATTAGCAATTGGGAAAATGCAAAGTAATAAATAAATAAATAAATAAATAAATAAATAAATAAATAAAGAGTGCACCGCAGCTGTTTTCGTGTGAAAGCATATATAAATGTTTTACTTCCTGTTGGGCAGCCTAATATTTAAGTGACCAGACAGAGTGGTTGAGAACCTCTGCATTTGAATTCTCAAAGGGAAATAGTGTTAATCATCTCATTACCTATCTTCAGATACTCCATATAAACCATGTTTCTAACTCACTTTTTTTTTGAGAAAAGTTTCTTTTAAGCCTTCTGTTTTGTGATCCTTTAGAAATCTGAGTTTAATGATATGGTTCCTTAAAATAAACTGCTCATTAATTAGTAAGAAATAAGAGTGTTAAGGAAGAGAGTAATTTGATATTGCAGGATATAATGAATGGACAGTTGTAAGGCGGGGCACTTCAGCAGATGTACCTTACAGACCTGTGCTCTCCTGGGTGGCTTTTAGTTGGCTTCACATGTAGGCATAACCTCAGGGCAAGGCAGTTTCACCTTTGGGTATTCATGTGCAGTAAAGAAAAGTTAATATGTATCTCTTATATACCAGGGGGGGCCAAAAACATGTATATGCATGACTTGTAGTCATCTTTTGTTATTGGTACATATTATCACAATTTTAATACAGTTTTTTTCCTTTCTTAAAATATGAATGCGTTTTTTTGTTGTTTTATTTATTTATTTTTTTTCTGGCACCCTCTGTATATTGGTTTAGATGTTTCTATTAGTACATAATTTTAATTAATGAGTTCAAGAAAGGCAAGATATTATCTTCCTAAACTTAAAATACATTTTATCTCCTGCCCTCTTCCTAATGATTTAACCCCTGTAACTTTGGCCTGGTGGCTAAAGGATTGATGTGAAAATCTTTTAAAATTCATCAGGCCTGTATGTAAGAAGACTTAACTGACTGTAAGTAGTTGGAAAGCTTGCTGCCACATTTAGGCAATATTATTCCCCTTTGAATAGGTGTGATAATAAATATCAGATACAATTTGAAATTTATGTTCTGACCTTTGGCTCCGAATCACTGGGTGATCAATGTAAGTGAATTCTGTGGCTCCGTGCAGCACAACCTTGGTACCTCCACTACAGGAAACCAGAAGGTATCTGGTTAAGCTGACTAGCAAGTGTCAAGTAGCTTGGCTCATCTCCACTTAACTTCACTCATTGAGCCAAGTGTGCTAGGATGCTTCTCTCGCATGATGCCATTTTGATTTTTCAATGAGACAGGAGTAAAGTTGCAGCTATTTATATATTTGTAAATAAGCTGCCTTGCAGAATCAGCATGGGAAAAGGCATATGCTATTCTGTATGGAAAATGGGGATTCTTTCTGTGCCTGAGCTTGTTTATATTGTTCTGGCATCTTCCAAGTGAGATTTATGAGGGGAGAGATCTAATGAGTGTGTTGGTCAGATACCTAGCTATGGCGCGCACTTGGTGCCTTAAGCATGGCTTAATGTGGGAACCCCAAAGGCTGCTTCCCAAGGGCCCTCCAAACAAACGTTGTTGAGCACGAGTTCAGGGAACATCTGAGGGGCTTTTTATGTTTGGTTTTATTTTAAATTCATGTCCATTTCTTCAATATTCCTTGGGATAGCAAATGGTAAATATTTGGGGGCTTTAAAAGATTCTGGGTGGCATGCTAAATGGTTTTCTAGAATTGTCTCTCAAAAGGAAAGTTCCTGGCTTTTTCTATCTACAGGTACCCCTTGTTATGTGGAAATAATAATTCATTATCTTTATACATATTGAAAACTATATCCTAGATGATCATACCCTGATTATCTTTAAATTGTGATTTGGCAATTATCAGGGCGAAATAGTGTAGTTTTGAGAGAAATTATACACAAAACATGTATATACTATGGAGCAACTTATTTTCTTGGTATAATATATTCCTTATATTTCATTAGTGGTGTCTAAAACATGTTATAAATAAAAATGTCTTAGCAGATATATAATATTTTAGAAGAGTTGATGAATGTTGAATTTCTGCACACTGTTGATTCTGAAAGGGCAACACATCTTTATTTCAACTGGCCCACGAGGAAAACAATCAATTTAGAATGTACCAAGGAAGTGAATTTTCTGATTTATTATTGAATTCAAGGATGGTAAAGAGCCCTATCTCTCAAGTTCTATGATTGATACCTAGTGGCTCTCAGGATTCTGAGGCCATCTTGGGTTCAGCAGATTAGAGTGCTATGACCCATTAACAGAAAAAGGGGAAAAGGGAATGCTTACAAGTGTTTCAAGCCTGTAGTTTCTCTGATTTAGGATGATTCCTATGAGCTGCTGGCAACTGAAACAGTTCCTAAGAATGGGGGGAAATGAGGCTGTATGTGAAAAAAATAATCAATATAGATTAACTTTAATAAGAGCTTGGATAGAGTAGCTAGACACAGTGGCATTAACTGACAGATACGGTCCCGTTAGCTTTTGTTACAGATTAATAATTCTCCAGTGAAGAGGTGACTCTCTCTCTGTCTTTCATTAAATTGGTGGTTGCTTTCTGGGAGCAAGGGCTATTTGGTTTTACAGATTTATAGGAGGAAAAAGCTGGTAGAAGATATTCTCATTTGCATTTCATGTTTTCATTAACACAATAATCCTCAGCAACTGGAAAACCCCAAATTATATATTTATTTGGAAGATGTGTAGTGGTTCTTTTTTTTTTTTTTAGGGAGCTTTCAAGTTCTCTGGACCTTACCAGTTCCCTTGGGAACAATCCAGAATATGGGAAAAGCTATTATACATATTGTAAGATGATCTGTACCCTGTCTTTGCTACTATTGTATGATTCATTCCATGGGCATGTCTCTTCTACACAGACCTTTATACTATTTCCAGATTTTTATTATTACAAATAACATTACAACAGACTAGAAAGTTGTTTTTCTCTGTGTTTTGGATTATTTCCATAAGATTGATTTTTTGAAGTGGAATTCCTAGTTCATTTTTAAAGATCTTGATATATACTTCTAATTATGTTCCATCATTGTTTTATCCAACTATTCTGCATATTACCCAATATCTTCAATAACATTAGACATTGTTATTTAAAAATTTTATTTTGTTAAGTAAAAACTCGTAACAGTTACAAGTAGAAGCCATAACTTACTATGTAAGTATCAGGGGATGCTGAAATATTTCTCTTCTGCTGAAGAGAAGAGGTCGCATTCAAAAAGTCACTGAAATGAATGCAGTGTAGTCTAGAGCTCACCGTTTTATTCAACAAGCATTTATTGAGCATCATTGTGGATTGGGCACTTTACTGGGCTCTGGGATTACACTGGAGAAAGAATGTAGGTCTTGTCATGCCTTTCTGGACCCTGCTGGAGAGATACACAGCGCAAGGAAAAGCTATGCTTTTCTCTTGCCTTGACTCAAGAAGAAACTGAGATTATCGCCTTCTATCATTCAAGTATGGGCTACAGAACTCAATCCCACTCCTTGTCTCATGAAGACTGAACTTTCCTAAGTATCACACACAGGCTGATTTTTAAATTTCATTCGGTCCCTCTCAAGGGCCTGTTTTCTAACCCATATCTCATTTTTATTGCTCTTCTTTGGGACGTCTCCAAGTTTTCAAAACCGGTTACATTCCAAGGCTCAGAATTAAATTCAGAACTCTGATACTGAAGCTTCTAATTGCTGAATGTTTCAGGAGGATTACTTCACGATTCCATTCAACTACAGAGATGACTATTTATGTATCCCTTGGGTTTTCATTTGGGGCATTCAATTATTTTTTAGATAGCAAGCTTCCCATATAAGGAAATGTGACTTAGTTAAAAAGTTGTCCCACTGTTTACATGAGATTGACTGTTACACATAACTCTTATGTCATCACTGTATTTCCTTAATTATAGTTTGGCATATCAAAAATGTGAGACAAGTCATTAAGTCATACACTCTCAAGATGAAAAGAAAAGCATGATAAGTTCACAATTACTAAGTTCTTTAAAAGGTACAACTTAGCCAAATTATATATATTATATTAGATAGAACAGAATTTTAAGAGTGTTGTTATACAGATTTTAAAAGTGCATGGAAATATTTTCTTCTCCATCAATAGAATTTATTTTTCTCTAGAAAATTCACAAATGTTAATATGTTTTAATAACAAATTGCTTTATATGGAAATGACTACTTGTTGGCTCTCAATATTGGGAGTTCTCCTTGTGAAATCTGAAATTGGCCCCCATACACAGAGGGCAAGGAGAGATCCAAGAAAGCCAAACCACCCCAGATTGGTAGGTAGAAGGTTTAATAAGCAAGGGAACTTATATACGAGACTTGTCTTGAGGTTCCATAAGACAAACAGATCTCTGTAACTGTCAGCTGGAATCTTAAAACTTTATACAGTAAGTCTTCATTTAACATTATTGATAGGTTCTTGGAAACTGTTACTTTAAGCTAAACAACATATAACAAAACCAATTTTTCCATAGGCTAATTGATACAGAGTTACATCACTATGGCATATTTCTGGTCGCAAAAACATCACTAAATTTCTAAATAAAGACCCAAAACAATTATAATACTAAACATTGAAATAAATATGAGCTATACATACATTTAAGAAAGATTAATAAAAAGAAGATAATTATTTTCCAACCTGCTTATTCTAGTTTAAGGTTGTAGGTGGCTGGAACCTATCCTGGCAGCTCAGGGTACAAGGCAGGATCCACTCTGGACAGGACACCCTTCTATCTCAGGGCACACAAAAACATCCACAACTCATTCAGACTGGGACAATATAGACAGGCCCATACACCTAACGTGAACATCTTTGGGATGTGAGAGGAAACAAGTAGCTGGAGGAAACCCATGCAGACACGGGGAGAAAGTGCAAAGGAGAAAGTGCAAATTCCCACAGACGGTGGCCCTGGCCAGAAATCAATTTTTTTTTTCTTCTCATCAATGTTACAATGAAACAATGTTGAATGAAATGATGTTATTCGAGGTGCTGCTGTATAGAGGCCTTGATGGGTTTAGTCATGTACATAGTCCAGATGGTCTCAGCAACACATTACTCTCTCAAGGCTGTGTCTTTGAAATGGCTCCTGGTGTGAAAAAGGTGCAGAAGGCACATCCCAAGGAAGGGAGGAGGTGAGGAGCCTCTGACTGCCCAGGTCCAGCTTGCAGTCAGCCTGAGTTCACATCCTCTTGATGACCTTCTCTAATATTACTAAAATATCATATGATATAATAAGAATTTTATCAGTTCAGTATTTCCATTTACCAGTTTTGGAAACATTTCATATTATCATCACATCAAATTGAAAGTTGTGATTTTCCTTGAAATTTGAAATTCCTTCAAATTTCCTACAGTTAAATATTGCTTGGGGCAAAGTAAAAACTATCAGTAATTGATCATATGGATACAACATTCTACAACATTCATATCAATTTTATTTTGTTTTTGTTTTGTTTTATTTTAGAAAGATCATTTAACATATCTACCACCTTAACACATTTTTAATTGTACATTATTGTTGATATAGGTACAACGCTTTACAGCAGATCGCTGGAGTTGATTTCCTAATTCATTATGGCTAATTACATGTGAATGATCATCTTAAAATGTCCTTTTGTCATTTACCTACTACTATTAGTGAGGTACTAGTTAAGTGTACTACTTAGGAGTCATAATAATGCAAATGCATTCATAAAGTAATAGAATTAAGGTGTTCTGTTTGGGCAGGAATTGATTAATCTACTTCTACTGTAGGAATACGTTAAATTATTTTTATTTCTTCACTCATCTTTTTATCCAATGAATCAAATGTTATAAGGGACAGCAGAGATTTTGCTTGGGTGGGTGTTGTATGTATGTATCTGTGGAGTGTGCACTATGGGTTTTCAGAGTATACAAAAGAAAGAAAGCATGCAAGCATGAACTTCAGTCATCTTTAATCTTATTTGGCCCATAAAAATGCTGTGAGGATTATTTAATTATTAATTTTCAGTAGTTGCAAATGTATTGCTATTGTAATTGTTGTAAACCAAAATTTAAGCATGACAAATGTATGAATTAGCCAGATAGTTGAATGTAGTAATGAGTGATGTTTTGTTATACTAGTACTTAAGTATAACTTGATAACAACTTTACAGATTTTTTTGTAGATTCATAGGAATGACTCCATGTTCCATAAAATAGCAATGGATAGTCTAATCCTCATCCTCAGACACAGAATCAGATAGTAAAAACTGATTAGGATTTCAGTGATAAACTTCCAAATGTATGTCCATCAAGGAAGAATAATTGTGTCAGCTAATAAATCATTAATTTATTACAATTTCAATTCTTTCAACATAGCCGCAAAGGCTAATCAGAAAATAAGCATGATAGCCAAAAAACTGCTTATGTTACTTTATGTGACTCACATAAGCTTGGTACATTTTGTCCATTGCCTCATTTTTTTTTTTTTAATTTATTGGGGTGACAATTGTTAGTAAAATTACATAGATTTCAGGTGTACAATTCTGTATTACATCATCTATAAATCCCATTGTGTGTTCACCACCCAGAGTCAGTTCTCCTTCCATCACCATATATTTGATCATTGCCTCATTTTTGTCAGTTTTACATTCCCTAAAATGCATTTGTCCCAGATTAGGTGACACTTTTCTAATTTTAAACTGAAAAAAAATATTCAAATAATTGACTTTAATAATTCCTCTCACCATGGCAATAGCTATGTAATTTGAAAGCAATCACAGGTTCAGTGAAAATTTTAATTAATATGGACAGAAGTGATAGCGCCATGTAGAATTAACACCTAGTTGGTTGAAAAGGAGATTGAATTGACCAGATGTTTTGTACCCAAGTTACTCTTCTCGTTTGAACCATCTCAATTCCTGCTCTCTGCTTCAGCTGTCCGCTCCAGAAGCGACTCTCCTGTGTTCACCGGTTAACCCCTTCACTTGTGTTTTTAATCCTCTCCTAGTCAGCCTCCTCTAAGACCTTGATCCACCCATGATCCTTTTGCTCTTCTGTTTTCAGTGTCACTCTCCACAGAATCCTAGCCTCTTAATCTACAGATATATACTTAATCTTTCCCTGTTCTAGAAACATTTTCCCTTGACAATATCTTTTACTACCAAATTTCCCGAAGGAATAATGTTACTGACCACTTTAACTTCCTCACATATCCCTTAACCCACTCATATCTGACTAGGACTTCTGGAACACTATGGAAATTTCTCTTTCAAAGTTACTGGTGATCAATGTCCTCTCTCCAATGCTAACAACCTCAGAGTTGTTCTAAACTGTCTGTGTGTACCTATTTCTCCCTGTCATGATCTGTCCACTATTTCTGCCGATTGGAATCCTACGTATCCTAGAAAGCTTAGAACACATTCTCCCTTCTCTACACACAGACTTCAGTAATGTCCTCAGGTAGATCTCCTTTTGTGTGTGATCCAATACACTTTTAAAATACTTTCCCTATAATGCTGATTTCATTCTAACTCAAATAATCTAAATGTTCACAGGCCACAGGTTGTGGGTACAAATGATGTCATATTAATATCAGCACCTAAATTGTTATGATGCCTACGCTCTACCTGTGCTTGTATAGAACCTCGGGTCCCTCCTAAAAGCTACGCTCCTTACTTCTGGGAGCCCCAAGTGTGTTGCAGATGTGCTCATGTTCAAAAGCAAATATGCTTCTGTTCTTTTTGTTCTAACCTCCTTGTCAATTCATGTCATCCCTGTCTTTGCTGTGAGTCCCCTCCATGAAAATGTGGCTCTGTGGGACCCAGCCAAGCGCTACTCATAGCTGCTTATCCTCACCCTCAGGTGCCAGAATTGCCCCATGGCTTATGGCTGAGTGTGTGTGTGTGGGGTGCTTTGGAAGGTGGTGGCATGGATTCAATGACCTTCTAACTGTGTCCTGGACCCCAAGGCAGTGATACTTAGGCACATAGGCACAGTGTATTTATCAAATATAATTCAATCAATTGTTGGCATTTCTTCCTCTGTGGGGCTCAAAAGCTTGTAGATACAGATACTGAACAATTCTATTATTTTCACGTTGACCAGCCCTCTTCTAATTTACTCATGATAAGAATGTATAACATTCCCTTTACTTATGAGAGCTATATTGAAAAAATATGTTATGATATATTGTCACTATCATTTCTAAGTTCAGCTTTGAGGCCAGTGAAAGAAGAAGTTCTAACAAAGTGTTTCATTTAAATCCCAAATTATATTGAGTACTCCCTGTGTGCCAGGCACTGAGTGTTTAAGGGTGAATGAAGACATGTTCCTTCACATTGAGCTATTTCTCTCTGGGAAGACAGATATGTTAACGATTAGCTATTATGGAATGTAGTAGCAACTTTTAGATTTTTATGTATGATAGATTCTGGAAGTACGGACAACGCCATTTTGAGGGAACTGGGGAAAGTTTCATAGAAGATCTGAAAAGTAGAGGCTCGAAGGATAAGTATAAATTTGCCAGGTGAGATAGAGAGCCAGTGTGTGATAAAGGGAGTATCTGGTGGCTTTAAGGATCAAGGCAATTTGAAGAATGGTGAGAAATCCCATGTGGTTAATGAATACAGGTGGGGAGAGTGTCTGGGAGGGTGGAGAAAGCTGAAAGGGCAGGCTAGGATGCTTTTCTGAAAGGTCTATGTGCCAGGCTAAGGGGGTTGAATTTTATTCATATAAAAAATGTAATGTAAAAGGTGAAAGATTTCTATGATCCGAAGAGAAACCAGAGTTTATCAATTATACTTCAGCAAAGCTGTTTTTTTAAAAAAAAAAGTGACGGTATGGAAGCAATAGTATTACATTCTAGGCAAAAAAGCTATGTATATGCCATTGGGAACATCACAGCATTCAGTTAGATCTGGGACTCCCGGACTAATCCTGAAGCAGAAGCCAAGCCCTCAGACTCAGGAAGGACCCGTCAGAATTCAGAGGACCTCTTGGGGCTGGGGTTGGATTTGACCCAGGAAGTATTATTTTTCTCTTTTTTGGGTGGGGCACACCTGGAAAAACTCACCTTCAAGGCCTTTCTGAAGAGAAGCTTCTCTAGTCTATCCTTGATTTTATTTTTTTAATTTTCAATTTTTATTATCTGAATGTCGTCTAGTAGTGGGGCTTGTTTTCAAGGGGAAGTCATTTACAGTGTCACAATGAACAAGTGTTAATTATAACAGGTGAAAGATTATTAGAGAGTCATCCAAGCTTTGTTTTCCATTAACAACCTATCTGTCTGAATCCCGTCAGCAAACACAAAAAGGCTAAGATTTCAGTGTCTCTAATGGCTGTGGAACTCCACCATCATCACCCAGCTTGTGGGGAAGGCATTTCAGACAAACCCTCCAGGCCGCGCTAGCCAAATTGCTTGTAATGTGACAGGTGATGGTGGATGTCAGCTGGGAAAGAAATGACTTACTATAAACTCCAAGCATCTCTCACTTCACTCTCAGGAAATGTAACTTGTATCTTATTTCTCTTCCTGGAAGATATTCAGCCAGTCAAAGGCCCCATTGATACTTGTAAATACGGAAGTTCTGCATAAACCCTGCCTCACGCTGATTTAGAATGGAGGGATTAATTTGGAAGCCAGTTCTTGATATTTAAAAATAGATTTTTTTTTTCCATTTAACCATTTCATTTTGAAAGCAAAAAACTAAATAAATAAAAGTTGGACTTGCTAAATATGATTCAGTTCTACCAAAATAGCACTTAAGAAAAAAAGGGCTTTGCTTCAAGACTTGTGCTATGAGCTGGTTGAAGAATTACCCCTGGAATCATTATAATTCATAACTAAACTTTCTAAGCACTTTGCTTTCTAAATGCATCTCACATTCAATGTTTGAAACACCATTTAAAAAATGAAATTTCTCCAGAATAATTGTATCCTCCTGTTTTTCAGTTCATGAGCACTGAAATTTTCGAAGTTTGCTAATCTTTTTTTTTTTAAACATTTCACTCCTTGCAACACATTTCTTATTAACATAAAAGAACAAAAAAGAAACTGGTAGTCTTGGATTTTTCTTCCTAACCCTCTTATACTGTAGTTTGATTTTGTCCTTTATTTTTTTCTACATTTGAGCTAGACATGTTTCTTGCCACATTACCAACTGTGGTTCTTTTAGGAATACTGAACCCATACATCAAATTGAACTTGCTGCATCATGAAATTACCAATTACTTAATATACTAAGAAATAAAGAAATTTATGAGCTTCATTATGGTCTTTATTTTTCTCGACAACCAAACACTAGTTGTGCTGAATAAATGAAATCTACTTGATTTCTTCTCCTCATAAAACAAGTTTTAAATAAATACATGTATTTTAAAAGAGTGAATTACTTTTTTTAAGTTGTGTGATTTTCCCTGGCTTTGCCATGCTTGCAGTGCTCCCCATTTGAAAGGGAATGTGAAAAAGCAGTTTGTCCTCTTAAGGCATTTCTGAGTAAATGGGACAGTCAGGAATGCCCATTGTTTGTTCATTGACATCCTTCTGTCCCTGAGATACCAGACAGTTCACCTTCATTAAGTTAACTTTGTGTATAGCTATGCTAGGCATTGGTTTCACACTTCAGGAGATGAATGGAATGGAAGCTTCCCTATGCCAGGAAAATATTAATGTAGGATTAGTATTAAGGGTTCTCTTTCTTTCCATAATCATTTGAAATAGTCACATTTGTGATAATTATTTTCATAGTTTAAAGAATTACTTGTCTTTTTAGTTAGGTTACCATTCTATTGATGTTCTTCCTAAGGTATTAAAATCCCAATATATTGCTTTTCATCAGTAGGATAAACACAGATGTACTTTTTATCAGACTACTTCATACTTTTCTTCACGTTACATAGATATTGGTATATATACTGTTCTCATCATTCTCACTACTTCCTGAAAATTGCACTCAATTAAAAAAAAAAGCTTGGTTAAAAATGCTAATTTTTCTAAGAAATGATCTCTAAGGAATTTATAGAGAATATTCCTGATTGGTTATCACCTTCTGCAGCATGCCTATCTTTCCTAAAACCTAACAGACAGTATCCCTATTTTAAAGATATTACTGTGTGGTTTGCGATACTTCCTGATCTGTGCTCAAAATATCATTAGGGGAAGGAACTGTAGTAATCTGCCCCTCAGGGTTGCTGGTCACCTAGGATATGCAAATTTCATAATGAATACTTTACTCAGAGCCCAAAATATGATTTATTGCTGTTGTTAGTATTATAGTATGATTGTAAACATTTTAATTATTCATTTGTTGAAATTAATACATTTATATTTATTTACCTCCTCCCATCCCACTTAGTACTCAGAAAAACAGAGTGTTTTTTTTCTCACCTGTAGTCCCAAAACATTACTTTAAAGTCAGGTTGGTAATAATGAGGGATATTTTGTTCTTAACCTAGAGGATGTAAACAACTTGATACACAGGAAAAAAAACTGACCTTGGAATTAGGAGTTCTGGGTTCAAGTCCCATTCTGATCTCTGTCTGGCAGAGTGATGTTGGGGTAGTTATTTAACTTCTGTGGCTTTAATTTCTCATTTACAAAGTGAGATGGTGGATCTAAATCACTATTAAGGTTCCTTTTAGCTTAAAGAGTGTGTATAACTACAGGAAACTAGTATGGGTGGTGTCTTATAACTGAAATATTTCCAAGGACTGGAAGACGTCTGTTGAAGCACACTTTTGGTGAAATCTTCCTGGAGAAGCTACTCTATTTTGCTATAGCCTGTAGAGATTTTAAACATTTTTTTGAAAGTAAGAATACTGATTGTGTTTGTTCCTAGACTTGTTTCGTGTCAGCTTTTTGATTAACCTGCTGTAGAATAACATAGGGCTTGGCTTTTCCTTCTGCTGTTTTCCTGATGAATATGATTTAGCCCTAACTTTCAGGCATTATGCAAATTAACATAGATTTTAACACTGAATACAAGTGTTTTGTACCTACTAGGACCGGTCATAGTCATCACTATGAATTTTCTGTGAATAGAAAAAAATGTTTATGGGTGTATCTTATATGTCAGGTATTAGTCTAAGATGCTTGATTTAAAGCAGCAAATCTGGCAGAGCCCCTGTTTTTATGGGAATCACATTCTAGTCACTGAAGACAGGAATATATTTGTAAACCAGTGCATTTTTTAAAAAAAAGTTGGGTAGTTACAAGCCTATGAAGAAAATAAAACAAAGTGCCAGGTAGTGACTAAGGTGAAGACAACTATAGACCTTTCAGAGGAAGTGACATTAGAGCTGAGACCTGAACAGTGAAGAGAAGCCATCTAAGTGGAGACTTCTGGGAACGGCCATCCCAGGAGAGGAAACAGGAAGTACAAAGGCCTAAGATGTCAATGAGCCTGGTGTGTTCAAGGAACAAAATTCAGGTCATTGTAACTGGAGCATGGGTGCTACTCAGAGACTGAAATAGGAGATGATGTGTCAGAGGAAAGCTGAAGTCAGAGCACATAAGGCCTTATGAGCCATGGTAGGGATGTGTATATTATTCTAGGACCCATGAGATACTATAATAAGATTATAAGTAGGGGAGAGACCTGGTCTGATTTACATTTTAAAAGTTCCTTCTAGCTGTTGTATGTAGAGTAGACTTTAAGGGAGGGAAAGAATGAGAATAATCAGGACACTATAACTAGTGTCCCAGGGAGAGATGGTGGCACCTTGAATTAGGGAGTGATAGTGGAGCTGAAGAGAAATGGACAGAATCAGAATCCATTTTGGTGGTACAAATAGTAAGACTTGCCAATGGGTTGGATGAGGTGGGGAATAAGGAAGGAAAGAAAGGGATCAAGAATGACTTAGGTATTTGGCTGGAGCACCTGGGTGAATGGCCATACCTTTTATTAAGATGTGGAATCCTTGTAAAGGGATGTGTTTGGTAAGAAACAAAAAGCTCAATTTCAGTTACTTAATTAGAGATGCTTTTAATGTCTAAGTGGAGATGCTGAGAAGGGACTTAAGTGTGTGAGGCCATAGCACAGGTGAGGGAAGTAGTCAAGGTTTATCTTGATTGCATATCCCCTTTGGTATTACCTCCTCCTTTTTGGAACTTTCCTCCCAAACTCCCAGTAGCTTAAGGTGACACTTTTGCTACACAGGGCTCACGACAATGGCATCTCATCTTGGTCTGGTTAATTAAGGGGCATTTCCTATTCTGGATTTATTCCTCTTTCTCTCTCTATGCCTTTCCCATTTAAACTTCCTTGTTTTATGACAATCCCCATAGATCCCAGTTCTGTGCTTTCCAAGGTGAGAATTAATTATTAGTCAATTTGTTCATAATGTGTGATTGGTCTCTAGAGACTAAATTGATGGTAACAGAGCTTGCATTTTATAAACACAAGCATTTTCCAGAGGGAAGGAAAGCTCTAATAATAGAGTATTAGGTGTTTTGGCTTGTCAGTGACAGTGCTTCATCATTAGGGAGGATGTGGTATTTCTGAGTTCATAACCACATATACAAATGACTGGCTATAGAATCCCATTTAATAACAATTTTACGTACATAGAATGATTAAATGCTTCCTCCACTTCATGCCAAGATCTTTCCTGTAATATAGATACTTTTTAGACATCATCATTTTATTTATATTTCCTAATGATTTTAAATAAATTTTGACCAGGAAAGATTTTTCATTAGTCAAGTGGGAAAGAAAACCTAGAGAATGCAGTTAATATACTATTTAGATAAATACAACCTACTCTTTAGGCCCTGTACAGTGGTACAGTGAATTTATTCATGGTTAATAAGATGTTAATTTTTATCTAACTCCATGAACACAGGTACTAGTACTTTGTAATTACATGTTCTGTTTGAAGTATATGGAGAAAATAATGGAAAACAAGTATTTTCAATTGAAGTTTCCTTCATCTCTTAATGTCTCAGTGACTTATTAATTAATTATAAAGACAATAGGTTGGAGATTATATAATTTTATGACATATTTTTTTACCTTCCATAGTAGCAAAAATAATATTTGTTAGTGTTAATTCTTCCTTATCGCTGTCCTGGAAGAATGTAAGGTTAATTTACAGGTCATTTTAAAGTTGAGGATTTTTTTTCCTAAACTGAAAATAGTGGTGTGTTTATTTTAAATATTATTAATAAAATTTATACTTATTGCAAACATTGAGAAAATATAAAGAAGAAAATAAAATCTCTCATAATTTTAACACCAAGAGGTAAACATTGTAATATTAAAATCTCTATGAAGTAAATTTTTTATTGGGGTCAAATTCTCACTGGTACTGGTTCTCAGGTCTGGACATTGCCTTCTTCCATAGCTGGTCATTGTAAGGAGCCCCATTTTTTATCATCTGCTACTTCCCCTGTAGCTTAATAGAGTTTTCTTCTATTTTGTGATTGAGCAGAGGGCTCCTATACGTAGAGAACATCAGAGGCCAGGTTAAAACTACATTCTAGATTTTTTTCCAACATTGAAATAAGTCACAAGTTCAAAGGAGTTTAAAATATGTGAATTGCAAGGCTTCAGAGACACTCCTGATTATATCTAGACCTAGCCTTCTCCAGGGCTAGTATAAAGAGGACTCCACAGCTGGCAAGGTTTTAAGGTTTTTTTGGTAACTTTAGCTAATTTAGAATGACTTTAGTTTGGCTCTCTATGACTTTTACTTAGTTGCATTTAAAAATTTGATTTTAGAATAAACATTTTATTAATTGCTATACCTCTGCTGTCATGTGTCCATGAATATTTAGCTGACTTTGATTGATGTGAAGAAAAACAGACAATGGGAAATAAAGGATTAATTACACTTAAATTTCACAAAATTTGAGAACTTCAAATGTAGGTTAATATTAATTTATGTGGATGAATTTTCCATTTACAACATTGAATTAGATACAATATGTATAAAATGGAGGGAAGGTAGAAAATATTCCATTGAGAATTTCTAGCCAAATATATATATGAATGTGTTTGGCAAGTAAGTATCAACAATATTTTTCTTAATGGGACTAGCACTGAATAAGCAATGGATAGAATTTCTTATAGGAAATTATACTCCATTCAAAAATATTTAAGCATGGATATCTTAGACATAGCAAGCTGTCATTATATCTCTCTAGTAACAGACCAGTAATTCAATATAGCCTCTTTTATAATAGAAAATTTGGCAAGACTCAGAGAAACTTTCTCTGTCACATTAAGCATTTGTGCTTATGTGGTATAAACAAGAAACACAGTCGGTAAGAATAGACATATTTTGTAACATTATTTTTAAAAAACATTTTTTTCTTTGAAAATAGTTTTGGCAAGAAAAATAATTTTTGATCTTAAAAGCAGAATATGAATTTCTGAAAAGGAAATATTATAAGGATTTTCATCCAAGAAAAAATATTTTTTATTTAAAAATCACTAACTTTATTTCACTGTATTATTTTAAGACTATATTATATATTAGCATCATTAATATTAATACTTTTTGCTTTTTTGTCACAGAAGAAACTTTTCATGAGATATAAATATTTTCAATTTTTAAATAAAATTTTAAATTATTGAAAAATAATCATATTTAATTTTATTATATAAAGTATTGAAGAATCATATCAACACTAAATATGTCTTTATCTGTTTTATTTGCTGGATCAGTCATTCATTTAACAAATATTTGTAGAGTTCCCTGTTGGCACTGCACTTAGGCTTTACATTTGATGCAAAGATAGATTTAATGCTGTCCTTGCCTTCGAAGCATTTTCAGTCTCATGAAGAGATGTGACAGGCACCTATATGAATATAATCCTAAGAAAGTGAGGTGAAAGGTGTTTTAATTATTTTTGCTTTGTAAAAAACCACTGCAAAACTTAGTGACTTAAACAACTTATTATTTGTCATGATTTTGTGAATCAGAAATATGAACAGGATTCATCTACATTGTTCTGCTTCATGAGGAGTTCACTCAGATAACTAACTCTCTTGACTGTATGAAAGTTGCACTTGGGCTAAATTGCAGTCTCCAAGCAGATATTACTGATGATGTCAGCAGGAATACAAAGTAAGGAGCTTAGAAAATGTATCCATCCATAAAAACAATGAGAACACAGGCAAAAATGGTCAAAACCAATATTTTTAGAACTCTGGAAATTAGCCAAAAACTTGCAACATTCAAAAAATGTATTCAAGAACAACATTCTCAATAAGAAACGAGAGCTATCTGGCCTATTAACTTGTCCGATTTACATCCCTCTCTCCTCAACACAATGGTAGGCTTGAAAACCAACAGCTTCATAATCACAAGTGCAAACTAGCAGTCTAGCAACCATTGGAGGAGGAAGAATGTGTTTGGGGATCAATAAAAGTCTCATTCCCAGAGAACTGTCATTATTTTACCTGACTGGTAGTTAGTTGGAAACCTCTACTCATAGAGCTTGTCTTTATTTGACCTGACTTGCTGAGTAAGAATAGCCTTTACGCCATCATTTGCTGAAAATAGTTAATAGCAAGTGTGTAACATTGCAGCTACCCAATACAACAATTACAATTAGGGTAAATGAAAGGAGACCAAATAATTTTTAAAGGAAAAATTGGGAAAGGAGATGTCCATTGAAAGCATTAGAAAGCTCCAACATACTTGTGGGAATCGAGACACCTGTGTGTATACATAGGGCTTTGTAGAAGCTCAGAAAACATCTGAAAAGGTCCTAAGCTCATTGCTCTGGCCACCTTTGAAGCTCTGAACAAGCATAAAGTGAAGGCTAAGGAAAGTTGTAAACTGCCTGCCTGAGGCAATCTCTAACATGCACACATAGTTCCTCAGCAGAGGCTGGGATGCTTACAGGTCAAAGGCACTTAACTGTTCAACCATCAGCTGACCACTAAACTGAGCAGAGACTCCAGTGGTCACACATTGAAGAGTGCACACTTTATGAAATTAGTTCAGGAAAGTGACTAAGCAAACAAACAGCAGCAACAATAGCAGCAAAAATAACAAACAGCAATAATGGCAAAACCACTAATGGGTGGAGAATAATCTGGTTCCCAGAGTTGCTATGTCATATTATTTTAAATGTCCACTTTTCAATTAAGAAATTACAAGATATGCAAAGAAACTAAGTATCACCCATATGCAGAGAAAAGAGCAGTCAATAGAAACTATTTCTGAGGAAATCTAGACATTAGACTTACTTGACAAAAACTTTAAATCAGCTATTTAAAATATTTTCAAATAACTAAAGGAAACTGTCTAGTGAACTAAAGTTAAGTATAAAAATGATGTCTCACCAAATGGAAAATACTAACAAGTAGATAAGGATTATTAAGAAGTAGCAAATCAAAATTTTGCAGTTGGAAAACAGCAGATTTGAGGTGACAGAAGAAAGAATCAGAGTACTTGAAGATAAGTCAATTGGAATGGTTTAATATGAAGAACAGGAAAAAACAGAATGAAGAAAAATGAACAGAACCTCAGAGACCTATGTGATACCATCAAGCATACCAACATAAACATAATAGGAGTCTCAGAAGAAGAGGACAGAAAGAAAGGGACCAGAAGCTCTGCAGAAGCTGATGAGGGTGTGTGTGTGTGTGTGTGTGTGTGTGTGTGTGTGTGTGTGTGTGTAGTGAAAATGAGGCTCCAATGTTACCTTCTCTTTTTTCATCATACCAGACAAGAGGTGAGAGGTTTATTATTGAGAGAAACTGAGCCAGAGAACCTCTAGCTTGGACATAAGCAGGATAGTGAGTAAGAAAGAGGCATGGCACCAAAAACAAAGGGATAAACTAAAATTTATACAGAACTGTGGGATCTCCATACACCCACCCTGCTTCCAGAATGCCTTCAGACAGATGAATACTATTTTCCTGTAAGAAAGAGGTAAATAGAAAGATTCTATTCTGTTCTAAAGTTAGAAATAGAAGGACTCTTATTTGGAGAAATGTCCATAGAGAAATTATCTCCCTACATTAACATTTGAGAGGCTCAAATGAAATCTGCCAGTTGATCATGCTATACAGTAAAGTTGGTTCATTGGCAAACTGTGTCAGCATACATAAAGTTTGCAACCAAAGTTTCAGTGCTTTATTCTAAATATAGATGGACTACAATGAATCACCAGAAAATAGAACATAGCTTTCAACATGGAAGAGAGAGGCCAAACTATCAAACAGGAAAAATTAACCTAGATGAAATGGAGACATTCAAGGATGCAGAAAATACCATTTAAAAGCCCACCTAATTGATAATATCAGAGATTTAAAATGCTGAATTGAAGATATTTTGAAGAAGAGAACAAAAGAGAATTTTGGAAATAAAAAATTAACAAAAATTGATGTTGAATAGAGGGATTGGAAAATGAATCAAGGAAATATCCCAGAAAGTAGAATAAATAAGGAGATGGAAAAATATGAGAAAATGTAAAACACAAACAAACAAGCAAAAAAACTATATTGTTAATGTAGGAGTTAAACAATTGTTTAAAAGAGGAACTCCTGAATGAGGGGATAAGGGAAAATGATATGGAGAAAATAACAATGGTAAAAAAAACTCACAAAAAAATTTTTTCAGTATGCACAGCCCATATTGAAATATGTGCTCAATAGAATGAATGGAAGAAAAAAAACAGGAAATAATACATCAAATTTTAGAACATTTGAGATAAAGATATGATCCTAAAAGCATCAAGGTGAAGAGTGGGATGAAAGAGGCAGGAAATTGGAAGCAAAGTGGAGACACAAGTTTTTGCATGTGCTGGTGGTTAGGGGACCTGCTATGTGGGTTGAGGTTTCCTTTTTAAAAGTTGTTTTGATGCAGTGTCATGATTTTTTTTATAAATATGCAATAACACATAGAAAAATAAAAGTCATTTTGATGCAACTCACTAGTTCAAAATTTCCACTTGGAAGTTTACGTTTTGGTGTCACCTCTCACCTCTACCTGTGTCCATTTTCTAAGTTTATAGATAGTTCTACAGAGAAATGGCAGACATCAAAGCCTGGTTGTTTTGTTTATTTTTTTAATGAACAACATTACTTAAATCAGCACAGTAATAGTTAGTATAAAATTTAGTGACTTTCCAGAGAAAATACAATTTTAGAAGTTTTATTTTGATGCAATGGAAAACAAATATTTTACTAATTACTTGCTCACTAAAGAGGGCATGCAATAAAGTTGGTTGCCTCTTTTTGATATGTCCTCAAAGAAGATAAAACTAGAGCACACACACACACACACAATATATATATATATATATATATATTGTGTGTGTGTGTGTGGTGTGTGTGTGTGCGTGTGTGTGTGTGTGTGTTTAACTGAGTAAGTAAATAAGAACTTTAGTCCAGCATAGCTTTTTAATATTTTTTCCTGATTTCCCTACCAACATGTAACTTTGTCTCTAACACAAAAAGTAAAACTAAAATTTAAGAATTCTCCATGACAGTTTGGTTGTCAGTTTGAGTAGTTAGTTGTCAGTTTCAGTAGACCTCAGTGTAATATTTGAAGTTAGCGGTTGTTATCTCAATGCATGGTGTTTTCATTTATATAAACAACTTCTGGCTATGTTAGTCTGTAAGAGAATTCTTGCCTACTATTCTTCATGATTTTTTAAAAGAAAAGTAAAATTCACCTTGCAGTTTTTACATACAGTGCAGATAAATTTAAAAGTCAGCTTGGAGGAAAGTATTTCTCCTTGTTTTCCAATGAGAGTCTAAATAGGATATATGTTCATTGTGAGTTTTTTTCCCTGAGTTTCTTCATGGGTCTTAAATTGATACTAGGAATTCAGAATTAGGAACTCATTAGCAAAAGCTTAATATGATAAGGTTTCTTCTTTGGAAAATGTACATTTAATTGTTAGCAATGTCCTTTTTTATGCTTTGTACTTCTCTATATTGACAAAACTGAAAGGTACCATTTATTTCCTTCATTAACCTCTACTGTGTGCCCAATTGCAGAGAATTCTGAGATTCTCCTCTGTTGGAATGTCCTGTGGAGTAAGGCCATACCACTATATAGCACTATATAACTTGCTTGCTTTCACATATCCTATATGTGTTGCTTTCACATACACCATACCAGAGAATTTATAAAAAGGGAAAGAACAAAAATAAAAACTACATAGGTAATGTAGGTATGCTGCTTCCACATATCCACTAGGAAGATTACTATAAAAATACGTACTGAAGTATATAAACCCACTGAGAAAAATATACTGAGATATTGTGTTACATAGAACTTTATACCTACATTTTCTTTCCTTGCCATCTTCAGGTTTCCCACAATATTTCTTTGTTTTCCTCCCACAGTAAGATATTTCCCAAAGGCCTTCCTGAAGAGTATGCCATAGCAGCCATTTTTCGTGTACGGAGAAGCACCAAAAAGGAACGGTGGTTTCTATGGCAGGTTTTAAACCAGCAGAATATGCCTCAGGTAAGGAACCTTAGTTGTACTTAAGTCAGGTGAATCTTGGAACTGTGTGCATAAATTTGGGAGCAGATCTAGTATCCAAATATTCTATTTTTTAGAGGTTTCATCAATAGGAAAATTCAAGAATTCTCATAGCTAGGATCATCTTGCTGATATCTATAATATGAGACTCTGGAGGGTGAGGCAATATTAGCTTTTCTTTTACTTCTAGTTAGTGACAAAGATTAGAGATTTAAAAAGCATAATTCCTATTCTCAGGAGCATAAAGTATAAGAGTGTTATCAAACTCAGATTTGGCTACATGCTGCTCATAAACCAATGATGGAGAGACAAGGGTTGGTGGAGAAAAAGGTAGGTTTATTCAAAATGCCAGCTTTCTGGGAAGATGGCGGACATTGTTTCAAAGACTACCCTCCCCCTTCCTAGAACAGTCAAGGAGTTTTACAGGTACACAAAAAAAAGCAGAACAAAGGAAAGGGAGAGTTTGTTATATGACTCGTCTGGGACAACATTTACTAGGGTCCAGTCTGTTCCTCCATGGTTATCTGGAACCTGGTCATAGGGGTGATTCATATGCCATCTGATGGAAAATGGCAGTCCAGAATTGCAGCCTGGTTGCCAGTGGCTGGATGGCTGAGGGCTGATTCAGTTTCTTTCAAGTTAGTGTTTTGCCAATTAACCAGATTAATGAGGTATACATGTAGCCTCAGGAAAACACAGTTATTGAATCAGGTAAGAGGGGAAGGAAGCAAAGAAAAGAATAAAAAAATAAAAATAAGCTAGATTGTTCAATCTTGAAAAATATACTATCACCCTTACAAGGGATTGTCATCTAGGAAAACAATATACTAGAACATAATCACAGCGTGACAAGCGCAGTGGTAGAGGTAAGCTCTGAGTTGGTAGGCACTATGGGAGCATAGAAAGGACAGCTCCCCAAAATCAGGTATGGAAGAACAGGAATCTAGAAATACTTGTTGAAGAGATGGTATTTGGGCATAAGGAGGGGTTACAGGTACTCCGGTGAGGGGAGATGAACCTCAGTATTCCTTATTGGCACCATACATTTGGGTTTACATATATATATATATATATATATATATATATATATATATATATATATATATATATCCATTGGAATGGTTTTTTTGTTTTTGTTTTTTTAAGGAGGGCACAGCTCACAGTGGCCCATGTGGGGATCAAACTGGCAACCTTGGTGTTATTAGCACCGTGCTCCAACCAAATGAGCCAACCGGCCACCCCTCATTGGTTTTAATCTGTTAATATAGCACAATTTTGTGATGCAAAGACGAACCAAACTGAAAGAGTATCTCCTCTATGAAAATGCATTTTCTCTGCCCCATGCAAATCCTCAAGAACTTGATATTGGTTTCCATGCTAAGAGAAGTGGTCATATTTGTATTCTTTTAAAAATTAGTAGCATTTAACTCTTAAATTACTCATACAGACATATATATATTCTTAGATGTTTTCTCAAGAAAGGAGCATATTATATGCACCAGAATACCGTATGGTTTTAAACCATTTTGTAGCTGGATACTTGCTGTTCTTTAATGTTGACAAATCTGGAGGACACAGGTGTCATCTAAAACATTTTACTAAATGCTTCAGTTATACTTAGATGAGTCTTGAGTTTTTATGTATATGCTTTAATAATTTCAAACATTGATTTTAAAATATTTAAAGATAATTTGCGTTTTTGCAGGTTTCAATAGTGGTTGATGGTGGAAAGAAAGTCGTGGAATTTATGTTCCGAGCTGCTGAGGGAGATGTGTTGAACTACGTTTTTAAAAATCGAGAACTCCGTTCTTTGTTTGACCGTCAGCGGCATAAACTTGGAATCAGTGTACAATCTCGGGGCATTTCACTCTATATGGATTGTAATTTAATTGCAAGCAGGCAGACTGATGAAAAGGAGGCGGTGGACTTTCAAGGAAGGACTGTTATTGCTGCACGAGCTTCAGATGGCAAGCCTGTAGATGTGAGTTATCAGTGATGTTGGTTGTGAATAGAACTAGTCAAATTTCTAAATTAAAACAACGTATCTTATTTAAAACTTCTTCCTTTAATTACTATATAATACCTTGGCTTCTCAACACTGTTTAAATTAATTTGTCATCAGATGTGTGAAGGATAGCTATGTATCTCTAACTCTATTTTCACATATATTATCTTCTATCTGTTTTCACCCATTTTTTTTCCATCCTGTGAATTTAAAAGAACTAGGTCATGCTTTAAAAACATAAGGTTATTAAAATTGAGTTTTAGTAAAAGTGAAAATATACTACCAAAAGCAAGCTTGGTCTAAACTCATTATGTTTTTAATAGGAAGGGCTGGAAAAAGTTGAGTTATAAATAGTTCCAGATTATCTGGTGTTTTCATTCAAGAACAATAGGTTATTTATTCATCCCCATTATAGCAACTGCTTTGTGTTGTAGACTATTTTTTCGTAAGCTTACAATGATTTTTCAGGGTTCTAATGGACTAAAACATGGCCACTAATTGTATCAGTAGGTCATTCAGATGAAAACAATTGGATAGTAAAACGCTTTCAGATGAAAAGATCCTTTAAAAATTACATTTGATGCTCAGATGATAAAGATTTATTATTGACTTCCCAAAAGAAAAAGGCCTATAATGTTAAAGAAAGTGAGACATAGCTAAGTTTGATGACTGAACATTTTCTTGTGGATGGAATGATGGGAAAACCTGTAAAAATAATCTGAATGCAGGTCACCAATAGGAATTGCTATTGCTGTTAACTGAAAGCACTTAACAGTTTAATTTTATTTCAACAGTACAACTCTGTGCAAATACATACTTGGCAAGCTCATTTTATACATACACACACACATATACATTTTTTCAATAAAATATTATTTTTGAATTGTCTTCTCTTAGAGATAGTGAACAAATCAGTGAGAGAATACCGTAACTAGGGCTCAGTGATAATCAGGAAAATAGGACAGAGCAGAAGCCAATCCTGGGGAGAAGACATGGCATAAGTGAGCTAGCTTGGGGGGGTCAGACAGATGTGATTGTAAATCATACCTCATCTACTTAACTGTTATGATCTACTAATTTATCTTGTTAGTTGCTAATTTATCTGAGACTCTGTATCCTCAATTAAAAATAGTATTGATAGAGTTTCTCATTATAATTGTATAGAATATGTGCCTAGCACATGGTTGATTCTCTGTAAATTCATTTATTTATTCAGGGCCAGACATGGCATTTAATCAACAGTGGCATAAGAGAGTGGGAAAAAGAAAAAAAGAAACCTTCTGTTCCAGCTCTCAAAGATCTGGGAGCCTAATGGAAAGATTAAATTATATGTCAGAAAATGGTGCCTACCAATAATAACGGTATTAATTGTAACAACTATACTAGACAGACCTATCAGAAAGATGTCTCCAAAGGCAAGGAAGGAAATGAAGACCAGCAGCTAGAACAACAGAGACTTCCAGCAGTAGATAGAATACAGGTATATGGGACGTCAGCTTCAGGAATTCTAGCAACAGTGTTAGGGAGTGGCAGTCATACCTGCTGCAAGTACTGGAGCTTGGAACTAGAATTTGGTCTTTATAGGACTAGTGAGAGCCAAGCGGACTGTGGTTCCAGGGGAACTGGAAGAACCAAAGAGTACACTGAGGTAAATTTCTAACCTTTGGGGAAGAGACAGCTATGCGAGAGGAACAAATTATTGCAAGAACTGGGTTTAGGCTCAAGGCTTACCCTCTGAAGGTTGAGTGTGTGTCCTGTGTCTCATTAACTTCTCACCCAAGGAAAGAATCAATCCCAGAAACTGAGGCTAAAGAATATAGGTGTGTCCTTATAAAACGACATAATGTGAAAATCATAGTGTTATAATACTTATGTAGTTTAATATGGAATCAACTCATTTGAGGATAAAATTAAAGATATATCACAATGATGCAACTTTTTAAGGAGATAGTCACTGTTTAAGTTAAACAAACAAATAAAATACATAGTATTTTATTTTTTAAAGATTCTTGGTCCTACTAAAACTTTAAGTGACTTAAGTTTTCATTATCTCCTTACAAGCTCTATGATTCCGTAAGGTTTGCCATAATGTGAAAATGTTTTATTTATACAGAATTTATGTTATTGAAAAAAATGTAATGATTGGGTTTTATTTTATATATACTAGCCGTGTGCTTTTGTGAAAGATAGGTGATAAATCTTATATAAAGTATTTTTTTTTAACAAACAAAATGTGTGACAAGAGTTAGTAAAAGACTCAGCCCTAAACAGTCCCATTCTAAAGCACTGTGTCAAGGAAGGATTCTAAATTAAGTAATAAATAACAAAAGCGTGATTAAACTAGGCTGATGGTAGTTTCAATGTCATGGGTAGTTGATTAGGTTCTAATCCATCAAAAACTGATCATCTATCTTCAGTTGAGCAAATTAATTCATATGAAGGGCTTAGCACAGTGGATAGTACATAATAGAATCTCAATGTTTATTGGCTATTTTGATAACAGTGACGATAAGTTTTAGTTAAAAACAATATTAATTAATTGGTGTCCCCATTCTTCATTCTACATAATGAGTATGTTACTGCCTGGTATTTCATTATACTATGTAAGACAGTGTATTTAAACTTTATAAATAAAAATTAACTTTAATAACCTTTCAAAAAGTTATAGAAAAGCAATCATTTTTCATTTTATCTCAGAATTTTGCATTGGCTGCAAATCTTAGGTTGCACATGTATTCATAAGATGTCTGGAGTTCTTAATGCTTCCTATGAGCTGAAATGATTTTGTTCATCTCAGTGTAGACTAATAGTTATAGCTTTTTATTTTTTGCTTATCTGGTGTTGGGTTAGGGATTTAGAACTAACTGCTTTCTATTATCATAGGATTAATTATTATATTACAGTTGGGCCTTTTCGTAGAAAGTACTTATTGACCTCAAAGTAATTCATAATCTAGCTGTTATTTTGGGAGACAAAGAAGTGGAGAGAGGCAGAGAGAGAAAGGCAGGGAGGAGGAGGGGGTGAGGAGAAGGTTGTTCCTGACCTATTTTATATGTAAAATCATCATCTGGTTAATTATTAAGTTAATTTTTCAACCACAAACTAATTTAAAATAGCCTATTTAAGCACTAGCATTGAAATTTTATTACTAGTCTGTATTATTTACTTGCTCTTATATGGATGTTTGATCTTTCATTTAAAGGCATGATTGTATTTTCCTTGAAATATTTTTAATTTCATGTCCAAATGCCAAAAAAATGTGAATCTGCTGAGCAAATAAAAGGAATCAATTAGTTTTGTAAAAAGTTGTGAGTCCTCCTTAAGACTATGCCAATATAATATAAAATCCATAGGTAGTAGAATATATGAAAAATAGATAATCACTAAATACCTTTTTTTTTTCTTAGTGGGAAGTGAGCATCTGTTTCCATGCCTCAAATACATAGGTCTGAAACTACAGAGAAAGCCTTTTCCATCATGTGGTCATACCTTTGACTCTGTTTTTTTCCACAAATTTTTATTATGAAATAGTCTTCATTTTGTGGTCATATACTTTATTGTAGTGCATAACAATACCTCTCTTTAATTAAATACTTCTTTTATTTTTTATGTTTTGAAACAACTAACCAAAGTTTGCAGTTGCTTTCATTACCTGATTTCCTTTATATGTAGATTCATCTCAACAACTGACTATATGTCTAGTTCTCAAAAGGTCCATAAAATCATGATAAAAAATTAATAAAAATATTAAAAATGCCTACCAGTAATTTATTTTTATTAGATTCTTTTTCTTACCAGCTAAATTACCATAGTTCTTAAGTGCCTAAATGTGATTTTCAAACAAACTAATGATATATTTTATTACTAATTTTTTAATAGATTGAACTTCACCAACTTAAAATCTATTGTAACTCAAACTTCATAGTTCAAGAAACTTGTTGTGAAATATCAGATACTAAGGTAAGTTAATTTTCTTGGAACATGAAGAATGTAGAATGTCAGTTGCCTAGTCTGTAGAGTTCAAATGTAGGGAAGCACCGAATATTTTCTGTTGAAGCCAGGTGAGTAATTTGTTCCAAGTAAGAGATCCCTCTTAGAGCTCCCCCATAGTTTCTTTTCAAAATGTTAATCCCCATGTTTTGTCCTGTTCTTTGGGAATGATGTCTTCACTTTGGGCGCAACATAAATAAAGGAGAATTTATGCCTTTTCCCCTAAACTATGTTCCAAAAGTAGCATCATCATTTTCCAGTTACAGGGGTTTTAAATTTGTGATCATACCTTATTCTCACTCATATCCTTCTTCTAGCCTGTCTCCAATCCTGGACAGTTTTCCTTTGTGATAGATTTTTCATCTGCATCTTCCTTTTTCCTGTTACTGCCATGGTCTACTTTTGCCTCATTCCTGGATTGTTGCATTGTTGCGTCAACTACCTTCCCTGTCTCTGGACCTTTTGCATTCCAGTATTTCCAGAATAAGTCTCTGAATTACTGCTTTGTATGTTTTTTTTTTACTTTATTTTAATAAACATTTATTATTCAAAAACAATGATCTTGTAGACATTGTGCTAAAGAACAAGGCCAACAGACATGAATAAGGCACGTTCCCTGCCCTCTATTCATCTCTTTCTCTAAGCTTTAGGTCATTCAGGGTTGTCAATAAAATATGCATCCAGTTTCTTAGCCTCTCATTCTTAATACCCACAACCTTACCACACAACTATTATTTTCTTGTACCCATCTTCCATTCCAAAAAATTCTGAATTCAGTACTTTATCTTTCATTGTGATGGTCATGTGTGCCATCTTATATCATTAGATGTAGTTGTATTTGTTTTTAATTTATTCAACTGCATTTTAAACTCATTGAGAGGAGTTATACTTTTATACTCTTTTTAAAAAAAATTCCTTGTGCTTTGTTTGTAGAAGGTAGTCAAAATATTGTTTCATGACTTGTTGCCTTATCAACTACTAAAGGAGATAGATGGGACAAAAAGATGTTTGAAAGGGACAAATTCTAAAAAGGCTTACAGAAAGAACACATGAAAAGTAAAAGGTGAAAATGTTTTTCTTTGTATCTTAGATTTCCAAGAAAGTCTATACTTACCATCAAAAAATTATATGGAAATTTTATCCGTAGTTTAGTAATTCAATAATATTTTTAGCTTCTATCACTCACTATGGGTGGGAGATAATAATGTGACCAAAGCATAGCTAAGTCTTTCAAATTTTTATGTTTTGCTTATGTAACTTGATTTTATAAAGTATGTCTCCAACCCATTGTATGGCTTTTATTCCAAGTAAAATGAAAGCCAGCCAAATGTCTTTTTATAAATATCTAAAAAGATAATTTAGAATGCCAACCTACAGACTTGAAATACCTAGATTTCCTAGAGCCATACATTTAAATCTTGAAGATGTAATTTCTCTAAAAGTTTTTTAAAATAATTATGCTTTTTTTGAAGTAAGAGCTCTTAAAATAATAATTTTCTGTGATTGAAATGTAACATAATGATGTTTCTATATATCCAAATACTATATTCTTGACCAATAGGTACTACTCTGTTCCATCACATCATGAACATTTTCAACTAGAATTATGAGAAAACTGTTTAAGGAATTAGGGGTGATACATTTGATAGAGTAGTTTGAGCATTAAAAGCAGTGACATAACCTCACAAATTATGAAAAAAAAATTAATCGTGTTATAAAAATATTATTTAGGAGTTAGTTTTAAAGAATAGAATATAAAGTAGGAATTCATCTCTAACTATGGGGGAAAATAACAAAAGACTACTCATTTTCCTGCTAGTAATTATTTGGAGGGACCTCACCAATCTGTTAATAATGAACAGACAATGGAAATATGCTACAGTTTATAAATGGGAATGTATAGTTTGTAAGATAGATAATTATATAAAAACTATTTAAGTACATCTACTATAATTCTGATATCAACTGTTTTTTTTAAATGTGTTGAATTCAGAAAATTTTAATGTACTTCTTTGAAAATCTAATTTTGTCTTGGAATTTCAAATCAGATATGTTTTTGTTATTAATATTTTGTAGCACATTTCAAAGGTGAAATTGATTCAAGGTAATCTATAAACATACTTCTTTGCTTCTATTTCTGTTTCTGAAGCAGTCAATGTTCATAACTAGAGACATAGAATGAAGAACAAATATAAACAGAAGGAGAAAATCAGAAACATTTGCTGAAAATAAATGAGAAATGTGATTAAAATTTTGAAGGCCAATTAATTAAATGTGTCAAATCAAAACCAGAGGTTTCTACAAGGGTAGAAATCCTTACTTGTATATTTTATGTTCCCTCGAGGCACTTTTTAGAGAGAGTGGACAATTTTATAGTGAAGCCTCAGACATACTTTTAAAATCACTTAAATCCTTAATTTAATACAGTGAGTCAGTTATCCAGAGCAAAATTGTGAACTCTAACTGGGTCTTGGTTATCTTGGGAAGCCATGGAGTTAGGAACTGGCTGGAACATTATTTCAAAACATATGAGATAAGTGGACTGTTTTGGTGATAATCTTTTTTTTTTTTTTTTTTTTGTGATAATCTTGTTTCATTCTGATGTGACTTTTAGACTTGTAGATGTGGAAACTTATTGAGATAACTAAATACTTAATCATTAAACCTGAAAAGAGTCAATGTGATGGAACTGAGGAGACAGGAAATTAGTCACAGTATTTCTGGGTGCTATTTTTCTTATAATATTTATTGTTGTTCTCACAAGAATTAGAGTACTATCCATTTTTCAAAATATATATTTTTTTAAAGTTACATATATTTGTGAGAGAAAACTTGGAAAATACAACCAAATTCAGAGATGAAACCATGATCTCACCACAGTAAATAACCACTGACAATTTTTTAGTGTTATATCCTGGCAATATTTTCCCATGCATATATAATTTATAGTATACAAAGTATTGTGTGAACCTTTTTTCCTAGCTTGCAAATTCAGAGTTTTTGAAATTGCAAATTCATGAAATCGCAAATTCAGAGTTACAAATCATGGTGAGGAAGGAGCCTGGTAAATGATATGAGAGGAAAGGATGAATTTATATCCTCTTTAGACTCTCCATCTGAATTGAATTTTTGAAAGAAAATAAAGTTCATTGCTTTGTAAACAAATTTCTCTTCATGTTGTCCCACATATTCTGAACCCACTGGATAAGTATAAAATTTGCCGCTTTTGTCTCACAGTGGAGACTTTTAATAACTTTAAAGGACAATAGGCTGGAATAAGATATACTTTAATTAAATATATAGCATCTGACAATGTAAAAAGAATTTGTTTTGTCCTTTTATATGACTTTATATTCATGTTATTGAAGTAAGTGATTTTTTAAGAGTTCAAATCACATTATTTTATTTTAAATTTGGTCCCCAAACATATACAGATGTTTATTATAGAAATAATTTTATTGTAACAATGCAATTATTTCAAATGTGTGTTATTACTGTGCTTGTCATAAAGTCATCTGTAATAGCTTTAGAATGTCTCACCAAACTCAACGTTTTAATACATTTCTAGTGTGTTGTCAGTGTAATAAAACACATAGGAGGCTTAGTGAAAGAGCAAGGGCATTATAAACTTTCACATACTTGTGTAAGCTTTTGGTTATTTAGAAGGTAGTTCTTACAGGTAACCCCAGCAATCCCTAGTTTGGTGGGAGCCAGTGTTTGGAATGTCAGAATGTTTGGAGTTTACTCTATTTCCTAATGCCTCGTTTTGGATTTTAGTGCCCAGAGCAGAAAGGCTTTGGAAGGACCGCACCATTATCTCTCCCCGCCCATGCCAGTAAAATGTCTGCCTATCTGCCAGCAAAGCAGGAACTTACAGACCAGTGCCAGTGCATTCCAAATAAGGTATGCTCATTTTAATCTATGCCCACTGCAAAGCCACTCCACCTGGTGAGCCAGGCCCCTTGCACATGGCTCGGTGCACAGAACGTGTCATACCTTAAGTGCTGCTTGAATCAAATGCCTAAGCCACCCAGTCACTGGGGTGGGTTAAGAGAAGAGGATTGGGGATAGGATAGCATTTCCTGGATTTTATCTGGATAGTTCCTAGCCCATCTGAACTTTTTTTTGGGCTGTGAGTTAGCATGAGTAATAAGATGAAGGAAGGAACTACCTATATAACAGACAAGTATTGAGCACTTAACATGTGCCAAGAATAGGCTTCAATTCTGGGAATTCAAAATTGAGGGAAACAGTGTTTGCTCTTCAAAACATATACAAAGACACTCTACATGGTTTTTCTTTGTTGTGTGGAGACTATTTAATCAGTATCCCCAAATATCCAAACCGGCCATCCCCATCTGCCATAAATTATATAGGAAATAGGCAGAGGGCCTCTGTTATTACTCAAAGAATTTATTTCACTCACACCATTGTGGTCCCCTAGTCAAGAAGACTGGGCCCATGGACCTACATGAACTTCTTTTGTGAATGTTAATGGCAGTCATGAGGCCTGTGCTAAAAGGAGGCTGAGCCATCTCATGATGGCTTCCCTCTATGCCCATACCTGAGGAAAAGAATGAGGAAAGGAAAACCTGCCGCAGTACCAGCAACAGGATGTTCCCGAGCACTGTGATTTAATACTTACCCTTAGATGTAACACAGCCTGCTGCCACTTCCCTCCTGGCTGGAGCAGTGGGAACGGGGTGAGGTGAAAGTTGAGAGGAAACTTACAGTCCTCTAGTGGCTAATCCTGTATAGTAAGCTCCACTGAAAAGGCAGGTACAGGTGCAGGATCACCTGTACCTGGAGAAGCACAGGTCCCGATCCATGGAAGTCCTCATGGCAGAGGCAGTGAGGGAGAGTAGGGGTCCTCACGGAAAAGGGAAGGAAGGCGTCCAGCAGAGGGCCCAGTGTCAGCTCAGAGGGTAGCAAAGCTTTATGTTAACGATTGTCAAAATCGTATTTATAAACTATGTGTCTTTAGCTCGATGTGATTGAATGTTTGATACCACAGAAATTCGTTTTTGCTCAGGGAGAAGCAGGACTACCGGGAGCGGCGGGCTCGCCAGGTCAGAAAGGAGATAAAGGAGAACTGGTAAGACACCACCCAACTCTGTCAGAATATGAGTGGATATGTTTGAAAGTGACTTAAAAATGTGCCCATCTCATTTTTCTCTGTCTCATACAAATACACATTTCTGTTAAAGGCTATCAAGGGCTATGTTTAAATGCTGATCACTGAAATAAGGAAGACATCAGCATTCAAGTCTGCTTTTGAGTTACAAGCACTTTTGAGTGTTTCCCCCAAAATAAGACCTAGCCGGATCATCAGCTTTTGGAGCAAAAAATTAATATAAGGCCCAGTCTTATTTTACTATAAGACCGGGAATTAATATCATATCATATCACATCACATCACATCATATCATACCGGGTCTTATATTAATTTTTGCTCCAAAAGACACATTAGAGCTGATGGTCCAACTAGGTCTTATTTTCGGGGAAACATGGTATTAGAAGTCTGGTCTAAAATTTGAAAAGCTCTGGAAACCCAAATCTTTGTATATACCTGTAAACTGTTAGAAAAATGAAAAGCAGTAAAGTTTAGTTTTTAGTTGTACTTTAGCCTTCTTTAGCATTTTCTTCTTTCCATACTTGAACTCTTGCTTCTCTTTTCTGCTGATATGTACCCACTAAAAATTCTTCCTTAAATTAATAAATTTATACCCCTTTCACCCTTTTCTCTCACCTCTCCCACACCCCACTTCTGGCAACCATCAATCTGTTCTCTGTACCTGTGGGCTAGTTTTCAGATTCCACATGAAAGAGAGATCATACAGTCTTTGCCTTTTTTTTTTTTTTGTATGACTTATTTTGCTTAACATAATGCCCGCTAGCCTATCCATGTTTTCACAAATGGCAAGATTTTATTGTTTTATTGCTGAATAGTATTCCATATTATATACAGACACAATGGAATATTTTAAATACCACAGTTTCTTTATCCATTCATCCATCAATAGACAGTTGCATTGTTTCCCTATCTTGGCTATTTTAAATAATGCTGCAACGAACATGGGGGTACACATATCCTTTGGAGGTAGTGTTTTCATTTTCTTTGGATAAATACTCAGAAGTAGAGTTGCTATATCATATACAGTTCTATTTTTAATTTTATGAGGAGCCTCCATACTATTTTCCATAGTTGCAGCATCAATTTACAATCCCACCAACAGAGCATAAGTGTTCCCTTTTCTCCACATCCTCGCGAACACTTGTATTGCCTGTCTTTTTGATAATAGGCTTTCTAACAGGTATGAGGTGATATATCCCTGTGGTTATAATTTTCATTTCTCTAATTATTAATGATGTTGAAAATCTTTTTATGTACCTGTTGGCCATCCGTAGGTCTTCTTTGTCTATTCAGATCTCCTGACCATTTTTAAATCAGATCATTTTTTTGTTTTGCTATTGAATTGCATAAGTTTTGTTGTTGTTGTTGTTGTTGTTATTTTTAACCTATTTCAGATATTAGCCCCTTATCAGATATATGATTTACAAATATTTTATCCCATTCATGAGGTTGCCTTTTCAGTTTGTTAATGGTTTCCTTGCTGTACAGAGGCTTTTTAGTATGATACAGTCACACTTATTTATTTTTGCTTTTGTTGCTTTTGCTTTTGGCATCACAGTCAAAAAATTATCTTCAAGACCTGTGTCAAGGAACTTATTGCCTATGTTTTCTTCTAGGAGTTTTGGTTTCATGTCTTACGTTCAAATCTTTATTTTGAGTTAATTTTTGTTTATGGTGTAAGATAATGGTCAAATTTTATTCTCTTGCGTATGGCTGTCCATTTTTTCCAACACATCTTATTGGAAAAACTGTCATTCCACATTGTATATTCTTGGTTCCTTGGTTGTAAATTAACTGACCATATATGCAGGGGTTTATGTCTGGGCTCTCTTTTACGTTCCATTAATCAATGTAGTTTTATGCCAATACAATACCATTTAATTACTATAGCTTTGTGAAATAGTTTGAAATCAAGGAGTGTGATACTTCCAGTTTTGTTCTTCTTTGAAGATTGCTGTGGCTATTTGGGGTTCCTTGTGGTTCCATACTAATTTTATAATTATTTCTTCTATTATTTTAAAAAGTGCATTGGGATTTTGATAGGGATTGCATTGAATCTGTAGATTACTTTGGGTAATATGGACATTTTAACAATATTGATTCCAGTCCATGAGCATGGAATATCTTTCCATTTTATCTTCTTCGGTTTCTTTCACTAATGTCTTATAGTTTTCAATATACATGTCTTTCACCTCCTTGGTTAAACTTATTTCTAGGTATTTTATTATTTTTAATACAGTTGTAAATGAGGTTGTTTTCTTTATGTCTCGGTCTGATAGTTTATTGTTAACATATAGAAACTCAACATATTTCTATGTATTGATTTTATATTCTGCAATTTTACTGAATTAGCTTATTAGTTCCAACAATTTTTTTAATGGGGTCTTTAGGGCTTTTTATATATAATATCCTGTTATCTGCTAATAGTGACAGTTTTACTGCTTCCTTTTTAATTTGGATAACTTTTATTTCTTTTTCTTGCCTAATTGCTCTTGCTATGACTTTCAATGGTATGTTAAACAGAAGTAGTAAGAGTGGGCATTCTTGCTTCATTCCTGATCTTAGAGGAAACAGCTTTTTGTTTCTTACTATTGATTATGATGTTAGCTGTGAGCTTGTCGTATGCAACCTGTATTAGGTTGAGGTATGTTCTTTCTATACCCACTTTGTTGAGAATTTTTTTCATAAATGGATGTTGAATTTTGTCAAACGCTTTTTTGGCATCTATTCAGATGATCATGAGGTTTTTCTCCTTCATTTTAATAATGTGATGTATCATGTTGACTGATTTGCAGATGTGCAACCATCCTTGCATCCCTGGAATAAATCCTACTTGATCATGGTTTATGATCTTTTTAATGTATTGTTGAATTTGGTTTGCTAATATTAATATTTTGTTGAGGATTTTTGCATCTATGTTCATCAGGGATGTTAGCCTGTAATTTTTTTTTTTTTTTTCTTTTCTTGTGGCATCCATGTGTTGTTTTTGTATCAGGGTAATGCTAGCCTCATAAAATGAATTTGGAAGACTCTCTTTCTCTTCTGTTTTTTGGAAGAGTTTGAGAATGATTGATATTAATTCTTCTTTGAATGTTCGGTAGAACGCACCAGTGAAGCCATCTGGCCTTATACTTTTGTTTGTTGGGAGATTTTTAATTATAGATTTAGTCACCTCACTAGTAACCAGTCTGTTCAGATTTTTTTATTTTATCATGCTTCAGTTTTGGTAGGTTGTATGTTTCTAGGAATTTATCCATCTCTTTTAGGTTGCTCAATTTGTTTGTGTGATTGTTCACGGTAGTCTCTTATGATCCTTTGTAATTCTGTGGTATCAGTTGCAGCATCTTCTCTTTCATTTCTGATTTTATTTATTTGAGTCCTCTCTCTTTTTCATTAGTGAATCCAGCTAAAGACTTGTCTATTTTGTTTATGTTTTCAAAGAACGAGCTCTTTGTTCATTGATCTTCTCTATTGCCTTTTTAGTCTCTATTTTATTTATTTCTGTTCTAATATTTGCTATTTCCTTCCTTCTACTAACTTCGGGATTCCTTTGTTCTTCTTTTTCTAATTTTATGAGGTGTAAAGTTAGATTGTTTATTTGAGATTTTTCTTGTTTCTTGAGGTAGGCATTTATCGCTGTGAACTTCCCCCTTAGAAATGTTTTTGCTGCATCCCACAAATTTTGGTATTTATATTTCCACTTTTATTTTTTTGTCTCAATGTATTTTTTTATTTCTTTTGATTTTTTCTTATTTCTTTTTATTTTCTTATTTCTTTTTTTTTCTTATTTCTTTTTGTTTCTTTTGATTTTTTCATTGTTTGTTCAGCAGCATGTTGTTTAATCTTCACATATTTGTGAATTTCCTAGTTTTTTTTATGTGTGTAATTAATTTCTAGGTTTATACTGTTGTGGTTAGAAAAGATGCTTGATGAGGTTTTCTTAGCTCCCTACCCTTTATTTAAAGACCTCATCTTTGTTGAATACCTTCTTTGTGTAGGACACGTTGCTGGGTATCACATGGGATTGAAAGAATAGGATTCATTTCCTATTTTCAAGGATTTTACATCTGGAAGTGGGTAGAGGGACATTAGTTGGCCAGACATGTTAGGTAGGGAGAGTTGCAGATGTCCTGAGAAAATGGCCTGTGGAGACTAGGAAGAGAGTTTTATGGAGGAGATGGAGAGTAAGCTGGATCTCTACAGATCTAATTCTGGGCAATATCCATGCTTAAAGATATGCCTTTTCCTTCTCCCTGCTCATCTCAAAACTTAACTGCTCTGTTTCCCATTCTTAGTGTTATATCTTTTGTGAGCTAACTAGATAAATTAATTTGTGCTAAAGTTAGGAGATGATTGTTTTTATTATATTTCCAGAGTGAAACTGTTTTAAATTCCTTTCATGCCTTAACTTGGAAGTCTAAATCTAGTTGGACTCCTTATTTTAAAAGGTAGGAGACTGATGTCTGAGTAATGACTGATCCCTCCAAGTTGCCCAGCAAGCCTTGACAAAGCCAGTCACAGTAACTTGACTCTCACAGGAAAGTCTTCCCATTGTAGCTTGCATGGAAACTTCAGGTACCTTACCAGGTACTTGAGAAGTAATTTTTGAAGTAGGACAGAACATTTATTTTTGCTTTTTAAAATCACATTACTTAGGATACCTTTGCTTTCTTTTTCTTAAGTAAATAGGTTTTAATATTTTTAAATGTAATAACATCAGTCAAATCCAATTTTCATCACAAAATTATTGCTAATCTGTAGTAGTATTTTTGAAGTATTATCTATAAACATGCCAACTACTTATGACAGTTTTGAATTTGACTTTATCAGTTTAGGACATTAACGTCTTAAAAGAAATTGGCCACTTAGCTTTTGTCTTTGGGATTAATTCTTCCACATTTAGAGGGCACCATACAAGGAGTTCAAATACAAAATTATTAATATATAATGAAACATATAATATTAAGAGCAAATCTAAATCCTGAGAGAAGTTTCAGGAAAATTCCATTGTTTTATACTACCTTAGCTATGTTCTGAAAACAATTGTTTACAATTGTTGATGTTTTCTTTATCACGAGCTATTTTGGGCTCTTTTTAAATGTCTCTCTAAAAAAACATATCTACATAATTGGACAGATTTATTAAAATCATTTTGGCCATAATCTATAAGTGGTATATGTATACATATGTGTAAATACACTTACATCCATGTACTATTATATAAATATATATGATATATGTGTTAACTCATTTTTAGGTAAGTCCTATGTGAAAGAATTTTTATCTTTATTCTTGCCTTCCCCTCCCCCTTTTATTCTTTGCAGAAAATGAGAAATTGTATCATGGAACTTGTTTTGTTCAGGGGATAGCTTCTGGGAGGACAGAATTATGAGTCTCCATAGTTTTGTCAACATGTATTTGCTAGAGGGTTTCGATTACAGTCTTTAATCGCTACAGAATATATGATAAAAAGCCACTGTGATATTAAAAGAGTGCCCCTCTCAGTGTCCCCACCCTGACAGCTGACAAAGCAATTCCTTCTTTGTAAACATAATGTTCTAACTCTCTGGTAGCTATGGATTGGTGTGTGTGTGTAGCTAATTTTTTACCTTGTCCCTGGAATGTACCTTATAATTGAACTGCCTGGCCATAGGTGTTCTGTGTTAGAGAATGCAGTCACACAAGCACTGGTCTGCAGCTTATTGGGCCATATTGGCAGTGCTTGCACCAGTGTGAGCTGTCTTCACACTCATTAGGACAAAGTCCAAGGCAAGATGTGCTAACAGTGTTTCTTAACAAAAATGAGTACACCCAACAAATAATATGTTGCATTCTAAATAATGGGAAGATGTTTGTAACGCACTTTGTCTTTTTTTTCAGTTACAATTGACATTAAATATTATTTTATATTAGTTTCAGGTGTACCACATAGTAGTTAGGGATTTATATAATTTCAGGAGTGATTTCCACCCAATAAGTCCAGTACGCACCTAGCACCATATATAGTTATTACAGTATTATTAACTATGTTTCCTATGCTGTACTTTATATCCCCATGACAGTCTTTTGACTGTCAGTTCGTACTTCTTAATCCCTTCATCTTTTTCACCCAGTCCCCCAACACCCCTCCCATCTGGCAACTATCAGTTTGTTCTCTGTATCTTGAGTCTGTTTCTGTTTTGTTTGTTTTTTTGTTTTTTCAGATTCTACATAAAAGTGAAATCATATGGTGTTTGTCTTTCTCTGTCTGACTTATTTCACTTAGCATAATACCCTCTAGGTCTATCCATGTTGTTGCAAATGGTAAGATCTTATTCTTTTTTTATAGCTGAGTAATACTCTATTGTATATATGTACCATCTCTTCTTTATCCAATTGTCTATTAAGGGCACTTAGGTTGCTTCCATATCTTAGCTATTATAAATATAGCTGCAGTGAATATAAGGATGCATATATCTTTTTGAATTAGTGTTTTGGATTTCTTTGGATAAATACCCTCAAGTGGAATTGCTGAGTCATAAGGTAATTCTATTTTTTAGATTTTTGAGGAAACTCCATACTCTTTTCCATAGTGGCTTTACCATTTTGCAGTCCCACAAACAATGCATGAGGGTTTCTTTTTCGCAATCTGCTAGCCAACAATTGTTGCTTGTTGATTTATTAATAATGGTCATTCTGAAAAATGTCAAGTGATATTTTATTGTGGTTTTAATTTGCATTTCTCTGATGATTATTGACATTGAGCATCTTTTCATATGTCTATTGGCCATGTGTATGTCCTTTTTGGAGAAATGTCTGTTCAGGTCCTTTGCCCATTTTTTGATTGGATTGTGGGTTTTTTTGGTGTTAAGTTGTTGAATTCAGTTTGCTAATATTTTGTTGAGGATTTTTATGTTAATTAGGGATACTGGCCTATAGTTTTCTTTTTTGTAATGTTTTTGTTGGGTTTTGGAATCAGGGTAATGCTGGCCTTGTAAAATGAGCTTGGAAGCCTTCCATCTTTTTCAATTTTTTTGGAACAGTTTTAGAAAGATAGGTATTAATTCTTCTAATGTTTGGTAAAATTCACCTGAAAGCCATCCAGTCCAGGACTTTTGTTCACTGGGTTTTTTTTTTGTTTGTTTGTTTTAACTCCTTCAATTTCATTAGTAGTAATTGGTCTATTCAGATTTTCTTGTTGACTCAGTCTTGGAAGATTGTATGTTTCTAGAAATTTATCCATTTCTTCCAAATTGTCCAATTTACTGGCCTGTAATTGTTTGTAATACATTTTTAGAATCCTTTGTATTTCTGTGGTACCAATTGTCACTTCTCATATTTAATTCCTGACTTTATTTAGTCCTCTCTCTTTTTTTCTTGATGAGTCTTGTTAAAGGTTTATAAATTTTCTTTATCTTTTCAAAGAGCCAGCTCTTTGTTTCATTGATCTTTTATATTATTTTTTATAGACTCTGTTTTATTTATTTCTACTCTGATCTTTATTATTTCCTTTTTCCTACTCCCTTTGGGCTTTGTTTGTTGTTCTTTTTCTAGTTCCTTTAAATGTAAAGTTAGATTGCTTTTTGAGATTTTTCTTGTTTCTTGACTAGGCCTGTATTTCTATGAATTTCCCTCTTAGAACTGCTTTTGCTGTATGCCATAGATTTTGGTCATTGTGTTTTCACTTTCATTTGTCTCGAGGTATCTTTGGATTTCTTCCTTGAACTTGTTAATCCATTTATTGTTTAGTAGCATGTTATTTAGCCTCCATGTATTTGTGAGGTTTTTTGTTTTGTTTTGTTTTGTTTTCAGTTTTCTTATTGTGATTGATTTCTAGTTTCATACTTTGTGGTTGGAGAAGATGTGTGGTATGATTTCAGTCTTCTTAAATTTATGGAGACTTGCTCTGTGGCCTAACGTGGTAAATCCTGGAAAATGTTCCATGTGCGCTTAAAAGAATGTATATTCTGCTGCTTTGAGGTGAAATGCTCTAAATACATCAGTTAAATCCATCTGGACTATTATGGCATTTAAAGCTGCTATTTCCATGTTGATTTTCTGTCTGTATGACCTATCCACTAATGTTAATGGGGTGTTAAATGCCCCTACAATTGCTGTATGACTGTCAATCTCTCACTTTATGTCCACTAATATTTGCTTTATGAATTTAGGTGTTCCTAAATTTGCTTGTAATATCATTATATGAAAACTTAAAACAATTAGACAATATCTGTTTCTAAGGATTACTTCAATCAAATTGAATATATAAATTGTAATTGCAATAGCTTGTATTTATTGAGTGCTTACCATGTACGATGCACTGGGGAGAATGTTATAGATATGTTATCTTTCTGATCCTTACAACTCTTCATGGTGGGTGTCAGTATTACTATTTTACAGAAGGCAAAATTGAGGTTTAGAGAGGTTAAATTATTGCTCAAGGCCACGCAATAAATAGTCAAGCTGGGATCTGAATCTAGGCCTCTTAATTCCAGTGTCCTTCTCTTAACCAGTGTGCATTGTATGAATTTTGAAGTTTGCTCTATATTTTAAAAGTACTTCAGTATTATTTATTTATTTATCATGGTATTTCCACTTAGTATCTTATTTTACCTTTATAACCTGATAAAAATGTCAAGCTAATATTTTTAACTTCATTTGGAAACTGAGATAACCATGCATAAATAAAATGATGTCCAGAGGTAACAGAATTAAGAGGACTCATATAGTGGAAAGGTCTCTGGGTTAATCCCAACTCTTCTCAGGTTAGCAGTGTGAACTTGGCCCAGCCACCTGTTTTCCCCAGGCTTCATTTCCTTCATTTGTAAAGGTGGGTGTATCATCTATTAGTTCTATGCACATCATAAGGCTGACACAAAAGTGCTTTGAAAAGGCATATGTGCCTTAATTTTCAGTGATTGTGATATGATACACATTAACATTTCTTAACTTGAATTTCCTGTTGTTTGATTTACAAATTGTATCAATTTAAGATTCTTGGCATATGAAGAAATTTCACACATCAGATTTAGAAAGGGTTAAATACTTTAAAAATATTCTTATCCCTTTTAAAAAGCATGTATGTGTCAGAAGTATGGTCCTAATTATTATGAAAAGTATTAAGCACATATTAAAATCATTAAATCAACCTTAAATCATTTTTTTAAAAGATTAAGTATTGAGTCATTCTTGTTAGGGCATATATCTTAAGAACTCATTTTCTTGTGCATATCGTTTGATTATAAGTAGGTGTCTCCTAATTTTACATCTACATATTCATTTTTTCTTTTTTTCGTCTACTCATCAACTATTTATTGAGTTCCTATTATCATAATAAAAAAGTGGACTAAATGCAGGAGCAATAGCAGTAACGAGAAAGCACAGGACTTGTTCTCACTGAGTTTATAATCCAGTGATGATTTGTTCATGGAGCCTTCCCTCCCTCTGTAGGAATGAAAACCAGTAGAAAAGAACTAGGAAGGAAGGAACCCGTAAAAATGATAATTATTCGCAAATTTATTGTGTGCCAAATCTATAAAATATACAAAAATGTATGTTGGAGTTACAATGAATTACATGGCTCTCCATTTATGATATGTTTTAAAATATTAACATTTGTTTCAACTTCCAGACTACATAAAACTCATAATAGCAAGAAAGTTTAGTGGCAAGCTAAAAATAACTGGGATAAAATAAACTGGTAATCTATAAAATAAAACAAATAATTAATCAGTACAGTTCCTTTATTTTTTTAATACAAGTACCAGTATTTTATTTAACCAGTATAACCCTTGCTGTGTGACTATGACTTTAGATGATCACAGCCATGAATGTATTCAGCTTTCCTGGCATTTATATATAATGGATGGATATAAATAAAATGATATATTGTTTCATTTTAACATGGGTATATTGTTTCATTTTAAGGAGTTGCTAATGAGTCTGTTGCAATTGTACTGTGATCCTGCAACTTTAATGTGCAATAAATAAAGATGGCATTCCTCTGTGTTTAAGGCTGGTATATAATTTTCCTTATTAGAGTATGTGCACAAAATAGTGCCTGAATAGCTTGAGATCGAAAGTCATTTTGCCTGAAGGCATATTGGATAGTTAATTGTGTGAAATGACCAGAAGTACAGTGTTACTGAAGGAACCAGATGTTGTTCTCAAGGTTTTTCTTTTTAGCTATTAGGTTGGGGCAAAAGAGATTGTGGTTTTTGCAATTATTTGTTTAACCTTTTAAACCACAATTACCTTTGCACCAATCTAATATAAGCTCCAGGAAGGATATCTAGGGGAAGTAGGCCAATATGTCAGAAATAGTACCACTTTGGAGCCTGAGCCACTCATCTTTGAATCCTGTTCACCTACTTGCTTTGAATATGATCCTTATTAACACCTAGTCAATAGTTTATTGTGAAGGAATACAATAAATGTATAAAACACACTTAATATCAGAAGCTGGCACATCATAGATATTCAACAAATATTTCCTCTGCTTTTCTATCCACTGTGTACTTGTTCACATGCTGAAGGAGAGGTGGAGATAATCCACCTACGTTGAATTTAGTTTCTTACGTAACTTGACCCAAAAACCAAGAAATCTTCATTTGTGAGATAATCCCTTAGAATTTTCAATTGCTTGAATGTTTAAGCATCTAAGAATCTTGAGTTGTTGTATGCTACCTGTAGTAAATACTAATAATTGATTGGTAGTTAATTTCTTCAAAAAATCACTCGATGATTTAAATATTCCATTCAAATCTGTCTTTTGTTTCCAGTATTATGTCCTCAAGACTTTTCGTAGATGTAGTGTACTAGTTTTTGAAGATTACTTGCATTGTTATGTTTAGATAATGTTGGTTAGGGCATCCAAATTTACTTTTTTTCTCATTAGCTATTATATATATATATATATATATATATATATATATATGCATACATATATGCATATATATATATATATATTAAATCTTTGCATTTTACTTTTGGTGCAATGAGATAAAATGAGAAAAGTTTTGAGAATGTAATTTCCAAATCTCTTTCCAAATTATTTACTACTCATTATAATATTTCTTAAGGTTTTAAATTTTGAGAATCTTTACTTTAATCTGTGGCTACTTTATAAAGAGCAAATTTTACTTTTATTCATGCCCATATACTATGAGTTAGACAACTATTTTGAATAATCATGTAAATACTGTCCTGCCTGAGTCAAAACCTACCAATAGCTTCAGATATCATTTAAGATAAACACTGAAGCTCCAACCATTCACTACAAGGCTTCATATATAATGTGTAGAGTTCTTCTTACCCCACTCCCCACTCCTTGTGTCATCTCCTACCTCTCCCCTTGTTCACTCCTGCTCAAATTCTTTGCACCAGGTTGCATATACCTGGAATGTTCTAGATATCCACTTGGCTTTCTCCTTCACATCACATAGGCTCTTGCTCAGAAATCAGTTTAAAATCCTATTCTGACATATGTATATAAAAAGCATTCCTTCTTTCCATCTCTATATTCCTTCTTTTCTTAGCACTTTTTTTGTCATCTGACATATTATTATGGATTTATTTATTTTCCTCACTAGAATATCAGTTCTGTGAGCACCATACTTAGAATAGCACATAATAAGAGGTAAAAATAAGTTCAATGAATGAACACTATACCTTAAGAAAAGTCTAAGTCATCAACTCAGCTGTTTCTAGAACCTATAAATTAAATGCCCCTAATGCCCAGGGGACCCTGCCAAGCAGGGCAAAGAGTCAATTTGCAAAGAAAGAGCAAGATAAATCATAAAAGACTGTTATATTATTCACTGCTGTTCTACTACACTTTTTTCCCCTTTAAAAAATAAAAGTTCTTTTCACATAGTGACCTGACTAGTTTCCATTTGACGTTGCCCATCGTCAATGAAAAATCAGAAATATTGAGGAAAAAGCCACAAGTTTTTGCACAATTGAATGTTTATCTTTATTTGCCTATTTTCTGATCCCCACAGTGGTGCTTCATTAATCTGATTTATTGCTTTTTAAATTTTCTAAGGATGTTGACCTTCTCTCATGGAGTAAGATGGTTTGAAATTCAATTACTGCTTGTATTTAAACACCTAGGTGTGATCAGTTTTGTACATCAAGGCACCTAATCAAACCATTCTTACCATGCTTTCTGTCCAAGACTCAACTCTGGATGACATTATTTGAAATAATAATTAATACTTTTTAGACTCAATTATTATAATTTTCTGAATCTTTTAATCCTCTATTTTTAAGCAAGTTTATTTGGCAACCTGATCACTTAGCAACCACATCACTTTCTCAGTTCTTTAAGGCCCCAGCTAATACCCTCACCTACTTCAAAACTGAAATTCTCTCAGAGTTTCATAAAATAGTAGCTCAATTTCAATGTTCCTGAACTTAAGGGGGAGTGTGATCTGAGCTCTATTTTGGAAATAATTTTCTAGTTTATTTTTGTATTATCTTTCGCATATCCAGTTAATTTCCCCAAAAGTATAGGCTTTATGAAAAGATTGCTCAGTAATATCTTTATAGAGAAAAATCAAAACAATTTAAAACAGAACAAGTTAACTTACTTAACTCTATAGTCAGAGACTTTGGTATTGATTCCGTTCTACTACCCCACCCATTAATCTTACTACGTGGAAGTTTCCATTTGCAATGGTCTAATGTGTTCACCCAGAGATTACTAGTGAATTCCCCTTTATTTTCTTTCCAGTCTGACATTACCCATATGCCTATACTATAGCCACACCACATCGATAAAAAAAGAAAAATTTGAGTCAAAATATGTTTATAATTTTTTAAAAGAAGGAATATTTTACCTTAATAACCTCACAGAAGTAGGATTTAATATTATCATTTTGAGTCTTTTTCTATGTCAGTATAAGAAATAAAGAACATTTCTTCATCCTTAAACATGTCTCTGCTATCTTACTGCTTGACTGATGTTGATTTTTTTCTCTTAGAAATTATTCAGCCTGATATGCAAACTTTTTATTCCTGCAGTAGTGTAAATGTTAGACTCAGTAAAATCCAACAAACTTTGTTGGTCAATGATACCATGCTGCAAGTTTGTGTTTACTTGGGCTGCTATCCTCTTTCTTAAGCTTGCTGAATTGAAGACTCTTCATTATAAGTAAAAGTCTCTTCAAACACTTGTTTAAAATGGTCTAATTCCTTTCAAATGCCTTTTTCCCTAAAGAATACTACTCAATACTTTCCCTAACTCTTAAAGAGATTGTCCAATCCAAATTTGCTTTCTACATTTATTCCACCATTCTCTTCCTAAAATATATCATAACTGATCTGATTGTTTCAATTTCAGATCATTGGGACTTTTCAAGTTACTTTGAATATTGGAACTTTTTTTATAAAGCGAAATACAGAATCACCAGAGTACTTGGACTATAAAATAGATTATTGGATTTCTTTACTTCTTTTTGTAAAGTAAGATTTACATAAGTTTACTCAGTGAGTTATGGGAAAGCAGGATGAAATTTCCCTGAAATACTTTGAAGCAGAATTTACTAAGACTGGAATAAAGTGCCATTAATTTCAGTGTTCCAAAGTGACCTCCCTTGGATTCTATTTGAGCAAACCAGGCATAAACTGCTACTGACTGGCTGTGGAGGAGGCTCTCTGCTCCTGAAAAGGTGCTGTCAACAGACTGGATTCAGTACAAGATCTAGATGAAGGAACCAACAGGCTCAACCCAGGCAAAAGTTAATCAAATCAATTTCAATCAAGGGCCATGAGACTAAGAAAGCCACAGACTAGGAAGTTAAGTACATAAACTAATAAATTCTCTAGAAAAAAAAAATATTCTTATAAAAGCAATGGCATTTGGGGCAGAGTGAAGGAACAGGAGCAAGACATAGTATTGCAGAGACAAACACTACTCAGAATTAAAGGTTTTGTTTCTTTTCCCAGAAGCCCAAATTTGTAGAAAGAATATTGTGTGATGATTCATCCTATACTCTACCTAAAGTAAAACTTTAATGAAAATAATGGACTGTACCAGCTACTGATAAACTAGTTGGACCTAGTAATTCTAGGAACTGGAAGTTTCAGCCCTTGAGGACGGACCATTTGGTCAAAATGGTGATGGAGGCCGTCTCACAAAGTCAATGAACTTCAGTGTCTTTGTGAAGACACAGTCTCCAGAGAACTTAAAAGCTAACATGACCAAAGAGATGCTGTATTAATGGTGGTCTAAAACCAATGCAAATTGTCCTGTCAAACGCTCTCTCTTGATTCCTCGAGCAGTTTTTTTTTTGAGTCTAGTTCATTTGAGTCTTTTTACAGAGCCTCACAGACAATTAGAGAATTCATGCAGCTTCCGGTGGTGCTAAACATGGTACCAGGCTACACTTAGCTCTTGGATCCTGGTTTCATGCATCTTCCTTGACCCTCTTTAATGGCTGATACCCTCCTAATATCTGTAGAATTACTGAGTCTTTGACCATCCTCTCCTTAAGGTAAAGTCACTGGTGGGGTCAGGTCTGCTTCTTCCTTATCACTTCATTTAGTTGCTAAAGGAATGTAACACTCACGAGAGGAGAACTATCACTTTAAGAATGTTTTTCTCACTTCTATAATCCCCACGTTACTATTTATTTAAAATAACTAATGAATACATACAAAATGAAAATAACAAGAAAGCGACTATTTTATCTGATGGCATGGTTGGTTAATAAGTACTAAATATTTGGATCCAGTGAAGCTATATCAATTTTTTTTTTCATTTAAAAAATTTTAAAAAATGTAAATTAAAGTTGTAAAGATGAGCACTTATGTTTGGGGTAAAATACTTCCCTTGTTTTATGATAAAAATAACTTGATTGAGTTTTCTGAGTAATTTTCCAAAGAAAACTCATTAGTTCTTAAAGTATTATGTATCCTCAGACCTCTGTCTCCCATGGTTGTCTTAATGTATTTCACATGCATATGCCAGTGTACACACATAGCATCCCCGAGCCGAACTTTGATTCTGCTTCTCAGCATTTGTAATTCTTGGGGTTCTTTCCTTACAATTAAAAGTGCTTAAGAGTTCTGCTAAAAGATAAAATTAAAAACAGATGAATTGTCTCACTTGGAGCAAGAACATATGCAAAATGTCATTGAACGTATATCTCAGGGACAATATTCTCAAAGTGAAGTTTTTTTGGTTTTTAAGGTTTAATATTTAAACTCAAAAACTGATTTATAATAATGGAGTGATGCATATTCTGAGCAGGGTAGAATCAAATTTGTATGTTAGCTGTACCTACATCCAATGTGATACAGTAATAAATTAAGTGATTTGCATATAAATTGCATCATTCTAAAATAAACCTATAGGTTGAAGTTTAGCTAGGTGATAGCAACAAATATTTTAAGTCAAGGCCCTGAACAAAGTATTGGTTTACGGAGGTGGCATTCTTCTTCTTCTTCTGAGGCCCAGGAGAAAAGTATTACTCTAAACAACACTTTATTATGAAATCAATTTATGGAATATGGAGTCATGGAGACTTCGAGAATGAAGAACTGTAGCATTTAATTATGTTGTTTTGTAATTATAATATTCATCACCTGATAAAAACTTGCACTAGGCATTCTAAACCGATATATACAGCCTTACTGTCAACACGCCACAGAAAACTAACTGTCCCCGTTACATTTATGCAGCACAGCTAGGATTTTGCTTAAGAGATTTGGTAAATTTTCTATTCTGGGTTCATACAAGAAAATCTATTCTGTATAGTAAATGTTATTAGTTATTAGTCACTGCTGACTTCTGGTAAGCTTGGTTGGACAGAAGCCACTGTCAGTCAAAATGAATAAATTGGATGATCCAGTTTCCAAGAGAAGTGAATGACACACATTCATGCACACATACGCACATGTATATAAACACACACATGCACACACCCACTCACAGCTCCCATCCTCATGGTATGCAGTGGGAAAATGAAGTGAAAATTTGGATACTGAGAGCAAATCCTGCCCACTGTGTTACCTCCAGACGTAACACTCAAAGTATGCTTGCATTCATTGCCTGGATATTTCAAATGTGAAAAATACCTCATTCTCAGTTTCATTTATGTATGTCATGTATCAGATACGTTTTCTGAATAATGGGTATTTTTTAAAATTAGGGATAATTATTTTACAATAATATTAATGCTAATAATGTGATAGTAAAAATTGAGTAAATATGCAGCCTAATTTATGCTAAAATCAATTTTCAGTCTGCTAAATTATCTAAAAAACCAATTTTTAGTCTGCTAAATTATCTATACATTTTGTCCTAAAATGTCTATTTTAATGGGAAAATAAAATTTACTAAATTAATTTTACTTCTCATGGAATAAATGATAGATTGTATCATTATTGTACCATTCAAATATTAAATACCCAGAGTAAGACTGCCTGGGTTTGAATTCCAGCTTAAAGCTTGGCTGTCTGTAATTTAGAGCATGTCTCTTGGTTTCTCTGTGTTTCTTTAGGGCATGTCTCACGGTTTCTTCTAACTTTTCTGTTTTATAAAATGGGAATTATATGTACCTACTCCTTGTTTTGTGTTAAACATTAAATGAGATTACTCATGAAAGTTCCAGGTCAGTGCTTGATGTATAAATATTTGGTAAACAATAGATATAATTTTAAAAGAAAACAGTTTGATGGTTCTAGTATTCTAAACTCTGGATTACTGTGAGATTAAATTAGAACTCATTTGAAGGAATTTATATTATTTATTCAAAATATATTTAGTGAGAAAATGTTAAAATAAGTCACATATCTTAATACATGTCACATATTTTGATCTTTTAATACACACTAGATGTTAGCAAACCAATGAATTTTTTGTTTAACTGAAATATGTCTGAGTATAAACTTTTGTAATAATAATAATAACAGCAGCCATTTACACAATAATTATTATGTGCTAAACTCTGTCAAGAGACTTATTTACATTAATTCATTCATTCCCCACAATATCTATATGAGGTAAGATTTATCATCACTAATTCACAGATTAAGAAACAGAGATATAGAGAGAATAAAAATGTCCCCAAAGTTTCATATCAAATCATGGAGTCAGGATTTGAATGTCTAGCCATATGAATCTATAGCTCCTGTACCTTTATCATATTATTCGAGGATAGCTCCTCAAATATCTAGATTTCCTTTGCACAGACAGTTATGAATTAGATCTTAAATTCATTTGCCAGTAGACTAGAGAGGGAAGTGTACACAGGGATTCCTACATCCTGCTCTAGGGACGGCTGTGTCCTTTTAAAAATCTATGGACCCCTTTTAAATTCTGCCTAACCTTAGAGACTCTGACTCTCTCACCCTCAGAAAATTGTGTCCACCTATTAAAAATCATCATCATACATTTTTCACCAAATGAAAGGATTTTTGTCTAGCTTTACCTTTCAAAATAAGTGCTATGAAAACAATAGGGTTTTATTTTGTTTGGTTTCCAAATTATATTTGCAATATAATTTTAACTTCCCCTAGCTACCTGACTCTCCGGAGATCCTTCTTTCCCCTGCATGCCTACCTCCAGACGGGCCAATCATGGCCACGCTCTCCAAAGTAAACTTACTTCAACCCCTAATCTAGAAAATTCCCTATATTCTCCACCAAATATGATATATAGAATAAATTATATATTCATTTGATTAAATATATCTAAATTATATATTCATTTGATAAAAAACAAACGTGTTTAACTTAGTACCATGACTATATATATATATATATATATATATATATATATATATATATTAAAAAAATCTAACTTCTAGAGGTAAAAAGCCATATATATTAAGTGCACTTAAGAAGTATATCTGATAACATGGTGAGAGAACTGCCAAATTGCTTGTCTTAAAAATAGCTGGGCTAACTATCCTCATTACACGAAGCTTTGTGCGATGGGTCTTTTCACCATAAACTCTGAAGTCCTCAGTCTGCCGGGGGATGAGACTGAATTGAGCAGATCCATTGTTCCCTAACTGTCTTTGTATTTCTTTTCTATTGGAAAATGAAATGATTGTGATCTCTGAATCTCAATTTTCCCTAAAAAGAAATTTTATGAGAAGACTGCAGCTTCTGGAAATAAAGGCAGATGCTTTGCAGTTTATGAAAGTGCAGACAAGGCTGGTAGCTGTTATGAATTATAATGTACTCTGCGACAGCTCTGGTCCAGATGTAGCATTACTGCCTCAGAGACTCAGAAACTTATGGGTATTTATTGAAAAAACTAGAGAACTTTTAAAAGTCATTTGGCTTTCTCTCTGTATTGTCTAGTTTCACGTAATGTTCCATTGAAATTCAGAATTAAAATTAATTTCAGAATCCCTCCCAAGTTAAAAACAGTTAAAATACCTATTTGTATGTGACAATTTATTGTCGGAATCGAAACTAAATGAGGAGGGGAGAAAAGGACCACCCAACTTTATTCTAACAGTGAAATATTTCCTTCCTACGAAATTATCAAGGTTAAAAAACAAGTATTAGCTCTGTGTTAGAGAAAATACCTCTTAAACAGAATCATCTGTCTATTTCTGTATTTCAGACAATTCTGCAATGAATGAAAGTATAGTCAAATCTGGAAATGGGATTGAATTTTTATCAGAACCAATATTCATAGGAAAAAAATGACCATAAAGAAAACAGTTTTGTCAACCTACTTGTTGGCTTCACTTACTAAAGTTACAAGAATGATACTTGAATTATCAGTGAAAAGTGATGGCCTTTACATGGAGTCTTATTTAATTGTTTTATATGTGGGTAGTATATTGATACAATATAGTACTAAAATAAGTAGAAACATGAGAAGGACAGAGGTAATAGAAGGACAGGAAAAAGAAAAAGAAACTTGCTCACTCTGCAGTTGATTTTATTTCTTAATGGTTTCTTATTCCCTTCTAATGCCTTCCACTCGCACCCCAAGTAGAGCAGTTGGCAGAGAACACAACAGATGGATGACAAGCTCAACACATGCAGTGGATCTGGCACCCAGGCACTTGACTTTTATTTGCTAAACAGTTAGCCAGATTTCAAGGACCGAGTCTGCAAATGTTCCTGTTTAGTTTAATGCACTATGAGAATCTAGCACATAAATATTAAAATATTTCCATACAAAAGATCACACAATCTCTGTTTCTTTGCATAGTTTCCTAGCTAATGATTTTATTCTTGGTGTAGACTGCTGAGATACAGTGAATTGAAAGATGTAATTGGTATTTTATAAAGACATCTATAATTTCAGATATTCGAGTTTTCTTAAAGGGCTCTTCCTAAAGGTGCTGTTAGCCAGCCACGGCAGGAACAATGATGCCAGTGTAAGGTGCCCAGTGAAACTGCTAGGTGGAAGACTTGAGGGTGATTACAGACAATTCATTGCATTTTTACAGATCACTAAATTCAAAGCTCAAGAAAAATTGCATCTGTCTCATGAGTTTCCCTGGCCACCAGGCAGGTTTAACAGCCCCTTCACTCTGGTCTCCTAGCACTTTATTTACATTATTGTGTCTTTGTCCCCAGGATGAGCTCCTGAAGTACAAGGACTTGGTATAGTATCTCTCTCACCCCTGAACTCCAGCACCTGGCCCAGCACATAGCACCTGATTGGTTCTGGATAAATGTTTTTTTGAGTTATTCAAAACTCAAGTGGACTTAGCCCCAGGCCAACAGAGAAATAAATGGAGGATGATTGTTAGTAAAATTACATAGGTTTCAGGTATACAATTCTGTAATACATCATCTATATATCACATTGTGTGTTCACTACCCAGAGTCAGTTCTCCTTTCATCACCATATATTTTATTCCTTTTACCCTTATTTACCACCCCCTTTAATTAAAAAAAAAAAAAAAAAGAGGAAGACAGAAAGAAAGAAAGAAAGAAAGAAAGAAAGAAAGAAAGAAAGAAAGAAAGAAAGAAAGAAAGAAAGAAAGAAAGAAAGAAAGAAGAAAAAAGAAATAGAGGATGATTGTTAGAAAACCCTGCTGAGGGGTGATTGGAAAAGGCCCCAATGGCAGCAATGCTTCAGTGTGAATCTTCTGTACTTTCTGCAAGAGCATACTTCAGGGAAATAGGAGGGCAGGAGACTCTTACCCACCTAGCAAAGCTTATACACATTGTTTCCTAGAATGGAATATAATAAAAGTGTGTGCAGCTCCAGAATTTGCTTCCCATTTTCTCATGGAGAAACTATGCTCTCCCTTCTCTCTCAAGCGCAAAGCTTCGGGTTATCTTGCTCCCTTTTTTCCAAACTAGGTTTGAAAATGTCCTGACTTTCTTACAACAGTACTGAGGCATGTTCTATCACGCTATCTTCACAACCATTTATTTCAGGGCTAAAGATAAGTAACTAATGACTTTAGTGCATGTAAGTTCCAGTAGAAGTAATTGATATGGAGTAGAAGTATAAATTACTCATCACGAGGAATACTTTGGACAGGAAATAGTTTGCAGTTACTGGTATCTCACTTTCCTCAATTAAGAGCTTACTGATGACACTGTCCTCTTTATATCTTAAATCGTCTTTCACTTGTTAGAATACTTGATTCAGATGTCAATTTCTATACTTTACACATTTCAGTAGATGATTCACATTAAATGTTGTCTGTTTCCCTAGTACTTTTATGAAGTTTCAAGTTTATGCCTTACAGCTGGTCTCCTAATAAAGTGAAAAGCCCAAACACTTGTTCTTGACAGATCTACTTTAAGAAAATCATCACAGTTACAGAGGAGCCCAGGTTCTGTAGTGGGTTCTATAACATTGGCCAAGGATCAGTTCCCCAACTTTGCTATATATAAAAGCAAATATTTACCTCTTTAAACCATTTGAAAATTATTTGCTTTTTATTTAAATAACTTAGTATAATTTACATTCAATTGATTTCATAAGTGATTGTAAAGTATATTCCTTTGAAAAGAAAATGTAATGGATGTAGTTGACCAAAAACTCAATACTACATAAGCAATTTAGCATTAAAAATGCAAGTTGTATTAATAGAGGCAGTATACTATCCAGAATCAGATGGGGTGTGTGTGTGTGTGTGTGTGTGTGTGTGTGTCTGTGTGTGTGTGTGTGTGTGTGTGTGTGTATAACAGTCTCTCTATTCTGTGTTAGTGAGACCATTTCTGGAGTGATGTGCTCAATTTTGAGTGACACATTTTAAAAGACATTGGCTGACTGGTGTGTGTCCAAAGAACAATGACCATAATATTAAAGGTCTCCAAACTATTATTTGAAAAGTGATTTGTTTACTGAACAGAAGGCTTGGTAGTGACACAAAAGGGATGTCGTGTCTAAGACCCATAAAATTTGTTTCTTATGTGAAATAAGACCAGAAATTCGGGAAATGTTAATTTGGGTTCAGAAAGCTTTGTTTTACTATCTACACCTAGAATTCTTTTTTTCGTCTCTATAATGCAAATTGAGCAGCAAAAGTGCCTGATTTTTAAGAAGCATTCAGTAGAATCAGTACTTTTTGGTGGAGGTGGCGAATATAAATGTATGAATTTATACTTGTCCATAAAATTAAAACTACCCATCCTGCTTGTTTTTCTAGGTATGTGCACCTGCATATGCTTGTGTATACACATGTGCAAATACACTCAGGTTAGATTTTGAGACAGTAATGATTGAGTTCAGCTGCTAGTAACTCCCCATATTTACATTACTATAGTTAAAACATGTCAACCATATGTTACCTTCTTTGAAATGACCCATAAGAATAAGTAATAATAGGGTCTTATTCATTTTTGGTTAAAAATGTTTCAGATTTGTCTATCCTGAGCACTAATGGGATAATATATCCCCATGTGTTAGCTGCATTAAGAATCCAACAAATACAAAGAATTCAAAAAGTTTCAAGTTTAAAACCTTATATAGCATGTATATTTTTAACTTGAAAATACATTTCTTGGTATGAAGTACCAGAAAATAGAATGAAAAAAATAACTCCTCTTTGAAAAAAAAAATGACAGATTAGATGAGATAGCTAAAAAAAAAAAAAAAAAAAAAAAAAAAAACTCCCAGGAGGTATATATTTTGTTTCCTGAAATATTTGAGTACCAACAATTTAAGAATCATATAAAAATTCAGTTTCTGAAGATTACATCCTGACTAAAGCAGGACTATAGCCAGAAAGTAGAGATCCAGTTAATAACAAAACCAAAACAAATTTTCTTTCAGCCACCTCTTTGACTGGTTTCCATGCTAGAATTCTGGAATTCCACTTCAGATGTGTCTTCCAGCTATTTTGCTCAACATTACATTTAAGTAAATTTTCTCTTAATATGAATTAGTGGGAGAATGTTGATATATTTCCAAGTGTATGCTAAATTTGCACAGAAAATTACGTTTCTTGAAAACATTCTTTAAGGGAAATGGTAGATCAAATGAATGTTTTAAATATGGAAACAATGTTACAATAGGGTCTCAGACTTTTTAATGAAAGACTGAATGCCTAACTATTTAAAGGGGAAAAAAAGTAATATGTAACTTTGTATTTTCTGGCCTAAGATCTACTTGTTAATAAATTTTTGTTTACTTGCTTACTCTACTTTTCTTTTCTTGGTGTCATTGGCACTAGCTTTGCAAATTATGGCCCTAGAGAGTGTGGTTGTTGTCAAAGTGTCCTTCAGATGGCATGTGTTTTCTGCATAATAAGAAAAGACATTGATTCCAAGGTCAAAGGAATCAGGAAAACTAATAATTTATTTTTTATGCCTAGCTGTGCTTACTTCAGAGAAATGTGCAATGACAAAAAGAAGGTAAAATGAAAAAACTTCAATCAGAAAGCCACCAGCTGGCCCTGGATTACACCTAGTTTTTTTACAAAAGCTTCTCAAAGAGGTTACTTGGAATTCTGAAAGAGTGCTTTTGATTGTTCCGTGAAGTTGAAGCCATGCTATGTATTACAGTAATAACATGGCAACTGCTATCAGCAGTAACGTTAGATTTTGCCCTGCTTTATATTACTCATATTCATTCATTTATTTGCCCATCTGTAGCTTGAATTTGTAACAGGAAAAAAGGCACAGGCACTTTGATGAAAAACCTGTAGTATAAAATATATGCTTCAGAAACAAGTTTTGAAAGTATGGTTGTTATGGGAAACGTTGATTGTACTTTTCTTTTAATAATGAGCTAAAATATAGATTGGAGGCCAAAGAAGGAGTTTCTTATTTATTCCTTGTGCTGAGACTGGGAGGAAGGAGGGACAACAAGAGTTAAGAAAAAGCAGCTAATATCTGCCCAATTTAGGCAGGTGTTTATTGGGGAGATAGAATTCAGTTTTACCCCAAGCTGCATGGGGCACCATAACTTTGAAACTACACTTCAGTGACCATAAAGAAGGGCTCATTCTGTTTATGTAAATTAGGTTTTAGAAAAAGTCCTGACAGAAACATCATCATCCATTAATCTGTTAAACAAAATTTTGTTCTCAAAGACTATTTTCTTCTTTAGTTTTTATACTACTTAATAAATCTCCCTCTTTTGTTTTTTTGACAGAAATGAAAACAAATATGCTAATTTATCCCTGAGGGAATAGAAAAATGACAAATGATTTTAAATGGTTATAAGTTTCTAAGTAGGACATCTCTGGTAACTTCAAAAAAATCAGTGAGGTGAAAATAAATACATTTCTGAATACCAGAGTTGTAAACTTTAAGCTTCAAAAGTTTCAACAATATCTCAAAATGCCCCATATGTTGGTGTGGCATATGAAGCTGGCTCATTTCCTATGTGAGTAAACAGTGGTGTCCATTGGGTTATCTTGGAGTTTAGGATTATGTTTATAAATTTCTAGTCAAGAAAGAGCAGATACCAAATAACGCTGGCCTTGGAAAAACATCTTTAAATTGCAACAAAAAAACCTGTGTCCATTAAAGAGAGAAACATTCTTAATATCACAACTGTAGAGAATTTTAGTACCCTATTAACAGTTTGTCTGGGTGTGACCCTATCCTGACATATGCTAACGGTCGGATTTTAGGCGACAGTATGCAGAGCACACGGTATGTAGGAGTGGGCTGTGAGCAAAGAAAAGAGAAGGAGATGCTGTCACTACATTTTTTTTCCTCAAAAAGTATTTTTGGCAGTGTATACTGTGTCAGTGTCCGTTACTGGGTTACATGCCATATCTTCTTATGTGCAACTTGTAATATGATATAAAACATTATATTGGACCAACTGATGAAAATAATTCTGCTTTTTATGGACAAGTGCACATATTTCTGCGATGAGTAACAGAAGCTTAATTTTGATAGAATGTTCCCTGGCATCAAATACTTAATGTGCTTTTACTATTACTTGATCAAATGAAATTGGAAGTTTCTGATATGTTTCTCTGATGCCTGAAGTCTAAAAATATAACAAGTTTTTTTTTAATAATACAATATATATTTATTACATAGATAAGCACATTATATTTTATTGATGTTTCAACAGTTAATTACATTAGCAGCAACGTTTGGCCTTTAGTGTTTAGTATATACTGTGATGATAGGAGTTATTTGTGGAACACTTAGATAATTTAATCTAATCTAAGAAAAGGCGTAGTCTTTAAAATAATATGTGTGCATACATATAGCAGCACACCTTTAGTGAAAATGATTAAAACTTTCTAAAAATGAATGAATTAAAAGAATAAAGACCTCTTTAGAATTAGACAGAACATATTATTGCTGTTTTAAAGTTTGAAGATGTGATATTTTTCTTCATATTTTTTAATTTAAATGTATTTAAAGAATTCTAAGAAAAAACATGATTGCTAGAAATAAGGCAGTTCAGTAGACTTGTTAGTTATTTTAAGCTATCTAAACCTGGAAACTCAGAAGCTAAAGTCTATTCCTATAAGCAGCTAAATTCCTAAGCCTTCATCGAGAATATACGCATCCTCCCAGGAGAATATCATTCTAGCTGGTATGCTGTTTACAAACCAGACTTGTTAAAGAGATGACCCATGAATTCCAGTAATGAAAATCGATAGGCATCTGCTGGAAACCTTTTGCCCAAGACAGGAACCAGATGAATGAAAGGAACTTAAAATTCTCCCAAGTAATTGTTTCGAGTAAATGGCACTGGGTATGTCTTCAAATGATCTAAAGGCAATCAACAGATAAAAGCAAGAAAGTATATGTGTATGTGTGGATATATATATCCAAAAAATGTATACCATTTTAAGAAAGGAAAAAACGGTATTAAAATTACACTGATGGTAACCACTTTGAGCACCTCTTGTAATTGCAGAAGTCAAACGTGATTTGTATTCATCTTTTATTATTGGTATATTTTGCATATTACAATTTTAATACAGTTTTTTCCTTTCTTAAAATGTGTATACATTTTTTTGGCTCTCTCTCTCTCTCTCTCTCTCTCTCTCTCTCTATATATATATATATATATATATATATATATATATATATATATATATGTTTATTTAGCTATGTGCTATGTGAACAGATAGGTAGGTAGGTAGATAGATTGATTTATTCAGTTTTTAGGCAAGAGATCACTTACTTGCCAGAATTAAATCTTTTCCATTGAAGAGTATAGGGTGGTGGTTACATGCACAGAGCTGAAGCGTGTGGGTTTGAATTTCAGTTCTATCTCCTATTGATTATGTAATGATCTGTAACAAGATGGTCATAATACTAGTATCTACTTGATAGGTTTGTTGTGAAAAAAGTGCCTGTCTCACAGAAAGCCTATGTCAGACTTTAATATTATGCCCAGAAGTTTGAAAGAGAGAAAATGAATGAAGGGAATACTAAATCACACGTGGGAAATCATGGGCTGCTGAGTCAGAGCTCTCAGTTCAAATCTCAGGTAATGCCACTAGTTGGGTGACCTTGAGCCTGTTACTGTACGTCTCAGAGTCCCCTTATTTTTTAAATGGAAGTATGATTCCTAGATTTGTGAGATAAGAGGGAGACTGAAAGCCCCTGTACTCGATGGACATTTTGTATTAAGCTACCTTTCCCAGCAACATTTGAGCCATTGTTACAGACTGCAAACATTTCTTTATTCACTTGTTTTTTTATGGCTAATAACATTTATTCTTTCAGGGTGAAAATGGTTTACATGGATCTCCAGGCTTACCTGGTCAAAAGGTAAAGACTTTTTGAATGTTTCATATAAGTTAAGAATTTTACTATCTTAAAAATTGAATTTACACATAATCCAGTAAAGATATGGAAAATGTATTTGATGAAACTGAATTTCCTGAAAGCCTCTTTTTAGAAAGCTGCTGACCGATCTTGCCAAAGAGAGCCAGCCCATAGACGCAATCCCACCTCAAAGGGCCCACCCACTGTAGGAGGGGTCTTTGTCAGACCCCTCTAGCAACAACAATGGTGCCTTCTGGGGGCCATGGCAGTGTTCGTAGCTGCTCTGGAAGTGTTTTCACTGTTATTTATCAGTCTGAAGTAAAGAATGGAACCCTTTTTACTGCCTTTGACTACATGTGGCTGTTTCTTATTTATCTTCCCTTTTGCATATCCCAGATTGAGCTAAACAAAAAAATTACAAGGACATAAAATATTCAATGCTACAAAGATGCTATAACTAATCTCTTTTAAAAAAATCTCTCTTTTTCAGAATGGTAAATTCCTAATAAGTAGGGATTTTTTGCATTGGTCAGGCCCTTCCTTTTCTGTGCCTAGTATCTTTCTCTTAACCAAGGTGAACTTCACATGTGCCCCGTTACTGTCCAAGGGCTGCTTTGTCCTCCTGGGAAAGAGTGTGGTTGTATGTGACCAGCATTACTGGAAACACAGACTTGGGTCTATTCCAGTTTTTGGGATGGATGGGGAGCCACTTCAAGTGGGGCCAGCTGTGCTGCTGCCACCCAGATAATCCCACCCGAGGGGAGAGCATTACTGGTGCAATAGTCGACGGCCACCAGAGCCAAGTAAATCATTTTTATACTCTGGAGAAGTTTTATAGGTCTTAGCAGCAAGATGTCAGAAGTTGCTACTGCATCTAGGTTTTTCTCTGTAGCTAAAAATTACCACTAAAAAATGATATGTACTTATTTATAGTTACAGATTTTGAAAAGTCTCCCTTTACTTGTCTTGGTAAAAATGATAAGATTGAACCAGCAGTGGTGAAATGGCAAGCTTCTGAATTTCTTCACAGGAGTTCTAGACAAAACCCATTGATACAACACGTGCTGCATCTGTGAGTCAAGTTGCAAGCCAAGGGATGTGCGGATTTATCCGCTGGGAAATAGTTTTGGACTTTCCAGCAGCTGTTTGTGGTGGCTGCATCATGCCATCATTGTGGCTGATGTACTGGGGTTTAGCGGCTTCGATGTCAGCGTGAATTAACAGATCAAGTTAAAGTCTATATTTTAGGAAAAATGGTAGAAAAACAGACAGAACATACATTCAGTAGCAAATATATCCAAATACAAACCTATTTTCTTTCATGATACTTTTTTTGGAGGGCAGATGAAACAGAAATAATTATTTAATCATGTGTGTATGTATACACATACACACATATGTATATTTATTTATATAGACTATGTGGAAAAAGAGACCATATATATTGTAAAAAAGCTGGCATTCCTTGATTAACACATTTTAATCATGTTAAGTGTTACTTTGCTGAAGCATTACAGAAAAAAGCTGGATATAAGAAACCCTTCATCCCTTGTCTTGGTACACTCAGGAAATGTTTACTGAGTGCCTCTTATGGGTGGAGGGTGAGTACGACCCATCCTTGATACTTGCTGGTTATGTTGTCATGAGTGTATGACATATATGTGGTGATCAATGAATGTTTGTTAATGTATAGTGAAACATCAGTAGTATAAATATCTGCGCAGAATCACGTGAGAAAATAAGCTTGTCAGATCAGAGAGCGTTCTGTAAAAGAATAGGGCACTTACACCTTTTAGCATAAATATGGTGGTTGAGAGCCAATCCCCATCGTGGCTGAAAGGCAGGAGATCTGGGTAGTGTCAGAGCTGGAGCCAGAACTCTGGGCTTCCAACCTGAACTTCTTCATCACACAGCTCTCACTGAAGTGGAATTCTGAGGAAGTCAGCTTGACAAGGATGTTTTTTTCTGGATCTAATTATATAAATACTAATAGAAATAACAACAACAATAGCTCATTTATTCTGTGTCAGTCACTATGTTGATACATTCAATTCCCAAAACACCTATCAGAAAGGTACTAAATATGGAGAAATTATCTTTTATGGAGATTAAATTGCATTGGAAATAGTGAAGCTGTAGTTTGTATCCTAGAAAATTATTCCTTCAGTTTTTAGGAGTATTTCATTTTATGTGACTTAATATTGGTTTAGAGTTTACATATTAGAAATAGTCTTTATAATTATTGATTTTTTCAGTGTTAGACATGTTATTATTATTGTAATAATTGTATGTGTTAAAAGCAGTGTTCCTATTATTATACACATTATGTTTCTCTTCTACAGGGAGAACAAGGCTTTAAGGGCAGCAAAGGAGAAACTGGTGAAAAGGTAAATATCTCACTTTACGTATACATTTGTAAAAATAAATTGCATTCTTGAAAATATTTGGGAGTGGAATATCTAAATTTTTTTGTGCTTTTATATAAGCAATTATATAATTTTGTAGATATGTTTTAAAATATTTGCTTCAATTAAGGTTGGCTTGCTATATTGATGTTTTTCAGAAATCTTTCTAAATGTGTTTGGACAGTAGTTATATCTAGACATTTCTAGTTAATACATTCCATTGATATATAAATGATTGAAACATTTATTAGGCATACTTTTGTGTTACAACATCATTGATACACTAGGTATCTAAGTCTTTAAATAAATGTTTTGCTTATATATACACCTGGTTTATTAGTGGATTTTTTCCTGAGGGAATAAATAGGACAAACTGTAATAGCTCCAACAGAAAAGAGATGGAGCACTCAAAACAGCATAGTTTGAAAGAGGTTAATACCTGGATGGTTTAAATTGTATGGGCAAAATATAGGGAAACCACAAGGATTGTGCAATATCTTGCATCCAGTTGAGAGGAGCCTATAAACTCCACAGGGTTGCTGGTTACCAGGTCCAGAGGCAAAGAAAACCATATGGAGAGAGGCTGCCAGATAGAAGCTGAGCAAAGCAGTTAACCCAAAATTCAAGCAATCATTGTTTTACAAATTTACAGCTTTCTGTGCTGAAAGTACAGAAATTACAAAGTGCCTTAGCCATCCAAAATTTCCCTTCAGACAGTCATTTGAATCATTCTGTATTTTATAAGTCTATTTTTATTTTTAAATAGAATAAAAAATATCATTCCTTTGTTTCATAAAATGTCAAGTAATTGGACAGTGAGAAGGAGGGCTAGAAAGGGGAAGAGATAATCTCAAATTAGACAGTATTGCCTATATTTAGATTTCTGGGTGGTGATCAATTATTCGCTTCCTCAATAAGTATTTATAGACAGAATGAGCATCTACTATAAGACAAATTACATATGTTGTAAGCGACTGGATAATTACTTTTTTCTTACAGAACTGTGAGGGAGAAAAAAGGATAGCCATATAACAATCATATAATTAAGGATAATTCCATTAGGTGATGACTGTTTTTAAAAGTGAGTCTTTCTTCTTAAGAATCCCTTGAGTATTTTGCTTTAGAATAACAGTCATTGCAAGTCCATGTCTTTAAATAAATGCTTTATTTACACGTATTGCTGTTTTATTTAATGGGATTTTACCTGTAGGACTAAGTGAGAATAAGCGAGTAAAACAACTATATTCTTTATAAATAAAAGTCACCATATCACTAAAACCTTATGTGGTTATGTTGATTTTCTTATACATAGTTGGTATTGCTCAGTAATAAATTGATTCTCAGAGGCTCTGGGGTATAAAAAAAAACCAAACATTCAAAATATTTAACTTCAAATATCTCCCTTCTGATTTTTCATATCTATGAACTATTGCCTCCAAATAGTCAAGTTTGCCATCAGGTGAAATATTTATGGAGATTGAGATATCAGGAAGAAAGAAGGCATCAAATAGAAACAACAATAACTTGAATTGGAAGTACAACTCAAATGGTTTATAGTCAGATGTAAGATTCACATAATAACCCTTATGTTAAAAAATGTTCTGTTTTGATTATTATTTACTATATATCAATTGTATTATTTTTTTCAGTGTTACATGCTATATAATCTGATTTTATCAACATGTATTTTTCCATAAGATAAATAATTGAGGTCATCCTTTTGTTTCTAGATTATAAACTTTTTGTTTCTAGATTAGTTACACAAGAAAAGTATGTGAAACTCAATTTTGTGTGATACCAGCATGAGATTCTTGGACTGTTCACAACATAATTTGTTTTTTGAACAAAGTCAATCTAATTTGAATTTCAATTCTTTGTAGAAAACTGAGTATATAATTACTATATGACCTATCTCTCTTCTTTAATTACTTTATTGTGGCCTTTAATTACCTTGATTGTTTTGAATGACAAAATTCAGTAGACTCAAAATAAAATAATTCAGGAAGTTTTTCAGAGTAGTCATTTCTACCAAAGGCACATGGCTATTAATCAAAAAAGAAAAATTATATCTACTGTCAAAGATAAAATACAATGTGACGATTTTCAGGTGTTAGGTCTATAATCCAGTATAAACCAAGTAGAGAAATCTGCTGCTTTTCCTTATGGCTAGAAAACTAGCCTTCAGGCCAGTTTAACTCTTAAGCCAGACTAGGTGGTTCCTCAATGTAGCAAACATGTGGAGCTTAGTCCAGAGAAGAACCAGGAAACCTGAACAAGTACAGAGGACCTCATTTGAAAGTATCAATACATTCCTCAGTTGGTAGCAACTTATAACCGGGCAGAAACTCATATAGTACCTGGGCAAACACAGTTCAGCCAAGTCAGTCCTCAAGTAAAAATTATTTGAAGTGATGGTTCATTCTCTCAAAAATTAGTTACTTATACTGTCAGGGTTCTCCCAGAAAACAGCTATTTTCAGGTTTATCATGGTCTGGTTTATCATTTAGACATGAAGGAAGGACCCCATCCCACTACCCCATTCCTGGCTGGCAGTTAGATGAGCATCACCCAAGGATCCTTCAACTCATAAGAACATTGTTCACGAGGCAGGAAGAATAAGATCTATATTCTGGGTGAGAAATAGTCCCACAGCTGAGGTCTGTACTCTGGCTTCTCTGTTTTTATAGGAGTGATCTTAAAACATCCCTTCTTCGGGGGATTTTCCTTAGGTGACTTGATTATTATTGTAGGTATTGTGTGGGAGACCACTACTAGTGGACAAAATGGAGAGTCTACTCTTGGGATGACAGTTATTTCCGTACTGTCAGCCTTCCTAGCAGTGACGCAGTCAAATTCTTGTTAAGTGACCAAATGTAAATGCATGAACTAAGCTCTGAATATCACATTAGAAAAGGCGTTTAGCATGGGGTTCACAGAAGGGATCGTCCTTCCTAAACTTTGAGCCCAAGTGTATACTTTAGGTCTTTGTGAAAATAGGAATATTACTTGGTTATGTTTATAAAAAGAAGTGAAAAAAAAGCGGATGTAAATATCTGCTTTATAATAACATTTAATATTTTTAAGTAATTGCTTCAAATCATGCAATTTAATTTGTTTCAAAATTGTCATTCTTTTATGGTGTCATTCAAGCCCTGATTAACTTAAAGTTTGAAAACTATTTTCTTCAGTGTTAAATGTGATTCCGCTGAATTTTATTGTTAAATATCATTTGATCGTGAGAGAGAAACAAGTGGCAACTGCTTCCTCTCATGCCACACTTTTCTTGATGTTTTCCCTATATTTTCTAGCTAAAATGTTGTCCATTTTAGTTCACTCGAGAGTGACATTTAAGCACATACAGCAGCAAATTCTTACAAGGATCTAAGATGTTTCTACTAGTGTGGAGCTTTTTCATTTGAAGAATTAAAATGCTCTGGTCTCTTGAAGTTCTCTGAAGTTTAGTGAAAAGGAAAAAGAACAATCAAATAAGCTTTTCTTCATGAACAATATGGCTCAGAGACGTGTGGACAATATCCGACATTTGACATTCTCTGTAGCTGAAACTGTCCATGGTTAAGTAGGTCTGGCTTATTCTTATTTAGACTTATGAGCATTATATACTTTGATTATCTTAATTACTGATCTTTTTTTTCCACTCTGAGTTAAACTAATAATAAACACAATCACAAAGCAAACAATGGTTCCTTCTTGAATTCATCACTTAAAACTTTGAAAAACTGATTGTTGTAAATTTCCCAGTGACTTGTGATTTTTATTGTCCTGATACCCGAGTGTTACCTGGGCCCTGATATGTAATATAAGATATTAATGTAAATCAGAAAATTATGTTAAGTATTTATTACTACGGTTTTACAATGGTTGCAAATATTTTTTCCTGACAGAATCCACTGGAATAACATCCCACTGATCCCTGTTCTTAGATGATTTATTTAACCAGTATAATTATAGGATTCTCTGTGAAATGTGAAATTCAAATGAATAAAATGATTAAATGTCTATTAAAATTTAGGGTAAAGTGAAAGTAAACTTTACTACAAAGTTATCTGGGGTTATTCATAATTAAGCCATAAGCCATACATCCAATCATTTGCATTTCTTCTATAAACAATCAATATAGGCAATTTTCAGATGATATAATTCAAATCTTCATATGCCAGCATAAAATAAAATATATTTAAATTTAGTGTTGATTTTGTAAATGGTGTTCAGCCTTTTGCCTTTTGTGGTTGTGTTTGAAGATGAGATAGGAGGGATGGAAAATGCTAAAAAGTGTCCTTATCTATTTTACAGATGAATCATTCATTTTGGTTTCTAGTCAAGTGATTGTTAAAGAGCAGCAACACTGATTCCATTTCCTGTTATTTTGTTGCTTTTTGTTTTCAGTGTTAAAAATGTATCAGAACCTGTGACTTATCATGTATAGTCCTGATACATATGTGCTAAGCTAATGAGTACAATGGGTAATTTATTCAGTAGTGTTTATTGCTTTATTTCTCAGAGATTGATTTAAATTTCATACTTAACTCAGAACATCCAAAGTTAGAAGTTAAGACTATTTTTATACTAGTACCACAAATAAATGATTTTACCTGCCAGTAAATAACTAAAATATTGACTTTTAGCATTAAATATAATGAGGTTGTAGTCAATCAGGCAATCAATTGCAATCATTTGCTACTAAAAACAATAATTATGGCTTCAAATAAATCAAGACCCTTTACACTAGAAAGCATTTTTACTTTACAGTCAATTTTTCATTCAGTTATAGTAATCGCATATAGAACTTGAATTGAGAATTTGAAAGGGTAACAGATATTTTGGCCATTTAAAATTTGTTAGAGAATGAGAAAAAACCCAAGAGAGTAAGTCTATTTAATGTACATAAACTATTCTTCAGAAAATGCTGGGGGCAGCATCTAGGTCATTCGGCAGGGAGCACACATTTCTAGTTTCTAAAATACCACTCCAAAACCAGCCTAGACATGACAGTAGTTCAGTTGTGGACTTGATGGTGACCTATCATAGAATAAATGGATTCCCATGTGCATCTGGACATTTTCCTTGCTTTCTTTACCTTAGTCTCCTTTTCTATGAAATAAAGATAATTCCTACCTCATAGAATTGTTATAGGAGTTAAATAAGTACTTCAAAAATAAAAGGTCCTTATAAATGTTAATCTCCTCAATAGCTAAAATATTAAAAATATTAAATATTGATATTTTGAGAGAAACAGATTTTATATAATTATATCTAATTTTTTAGTTGCTTAATACTACCTAATTTTCTTTCTACATAAGTAAACAAAAGACAAGAGTCTATATTAGTTAGCTACTGTCATATAATAAATCACCCCAAAATATAGTGACAAACAACAATATTCATTTACCTACCTCATGATTCTATGGATTAGCAATTCAAACTAGGCTTAGCACAGTGATTCTCTGGTCTCAGCTGATCTTGTCCAGTTTGCTTATATATCTCTTCTCAACTGGCACATTGGATACATGAAGGAGTGAAAATGAGGTCACTTTTGTAATAAATTGAAGGCAAATGAGATAAATATTTTCTTATTTTAATATACGTTAAACTGTACTTCAGAATAAAATGGTTGAATAGATTTAGCTATTAGCATATTTATTCTTCTTCTCCCATGACTTGCAGTATAATTTTTTAAATTATGTTTACATAGCGGGGTTAGGAGAATGTGTCAATGTTGTTTTCATACTTGAAATGGTAGAGATGCTTTATGGGTAATAGGAAAACATTATAGAAAAAATGAAATTCTTAATTAGAATGGCAATAGAGAAGTATATCAAATAGTTAAACCAAGGAATGATTTTGTACTTTTATATAGTCTCATGTGCCTATTAATTTTAGGTAAAGTAAAACTGAGACTAGACCAACTGGAAAAGGCAGGTCAGAGTTGAAAAGTTATTTGTAGGAATTCACTATTACAACTTTCTTGACAAACATGCCTAGTATTTCAAACTAAAGCAAAGGATGTTAAATTCTGTTATTATACATACAGCACTTTACCATCATTTCTTTCAACATGTCGCCTTACTGTGAATTCTCTTTTGGTTTACCTTGTATAATTCTACCGACCATCAGCATGTTGTGCAATTGCTTCATTTACCCTAGTAACATGTAAAGCTTCCACAACTTTCAGGAAGGTCTTTCCTGTTTTGATTTGACAGCTGACTTGAAAAATGCAGAGAACAGATGGAGTAGAATAATAACTATGATTTCAAAAATCACAGAAATTCAACTGTGGCCAATGCCAATTGGTATGGGAGTTAACTATGCCAACTTTCAATTAGCCATGGTAGCAAGCAATTGGGAAGTGATGGTAATCCCACAGGCAAGCTAGAGGTTTAATGCTAGTCATTACTGATTATGAGTCATTTTCTTGATTCTTTATAGTGTTAGTGAATAATTCTAGATTACGTAACATACGTTTAACCCTCTATTGCTGCAACTTTTAATAGTGGTTATAGAAAAACTGAAATGTCAAAAAAAGGAGAGACACGAAAAAGAGGAGAATTACCATCAAGGACTGCAATATACCATGTGTATTAAATGGTCTTTTAACATATTCTTTTTTTTAATAACTGCATAGTATTTCACTATATGGATATATAATATTTTATTTGGCCATTCCATTGTTTGGAAATTAAGATTTTCCTATGTTTTGGGTTTCTTTTTTTAGTTTGTTTGTTTTAGCTAGTATATACAATATAGAATTAGCATAGTTTTGCAAGTATCTTTAAACACATCTCCTTCTTCCTTTAAACTAGATTTCAAGAATTAGAATTATTGGGTTGATGAGCATGGAAATTTTTAAGATTCTTGACACATATATTCAAATTACTTTCTCTGAACTTTTTTTTTGTTTTTTTTAAATCAGTTTACACAGTCACAGGTAGTAGTTTCATCCTTAATCTACCCTCACTAGCTTTAAGTATTATATTTTCTAAATGTCTACCAATTTATAAATATTACTTCTATTTAATCTTTTATTTCTTTATTTCTTACATTAAGCATTTACACACATGCATACCCCAGATAATAATCCTACATCATATATACAGCAAATATCATTCATATCTTCAGGTTTACCTTTAATGCTTGTTGTGTATTGATATATAGAAATTCTAAATTTCTTATTTGACTTGGATCTTTCTTTTCTGCTTTCCTTCATTACCTTTGTTCTGAATTCCTGTGCTCAAGAAATCAGTTTAATATTCACTCATATTTTCTTCTAGTTTTGTTTTTATACATTTTAATCCTTTCTTCAACCTAAAATTTATTTTGGTGACAATTGTAAGGTGAAGATGAAACTTGGCCTTTCCTGCAATATTGTGTCTGGTAACAATTTCCTTAAACATTCGTTCATAATGCTTTCTTATCATATACTGATTTTTATAGATGAAGATTATTTTAGGGGTATGCATTCTGTCTGTAGATTGCTATATTGCTGCCACATTATTTAAATTATTTTAGCTTTTATATATTTTAGCATCTACACTGGAAATGCAATTTCATTCCTGCTCTTTTTAAATGTTTACTTGCATATTTTTACTCATTTATTTTCCTACTTGCTAGATGTCTAAGTTTGGATAGTTACTCTAACTTTGATTTTCTCATCTTTGAACTGGGAATCATAATGACAGCTACTGGGTTTGTATAAAACTTACATAATACCATCATGCAAAGGCTCCTAAGCAGTGCCTGGCACATAGTAATATGCTGATTAAGTGCTAGCTTTTTTTTTTTGTCTTTCTTATGAATTTAGTTCCAAAATATAAATGTCATTGGTATTTTGGTAGGTTTTACGTTAAATATGAAGATTGATTTGGGATGTTGCAGAGTGTGGCTGAGACTCAAAGAGGTTGGAATCAGGAACTAAAAGGCCATTGAGAACCTAGACAGTTCTGCATTCTCTCTTTTCCTCTTTCTACATACGTGATCTCTCTTCTCTGTAAAACTGCTCTGCTCTCTTGCTTGTCTTACGATCTGACTCTGCTTCCTCATGGGTAAACTTAGTATTAAAGGACCACTCCAAAATTTGCATATCTTTGTAAGTCCAAGGCTAAAGGCTACTACACTGTTTCCCCGAAAATAAGACCTAGCTGGACAATCAGCTCTAATGCATCTTTTGCAGCAAAAATTAGTGTAAGACCTGGTCTTATTTTACTATAAATCTTTAAAATAATATAATATTTTATATTGGTCTTTACAATAATATAATATATTGGTCTTTAAAATAATATATTGGTCTTTAAAATAATATAATATATTATTTTATTATATATTATATAATATATTTATATATATTTATACATATATATAAATAATATAATATAGACCAATATATGATCTATATTGGTCTTTAAAAATAATATAATATAATATAATTACCAGATCTTATATTAATTTTTGCTCCAAAAGACACATTAGAGCTGATTGTCTGGCTAGGTCTTATTTTCGGGGAAACAGGGTAACAAACTGTGTTCACTGGGTCTTATGTCCCCATGCTGAATAGAGAGAATCTAATTGACTCGCCTCTGATCCGATCACTTGAGTTTCTAAAGCCCTACAACCAACTCAGCTGACTCATAAAGTACATAGGGTTTTTAGGTAACAATGCGGTATGGGAAGAAAATAATAGGCAGCCAAAGAACTGTGAATATTGCTCTTGATTTTTGCATCTTTATTAAGTATCTGGCCAGTTTACTCAATTGCTTATTGGTTCTACTTATTGATTTTATAAATTCTATTAGTTTTCCAATTGAAAGCAATGGGATATATATGATAGTACCATAGGAAATACACATAATGCTTTTGGCTTCTTCATTCCAATTTTTAACATTTTCTTCATGCTTCATGTCGTGCTGTGGATTGGTGAAAGATGCAGGATAGAAAGGATGTCTGTAGGGTGACTACTTAGGAGACCTCAGCAATAGTCAAGCAAGAGATGATTGTAGCTTGCGACTTTGGCAGAGATGCAGAGAAGTGGAGAGATTTGAGATATAATTTGGAGATAGCATCAACTGATTTTGGTGATTTGGGGATGAGAGAGAGGTGGTGATAGAGATTATTGTCACATTTCTGGCCATTGTACATTGTAGGAGGAAGAAATTTGGATGGGGATTTATACCATGAATTTGAGAGATACGTAAGGCATCTAATCAGACCTCAGCCTGGAGTATATAAAAAAGTCTGAAGTACAGTTACAAGTGGGGAGTGGTCAGCATGTAGCAATGGGAGTGGGGAGACTGCATAAGGAGAGAGGTGGGAAGCAGAAGAAAGCCTGTGACTGTGAGTGGAGAAACTTAAACATTCAGAAGTTGAGGAGAGGAAAAAGAGTGTGGAAACGATGCATCAGAGAAGTACAGGGAAAATCAGTAGAATGTGTTACCAAGTAGAAGAAAGTGTTTAGGTATGTGAGTGTTTGAATGTTCAAAATGTTACTTAGAAGTCAAATAAGATAATAGTATCAGTAGCTAATATTTAATTGAACATTTACTACACACAGCCGTTTTTCTTCCATGAGCTTAAATGAATTATCTCATTTAATCTTCCCAACAACCTGTGCTACTATTATCCTCATTCCAAAGATGAGGAAACAAATGTGGAAGGTGAAAAATTAAGAAGCAACACCAGGGATCTAACTCATTGCTTCCCTAAATGAGCACATAATTTGTCCCTATAGATCACTGGTGACTTTGGCATATGGATTACTGAAGAAGAAAACTTGAATACACCAGTACCCAAAGCAAGCATGAGGTCCTTGGAAAATATTCTTAATCAGGATAGGACCCAAAAGAAAAGTACAGACCAAGCTCAGTTGCAAATGTCTTACACTATCTAAGTTACTTATGTCATACTTACACCAAAAATAATATCATATTAAGGACTTCTAATTAAAATCAAGAAAGACCAAGAAGAAGGTGTCACCATTATTATTATTGAACAATATTGTGAAATTTCTATCCAACATCCATCAGTTTTATTTCCAAATTATAGTTTACACCTATCCGTTTCTCTCCATCTCCCCTAACACCATTAAGTCGTAATCATTTATTAGTCATCTCCTGAGCAATCTCCCTGTTTTCACTCTTGCTCTTCCATCATCCATTCTCTAAATCACAGAGAGATGTGGCTCCTGTGTTTAAAACAATTCATTGTCTCCTATTAAGTTAAAATCCTAAATCCCTAACATCTCCTACCAAGTTCTATGTGGTGTGGCCTATACTTGCCTCTCTGAACTCACCTTTCTCCATATTCCCTTTTTCTCCATCTACTGCAGCCAGACCAACCTTTCCAGTTCTTTGAACTCACCAAGCTCTCTTCTGCCTCAGAACTGCCCATTGGTGCCCCCACCGCTTGGAATACTTTGCCCTTCATTTGGCTGACCTCTATCCATTTGTCACATCTTAAAAGTCATTTTTTTCAGAGGAGTCTTCCTTGATGCTCCAATCAAAATCAGTCTCTTTTGTTATAATTTCTCACTATACCTTTAACACGACACTTCACCTTTCTAGCACTTAACACAACCTATCATTACAAGTTTACTGACATGAGGTTTTTGGTTTTTTTCTGTTTCCTTCAGTTAGAGTAGAAGCTGAATAAATGAAGGGACCATAAATGTCTGTTTATGTCTATATCTCCAACACCCAGCATAATGCCCAGCACATAGAAGAATTCAATTAATTGATCCAATACTAGAGGAGAATAGTGTAGACAACGTTAAGTTGTGTTTCTTTTCAGCCTCCTGAAGTATTTGATAATTATTATTTTGACTCATTTTATTCAGTATCAACCCTACTTTTTGAGATTCTCGCTATTGAATTTATGAGGTAGAGTTAGAGATCAAAATCAATTCTGTACGTATGACCCTTGGAATTGTCTTTCAAAAAATGACAATATATAAAACATTAATATATTTAATAATATTCTAAAACTTGCAGAGAATAAAAGTTAATATATCTCTATTTTTCATTATTTCCGAAATGCATTGCCTTTGGCAGGCGCCATTTAGTTCTTTATTCAATAAAATAAAATAGTAAGTTAATATCAGATATTATGGTGTCTTTTTAATTTAGAAGTAGTGTTAAAGGTTGTCTATTGATTCTTGTATCATAATTTTTAGTTGCAATTACAGTGGAATTTTGGAACTCTTGACCATAGTGACCTTAGGTTGGTTTTGTTAAGGAAATTGATTCAGTAACTATTTTATGTAGTGTAAGGACAAAGAAATGTGGAAATTTGGAGGCATACAATGAGGGATAAGTGGAAAAGGCATGATCCTCATTTATATAATGAGTAAGACAACTTGGCTTTTGATAGCTTCTCATTAGTCAGTGCTGAGTATTCTAAAAGGGTGGTTTACAATTTGTCTCAGTTTTGCTTTTATTTTGATCTTTATTTTAATTATCCTGTTACTTCACTCCAGGCGCTGGCATTGGCTCAGGTTCCCACTTTTATATTTTGGACTCCCTTTGCCCTTATTCAGTGTCTGCACCAGAGGCTCAACGTTCTCCATGCTCCCTCGAGCTCCCCTTTCCTCAGCTTTTCCTTCATCTTCCCACCCCCACTGCTTTCTTTTCCATCTGCTTTGCTTTCACCCCATCTAAGCCTGATTCCCTTCTCAAGTTCCTTTCTTTCAATTTTTATTTCAGGCAACTCTAAGAAAGGAAGATACATTTTCATATAAATGTATGAATTCATGAATGAGGGACTCTATTTTTTTTTGTACTCAAAAACAAGGAAAAGATCTATTATGCAATTCCTCCCTCACACCTGAGCATTCCTGAATGAGACTGCATTTTAAATTCAAAGTAAGGTAAAGGTAACCCTACATGTGGTAACAGAGATTATAGTGTATGACAAATATGTTTTTTTAATTAAATGAAATAGATTTGAAAATTAATCTAGCAATTGCTTCTGCCTAACATAATCATCAAATATTCACCATTGCTAACTGTTTTCACAAAATCTCAGTTAAAAATATATTTTATTAACTGAATCTCTTTGTTGGAGGTACATTCCATATGGTAGGAAAACAATTAATTCAATGTCACCAAATATTAGATGACAGGTGCATTTTTATTTAGAAGCCACTGGCATGTGAACTTCTTTCACATTCAATGTAGAAGCAGTTCACTGTACAGTAATTGCTGAACAAGTGTGTCCCACCAGACTTAAATAGCAGAATTCCACTGCACAGAAAGCAGAGGTGTTAGCGCAGCTGCTGTGCTAAGTGGATGTTGTGCAACGACTGTGCGACAAGTTATTGTCTGGGTTTATGATCAGCTATTGTTTCATAGTCTAATATCTTACAGAAATTATCGTTGGTTCTTCTTTTTCCTTGCTAATTTTCACAATCCCCTTTAAGCCATACAAGTACTTCCCCATCGATTTGTTCTAATAGCAATCGAGGATGAGATAAGATATAGAAAGCAATTCATATTTGCTTTGTCTTTTCTATATTTTTCCTTCTTGTTCTTCATGTTATGCTGATAATCATGCCATGAGATCAAAACTCAAGACAAAATGGTAAAACATTAATGCTTTGGATAAACACTTGGTAGAATGTTATTTTAAGTACCTGCACTTGTCCTGCCTGGGGAGGAAGGAGGGGGGCAATGCAAACGGCTTCACCCACTGGCTGTGTTCCAGGGGCTCACAGATAGTGATCCTTCCCCCACCCCACCCCCCCTTAAGGTTTGCTGGTGCACACAGATGATTCACGGAGTTGAAGTCTTGGTAAAAATCACAGGGCTGAGTCACACAATAGCACCCAGCGGACTCAGGTCAAATCAAGGGTTTTTCTTCCGGGAGGAGGGCGTTTAGGAGGTCATCTACTTTGACTCTCTTCTGTTATTCAGATTTTGGCAGATGGTCATCCGGGTGCTGCACATTAATGCTAATCACTGAGAATTCTAAGTTCTTTATTTTAAACCAAAATCTATTCCCTGTTACTCTAACCAATTTATCTTGGTTCTAACCCTTTGAAAGACTGCATTCTCAGATTATTCCTTTTTTCCCAGTGACTGACAACCTTTTGTAGAGTTGAAGATAGCTAACGTGTTTCTCTAAACCATGTTAGTATTTCATGTGTTTCCCTTGTGCTTCATGGATCCTGATTTATAGGATCATCAGACACCTCGCAGGCTTAATCTTGGGATGTTATAGCTCATCAGCGTCTGGTTAGTGTGATGTTCACAAGTGATAGAGGTCTTCTCGTGTGTTTTAAAAGAGCAGGGAATAATACAGGTGCTGTAATAGAATGAAGGAACTTGGATTGAGTAGAACTAAATCTTAATTCTGGCTCCAACTCCAGCTGACTAGAAGATTTCATCTGTAAAAGGAGAGGGCAAAGCTAGATTACCTTTAGAATCACAAATGTTTAGAGCTAGAGTGGATCTCAAAATATAAAGGGTCTGGACTACTGTCAGGCAGTGGTTTTCTTGAATTAAAATGTAGCCATTTACATTTATATGTGCTACTTTTATTTTGGGTTTAGCCTAGTGTTCCTACTGGTCAGCTTTTAACTCTTTATTTCGACATCTATTATAATATTCACCTTTCTCAGGTTTATAACAATCATGAATTTTGTATACATAAATTCTGGGTCTTTAAGTAACTGATATAAATATTGAACAAGACAAGGCCTGGAGCACAGCTCTGTGGCACACCCTGGAGTACTCTTTCTAGGTGACAGCTAAACATGCAAGAAGTTAAAATGAGTATCTTTAACCACTTACTTACCTCACTATAATTTAACCCACATTCATCCAGCACATCTCAAGAAAATTTGTTTAATGTCTTACTGAATTAAATAAATCAATCTCATTACATCTGCATAATTTTTGTTTTTTGACATGATATACACTCTTGATAACCATATTATTTATTAATAGCTTAAAACCAGTTTGTTTAATAATTCTAGAATTTTACCAGGGATCAATACCCAGCTTACTCATTACTCATCTATAGTTTTTAAATGAGGAAACATTATTGGATCTTGGCTTTTCTTTCTCCTAGATCTCAGAAATTCATGTCAGTGACCAATTTCCTCTTAGGATCTGTCCTTAATTTAATTAAAGTATCTGCTCTTAGTATCTGTCCTTAATTTATCCTTTCCTACCTTACCGTCTTTCTTGGTCTCAAGAGTGGTTAGCTAGAATCAGTGAATTAAAAGGCCTTTGCTTTATTTTCAGAGCAGTTTGATGCCAACTACAACTCAATATGATATTGAAATTGCCTTCAAAATACATGCCTGGTTTTAGAACACATTTGTTTGTTCAATCATCCATTTATTTGATCATTTACTACCTACTCTATACCAGACACTATGTTCAGCACTGGGGTAACAGAGATGAATGAGACAAAACACAGTACGCATGAAGTGTTTGATGGTTGATAAAGAATGCTTTGGTAAGGAAGAGGAGAGAGTGGGTAACTCTGCCTCGCAGGCGGAAACAAGTTGGGTAAGGATTCATTAGTGAATCTTGAAGCATAGGTAGGAGTTCTCCAGAACGAGGAAGAGGCAAATGGAATAATTCATTCAAAGGCTTACAGTGGGACAACGTATGAGATGTACAGGAAGCCAGATGGGGTGTATTGTATAACAAAACGAAAAGCAGTGACTAGCAGAGGAGAAAAAGAAAAGAACTTAAAAAAAAAACTTACTGAAGCACAGCTATGGGTAGAGCTCCCAACCAGGAGAATTGCCAGGAAATAACATCAAGAGGTTCCCTCAGAGTTCAGTTGATGGCATGTTTAGCTCACTCTCCCCTAGTAGGGGCACCACCTGACCCACAAGCAAGCAATCATTATGGTAGGGAACTTTGATACCTCTAGAAGAATCTTCCCACTAGAAGACCCATGTGAAGTCTCCAGACAAAAGATTAGAGAGGCTAATGTCCCTTTAAAAGACTCATGCTGGCTTAAACGAGACTTTAGTTAAGCTTTTTGCTTGACATTTCCCAGGAATTTCTGAATCTCTCAATTTCCTTTATTCTTGCCATTTATAGAAACTGAAAATTTTAGTCTAAGAGAGTAAATGGATTTGGCTTCTAGTTTAGGTTTATTCTGCTAGGTCCTGAGGCAAATTAATCTAAATTATTTTATCCTTTCTTTGATTAAAGAAAGAAAAGAAAGAGCATGAAATATAGCCTAAGATTTAGAATTTGATCATAAAATATAAGTGGTAAATTATTGGCTTTACCTGCTGATAAATAGTCATATTTACAAAAGCCCACATTTTACTGACATAAATTCCAATAATTAACTAGCCAGGTGTCCAGTCTATTCTTGTGATCTCCCTCCTCAAACTGTCACAACAATTCTCAGGGATTCTATGTGTTATTTCTGATTAGTATGTGAGTTAACATAAGGTCTTGCTGCTGTCATTTCCTCTTTTGGTTCTTGAGAAGAAGAGTAAGAAATTTCAAGTATAATTTGAGTTGGCAGCTGCAGTTGTTACTTTAGCTCCATTCATTTAGGTTACATAGAAAGAGACAGAGATAGAGAGACAGAGATAATTAATTTATCCAATAGATTTAAAAAAATTAAGTTCAGAAAGCAGCCACTTTGCAAGACAGTTTCTGTGATATAAACAATAATTAAAAATAAATAAATAAATGAAGAAAAACATTCCTAAATATAACTCTTGAATTAAAGAGTAAAATGCAAAGAGAAATTCATAGGAATCAATGGACAAGAAAATACTGTAATCAAAATATATGGAACATAAAAAAGCTGCACTCTCTATATCCATCCATGTTGTCACAAATGGTGGGATTTCATTTTTTTTTATTGCTAATATTCCATTGTATATATAGTATATATGATGGACATCTACGTTGCTTTTATATCTTGGCTGTTATAAATAATGCCACATAAATGTTGAATCACTATGTTGTACACCTGAACAACTAATAATACAATCTTGTATGCCAACTATACTTTAATAAAAATGTTTATAGAAAGCTATACTGAGGGTGAAAATTATAGTGCAAAACTTGTTTATTACAGTTGAGGAAATATAAAAATAGAGAAAACACATTTTTATTTCATACAATTATAAAAAGAGGAACAAATATACCAAAATAAAATAGTAGAACAGAATTAATAAATGTAATCACTAAAGGTGATGAAACAATTTTTAAAAATTATGAAAAGGATAAACAAGTCCAAAAGTTTGTTTAATAAAATGACCTATAAAATAAAGCAATAAAATTCAGTTAAAGAAACAGAAAATAGAAATGAGACAAATTAGAAATAATAAGGAAATTTATAAATGTAAATTTGACTAGAGATAGTGTATGAACTAAAAGAATTGTGAGAGACTACCATATGTACTTCTAAAAAAAATTTGATAACCTAGAAGTAGATTTCCTCAAAAAAAGTAAAAAATTGATCAAGAAGAGTTGGAAAATATGACTACAATAATGTGGAAGAGATTAGATGATTCAAGATATACTATCATTGAATAAAGGATCAGGGCTAATTGGAATTTTTAGCAAGTTTTATCTAGCCAATTTTATTTAAACTATTCTAGACCAGAGAAAAGATGCACAGCTTCAAAGAAGTAAGCATAATTTTAGTATCAAATCTAATAAGAAATTAAATGAAAATTATAACAAAATTTTATTTATGAATATAGATATACATTAACAATATATAAAATATTAGAAAATAGAATGCAGTAATTCAGCAAAATAATGATCAAATAATTATACTAGGAAGTCAAGGGTGATTTAAGTTAAGGAATTATATCAACGTAATACATTACATCAACCAATTGAAGTATAAAAATTATATGATTATATAGATAGATACTGAAGCTTTTGTTAATATGCAATCATCATTCATAATCAAATCTCCAAAACAGAAATTGATAAAATGTTCTTACGAAGGTCCAAGTGCAAATATTCTTTAAAAAGGGGGTGGGGGGACTAGATTAGAAATTAAACAAACAAAGTTAAGACCCAAGGAGGTAAAATTGCCATCACCAGTGCTTCACAAGAAAATAAATAACTTACATGCATTGAAAAAAGAGATAAACCTATCTCTTTTTACTTAAATCTGATTGTATAGATAGGAAACCTAAGAGAATTTGGTAGGAAAATTTTTTTAATTGATAAGAAAATTTAGGTAATTGGTTAGACACCAGAGATATATTGAAAAAAAAAGTAGATTTTTTAATACATAAACGTCTAGAAATTTAAATAGAAATATCCTATGAAAAGTAGTAAAAACAACAAGAATTTTGAGAAAATTTGAATAAGTAAGGAACATGATACCTACAATCAAAAGCTATGTAACAAGATCTTAATGAATATAGATACCATTTTTTAAAGTTACAGTATTAAAAAGTTCATTAATTCAAAATTAATATGTAAATTTAATGCAATAAAAATAGGAATTCTGACATTTTAAAATTTATTTTGAGGTTAGATAAAATTACTTAAAGTTTATATGGATAAATAAGTACCTGAAAATAGTTGAAAATTTTTTCAGAAAGAACAATAGTAAGGTTGGACATTCTATAAAGTCACCATAAGAACATAATATTGTTCATGTAGTATAAAAATAGGTAGAACAAAATTGAAAATCTAGATATTGATAAAAGTATTTATGAGAATTTAATTTAATAATTTTTGTATTTCAATTCAATGAGAAAGGATGGATTATTCCATAGATGTGCAGGCTCTACTGACTCTATCCATGTTAAAAATTTGTTATATTCTATATAAAAATAAATTCAAGATGGATGAAGGATTTATGTAAAAATCAAGACAAAACAACATATATTTAGCATGTGCAACCTAGAGACAAGGATATTTCTAATCAAGATTTTAAATGCAGGGACTATAGTGTAAAAAACAGATGTGTTAGACATATGAAAATTAAACATTTTAATGGTAAAGAACCATAATAAAATTGAATTACAAAATGATAGTTCTGGTGAAATTGCAATATAATTAACAGGCAACCAGTTAACATTTGTACTTTTCAGAGAGTTTTTATAAAATTGATGAGAAAAGATAAACAATTTAACTTTTTAAAGTGAATAAAATGTATGAAAAGGTAGTTTACTATGGAGCAAACCCAAAATATTAACAAACGTATAAAAGAACTCAGACGGACTGGTAGTCAGTGATATGTAATTTAAAGCAATTGTGAGCTATGACTTTACATGTATCACCCTGGCACCTGTTGTTGGATGTGATTTAAGGATAAAGGCATTCCCATACATTGCTGGTGGTATGCAGAGAGCTACAGCCTTTTTGGGAAAGCAATTTTGCAATATCTATTTAAAAAAATTTTAATGCATAATCCCTTTCTTTACCTAGCAAACTCCTTCTTGGGACTCTGATCTATATAAAGTATATCACATACATATAATGGTGTTTATTGCAGCATGATTTGTAATGGCAGAAAACTGAACATAGTGAATAGTCATTAACAGCAAAACACTTGAATTATGATACATCTATACTGTAGAATATTATGGAACTCTTTAAGAGAACAAGTTAGGACTGTATCGAGTAATCTAAATAGATTTATAGAAGGTAATGTTGAGGGAGAAAAATTAAAATGCAGAAAACTGCATATAATATGCAAATTTTTTAAAGTAAATAAAGGATAAAATCCATAGTGTGTATGTGTGTGTCCAGTTATGATTATGTGAGTTTGGAGAAAAAATTTGGAAGGACACGTACAAGTTAATACCAAAGATCTGGCATCCAGAGAAGCAATTAAAAAAATAAAGTGAGGAAAGAAGACTATGTTTTATTGTTAATCATCATAACTTATATATATTCTTTATATCTAAAAAATTTTATATCTATGAAATACTTTACATTTATAAATTTTATATTGATTTAATATTATGAATGGTTTTACATTTATAGATTTTGAATTCATAAAATATATGTATAAATACATTAAAGTATATTATGTTACACACATTTACAGATTATATACATTACATATATTATTGAGTATGTATCAAATATTTCATCACAACCGTTTTAAAATCTGTACTAAAATATGTTTTAAGTAACCACATTTAGGAATTTATGTAAAATTATGTGTGTGTTTTAAGAAAGTTTTTCATTTTAAAAAACAAGTACAAGAAAAATAGATTAAACATAGAAAACCAACTAACTAGCTGCTCCAATCGTACATAAATGAAACTGAACTAGGATCATGACAATGAAAATGACAGTATCAGACAGAAACAGGAGCGATTGAACAAGAGTAAAAATGAAAATATACAAAGAAAGGAGAGAGGAGGGATGGGGGAAAGATTCTCTATCCTGTTCCATTGGTTTATTTGTCTACACTTGTACCAAATTTTTGCTGCTAGAATATTAAAATACATTTCATCTATTGACCTTGTATCCCCCAACCATGCTCAATTAACTAATTAATTCAAATATCCATGCCATATATGAATAAACAGTTCCACTTCTTCCATTCTAGTTCTTACTAGTCCTTGGATGTCTTTTTCTTGCCATACTGCGCTGCCTAGGACTTACAATACAAGTGGACAAATGGACATCCTTGTCTTCTTTCTAAATTCAGGGGACAGAATTCATCACTAAATATGTTGTAGGTTTTTGTAGAGATACTCAGTGAGAATAAGGATATTAAGAATATAGTTTTCTGAATTTTCCCCTGAATACCTATTCAGATAATGAATTTTTAAAATGCTTTTTCTGCAAATGGTGAGATGATATGATTTTTCTTCTTCTCTGGTGAATTTTCTTGATTGATTTTTAAATGCTAAACTAGACATGGATTCCTTTAATAAAAATCATTTATTCACGATGTATTATCTCTTTTTTTATATTACTAGATTCAATTTGCTAATATCTTTTTAAGGAGTTTTGCATCTATGTTTATGAAAAACTTGAGAGATTCCTTTCTTATAATTTGCTTGTCAGATTTTTGTATCACAGTTATGGCTGGGCTCATAAAATGAAAATTGTGACGTCTTTTTCTGTTCTCCAGAGGAATATGTGTAATATTTATATTAATTATTCCGTAAATGGTTTTAAGAACTCACCAGAAAAGCCAGTAGGTTCTGGAGGTGTTTTTGTGAAAGATTTCAAATTATGTGTTTAATTAGTTAGTTTGTTTAATTGCTTTGGTTTTTGTTTCTCCTCCAAATTTGGAAAATTGTTATTCCCATGGTTAAATTCATAAAATAAACAAAGCTCTCTATTTCTCCACTAAGTATCTGTTGATTTCCTTCTCTGGAATGGCAGAATTAATATATTTCTACTTCTTCCATCAGTACTATTGTCTGACTTCAATGAATTATATTATTTTTATTAGTTTTTACCTTAACATTATTGATATGATAATCTGTTACTTAATTTATTGGTTTTAAAGGTGATCTTTTAATGCCTCATCACAAAAGATAAAGGAATTATTATACCCATATTGCCACTCTTTTTCTCTCTTCTACTTCCATTTTTGTTAGATATATAATTTCAGCATTCTCAGTACTATAACATTTACATTTGTTCTAGCCACAATACCTATTATTAGTTTTTAAACTAATACCTATTATTAGTTTTAGTCTTATATCTAAATGGAATTTGTGTTCATTGTCAATCCTTTGCTCACAGTTTCTGTATTATTCTCTTGTTTGACTGATGCTTACCTTTTAGTTTCCTTCTCAAAAAGTTTAAGAAAATATATATGTAGAATATGCAGACAGCCCCCTAAATTTTCTTTTCCTTTATACTTTAATGACAATTTAGCTGCATTTATAGTTCTTAGGACAGTCTTTGTTTCCTTGGGAACATTTTAGCCATTGGCCTACTATCATTGAGTATTGAATGTTTCTGTGGAGTCACTGAAAACAGCCTAAAACCTTTTTCATAGGAGACTGATAATTTTCTTCACTTTAAAGGTGAAATTAATGTAAATAAAATAATCAAATGTGTTATGCATATTATGAATTTTACTGGAGTTAATTTAAGGTCTTCATTTACGAGCTGGTAGCACTTGAGGGATTTTTTGTTGTTGTTTTTTTAAAGTTCATTTGGGTAAAAATACAAGTCTCACTACTTGTAGTTGGGGTCAAAATTTAAAGTATAGCACAAAACATGTCTTTTAGGGGAGAAATCATTTCCTTAGACATTAAAAGACATGAAAATGATTGCTCACTATTGAAATTTTGATAGTATGAAATTGGAAGTATTTAACCCCAGTTTTGTTGTGTGGGATGGTTTTTGAATCTTTAATTTAATGATTCCGCCTGTATAAGTTAGCCAGGTTCTGACTTTACTGTGGAAGAGATTCTAAGTGAATCAATGAAGAGTGACTAATGCCAAACACAGAGATCCATGGTCCAATGTTCAGTTCAGCACCATTAAAAAAAAGAGAGAAAGATTGAGAGAAGACTCAGAGACTCGTTTAGGTCTATTGCAGAGACAGCTTAATCAGAAAAACTAGGACCATTTCAAAATGATTATAGAAAGTACAAAGTAGAGGCATGGATCCTGGAACCTGAGTTCCCTTCACCATTCCTGAACATCTTCAAAAGTTCCTTAAACATTTATTTCTTTGTCCACAAAATTGTAAAAATGCCCCTTATTTCAAAAACTTCACTCAAAAAACTCTCTCATGGGAGTCTTTGAAAGTTTAGGCCATTTAAAAATGCATATTATTAATTTTACTGTTTAGTCATTAGGTTCAGTAGTGTGTATAATATATATCAAGGGACATCTTAAAAGGCATATTATCATAAAATGCATATTTAAGGGCTTTCTACCTACATAAATTTAATTTAATAGATTATAACAACTCCAAAGGGCCCATTAGGGTCTTTAGAAAACATAGTTCAGGGCTCTGTTAAAACACATATTCTCTTTATGTTATAGTCTACTTAGAGAGTTTGCTCTAGCAACCTAGGGCTTGAATATGTTTGCCTCAATTAGTTAAGAAAATTAAAAATAGAGAAGTAATTTTATTTTCAGTAAGACAGTATACTAAGGCATGGAGAAAGCAAATTTTACAATTAATTATATTGTTTTTAGTTTCAAATAACATACACAGAACAGTGTCAATTAAAAATAATAGCTCTTAGTACACGTATTTAATGACTTGATTGCTATGCATTTCAAAATCCTCCTTTTGTGTGTTAGAAAGTGAGTGTATGTGTGTTTCAGTTTAAGCTAAGGTTATTAATTATTATTTACCAATGGTATACTTTAATGAAAAACAGAGTATCAGTTATGCCCAGTGTTTTCCGTAATGTGGTCTGCAGACCCCCTACATCAGAATCTCCGGTGTGCTTAAAATGCCTGTTCCTCTTGAGTCCCTGCATCATAATAAACAGGAGTCTAGGCATGTGCCTTGGAATTTTTGCATTGTAATGAACTTCCTTAGAGATTCTTGCACAACAACTGAAATGTCAAAGAAGTGGTTATTTTAATCTACAAACCCAACTACATACTGTAGTCAACATCTGGAGCCCTATCTAAACTGCACTCTGCTGCCTGGGTGTACACTGTGACTACACAGTGTATGCTATGACTCCTTACACATTCTTCAAGGAATACTTATTTTGAAACCAGTCCTGATCTTTACTGCTCACTGAACTTTGTGGCTCTAACGCTGAGCCACCCAACTCCAACTTTGGAGTAACAGTTGGAAAATGGGTAGAGATTTGAACACAGTTGTCCATTAGAAATCCTCTTCTAGGACTTGGGTATTTTAAAAAATCATTTTGGTGGTTCAAAATCGAAAGACACTCTGCCAGAGGTGTCCACTCAAGGCCTGTGGACTTTCAGTAATTATAATTGACTCATCTACAACACACCACTAGCTACACCAACACAAGCCACCACCCCCCAAACTGTGTCATATTATTTCACTCCATAGTCTTCCTCAAAAATGGAATTATCAAAAATTGAATTCTATTTTTAACTAATAACCCTATCTCTAAATTTGTTTTCTCCTCACTTTAGAAGTACAAACAATAGCACTTTGACCCAGTGAAAATTGCACTTATCTGTGGCCCACATACAAGGAAGGATACATTGAAGGAAAAGTCTTTTGCTACTGAAAAGCATCAACTGTGATAGTTGAAATAAATTTAGAATAAATCTCACTCTACTGGCTTAAAGTCCTTAAAAGGATTGTCTGGTTACTGGTTCCACAAAGAATGAACCAACCGGTTGTAATACATGAAATCATCTATGTGCTTATGAGCTTGTGAAGTTTTCTAAAAGTTAGAGACATAAGCACTGCCATTTGCATCATAGCTCTTCCATTCACTGACTTGGAAGATTTGGATCTAACAAAAGGCCTCCCAGCTGTGTTTAACTGTCAGGGCGGGGAATGAGGGGGTGGGAGGGGTTGGTTCTTGATTGTTGGTAAGGATTCCCAGCTGTGCTTACTTAGGAGCTCTCTAATATTCTTCCTTCTCCTGTAGAGAACCCCTACTGAATAGAGTTGTTAACATCGTAAAAGTGCCCTATAAAATCCAGTCAAATAGTGGGCTTTCTCAGCCCAAGGTTGCAGTAAATGGAAAATGTGAAAAGTTCGAAATTAAGTGTGAACATCAAGTTTTAACATGGGAGGAATAAACTGAGTAAGTAAAAATGATAATTATTTAGATCCTTAAAGCTTTAAACTAAATATTCTGATATATGGGTTCTGGAAAAGTCTCCGAAATTGTTTACTATTGGCCTTACTGTAAGAAGATCTTTATTTTAGTTTTTAAAGAAATTTTAAAACTTACATTAGAAATTATTTAAATGTGCAAGATGTTCAGCATTGTTACAGCTTTCTCTTCCCATTCCTATTGTTTCATCCTCAATTGACTCCAGTCTTATTCCTCAGTGGTTTATTATGCTAGAAACAGGGAAAGTCTTACACATCATTTCCTGTCCTCATATTGGCTGGACTTGACTAACAATTGAATAGTGCATCAGGACATTATCACTGTTTGAGTAATGTAGTCCAGAAGATAACGATAGCTGCATATCTGAATGATCTGAAAAGGGTCTTTAGTCCTCCACTACAAGCTAACCTTTCAGATGTGGCCCTTCCCCGTAGTTGATTCCCAGATGAGACAGTAAGAAAACAAACCATCCTCACTACCAATAAATAAAGGCTGTACCGGAATCATTTGGGAGATCAAAACACTGCTTATGAAAAGATTCCTAGCACCTCTTGTATCTCTTTATGAATCAGACAAGAGAGTTTATTGAATTTTGTGCTAGATGCTCTGGAGGAAGGAAAACATAATAGAAAACAACATCCATGTATTAAGAGACTCATAATACTGTTGGAGATTCAAACCAACCTACCTTCCCTTTTTCTCTCAGCAGTCTCAACTTGTTTTAGCAGTTCAACCATACCTCTTTGAGGATGCATCCCAAATATATATCCCACACTTGAGTTCTCTCCTGCTTTGGGTCCACTTTACCTCATTACCTACTAGACCTATCTTCCTGGATGTCTTGTTTATTCCTTTAGTGTAGTATGTTCAAAACAAAACCTTTTCTCTTATCTCTCACATCTGCTTCTCTTCCTGCATTTGCTTATTTCTATTTGTGGTGATGACATCACCATCCTTCCAAGCTTTGCCCAGGCCCAAAACTTGTCATTTTTGTTAACTCATTTCTCTCTTGACTCTTGCTTCTGTAGCATCTCGTTTCTCATAGTTGCCCTCCTTTTTCATTCCCATACCATTATATCCTAGATTCCAGCCTGCCTTGCTTTTGCCTAGACTGCTGGAATAGCCTCCTAACTGAATTCCTACCTCTAATCTCGACCCTTCCAATAATTCCTCCTAGAGGTTTAGCTCCATTAATCTCCTAAAAGTATAGTGTTACTCTTCTGCTCAGAGTCACTACCTCCCCAGTGGTTACAGGAGGCTGTGCTGACATTGCTAACTTGCCCTTCACGGTCTTTCACAACCTAATCTTGTCTGGCTTTCCAACTTCATTTCATGGCGTTTCTCTTGTTCAGAATCTTGTGCTTTACTCAAACCAAGTAACTTGCTGGTCCTTGTATTTGTGCCTTTACTTTTACCTTTCTTTTGTTCTGGAATAGCCTCCCTCATTTCTTTGGATCTAGATACTGCCTAAAACATGGAACCTGTCCAGTAATTAGGTATAGAATTCAATATAGACTAAAGTTTAAGAGCCTCAACCCCAGAACAGAACTTCTCGGGTTCAAACCCTGGCTCTGCCACTTATTAGCTGTGGTAAGATACTTGACCTTTCTCTACCTCTGTTGTCTCATCTAGAAAATGGAGGAAATAATAGCACCTAATCCATGCTGCTATGGTGAGGTAAATGAATTAAAGCTCTGAGAATGGTATCTCACGCATATCTTATATCAATGCTAGACATCAGTTGTGAATGAGTAACTTTTGTCTTCATTTTGAGGGTTTTATCCTTTAAGCAAATTCTTATTTAGATATCAAAAATATTAATTATGAATATGTGTAATTAGCCCATCTCTTTATTTGTGAGCATGAAAAATATACTTCACTTATCTTTATGTAAAATAAAGAACTTGTACTCAGACATATTAAAGAAGTTATTAAGGACAATTTCAGGCAAACAATGAAGTATATAAAATAGGATAATGAATCCGGCTTCAATTCATGGCCAATCTTGTTCAGCTAGACCCTTTTCTGTATTATTCTGATGAAATCCCAGCTAGCATATGCTTCATCTATAAACAGTTCAATGGGTATCTCTAAATGATAAGAACTTTTTAAATACCATTATCATACTTAAAAATTTTAAGAGTAATTTCTTAATGTCATTAAATAGTAATTTGGTGGTCATATTTCCAATAATATAATAAAAATCATTTTTTTAACTATTTGCTTTAGTCAGGATCCAAATAAAGCTCAGACATTGGAGTTAGTTACTGTGCTTTTAAATGTCTATTGATCTGTAATATCCCCCTCTATCCCTGTCATTTTGTTGTTTGCTTTTATTATATTATTTCTTAAGAAAGCAGGGTTGTTTGTCCTGAAGAATTTTCCAGTCTGGATTTGATTACATCTCCATGGTGTAACTTAATATGTTCTCTCTCCGCTGTGTTTCCTTTAAATGAGTAGTTAGATCAGATTTAGGTATGATGTTTTTGGCAAGACTACTTCATAAGTAGTGTGGCATTCTTCCATCCGAAGTGACCTAATGTTGTAAAGTCTCTTTTTGTGGTGATAACAGCTATTGATCGTGAATACCTACAACCATTAACCCATTTAGGGTTTCAAAATGGTGATATTTTAATTTTATCGTTCCCTCTACATTTATGAGCTAGAGTATTTCTACAAGGAGGAACTTCCCCTCATCTACACTCTGATCACCCAGTGATGTGGTTCACAAAGGGGAATCGTGTTAAATGCTTACTTAATTCTTTCCATTGATATAACATTTTTCAAAATAATGAGTTGATTCTGTAGTATCTTTTAATGGTTACCAATTATGTTTTATTTCATTTGCTTTTTAGTATTTCGAACCTGTTTTAATCCATCATTGTTATCCTTACTGATCCTCAAATTATCCCAGTCTTAGTGAGTGGGAACCTCTTCTAGTTAGCTTCTGAATCCCTTTGACATAAACCAGGCATGTGTGACAGCTTCCTCTCTATCTGTGAGGATAACACATTCCAGATTCCTGAACATTATTTGAGTTCTAACTATTTTTCAAGGCCTTAGATTTCACATCCAACATGAAGTCTTCCTGAGCACAGTCCTTACCTCACCACCGAACCCCTGTGGCTCCCTAAGTTGTGAGTTCCCTTGTCAGTGATCAGAGGCTGGTCTTCTTCAAAAAGCAACGTTGAGCCTCTATACCCACAGTGCTTGGCATAAGGCATTATATAGAGTTGTCACATGATCAGTTACTTAATACTGCCTTGGTTAAGTAGACTTATAATTACATAAGACTTTCAAGAACTTAATGAGAATAATATTGCTTATTGTGGGGTTTGAGATTCTAAGGTAGTTTAAGGTGGTTTCTGGTCTTGAGTGTATAATCGGACTGGTTTTCCGTGTGTGTGTGTGTGTGTGTGTGTGTGTGTGTGTGTGTGTGTGAGTTTGTGTGTGTATGTGTGTTATGTATATATAACTTTATATAAATAAATGTGTATTATAACATATTTTTCCATGTAATTTGAGATTGTTACTTAAATCATGGCTTTTAAAGGGATATGCTCTTACATAACCACAGTTTCATCATTTACATTAATTCATTATGTGTTTTGATTTTAACCAAAATAAGTAACACTTATGGGCAGTTTATAAACTCCTTTCTCAGGAAGAAGTTTAAAATAATGCCAAGAATAGATTATATTATTAGGTCAAATTCATTGATAAGGAAACTGAAGCCCAGAAAGGTTGTCATTTTACTGGTGTTAAAGTCTTTGCTCCTTATATCTTGCTAACTCTTACTGAGTGAGACCTTGTAGAAAAGTTTATAGAGGATTCAAGCTAAAATAAGCAAAGAAGAAAACTCTGTAGTCCATGCATCCTGGTCAAACAAAGAACAAGTTAGAGACAGCCATGAGAGCAATGAGTCACCGGACCTAGTTGTGATTTGTCTGTGATGAGTGTGGAGAGTTTGCTTCTAGATCTGTCATTCTCACTGGATTCCCAGGCAGCAGCTGTGACAGACTGAACTGTCTCTTGCTGATGAGTGTAAAGTTTCATCTCCTTTTTTCATCAGCAAAATGAAATGAAATGGGGAATTTTGAAAAAAGCTTGAAATACTATTGCAGATCTTGCTATAATTTGGAAATTTTCACACTAAATACACTGGTGATTTCGCAGTTTTGAGAATTCATTCTAGATGCGGCACAAGTTCTAAATCAGCCTGGGAGACTGTCATTTAAGATGTCATTATTTTACTCAAAATTATCCGTGATGATACCTCATTCAGGAAACATTTGTGGGAGACCTACAGTGTGCCTCTGCCTATATGCATCTGAGAAGGGGCAGACCAGCCTAATATTTCTGAGAAATGGGCCTACCATAGCACATCTAATATCTGGCCATTCCCTGCCCATGCACTGTCTGCCTGCTCAGATATCACCTTAGGCTTGGCTTCCTAAAGAGAAGCCTCTTGGTTATCATATTTCCCAGGATTTATTCCTGCTATGTGGCCTCCCTCCTTTTTAAAATCAAATTTATTCATTCTCTCTCTCTCTCTCTCTCTCTCTCTCTCTCTTTCTGTCTCACCCCCACCCTCACCCATCTGAAAATACCTAGGGTTTTGCTATTTGTCATTTCTAATGTAGTGACCACAATTTTAAGCTAAGTGGCTGTGGCATATAATCTTTCCAACATGGCATATTGGGACCATTTCTGTGGATGCATTAGTGTATTAGTATTTGATTTGTAGAAGTCATAGCAACTGTTACCATGTTTCCCCGAAAATAAGACCTAGCCAGACCATCAGCTCTAATGCATCTTTTGGAGCAAAAATTAATATAAGTCCCGGTATTATATCATATTATATTATATCATATTATATTATATTAAGATCCAGTCTTATTATTACATAAGACCCAGTACTATATTATATTATATTACATTATATTATATTACATTATATTATATTACATTACATTACATTACATTACATTACATTACATTACATTACATTATATTATATTATATTATATTATATTATAAAATGCCAGTCTTATACTATAGTAAAATAAGACCAGATCTTACATTAATTTTTGCTCCAAAAGATGCATGAGAGCTGATGGTCCGGCTAGGTCTTACTTTCAAAGAAACACAGTATTTGAATGTCTCCTTTGTCCCAGAACCACAAAATCAGTTTCTCAGAATCTTGGAAACTCTGAGACTACATAAGCAAACATGAATGACTATTACCTAATAGTAGATTTCTCAAAGGTTTAGCTTTTTAGAAGGCAGTCTTGAATCCTAGCCTCCGCACAAGTGTCAATTGGATGGCTTTCCTTGCCACAGCAATTAGCCAAGTTAACTGGGTAGCCAAACCTAGGGAAACTTAATAATAGATCACTTGAGCTTATGTTTGTTTAACCAGAATTATGCATGTGTTAGTTAGCAAATCAACGCAAAGATTGCTTTTTGTTATTCTGAACTCCAAAGACACTCTAATTTCTTTAATTTTACTAACATTTTTGTGTTTAAAATTATTCAAAGTAATGGACTGTCAGCTAGATCTTGGAAATGGCTTGTGATATGTCAGTGAGAGTGTTTTTTGAAAATTGATTTGCTCTTCATCTATGGAATACAAACCAAAATAAATTTACAATCTGTAATTATTAATACATCTGCATTTTTAATTACTAAAGGAAATTGATATCAGCTGATTTTATAGAAGTTACTTTGTTAGATTAGTTCTTGTCCCCCTTGGAGAGATAACTTAATTAGGTTTATGTCACAAAAGCAATTAGGTGAATAACCTTGGCTGTAATCCACTTAGATAAAAGAATTTCAAACAATTTGTGATATAACAAATAAGTTTATCAAAACAAAGTCTTTTTGCGGCTTTAAAAAGCAGGGGCATTGGCCTCTGAACACAAAGTTGTCTCTGCCTTTATTTTATTCATCCTGTGTGTATAAGGTCATCCTTTTAAAAGAATCAGGGTGAATGTAATTCATAGTATAGCCTCTTACATATAATTTGCTTTGTTTTGTTTTAATCTCAACATTGTAACACTACTATCTGTTTAGGTTTAGAAGTTACTTGATTTTATCAGTTAAAAATCCAAAATTCCAATAATGGAAAAGACTATGTAAATTCACACAGCTATAGAGACAGACATGCTATTAGACTCAGGCCTCCTGTTTCCTAGCGCCAGACGCAGTTCACTAGATCACAGTTAGAATCTTAAACTCTATGTGGCAGTTTCTGAAAATCTATCACATTTCTCAGTATATATTTAGCTGCCAGAGACACAACCAGTTAGTCACTTTTTATCATCATCATCATTAACAACAACAAAGCAGTAAATCTCTATCTATTGTAAGCTATATTGAGATAGTAAGTCACAGATACCTTTATGTTAGAAAAAAAATTATTTAGAAAAGAAAACTGTTCTGTTTTGTAACTCCTTTGCTTAAGTAATCTATATATATAGGTTAGTAGTACTATACATATATATGTGTATATATATGTGTATATATATGTATATACATGTGTGTGTGTATATATATGTGTGTGTATATATATGTGTATATATGTGTGTATATATATGTGTATATGTGTATATATATATATATACATGTGTATATATGTGTATATATGTATATATATTGCTGTTATTGAGTGAGACGCTTATTTTATTAGATATTTTATTAGTTTAAATTACTGAAAAACTAATTATATCATAAGTTTATTTAAATCTTTACACTTTAATAATTCACCAAATAAATGTTTTAATTGTTTCTGATCTCCTATACTTAGTAGATTTGCTTCCATTCCAATAGACCAGCAAATAACATAAATTAAAGTCCCCATATTAAATTTATTTTGTTAAAGTTTATATTGATCTCATAAATAATAACATAAAATATGTTTATATTTTATATAAAATACATATATAATCTAATAGGGCAAAAGGATGATGGGGAAACTTTATACATATGCAGGGGGAAATCCGAATAAGCCCAGCAAAAAGAAAAAACAAAGAAGAGAGGGGAAAGGGCTGCAACAGTGAAAGCATTCCCCAACCCACTGACAGATTAATCAGAAAAGAGTGGAAGCCTTATGGATTTGAGGTTCTAGAACACAATTTCTTCTAAACCACTAGATGATGACTAAACTATTTGGACACAGCAGCGATCCCAAAGAAGCCAGTTTATGTAATGGGAGTCCCAGGAGGAGGGAAGAGAGATGAACAAGAGCCAAAAGCTTTTCACATTTGATGAAAAATATTTATCTGTACATCCAATAAGCTCAACAGATACCAAGTAGGGTAAACACAAAGAGAACCGTATCTAGGCACATCACAGTCAAACACTGAAAACCTAAAGACAAACAGTAAATCTTGAAAGAACCAAGAGAAAAACATCATGTATAGGAAATCATAGTAAGAATAATGGCTATCTCTTCAGAAATAGTAGAAACCGGAAAGTAATAAAATGACATATTCAAGAAGTTGTCAACTAATATTTCTATGTCCAGTGAAAACATCTTTCAAAGATGAAGACAAAAATAAGGAGATTCCAAGTAACGAAAAATAAAACAAAATTCTTTGCTATCAGATATGACCTACAAGAGTTACTAAAGAAACTCTTTCAGGCTGAAAATAAAAGATATCAAATAGTAACTTAAATCCATAGAAGAGAATGAAAAGCACTGGGAATTGTAAATGTAAAAGATTGCGTGTGTGTGTGTGTATGTACATAGATATATAAATGTATATATTTGTATTCTCTTCTATTAATTTCTTTAAAAGCATAATTTATACAAAACTATAACACTGTACTGTTAGGTTTATAACACATGGATATAATTATATGATAATAGTAGTACACAAAAGGGGTAGGCAATGAAGCTTAATTGGAGGAAATTTCCCATGGTTTACTGAAACTAAGTCAGTATTAACCGGCATAGATTGTGATAAGTTAAAGGTGCATATTATCAGTGCTAGAACAAACTTTTTCTAAAATCTCAAAAAAAGCTAACTACCCATAAGAGAAAGCTAAAATAGCATATTAAAAACATTTTTAACAAAATGAAGGAAGTAAAGAAAGAACAAGAATGAGAAATATATGAGATACATAGAAATTAAATAAAATAGAAACCTTTGCCTAACCCAATGTCACAAACGATTTCTTCTATTTTTTGTTCTAGAAATGTTATAGTCTTATAGTTTATATTTGAGTCTAAAATTCATTTGAGTTAATTTTCATATAGGGTGAGATTTATGGACCAAAGTTAATTTATTTTGCACATGGATATCCATGCTAAAATTGCATTAAATGTGATCTAAAAGTCGTATGGGCTGTTGTTCACTTACTCTTAGAAGAAATCTGGGAAGTAGAGGCTCCATGCCTGTCAGGTTGACACCTGCACTGCAAATCACCTCCTGGGGGCTTTCAATACTTGACTTAGTTGCTCACGCCTCTTTATTCAGCTTTAAAAAGAGGTTAATGGGACAGTGCATTAAATTTCAAATCAAGAATTTATGAATATATGTATTTACATTTATACTTGTATTTATATTTGTATTCACATATTCTTTCCCTGGGTCACCATAATGGCCCCCAGAGCTGGAGCGGCAGAGAATATGTATTCAGAGGTTTATAGCAGAATGAAATGCCATCCTAGAAATTGTGGCCTCTAGAGATGTGGGCCCCCATCAAGTGAAAAGAATTTTCAGGGACAAGGGAGATGAGCTTCTTTTTTAAAAAAAATTTAGTTTTTTAAAACATTTTTTAGTTACAGTTAACATACAACATTGGATTAGTTTCAGGTGTATAACATAGTGTTTAAACAAGCAGGGTCAGGCCTGGTTAGTACTTGGATGGGAAATGAGCTACTTTAATTAGATTTTCAAGCTCATTCTATTAATTGGCTGATGTATGCATACATTCAGTAAGCATTAATTGAGTAACTACTATAGTCCAGTTCCTGTGCTAAGAACTAGAGATAACGCAGTGAATAAATGAATGCAGACCCAGCCCTTATATAGTTTACACTCTAGCCTTGCCCCTTTGAACCCGGGGGTCTGTGCAGAAGTGCCAGTAGAGAGAGAAGCAGGGAGAAAGGCTCTGACCTGGTGGATACAAACTGAGTATCATAGTTGTTCTCTGCAGGACTAGGGAAGGGCACACTGTCTTAAGCAAATCCTATTACATCTCATCAAGTCCTTTACTACTCTTCATCTTTAATCCTCTCCTATGTTTTAAATGGGAAGCTGTGCTGAGACATTAAAGCTCTTGGGAAATAGAGCTTAAAATCCAGCACAGCAGTTTAATCTGTTAAACCAAAACAAGTGGAGAAAGAATCAAAAGAGGCAAAATCAAAGGAGGTTGTATTTTAGATGAGTATTAGTGAATCTGACACCTATTTAAATGGATCTCTGTATTAAGAATTCCGAAACACACCTCCTACCTCCTAGTGAAGAAAACTCTGTTATGGGGGGTGATTTAGAAAGTCAGGAGTCACAGATGTAACAGCTTGATGGGAACTGCACTTGGAGGTCAACAGGGTTTTCTGAAGAGAGCACTGGGCTAGAAGTCTTGTCTCAGACTCAGTTTCCTTACTGTGAAAACGGGAATAGCAGACATCTTTTACAATGTCCTCCTTTCTCTCTCATAAAAATAAAATTAAAATAAAAGTCATATGGAAATACAAATAACCTGGAATAGCCAAAACAACTTTGAAAAACAAACAAACTGAAGGACTAATACTACCTGATTTCAACATTTATAAGAAAGATACAGTAATTAAGAAAGTGTAATGTTAGTGTAAAAATAGATAAAAAGACCAATGGAAAAGAATAGAGTGAATATATATACACACACACATATGTATGTATATGTGTATGTATATGTATGTATATATACATAAAATATATATACATATATATGTGTGTGTATATATATATATTTCAACAGAGGTACAAAAACAATTCAGCAGATAATAGATAATCTTCAACAAATCTATTGGGACAATTAGATATTCCTTTTAAAAAAATTTAATTTCAACCCATATCTCCACATTATCCATTTATTTACGAATAAATTTATATATAAATGAATTCTTAGATACAACACTGAAAAGGCAATCCATAAAAGAAAAAGTTGACACATTATATTTTACCAAAATTTTTACCAGAAGAAACATTTACCAAAATGTCTGTTTTTTGAAAGATTCTGCTAAGAGAATGAAAAGACAAGCCACATTGGGGAAAAAAATATCTGTGCAAATTATATCTATATATGATAAACGGCTTTTATCCAAATATATAAATAACTAAGCAAACAGTCCCTTTTTTATGAATAAATGATTTGAATAGACATTCCTTTAAAAAAAAAATGTGGATCACATATAAACACATGAAAAAGTGCTCAACATAATTAGTTAAGGAAATGCAAAAGCAAAAAGCAAATTTAAAAAAAAAACATGGAAGTGTTTATTATTTTGATTGTTTTGATGGTTTCATTGGTGTATACATGTTAAAACTTATCAAATTGTACACACATTAATTATGTGCACCCAATTATGCCTCAATAAAGACATTAAAATTTTTAAAGTTTAAAATTACCATTACAAAAATAAAAAGCCAAACTACGTTCTGGGAGCAAATATTTGGACCGCATACATCTGATAAATGATTTGTATAAATAATATGTAAAGAAACTATACAACTCAATAATAAGGGGCAAATTAATTAAAATGGACATAAGATTTGAGTGGACATTTTAGCAAAGAAAATATGTGAATGGCTAATAAGCACATGAAAAAAATCATTAATCATTAAGAAAATGCACATAAAACCACAGTGAGATACTGCTATGCACCCACTAGAATGGCTGTAATAAAAAAGACTGACAATACCAACTGTTGGTAAGGATTAGTAGAAATCTGAAACCCTTATACACTGATTACGGGAATGTAAAATGATACAGGCACTTTGGAAATTGGTTTGAACATTTCCTAAAAAGTTAAATATACTACTTATATGACCTGGCAATTACACTCCTGGGTATTTATTTACCCAAGAGAAATAAAAACCATGTCCACAGAAAAATGGATATGTCATTGTCTATAGCAGCATTATTTAGAATAGCTAAAAATAGGAAACTAGTGAGTGGATAAACAATATGTGGTATATCCATACAAAGAATACTACTCAGAAATAAAAGCTACTCATCCATGTAATAACATGTGTAAACCTCAAAACCATTATGCTACATTAAAGAACTGGGACCAAAAAAGCATACATGTTGTATGATCTATTTATATGAAATTTCTAGGAAAAAAAAAATAGAGAGGCAAAAAAATGTGTCAGTGGTTATCTGGGCTGTAGATGTGAGGGGCAACTGACTACAAATTGGTAAAAGAGAACTTTTCTGGCTGATGGAAGTGTTTTAATCCTGCATTGTGGTGATGGTTGCACAACTATAAAAATTTCCTAAAACTCATTGTAAAACGTGAATATTATGATGTATAATTTAGGCCTTAATAAAACAGTTAAAATAAAATAAAAAGATACCTAAGATGGAAGTAGGAATTTGAGACTCATTAGCATATAGATGATCACTGCAATTGTAAAAGTGGAGACGATACCTGAGGAAAGTCAATTAAAAGGGAAAGCATAAGAACCTGGGGCAGTCCCTAAGATCCAGCAAAAAGAAAATGAGAAAATGCGGCTATGGAAGTAGAATAAAAACCAAAGAAATATAGCATATCAGCAAGCATGTATTGCTTGGCGGAGGGTGGTCAAAAAGATATCAAATGTTACTGATGGCTCAAAGAAGAAAAGGCACCAAAAGATCTCTGATGGTGGTCACCTGAGACCTTGACATGAGCAGTTTCTGAGGAGCAGGGAGTATATACAGGTCAATCTGGAGTGGATGTGGAAGTGAGTGAGAGGTAATGGAAGGCAGGCAAGAAGTATGGGGTCTGTTTCAATAAGTTTACCTGAAAATGGAAGGAGGCAGATGAAGCAGAAACAGGAGCTGCAAGTGAGAGGTTTTTGTTTCAGTAGAACATTCAACAGCATGTTTCACTGTAGATGGAACGAATGAGTAGGAGGAAGGAAATGGAGAATTCAGAAAGAGCATAAATTTAAACGTAAATTCCATAGGAAGACAGAAGCAGATGGGGTTGAGGGACTATCAAGCACGGGTTGAGGGATTAGCATTAAGCAGAGGATGGAAAAACTATGCAATTTTTCCATGCATCAGAACAGAGAAAATTACGGTATGGATGTTAGTGAATCCATAGATTTCAACACATTAAGGGAAGGCTTGTTTGATGGTTTCTGTTTTCTCTATAGGAAGCACAGTCATCGGAGAGTAAGAGCAGATGTCTTAATACTAAGGATTTGAAGGGAATAGAGTAGTTTAAGGACGAAGAATGAGGTTAATGACCATAAATTTATAATGGTACTTGACTGCCCACTTGTATAATTTTCTCTAGGATTAGTCAACAGCCTAGAAAAAAGAGAGAGAAGATGGATATTTGGATTTATTGAGGTTGGCTCCATCAGAAAGACAGAGAAAATCCACGGTGTTTAGAGTAGTGGAAAGAGAGCAAAGAAGTGATAGATCATGATCTGGACAAAAATGAGGACATGGGGGTCTGACGTAGATCTTCATCCTTCTTGGGTTGCCCTGAAACAAGTTTCAAGAAGATGCTTGGGGGTTGGTAGTTTGTTTGAGGGGAATCTTAATAAACAGGCATGAGGGAATGGGGAGAATAAGTCAGGAAATGAGAAAAAATAATAAAAAGGTACATTTTTTAGCTGCTTATCATTGTAGTTAACTGGGACTGAGTCATGCTGGGGACCCCCTGAGGAACCGCATGGAATGTGCCTTGCAATCATCTCTGCAGGATAGGAAGCTGACATATTAATCCATCAGCTCCTGTCACTCTTTCATGGAAGACTGCTTCCGGGACCTTACACCACCCCCGGCTTCTAGGCTGCCTTTCTAGGGATGAACAAGCTCCCCAGCTTCAAAAAAGTACCAGAGGCAGGAATACAAAGATAGAAAGGAGAGTTGAGCTTGAGGTAAAATATTGACAGCATCCAAGACTCCATAGGAACTGAACACCACAGCTTGAGCTGGAAACCGAAGTAGGCTTAGGGCATGTGGTACAAGGTCAAATTAGACCAATTGCATGAACTTCCCTATGAGATCAAAATAATTGAGACAATACCTTGGGATACTAGGAGGAGTTCTTTGACCCTGTGGAACTTACGTATGTCCTCTAAGCTGCCGATTTGTCGTCAGCAAATGGTGATAAGAATGCCCACCTTGTAGTTACTGCTAGAATTAAAATATGCCCTTAGTATGGAGTCTGGCGTATAGTAATGCATATAGAATAGAAGCTAGTATATTATTACTAGAATCTATTGAAACATTAGCAATGTTAATAACTACCTGCATTGTGGATAATATTGTGGATTAATTCAAACTCTATAAAAGGGTTTTACCACTTACCTGAATATAATATTTTGAATACCAAAGCATTGCAGTTTTGTTTGGAAGGACATTGAATTTTGATATAGTTTTGAAATTCGTTTCATCAAAGAATAGGCATTGGAAAAATCTTAAATGTAATCTAATTCTCATTTACCCTCTTTGGTTGAGATTGCATTTAAGTTTCTGTCAGACCAGAATGATTTATTGTATTTTCAAAGAAATCTCCAGAGACGTTCTGTTGATTTTCTTTTTGAGTCTTTTCTGCTTTTAAACTTATCCGCACACTGAGAAACAATTTAAATACATCTACTCTTTAAAAACCTCTGGCGGCAAATAAACCTCCTTGAATTCTAGCTTAAATCTTTAATGCTGTTGTTTTGTGTTTATTCATTTTCTTCTCAATGGAGAAAAAAGAAACAGTTGATTACTATTGTCAACTTTCTTTTGTTTAGGATTTATTTAGTATGCAATGCTTGAACATCTTTTTTTTTCCCTGCCCAGATATAGAACTCTCAATGCTTTTTTTTCCCTGGAATGATTGAGTTTACAATACAGATGCATTAGAGCTCACTTTTCACCTATATGTAAGCAGATGAGTTAATACCAATTAAAACATTAAGTGTCATTTAGCATTTTTTTTGTATTCCTTGTAATAAATTCCCTGATGTGTCCTTTGCTCAATTATCAATTGGGATACTATTCTTTCTCTTATGAATGATAAAAACTCTGTGTATTAATGATGTTAACAATTAAGCCACAATATGCTTTTTTCCCATTTTGTTATTTGCCTTTTAGTTTAATTTATACTATCGCTGTCTTATAAGAATATTATTAATATTTTGTCAAATATGTAATTTTTTTGTATTATAAATTTCTTGTTTGGCTTCCATGCTTAGATATCTTACACACCAAGGTTTCTGAGCTATGTTCACTTATATTTTCTTCTGCTCCTTTAACATTTTTATTTTATTTATTAATTTTTTAAGTTTATTGGGGTGACAATTGTTAGTAAAGTTACATAGATTTCAGGTGTGCCATTCTGTATTACATCATATATATATATATATATATATATATATATATATATATATATATATATATATATATATATATATATATATCACATTGTGTGTTCGTCACCCAGGGTCAGTTATCTTTCAATCATCATGTATTTGATCGCATTTACCCTCATCTACTACCCCCTACCCCCTGACCCTCTGGTAACCACTAAACTATTGTCTGTGTCTATGAGTTTTTGTTTCTTCATTTGTTTGTATTCTTCTTTTGTTGTTTTCAGTTTTATATACCACATATCAGTGAAATCATATGGTTCTTGACTTTTTCTGTCTAACTTATTTCCCTCAGCCTAATAATCTCACAACCCATTCATGTTGTCTCCAATGGTACTACTTAATCTTTTCTTATGGCAGAATAGTAATCTATTGTGTATATATACCACAACTTCTTTGTCCAATTATCTATTGGAGGATACTTTGGTTGTTTCCATGTCTTGGCCACCGTAAATAAAGCTGCAACGAACATTAGAGCACATATATCTTTACGGATAAATGTTTTCAGATTTTTTGGGTAGATACCCAGGAGAGGGATTGCTGGGTCATATGGTAATTATATTCTTAATTTTTTGAGGAGCCTCCACACTGCCTTCCATAGCGGCTACACCAATCTGCATTCCCACCAACAATGTATGAGGGTTTCTTTTTCTCCACAGCCTCTCCAACACTTGTTACTATTTGTCTTGTTGATGATAGCCATTCTAACTGTGGTGAGATGATATCTCATTGTAGTTTTATTTGCATTTCTCTGATGATTAGTGATGTTGAGCATTTTTTCATACGTCTAGTGGCCATTTGTATGTCTTCTTTGGAGAAATGTCACTTCAGGTCCTCTGCCCATTTTTTAATTGGATTGTTTGTTTGTTTTTCATTGTTGAGTTGTATGAATTCCTTGTATATTTTGGATATGAGCCTCTTATCGGAGGCATGGTTTGCAAAAATCTTCTCCCATTCAGTTTGTTGCCTCTCTATTTTGTTGATGGTTTCTTCTGCTGTGCAGAAGCTTTTTAGTTTTTATAGTCCCATTTGTTTATTTTAGCTTTTATTTCCCTTGCCTTTGAGGTCAAATTCATAAAATGTTCTTTGAACCCAGGGTGCATAAGTTTAGTACCTATTGCTTCAGGTCTCATGTTTAGGTCTTTGATTCATTTTGAGTTAATTTTGGCACACAGTGACAGATAGCAATCTAGTTTCATTCTTTTGCACATGGCATTCCAATTCTCCCAATACCATTTATTGAAGAGGCTGTCTTTTCTCCATTGTATGTTTTTGGATACTTTGTCAAAAATTATCTGTCCATATTCATGTGGGTTTATTTCCAGGTTCTCAATTCTATTCCATTGATCTGTGTATCTGTTTTCCTGCCAATAACATACTGTTTTGATCATTGTTGCCCTGTAGAACAAGGTAAAGTCAGGGAGTGTGATACCTCCAGCATTGTTCTTTTCTCTTAGGATTGCTTTCACTATTCAAGGTCTTTTGTGGTTCTATACAAATCTGATGATTTTTTGTTCTATTTCTTTAAAAGGGGCCATTGGGATTTTGATGGGGATTGCATTAAATCTGTATATTGCTTTGGGTAATATGTCCATTTAACTATATTGATTCTTCCAATCCATGAACACGGAATGTCTTTCCATTTCTTTGTGTCTTCCTCTTTCTTTTAAAAATGTCTTATAGTTTGCAGTATATAAGTCTTTCACATCATTGGTTAAGTTTATTCCTAGGTATTTTATTCTTTTTGTTGCAATTACAAAAGGAATTTTTTTTTTATCTCTTTTCTGAGATTTCATTGTTAGTATATAGGAATGCAATGGACTTTTGTACGTTGATTTTGTAACTGACAACTTTACCGTATTCGTTTATTGTTTCTAATAGCTTTTTGGTGGAGTCTTTAGGGTTTTCTGTATATAGCATCGTATCATCTGCAAAAAGTTACAATTTAACTTCTTCATTCCCAATTTGGATGCCTTTTATTTCTTTCTCTTTCCTGATTGCTCTGGCTAGGACTTCCAATACTATTGGAAAAAGCAGAGGTGATAGGGAACAGCCCTGCCATGTTCCTAAACATAGAGCCAAGGGCTTCAATTTTTCACTGTTAATTGTGATATTAGCTGAGGTTTTGTCATATATGGCCTTTATTATGTTATGGTATTTTCCTTCTGTACCCATTTTATTAAGTGTTTTAATCATAAATGTTTATTGTGTCTTGTCAAACGCTTTTTCTGTATCTATTGATGTAACCTTATGATTTTTGTCCTTTATTTTGTTAATGTGGTGTATCACATTGATCGATTTGAATATGTTGAGCCATCCTTGTGACCCTGGGATAAACCTCTCTTGGTCGTGATGAATAATCTTTTTAATGCATTGTTGCATTCGATTTGCTAGAATTTTGTTTAGGATTTTTGCATCTGTATTCATCAAAGATATTGGTCTGTAATTTTCTTTTTTGTGTTATCCTTATCAGGCTTTGGTATCAGGGTAATGTTGGCCTCATAAAATGACTTAGAGAGTATTGTCTCTTCTTCAATTATTTTGGAGGAGTTTGAGTAGGACAGGTATTAGATCCTCTTTGAATATTTGGTAGAATTCACTAGTGAAGCCATCTGGCCCCAGACTTTTGCTTTTGTGAAGATTTCAGATGACTGATTCAATTTTGTTACTGTTGATTGGTCTATTTAGATTTGCCATTCTTCGTGATTCAGCCTAGGAAGGCTATATGTTTCTAAGAACATGTCCATTTCTTCTAGGTTATTGAATTTGGTGGCATATAATCCTCAGATGATCCTTTGTATTTCTGTGGCAAATGTGGTAACTTCCCCTCTTTCGTTTCTGATTTTGCTTATTTGTATATTTTCTCTTTTTATCTTAGTGAGTCTAGCCAAGAGTTTGTCAATTTTATTAATATTTTCAAAGAACCAGCTCTTGCATTAATGTTTTCTATTGTCTTTTTCTTCTCTTTTTCATTTAGTTCTGCTCTGATTTTTATTATTTCCTTCCTTCTGCTGACTTTGGGTTTCATTTGTTCTTTTTTTTCTAGTTCTTTAAGGTGTAATTTGAGATTGTTTATCTGGGATTTTTCTTATTTCTTGAGGTAGGCCTGTAATGATATAAATTTCCCTCTTAAAACTGCTTTCACTGCATCCCAAAAATTTTAGTTGGATGCATTTTCATTGTCATTTGTTTCTATGTATCTTTTGATCTCTCCTCTAATTTCTTCTTTGACCTGGTCGTTCTTTAAAAGTATGTTGTTTAATCTGCACATATTTGTATTTTTTGCTGCTTTCTTTTTGCAGTTGATATCCAATTCCAAAGCCTTGTGATCAGAGAATACACTTGGGACGATTTCCATCTTCTTAAATTTGCTGAGGCTAGTTTTATGTCCCAATATATGGTCTATCCTTAAGAATGTTCTATGTATACTAGAAAAGAATGTATAGTCTGATGTTCTAGGATGAAGTGTTCAATAAATGTCAATTATGTCCATTTCAACTCGTGTGTCATTTCGGGCTTCTATTTCATTATTTATTTTCTGTTTGGATGATCTATTCATAGCTGTCAGTGATGTATTTAGGTCCCTTAGTATAATTTTATTTTGGTCAATTTCTCTGTTTCGTTCTGTTAGTAGTTGCTTCGTATATTTTGGTGTCCCACGATTGGGGACATAAATATTGATAACTGTTTTGTCTTCCTGTTGGATAGTCCCCTTTATCATTATGAAATGTCTGTTTTTGTCTCCTGTTACCTTTTATCCTGAAGTCTGTTTCATCTGATATCAGTATGGATACACTTGCTTTTCTCTGGATACCATTTGCTTGGAGTGTCGATTTCCACCCTTTCTTTGAGTCTATATTTGTCCTTGTAGCTGAGATGTGTCTCTGGATGCAGCATATGGTTGTGTTTAGTTTTTTGATGCAATCTACTTTTTATTAGTGAGTTCAGTCCACTTACATTTAGGGTGATTATTGATATATGAGAATTTAAATCATTCTATCTCTGGTTTCTGGTAGGGTGGTATCTCCATTGTTTCTTTGCCTTTTTGTTGCTGTCCATTATTTCAGTGTGGTGGTATTCTATGATTTTTCCCTCTATTTATTCTTTTCTATGTTATATATTTCAGGTCTTGAATTTTTTGAGTGGTTGCCATTAAGTTTATGTAAAAGAAAGTTTGGTATTTAGAGTATTCCATTTTCTTCAGTATGCTTACTTTCTCCATTCCCTGGTGCCAGGTCAGACCTTTACTCTCTCTGTTTTTATGTTTTTGTTGTCACAAATTAGCCCTGTTTATGCTGTGAGTTGATTTCTGTGCTGCAATAACAATTTGCAGTTTTCCTCTTTTCATAATTTTTTTTTCTTCTTTACCCTGTATATTATGTTTAAGTGTATAATGTCCTATTTAGTATAGGGTAGCCGTTTCCCGCTTCTGCCTGTTTGTAATACTACTCATGATTTTGTATTCTTTTGCTTTTTGGTTTCCGGTCAAATAGCCTCCTTTAGTATTTCTTGTAGGGCAGGTCGTGTGTTAGAAAATTCCCTTAGCTTTTGTATGTCTGGAAAGGTCTTCATTCTTCCTTCATCTCTGAAGGATATCTTTACAGGATATATTATTCTAACTCATAATTTCTCTCTTTCAGTAGTTTGAATATTTGATTCCACTCCCTCCTGTATTGTAGAGTTTCCACTGAAACATTTGATGATAATCTAACAAGCTTTCCTTTGTAGGTTACCGTCTTCTTTTCCCTGGCTGCCTTGAGGATTCTTTCTTTGTTGTTAATTTTTGACAGCTTCAATACAATGTGCCTTGGAGAAGGCCTGTTGGGATTGAGGTAATTAGGTGTTCTATTTGCTTCTTGGATTTGAGGATCCAGTTCTGTCCACAAGTTTGGAAAGTTCTTGTCGACTATTTGTTTGAATATACTCTCTGTTCCCTTCTCTCTTTCTTCTTCTTCTGGTATGCCCATTATTCTTATATTACTCTTTTTGATGGAAAGTTCTTGTAGAGTTCATTCATTTCTTTTTAACTCTCAAGTCTCTCTCTTCTTCCATCTGTGTCATTTTCAGATTTCTATATTTGATGTCACTGATTCTTTCCTCCATCTGGTCAACTCTATTACCTAAGCTGGCTATTTCATTCTTCAATTATTTTATTGAGTTCTTCATCTCCAGAAGTTCTATTTGGTTCTTTTTTTAAATTTCAATCTCTTTGGTAAACTGTTCATTTTCTTCTTTTATTGTATTTCTGAGTTCATTAAACTGCCTTTCTGTATTTTCTTGCATCTCGTTGAGTTTTTTCAGAACTGCAATCTTGAATTCTCGGTCATTTAAGTCACATATTTCCATATCTTTAAGTTCATTTTCTGGAGACTTTTCATTTTCTTTCTGAGCTGTCTTGTTGCCTTGGTTATTCATGGCAATTACTGATTTATTATTTCTCTTCCTAGACATCTACAGGAGTGGGTTCTGCAACAGGTTGATAGAAAGAGGTCTTTCTTTTGTTTTCCAGTAGGTTTTGGTAGAATGTTTTATTTTCTCTCTGACTGCAGCCTTTTATTCTCTCTCACACTGTAGTGTTATGTTTTCTCTGCACTATTCCGGCTTCTCACACAATGCGGGGATTCCCTGGAAGGTGGGTTTCTCCTCTGTGAACAGTTTACCTGGGTCATACAGCACCTTTTATTCTCTCTCATGCTGTAGTGTTACATTTTCTCTGCACTGTTCTGGCTTCTCACACATTTGGGGGGGGGTTCCCTGGAAAGCAGCCTTCTCCTCAGTGAACAGGTCGCCTGGGTCACAGGTCACTGCCTCGGTAGGGGGATGCAGAGAGCTTCTGAAGTTCCAAACCTCTTCCTGCACCTGTTTTAGAGCCTATGTGTTTCAGTGGTTCCGTTTACTCCTGCAGGGATCCACCCAGAAAGGTGAGGACAGGGGCAGGGTGGATTGTAAGAGATGGCCCAGAGCAATGGCAGTGACCACCACCACAGCCAGTCCTGCACCCAAGGCTCCCTCCCCTTCCCCAGAACTAGTTGGACTGTGAGTCCATGACTGCGGCTACAGTTCTCAGAACTGGAACTATTCTGTTCTTTTGATCTAACACTGCTTCTGTTCTGCTTCTATAACTGGGAGGATGGGGAGGGGTGGGTGGCTGGGCTCCATGCCTAAGTCTTCCATTCTCTGCTCGGTGGTGAGGGCTTAAACCGCTGTTTTCACCCTTCTCACTTCAGTCTTTGCTCCGAGGTATCTGCTGTGAGTGCGTTGGGTTCAGCTGTGCTATATACTAATCCTTCAGGAGGGACTGTGGGCCATAATCGGAGCACTAGCAGTCTGTATTCTTCCCTCTCCCACGGCTGCTGTAGCTCTGGAATGCAGGGAGCTTGGAGGGAGCTCTGAGCTCCATCTGTGCTCTGCAGCCTGTGAACCCCGTATCTCCACAGTTCCTGCTTCCTTCATTCCCCTCTCATCCAATTTGCCCACCTTTGGATGATTTCAATTGCACGTCTTGCCTGTTTGCTGTGCAGGGAGTCCTTTGTGGAATTATAGTTGTTCAATTTGTTATAAAGTCCAGGGGAGACTTCAAGAGGCTCACCTCACGCTGCCATTTTTATGATGTCATAACTCACTTTTTAATATTTTTATTTTTAAGTGGGCTCTCTAACCCATCCAGAATTCACTTAAGATTGCACATTTTTTCTTAGTAAAGCTCTTGTTGTTTATTATAGCATATTGTTTCCGTCTGTTATAACATTTCATGCTATGAATCTGTTATACACATCTTTGTAATACATACTATACTTGTGGTTCTCAACTGGAGGCATTGACCCTCTCTGGGAAATCTGGCGATGACTGAAGACTTTTATTTGTCAGTATTGAGGCGAGAGGGGTTAGAAGAGAGGCTGGCTACTCTAATGAGCAAAGGCTGGGGATAATATTGAACATCCTACCAAGTACATGACAGCCTCCCCAAAAGAATTGTCAATAATGCCAAGATTAGGAAAACTTGATAGGCAAGAGAGAAAGATCCAGGGATCCACTAGGTACCATTCCTCTGCTGGTTTCCTAATCACAAATAGTAGTATTACCTGACCTATACTTCTGTTTCCTACTCTGAGAGATAAGTATGGTAAGAGACTTGGCTCCTGCTTTGCAGAAATCCAGTATACTATATAATTTTAATGACCCTAAGCTGTTAAAAAAAAAATGAGCTTAATAGTTTTAGAGCTCAGACCCTGGAACCTTACTGCGTGGATTGAATCAGGGTCCTGTCCCTTAAGTGTTGTGTGACCCGGGGCAAGTTATTTAACCTGTCTGCAGTTCCCTCATCTATAAAATGAGAGTAATAATCATATCTTATCCTAGATTGTCATAGAATTGCAACATGCTTAAAGCAGTGCTCGACATAGTAAACATTATAAAAGGGTTGGTTTAGTAACCATGATAGTATAAAGTAAATGACTTGTTTTTTATGAACCATATTTTTAATCAGTAACCCATACTTACTTTTTATATGAAAATTACATGTTTTAAAATCCACTGCAGATTTTTTTCTAGTGATCAAAGCGTTATGTTTAGAAGAGGCATGTTTCTTCTTTAGCCTTCTGTCACATCTCTTATCTTCTTGCCATGAAGCATAAACCCCATTTGAATATCAACTATGTATGATTATTATTAAACTTTTATTACCACTGTCAAGCTTGCTGATTTTCTTGTAAGCACGTACCTCTTTAAAATGTAAGGTTGTTTATTTTTTTTCTGCCTACGCGAATTATTAATTTTGAATAAAGACTATTCATTTTTAATTACATTCTGAAAGTTAATGATGATCTACATGGAATTGTATTTGTTTTCTTGTGTCAAAAATTTCAATTCATTCTATTAACTTGTTCTGAACACAATTTATGTCAACATCTAGACACTGTTGTTTCTGACCCCCTTACTAGATAGATTTTTTTTTCTTCAGTATATTTCTGAGCCTCTTAATTCTTACTGTGCTTTCTGTCAAAAAATGACATATTCTGCATCAGCCCTGTCCAATGGAATGCTCTGTGATGATGGAAATATATTATTCTAAAGGTACTGTTGAGTCCTTAAAATGTGGCTAGGACAACTGAGGAACTGGAATTTTAATTTTAGTTCATCTTAATTGAAATTTAAACAGTCACATGTATCTAGTGGCTATCCCACTGAACAGCACAATTCTAGAGTATCACTTCCATTTCAATTAAAAATTTTCTGCATCATCCTAACTTGAACCTTTCATTGAATGTGTTCCTATATGCTTTTGTTTATCCTATATACTATATATGTTTCTTATATCCCACTAGCGTTTTTTTCTTCATAATCCTGTGTTTTCAATACAGTAATAATATGTAGTCTCAGATGACTGGGACTGTGCATGTGTATTTCTTTTGAAGAGTGTATAATGCATTATCTGAAAATCAGGTGCTTGCTTTTCTTTATACTTTTTTTTTTTGCAAATAAAAATGTGGTTTTTTAAGATAAATGGAGAACAATAGAATATATAAAAAAGAGAATAAAAATCACCCCAGTGGCACAACTACTACTCTTTCCCCTCCTACACACACATGCCCACCGCTATCCCACCCTACCCCCCCCACACACACACAGTGATATGTGATAGACTTGGGAACTTAGATGACTTCTTACTGCATATCATATATTGATTTATTTTAAACACTTTACTGATTTTACAGATAATACATGTTTATTGGTTTAAAACACTGAAGAGTATAGTGAAGGAAAAAAAACAAATCATCCATCATCACAGAATGCACAGATTAACCATTTTATTGTTCTGGTTTGTTCTCCTCCAGTATTATTTCTAAGACCCCGAGGTAGATGGATACACAGGTAGGTAGGTAGGTAGGTAGGTAGATAAGTAAGCAGACATTATAAAAGTTTTAATTATACTATAGATATGCAGGGTTTACCAATAAAAGTATACACCTTTCAGATGGTAATCAGACAAGAATATATCTCACTACAGGTGTATTTCATCAACAATGGTCTTAGTGGCCATTTTGAACATTTGTAACTTTAAATAAAAATAGGTACCGGTTAACATTTATTCCCTGAATTTGTCAATCCATTAATTGTATCTTACTTTCTACATCATGAAAATTTTCCTATAGTTTAAAATAAAATTCTTAAACATGATTTTACTGGCTGCATCATATGGGTATTCTATTCTATCTATATACCGTAATTTTTTTTTAACCAGTTCCCTATTAGTGGACACTTAGGATGCTTCTCTTTTGTTACTACTATAAATAACATTGTGCTCTATGTCTTAGAGCCTAAACTTTTCATCTCTGATTATTTCCTTAGGATATATTCTTAGAAGTGAAATTACTGGACCAAATAAAATGAACAGATTTAAGGCCCTTTATATATATTGCCAAATTGCCCTCTAGAAAGTTCCTTGTTGCTTATAGAAGGAAATAAATAATCCTTGTTTTATTTCTGCTCTAATCATTTTTATGCAGCTTTTCTTTGAACCTTTAAACTTCTCTTTCGTTTTGAAACTCAGATTTTTTTTTTTTAATAAATGTTTCTTTTAAGGGATTAGCAAAGTAATCACATTGTTATAAATACTCAAACAATGTCACTCTCTTGTTTTTTTCTTAGCAAAAGTTCTTATATATAACATTTTTCATTGTATGAATTGTGTCTTTCTAGGGTGAGCAAGGAGAAACAGGAAATCCAGGTCTGGCTGGCATTAATGGACAAGATGTAAGCCTAACTCTTTTTTCTAATATTCTGTTTACATTTTACTACTGAAATATGCTGGCTATCTACTCCTATTAAGACTCTACCATTCTTGAAAGACTTAGCCACAATCAGAGCAAATTCAAGAATCAAGGCAGTTTTTCACATGGCTCGATAGAGGCCCACTGTTTTTAATTTCAATACAGATAGTTCATTGGCTTTAGACATAATCAAACCTTGAAAAATTCAGGGGTTAGGGGCTCTGACCCCCATACAGTAAAAAAATTGCCTATAAATTTTGACTCACCAAAAACTTAGTTGGTTCCAGGACCCCCACACGGATATTAAAATCTGCGGATGTTCAAGTCCCCTATATAAAATAGCGGAGATCAATGCACACAGTAAGCCCTCTGTATCCACGGACTCCCAACCACAAATCAGAAACAATACAGACACTTATTGAAAAAAATTCATGCATAAGCGGACTCAGGAATTCAAACCCATGTTGTTCAAGGTCCAACTGTATTTTATACTTATATCAACAGCCCTTTCTTCCTTGCTGTTTCTGCCTTACATTTTTTCTAGTCTTTCTTTTGGTGTCTTTTTTCTTCTTACATTCCGCTGTGGCAGGTGTTCTTACCCAGGGTTCATTTCTCATCTTACTCCAAATCTCTATCTCCTGAGGGGTCTGTATATAGGATCAGAGTGATGACTAGAAAGGGAAGAAAGGAAGGGAAACGTGTCCTCAAATCTGTGTTGTTCACCCTCTATTGCACTAGTTTGTCACCTTCCTGGATACACTTGCCTATAGTATGCTCCAGTCCTACCATCTCCTCCCCTTCCCTTTAGGACAGTTATCACCCTGGAGTTTCACTTTGATTGTTACAATGAAATTTGATGGATACTCCAAATCTGGATTTCCTCTGAAATGTAGGCAACTCTTACATCAGGTCATCTAATTCGCCATTTACTAAAGATAAACTTTACTGGGAAAGTATCCACAGTGAGAATCATTTTTTCCCCCACAGTTTCCAGTTTCTTTCTTTCTTTCTTTTTTTTCTCTTGCATAAAAATGTTTTTGAAAGTTTCTGAAGGACCACACTGCTTGCTTTATGGATAAACAAATAAAAAAGCTAGATTTGACTCCTTAATGCCACAGAGGTGTTATGAAACCCATCTTGTATGTGGTAGATAATTATAGTGAGAAGGGAAGCTGATCATTATAATACTTGAGGCCTTTGGACAAAGGAAGAGGGATACCTGAGGGGGGGGGGGTACCTCTGAAAGAGAAATACCCAATGGGTTAACCTAGTAGTTAGCACTGGCATGAGGCCTGACCCTCACGTACCCACAGCTTTACTTTTGTCTGCATCCTAAAGTGCCCCATTCATATCTTTAATATGATCCTCATTTTTGTTCTTCTCCCCTTTAAAGTCATTTTTAAAACACCAGAGAATGGGAACTAGCACCAATGGCTTCTAACTAGAGGAGTCTCTGCATTTTCTCTACCTCCTTACTGTACCTCAAGACATGGAATGTTGCAGCCGTTGGGCCATACATTTAAATAGAACCTCTGATTCACGTCCATGGCCCTGATGCCTCCAATAGTGGTAAGAGGCCTGGAGTGGAAAGTGTGTGTGTGTGTCCCAGGTCTGTCACTAGCTGAGAAAAATCACTTCTCAGAGTCTAAAGTGATGGACTATGAATAGAGTCTAAAGTCCCCCCATCACTATAATTTTCTAAAGAGATTATGAAGGTTACAAATATGAAAAGCATGGTGAAATTTAAAGCATCCATTCAGGTTTCTGGAATTCCTGCTACACACGTAAGGCACTATGGGGAAAATAAAACAGGAATACAGCTGCAGTCGGAGTATGGAAAATCCTGTATGTTTGTCCTCCCTCCTCTGAATGGAGGGGAGGTGTGGTCTAAGCTGTGTTAAATGAAGATTTGTTTTACATTGTGTCCTATAAACCTGAGAGATCTGGGGCCGTTGCCTGTGTGTTTTGTTTCTTTTTCATACTCTTCATGAAAGCAAAGACCATTTCTTGGAATCCCTAGTACTTAGTAAGTGTTTGGAGTGATTAAGTCCTCAATAATTATCTGCTAATGTTTCATTTTAAAAACAGAGAGATTATTATAATAGACTAAAATGTAAGTAATTCGAGCCTAAACTAGGATAACAGAGATGGAAGGGAGGACATAGGTAGTGGTAGTGCAGAGGTAAAATATATATATAATTTGGCACTTGACTGCACTGAAAATTTAAGACTCGCCCAAGGTTTTGACCATTCATTATGGGAAGGTTGTTATCTTGCAAAAAGTGCAAGAGTGTTAAAAGAAATTAACTACAGTGCTGCAAAATGTAACCAAGTTACATACATGTGGCTGTGAGGAATAAAACGAATATTTTTAGAAGTTCATTAAGATAATGTTAGAATTGAAACAGAGAAGAGATTTTTCCAAATACTTGGATAAAATTGGAAAGAGACTTGAGGGTTTGAAAACTAAACTATATTCACATTACCTTAGAGGTTTGGAAAGTTTTCTTGTGGTGTCTGAAAGTAAGGTGACATGGCTTTTTAGAATTAATCAATTGACACAGACATATATTTGAGTGCCTGTTACATGACCAAATGCTCTGGCAGCCATTGTATAAGTCCCAAATCTGAACAGATCAACTTGTGGAGAAAGTCCACAGCCTAGTGGGCAGTACGACCTCTCCTCTTTGAGAAAGATCTTGGAAGAGTCCTTCACATGCCCCCGGTCACAGGGTGACATTTCTTTAGCATCATCATTGATTAATGTGGCTCATTAGGTACATCATAAAGCATGACAGAGCACAGCAACTAACTTTTCTCATTTGGTCCCTTGTTAATATATAGAGATGATATTATTTTCCTTTCCTTAAATTTGCCAAAGATATTTAGGTGTCATGACTAAGGAGAAATAAGGAAAGTAGCGAAAGTTCTCTTTCCCCTTCATGATCACTAGGAGTAAAGAATCAAGTGCTCTGTTACCACATCGTTGGTAGTGGTGGTGTGAATATTAAGCTAGAGTCCATCAACTGTTCTCATGAGGAATTTGAACTTCCTTATGGGCTAGCTAGCCTATTTCAGAGGCAAGCAATAACAGCTTGGGAAATTAAGCAGCTTTCTTTTAGAAAATGGTAAAATCAGCCTTTAATCCTACATGCTTAACTGAAAAGTCTCTTATTTTCCCACTAACTCATACCACATTTGTCATTGCCAATTTTCTAATGCAAAAATAAACTGACTCTACACACTAAAACCATTCAGCATTTATGACAGTTCACTCAGACTTTCAATAATCGCTGGTACACGTTCTTAGGGAATGAAGGGTATTATAATAGCTATTTCAATTTGAATTAAAGTCAAGCCATGATGGGATTATAACTTCAGAAATAGCCTTTTGGAATGCTTAGTGAATCAACTCAATGGGCCAGTTCACTCTATATACTTTCCAAATCAGAGAAAATTGGAAGAATTTAATATTCCTACTAAATGAATTCAAAAGCCTCTTTAAAATCTTTATTCTTGCATATTACATATATCTTGATGTAAATGTATCCTTTAATAATTTCTTCTGTGCCAGCTTTCTCACAAAATGGGCAAGTTCACTTCAGAAAGTGTAAACCTTATTTAAAGGGGAGTATGCAGTAGTGCGGTCTTTCTCTATGGGGCACTGTTAACATTTTGGGCAAAACATTTCTTTCCCATGTGGGGCTCTTACAAGAGCAGAATGTTTAACATCCTTGAGGATCACCAACTAAATGCCAGTAGCAGATCTTAGTCATTAGGACAAAAAATGTTCTGATATCTTTCTAAATGTATCCTTGACTCTGTGTGTGTGTGTGTGTGTGTGTGTGTGTGTGTGTGTGTGTGTGTGTAAACTTTGTATTATTGGAATATTAGACTAAAGATATTGGACTAAATACATATAGTGTAAATGACACATAACAAATATCTAGTCTAAGTAATGCATGCCAACCATACATTGAAGTTATCAAAAATTTGGATTGCTAGAATTTATCCTTCAAACTACAAGACCTCAGCTTTACAGACATTCTAGTTTATAATTAAATGATTGTGACCTACTATGAGATACATTCAACAATGGAATCTGAGGACTGACTTGCATGGGAGTCTTATAAGGTTGTTTGTGTGACCTTTGAAGCCAGAAGACACGGGATCAAATCCCAGCTCTGCTATTGTCTAGCTATTATATTGCTTGACTCATTACTTATTCTCTCCATGACTCAGTTTCTTCATTTGCACAATGGGATCTTAATATTAATAGCACTTAACTCATAGGTGCTTTTTTTCTGATGATTACAGAGTTATCATATGTAAAGTATGTAGGACAGTGTCTCACATACAGTAAGAGCTATATAAATATTTGCTATGTTTAGAAACTGGTTTAAATAAAACACATTTGTCTCTAATAGAAATATACTTTCACTTGTTTGTTTTTGTGGTGTTACATAACCTTGGAAAAGTAGATTTCAGTCATTGAGTTTAGTCTCTTCCTCAGAAGCTTTATTATTGTCTTTCAAACATCCCTTATCAGAATTATAGCATCTGATATTCCTAAAACAATCACGTGAATCCCCTTATACCAACGCAATCTGTAATACTGAATACAAAAATATTAAAATCACAAAGCTGAGATATCATTTGGCAGCAGCTGGTGCCATTGCTGGGGAATAAGATGCAGTCAGTGGAATAGGTAAAGAACTGATTGGTGGGTTAAATATGTTAACAAATAACATTGTTTTGTACCATCTTCTGATTTTTGAAGATGCTACATACCATGAGTAGTAGGTCTTCTGATAAAAATTAATGTCGTAGTCTACCGCCTTTTGTAATTCTAGTTGTAATTCTGTCCTTTAGCTTTCCTTTGCCTTTAAATGAGTTTTGTCTCCATATAACATACAGAATCAACTATTGTGCTTTTGAAATCTTTATATACACAAGTTTTATTGAGACCCTTGATAACAGATGCCTATCTTATTCAATATTGAATTCAGAGTCTGTTGCACTTGAGTCTTTATGTTTTATGGTGAGTGCTGTTTTTTCCTCCCCAGCACTCAGTAACCATTGATAGCCCCAGTGTGACACGAGGAAAAAATTGCACTTGAGAAAAGCATTTTATAGATTGGTTCCTGGGAGCCTTCTATAATGCTATGGCCTTAAAAAACATTGTACTGTGTCGCAGGGAGACATGAGTTACATGGGCCCACCCAATGGCTATAAAAGTAGAAGCTTGACGACTGCAGTACTTCTCAATTGCATTTATTCGTACGTGACGTAAAACACAGTTGTTACATATCCATCAAATTGAGTACAAAACTGAACAGAATGAACTATTAATTATCCCTTCAACTTAGACTTGATAAATAAAATCAGCATTTATTGAGTACCTACCATGTGCTAGTGTTTTTACAACATATGGTTTACAGAACAACCTTTCAAACTAATGATTATTTATACCTATTTTATAGGGAAGCTTAAATAACTTCTTCAAGATTACGCATAAAATGCCACTCCTTTCCTGACTCTTCCGAACTCCACATGTCTTGAGCACCTCCGATACAATTAGCCATCTCTGGGAACTGCTCCTTTCACATCTGCTGTGTACTTCTGTAATAGCCCTCAATATTCACATCAACTTGTAATGGTTACATGATTCCCCCACCCGCTTCCTGACCATAGTTGATTGAACCAGGGATAGGTAGCAGAATCAATGGTCATTAAGTTCCTTCCCAGAAGTTGCAGTCAGGGTTACTTTGTCAGACAGAAATACTGAAAAAATGTTTAGGCTTTATGCCTGAAAATAATATTTTTGTAACATGTAAACTATATGATGATTATGTATCATAATAATAACTGGAACACGGCACCGATGTACCCAGAACTTCTGTATTCCTATGTCCCGCCCCAGAGCTAGCCATTTTCCTGAATATTGTGTTTAATGTTCTCTTCCATTTAAAAAAAGTGTTTGCATATTCATAGGTTCATAGGTTTAGTCTGACATGTTTGTAGATGTGTAATACTCTTTGTTGAATAAATAGATAATTGGTGTCTTTCTCAGCCATTTCTTTCTTCAGGTTTGTCTTTTTTCTGTATAGTGTTACACATGCAAGATGGGAGTAAACCTCTTTTTATAAATTTCTCAGCTCAGTAAATGTCAGAGCTTCCTAGCCAGTTATTTAAGCCAAGTGCAAAACACCCTCTATGCCTCTGTCCCCACTTCCAGGGTGTCTGCAAGTCCTGCTTTCCAGTATGTGCCAAATCTGACCACTTCTCTCCATCTCCACTGTCACCATCCATCTCATCCATACTGCCCTCTTGATTTTTTTTTTTTTTTAAATAGAGTCCCATCATGTCATTTCCAGTCTTAAACAATAAGTAGCTTCCCATTGTACTTAGAACAAAACTTATTTTTCTTACCATGGCCTGCAATTCTCTGTGTGTCATGACCTCTGGCTAATCTTGACTTATCTCTTGATCCTTACCTGCTTGCTCATGACACTCCTTTCATCCTGGAGGCTTTAGTGTTAGGTGTCCCCTCTATCCTCAGCACCCCAAAATAATAGCATGGCTGGATCTTTTGAAACAACAAATGTTACCACAGAGGCTGTTTCTGACCCCCAACTTAAATAGCAGCTCTTTCTTCCTTCACACTTATCATATTCAGCCTGTTGATCTGTTTATTGTTAGTCACCCTTCTCTCATAACATGAGTTCCATAAAGGCAGGAATTTTGGGTTTGTTAAGGAGAAAAATTATTCTGAAACTTGTTACAATGGTAGGAAGATACTTTATTCAAGACTATTGCATAAGAGTATTGCAATAGGGAAGAAGAGAGATTGGGCTCAACCCTGAATACAGCCAGGACTAGTGGGGATTTATAGCCAACAAATGGAGTGATGGCTCAATGAATGAAAAATTACTAAGAGCAAAAATCAAGGTAGGGGGATTTTTTACTACACTGACCTAGCAGGATTCTTGCTAAAGGCAGGCCAAAGATATCAAAGGTGGACGGTGAAGAACTTGATCAGATATCAAAGGTAGGGGATTCTCTCTAAAGTGACTTACCAAGATTCTTGCTAAAACAGGACTAGATAGGCCACATAGGACAGGACTAGGACCAAGGTTGAGGCCTAGTCAAGAAAAGGGCTCAGAGGAGCCTGACTAAAGTTTGGTCAAGGACAGTCTTTGTCACCTTTGTGTTGTTTTTCATATACTTGTATAATATTATCTAATAGTAACATAACACACTGTTATAGGAGGTCTGACAATTAAGTTCACAAACTCATCCTAGAAAAAGTGCTACATACCTCATTGCTGAATATCACTATGGTCACCTTCCAAGTGCTCCCCTTGGAAAGCTATGCACCAACACCAGCACCCAGACCACCCTTCAGAGCAATTTGGGAACTCTTTTTCTAGAATAGCCATAAGGGTTTTTGTCCTATTACCCTCGATGTCCTGAATGTCATCAAAATGTCTTCCTTTCAATATTTCCTTTATCTTTGGGCAAAGAAAGAAGTTACTGGGGCCAGATCAAGTGAGTAGGGAGGGTGTTCCAATATAGTTATTTGTTTACTGGCTAAAAACTCCCTCACAGACAGTGCCATGTGAGCTGGTACATTGTCATGATGCAAGAGCCATGAATTGTTGGCAAAAAGTTCAGTTCGTCTAACTTTTTCATGCAGCCTTTTCAGCACTTCCAAATAGTAAACTTGGTTAACTGTTTGTCCAGTTGGTGCAAATTCATAATGAATAATCTCTCTGATATCAAAAAAGGTTAGCAATATCGTTGCAACAAGTTCACGAACTTAATTGTCAGACCTTCATATGTTATGTAATATTATGTATATACTTATGTATATGTTATTTGATAATATCACAAACTCAAGAGAAATGTAAGTGTATTACATTTCTAGTAGCAGCCACATTAGAAAAGTAAAAAGAAATGGTGAAACTGATTTTAATAATATATTTTATTTAATACCATATGCAAAATGTTATCATTTCAATACATAATCAACAGAAAAATTATAAATGAGTATTTTACATTTTTTTGGATTATCAAAAAACCCAATAGTATTTTACAGTCACAGCATATGTCAATTCAGACGAGTCATATTTCAAGAACTCAAAAGCTACATGTGGCTCATGGCTACTGTATTGACCATTGCAAGTCTAAAAACTAGAAGAGTGACTGCACACAGGTATACAATAAATGTTTATTGAATAAATGGATAAATGAATGAGTGAATTAAGAATAAAATCTATTCATAGAACTGGCATTTTTCTTTTCCCAAGTGTTCAGAATATGTTGGTGCCAAGTTTTACTTCAGAGACCTGTATAAATAGAGTATGTGTTGCTTGATTTGGGAAGGAATAGATATTTTAAATAATAAGAGAATATCACCTCTCAAATATGATTTAATTTTTCACTCATCCTTTTTCTACAAATACTCCAGGGTACTGATGGAAGAAACATAGCTGTAAATTTCATCCACAGAAATACTTACGCAATTACAAAGGTTTTATTTACCAATGAGATGCTGTTTTCTTCCATTAAATTTTTTTCTTAAAGTGTAAGACTACACTTTTCACATACTCCCTGCAACAAGATTTTAAGTACCCGGTTTTCTTTTGCTCCTTTAAATCCATCAGTGGCATCTGCATTGAGTAGCTACGGATGATGACATTTGTCATTGTTTATTCACTATGAAATGTCAGAGCAGTGAAAGCTAGATCCTTTAGCTAAGAACAACAACAGTAAGACACCCAGATTTACTGGGCGTTGTGTGGCTTCAGAATACTTATTTTTTCCATTATTGTTCTCCTCTTATTCCATGTGTTAAATTAAGGACAAGGAAAGATTTTTTTTTTCCTTTTTACCACACAGGATGTGTCTATCTAACTTTCTATTTACACTATGAATACATTCAGCTGTAAAACTGATCTCCTCCACTGAAATCTATTGTGCTATTCTGAAATCTGTCATTTCTGAGTCAGATCAACTAAATACCCACTAAAATACCCAGGAGTTTAGAAGATTCATGAATATATTTATCCATATGCTATGTCTTATATGCTTTCATTTGATATCTTTATAAGTCCAGGTTAAATAAAAAGAGATAGATAGGAATTAGAGAACTAAAACATACTTTAAAACAGAAAAGAGATTACATTTTAGTTCCAGCTTTGTGAGTGATAGGAAAAGAATACATCTTTCATTTCATTTCCCCCCACAATTAGATTTTTTGATAGAGACATAAAAATGTTTTTGATTTAAATCTTGAATTTGGGGGGCAACCTTTATAAAAGCCAAATCAGTGCTAAATCAGAGGTATTTACAACATCCACAAATTTAATCCAAAGTGGATACTTCAAAGCTCATATAAATCTAAATGATGTTCTCCCAGATGGTGAATTAATGTAATTTTAGCAGGAAGCAAAGTTGCACAAATATGCAGTATTGAGGACTCACACTGATTGAATGTATCTGTACCCACCACAGAACAGATGTTGCTTGTCATTTTAGTGCCAGTTGTCTCTGTTTCTCTCTATATGACACACTGAAGAATGGTATTTGGGAGTTCAGTAAATTATGATTTATTTTGTGATGAATGACTTGTTAGAAATTGAAGCTTTCTGTGAACTGTGTGCAGAAATCACATTGGTTGTATTTTTTTGTGCAGGGTTTGAAAGGTGACTTGGGTCCTCGTGGTCCACCTGGCCAAAAAGGAGAAAAGGTATCATGTGCACCCAGAAATGTGCCAATCTTTTCTTAAGAAAACCCTGGGAAACTGTGCAGTGACTTTTCATGGAGACTGTCTACCTGCCAAAAGTTAATTTTGTTAAAATTAACCAAAGGCTATTATGTTCAAAGCATCTGAACAAGAAAAGTCTTTTGGGTTCATTTAATTAGTTTGAAGGGACCAAATGCACAAACGCTAGTCGACATGAATTTGGGTTTATAAGATTTCCCTGCTCTCTCCCTTGCTTAACAGCGTTAGGTATTCCATCACCAAATTAACAACCGTGTCCTGGATCAGGGAACCTTGCCAGTAGCACTGCGCTGCTAATGTAATGGTGAGGCAGGTGGCCTTTGGGGGAAAGGAGCCCAACTTAGTATTCATTCTTAGTCTGAATGCTCCATTTCCTGCCACCTTTGCTCGTATACCATTTTATAATGGCATATTGGCAATTCACCTTGAAACTAGAATTAAGAAATCGTAAAAGCAAGAGTCTTTTGGTGTAAGGTTATCGGATGATCCCAATCAGATGAGAGTTGTATGTGTGGGTGGTTAGCATTGTTTTTGTTCTCCATCCTCAGCATGTTTAGAAACCCTTGTCTGTCTTCAATATTTACCTCTGCATTAAAGCTGGTCTTGCAAATCGGTCCTCAGTGAGTGATTCAAGCTACATCAATGTTCCTTCACAATTATTGGTTATTTTAATTCAGTTGTCTCAAAAATAATGAGTACACAATGCTAAGTCTTAACTTTTGAGGTGACTATATTAGATGAGAAAGAGAAAGTTATAGAGATACGGTCAGCATGAGCATACTACATCCCAGTGCCTTGTGCCACATAGTGTGTGGTCTCCAGAAGTGTCCACCTAAATAAAGACTGTAGCAGTGAGGCTTGGTCTTAATGGCTAAGAGTTCATATGAATTAAATAGGGGTACTGATACACAGGCATATAGGTGAAATATTTATGAATTGGGAAACAGTGAACTTTTAGATGAATCATTTTTTAAACATTTTGTATACTTGGTCAATATATCCACCTGGTAATTTGTAGCCACATAGGTCAGCAAAGCAATTTTAGTATTGAAAACTACATAAATGTAGGCAAAATTGATGGCAAGTGCAATGATGGCAAGTGCAATGATGGCAAGTGCAATGCCGATTCAGCAGAGCTTTAGAGGAGGCAATGCGACCACTTCTTGCAGCTGGGAGGCACGGAGTGGGGACATCCATTTATTCTTTCTGCTGATCCTCATACTAACTTTTCCAGAAAAATTATCTGTCACTGTGACACTTCACAGCTGCTCCATTGGCAAGTAACCATATTTGAAGAGATACTCTTTCTAATTTTGGATTAGTAGACAAAAGAATATAAATTAGATTATTTTAGCTTTGCAAAACAAGTTCTGCAAAAAGCATGGGAGTGCACAAGGTAATATTTATATCATGAGAGCTAAAAGCACATGGTATGTACAGAGACTTTTATCAAGATAAAATTCTATTCTTTCCTTCAAGATTTAGCTAGACATTGCTTCTATCCATTCAGAAAATTTATAAATAACATGTTTCAAAAGGAGACTATTGGTAATTGCAACTTTTCTTTACTCTATCGTAGGGAGATACAGGGCCTCCGGGACCACCAGCCTTAGCTGTAAGTATTCTTGAAATCAAAATTCAAAATTGAAATACGTTACCCTATTTATTACTTACACTACATCATGACTAAACCAGAATTTAAGCCATAGGGTATTTTGAGAATTAAAAGTGACCTTAGAGTACATCTAGCCAAACTTCCCATTGTTGAAGATGGGGCATCTACTCACAATAGTGAAGTATTTAACCTGAGGTTATACAGGGAATTACTAGAAAAGTCTGAAAGCGGTACCTATCCTGAGCAATTTTCTCTAACCTCCATATGGTTCATAATTTTGCCCTTTAAATGTTTAACATGACTTTTAAAGTTAATGGAAGCAGAGACAAGTCTACGTATTCTAAAACTGTTAACAGAACAAAAGAAACTATAATCACCCAGTAGGTAAACACAGGTACCTATTTAAACTGATTGTTACATTCCCCCAAATCTGCCTAAGACCATTGTTTTTCTTCTATGTGATTTGCTTCTAAGAGTTGCAAATGATAAAATGTCAATATTTCAGTAACAGATTTATGGGAAAAGTTTATAATGTGCACATAATGGGATTATTCTCATTTAAATGGTTCATCATTTATTAAGCATTTAGTCATAAATATGTAATCCTTTTATATTTAGATACAATTTACAGTGATAGCCTTTCTTCATAGGCCATTAAGGATTCTCATTTAACTTAAAGATTTGGTTTAAGAATGACTCTAAGCCTAATGAAAAAGAGTTTTTTAAATAAGATCATCTGTAGCCTGAGGTCTCTCGAATTTAATGTTGATATTTCCTAATGACATAAATTAAAATTTAAATCATAAGTTTTCAAAGAACCATCACAGTTATGGTAGGTTGGGTTTAAAGGAGTCTTCCAGCATCTGGACGGAGCCCTTCTCAACGGGGCAGTACAGGAGTCTCAAAGGTGGTGTGGCTTTGATAACGTTTGTATTTATCACTGTACTTGAAAATGTCATTCTCACATTATAAACCTTAACAATTTCTCACGCAAGTAATATTTGCAATAATTACTTCAACAACAAATATTTCTTTATAAATGAAAAATCTAAGGACCCAAACAGATGACTGACTGAGGAATACCCAAATTCCATTTGTATTGGAATTCAGTCCTTGAAGCTTCTGTTTTCAAGATGGAAATAAAACTGTTTATTTGAGAGGAGGTTTTAACTGCTTATTCTTCTATTTGTTTGTAGTATGTGGAGTTTACTTTCAAAATGGTTGGGCAGTGGTGTAGATTCAGGTTGCTCATTTTACTTAGGTCACATGTTTCTTTTTCTTCAATTAAGTTTATATGCTCAACCACTTCCTTTAGTTATCTTATTTCCTAGTTGTTTTCAACTTGTGTTTGGAGACAAAATGCAATCTATGTATATCATTTCACCTGATATGCAGTGTTGGCACGGCAGCCAGAAAGTTGTATTAGATTATATCTGTTTTGTGGATTTTTGATGAGAGCTGTGGTCTTCCTTCCACGTAGCACTCTACAGCTATCTCTTTGTACTCTTCAGATGACAGACACTAAGGAAGTACAAACTAATTTTTATACAAAGATATGTCAAGGCAAAAAGACTGTGAAATGAAGTGTTCTATTTCATGAAGTAAAATATTAATATTATTTGGGTATGACTGCTTATCTACTTATCATTACTTTATTGATGTAGCCAATCAACTGTTAACTATGAAACAGAGAAGTAAAATTAATACCAACTTACCATGCACTAAATATTTAATTGAGCTTATAATGCAGATTGATGCATTTTAATGAAGTGATTGATAGCCGTCTTCAAGGACAAAAAATTAATGACCCCACTATATCTGAATTAAATGAGGCACTGATATATAGGAGTCAGTAACCTGAGAGTTCACCCATAGTGGTTCTAGCTGCACACTAAACTCCATTAGGGAGCTTTAAAATATACCCATGGGTGCCTCCACCCCCACAAATTAAAGCTCAATAGATATGATGTGGAACCAGTGTATTTAAAAGGCTCTCCAGGTAATGCTGAATATGCAGCTGGAGTTGAAAGCCACTGTTTATGGGAACTATAATGGAACAAGCTCTTTCTCTACTTGTAAAATTCCTTTAGACTTTTGAAGAAGTCTGACTTTGACCTCAAATCCAACTCAATGCATGATAATAAAAGAAACATCTCTTTCGTTTAGGGAGGCATATTAGGAAAATGAAATTAAGATTGAAGCCTACTTGGTTAAGTGGAAGAGATTAGGTAGGAAGTTAGCTTTAATTATAGCTTTAACGTAGCCATCCAAGGACTCCTGTGGGCTCAGGAGCCTTAATGCTTCTCAAAATTTAATGTGCAGAGGGACATTGTTCAAATGCATATTTTACTTCTTCGGACTGAGGTGAGAGCCCGAGATTCTCCATTTGTAACTAGAGGATGCAGATACAGCTACTCCTCAGACCACACTTTGACACAAGGGCTTAGCACCCAGCCTCCAGTTGTCCTGCAGACTCTGCCCCATTCCAGAGATCAGTGCCTCACCTGAACTATACATTAGAATCACTGTGGTACTTTCAAAACTCCACTTCCCAGGCTGCACCATACACTGATAAAGTCAGAAGCTCTGGTCATTTGAAAGGTATCCCAAGCAATTCCAATGTGTAGCCAAATTTGAGAACTAATGCCCAGAAAGCACGTGCACGTTGAATACTTTTCTTCACAGCTTCCTTTCAGAGCTTGAGCAAATAATTTAGAATTATTCATTACATCAGTATTTGTATCAAAAACACCCAACCTGATTACTTCTGAAGCTTCCAGGAAATGTCAGATGCTCTATTAATACATGTGCTTTGGTTCCTGATTACTTGGTTATAGAGGATGAACTCCCATCTCCACATTTACAACCCACTAGCAAGTCCATCAACAATCCTTCCTTGAGCCAGGTCACAAGCATTGGTAAGTCCAGTACAAAGAATTCCAGAGACTATCTAAGCATACAGAGCTGAGCTGCCTGAATAAATAAGGAAAAAAATATTGAATACTCTTTTCCCTCTAAAATATACATGCTATATTTATTTTACTTTTATTTGTAGTTTGCTGAATAAGAAATTAAGAGAAATCATTATTGAGCTCACTGAAACATTGAGTTTACTGATGCAGGGCAATCCTTTTTGACGCAGAACATTTTTGTGAAGGATCGTGATTATCACCATTATTTTCATGTCCCTGTGGATGACCATGCTTTGATTATTATTTTTAATTTTAAAAATCATATAGAACCATATCATTGTAAAAAAACATCTAATACTAACCATCTATTTTAAATAAATGTTACTTTGGTTTTTACTTATATTTTTTTCTTATGACTGATTGTCTATAATTGGGTCTCAGTGGATGAGACAGATAAAGGAGTGAGAGAGGCCAAGTGTAAAGGAATAAGGAAAGGCAATGGTGAGGAAATGGTACGAAACATAGACCAGAGTCCTAGAAACGGTTTCATTAATTAAATTCAACTGCAACAGCTCTTACTCTTTTATTCATCTTTACTTTTCCCACCACCTTGACGTGTTCTTACTGCCAATGACCAGTACAACCTTACTTCACTCTCCAGTATACAGGAAAAGTCTTACTGAGAAAACCAACCAAAACGGTGCTGTCATTTGCAAATGCAGTGTGTACTAATAAACTCCCTTATTATGTGAAGTAATGAGATCCCATTTAAAATTCCACAATTGAATCCCTTTGATAGCATTCGAATCATTCTATAGATTCATGTTCATGGATCATGTGGAGAGAACACCAGTATGACTGCCTCTGGGGAAAAAAAAGCTAAAAAGAAGAAGGAGGAGGAGGAAGAAGGGGGAGGGGAGGAAAAACAGAAGGAAGGAAGGAAAGAAGGAAGGAAGGAAGGAAGGAAGGAAGGAAGGAAGGAAGGAAGGAAGGAAGGAAGGAAGGAAGGGGAAATCTAGATCCTGGAAAGATTTGAGTAAAAGTTATGGCATTATCTGTCAGTTACATCCTTTAACCTTTAAATATTCTGTCAGCCTACTTGACTTGGAAAAAAATTGAATCACACTTTTTTTTTTTTAAGGGGAACTGGACTTTATTGGGGAACAGTGTTTACTTCCAGGCCTTTTCTCCAAGTCAAGTTGTTGTCCTTTCAGTCTTAGTTGTGAAGGGCGCAGCTCAGCTCCAGGTCCAGTTGCCGTTTTCTAGTTGCAGGGGGCACAACCCACCATCCCTTGCAGGAGTCGAACGGGCAACCTTGTGGTTGAGAGGATGCGCTCCAACCAACTGAGCCATCTGGGAGCTCAGCGGCAGCTCAGCTCAAGATGCTGTGTTCAATCTTAGTTGCAGGAGGCGGAGCCCACCATCCCTTGCAGGACTCAAGGAATTGAACAGGCAACCTTGTGGTTGAGAGCCCACTGGCCCATGTGAGAATCGAACTGACAGCCCCCGGAGTCAGGAACATGGAGCCCCAACCGCCTGAGCCACCGGGCCGGCCCATTGAGTCACACTTTTTGATACAATATTAATAAACATGCCAATTTTCCCAGTTACTTTCTTTAATTTATAGCCTTTTCAGATTATTCTAACAATGAAAGATTAAGGAATGAGCTTAAGTATAAATTTGTGAATATATAAGTGGAACATATGGAAAGTAGTTTATAAAACAGTGTCCAAGAATCTTCACTAAATACTTTTTTAACAAAATGTCCTCTGGAGATGTGGTAAGAAGAATAAAACTTTTATATCAAAAGGTGAGAATGTGGTTGAATTTTAAAAACAAGAAATAATAATCTGTGCTTGACACCATAAACGCACTTCCATGTATGTATCTCTTGCTAGGCATGTTTTCAACATACACAGATGGTTAAAAATAAAAAAAAATAATCAAATCACTTTGATGTATTTTCAGCCTCTTGGATAACAAATTTGCTATTTAGTACTAAATTAACTATTGTATAAACATAGTAGGCTATTCAATAGCTTACAATAAATGCAATTTTAATGTTCTAAAGCAGGGGTGTCCAAACTGTGGCCCACGGGCCAACTGTGGCCCACAATCCATTTTTAATTGGCCCGCAGCAAATTCCAAAAATATATTTAGTTTACTTAAATAAACCAGGTGAAGCAATACGTACTTCACCTTGAGTGAGTGGCCTGGCTATTTGTGTATTTTGACGCATATGGCCCTTGGTAAGAAACGTTGAAAAAAGTTTGGACACCATGTTCTAAAGAAATAAATATGAGATTTTAAACACTGATTTAAACTAATCAATTGATCGTTTTTTTCCTTATCCTTTTTTATATATCAAACTGATAACATTTTTAAGAACAACACAACCTGTCATATCCTAAGTAATAATAAATAACAATAATAAGTGGCAAACATTTATTGAGTGCCTACTGCATGTTATTTATTCCATTCCTTAAGCAACCTTCTGAGATATAAAATGATTATTACCACATAACAGGTGAGGGAACTGAGGACTAGAAAATCAAAATAACTTGTCTGAGGTTCCAGAGATAATAAGTGACAGAGCTAATATTGAAATAGTTGTTTGACTCTAAAGCCTAAGCTTTTCTTTTTTTTGAGAGATGCATATCATTTTACTTAAAGAAGTATTCTCTTCTTATTTTATTGTATTTTCCAGTTTTATTGAGACATAATTGACATATAACATTGTGTAAATTAAAAGTGTACACTGTAGTGAATTTATATATGCATAGATTGCAAAGTGATTACCACAATAATGTCAGTTAACAGCTGCAGGGAGCAGCTGGGAAAATAGCAGCCAGGGTACAGCAAAAACATGAATCCTACCCTACCAACCATTTTGCAGATTCCATCAGGAAGCTGCCCAGGAGCCACTGGGGATCTCTCACCTGGAGATCCCTCCATAAGCACCCCCAAAGCTACCCATGTCTCATGTACACACCCCATCTCCACCCCTGTAGGCACTGCAGGGCAACAAGAGAGAGGCTTTGCAGAGAAACAATCCTAAAATTTATACGGAACAACAAAAGACACTGACTAGTCTAAGCAATCCTGAGAAAGAAGAACAAAGCTGGAGGCATCACACTTCCTGATTTCAAACTATGTTGCAAAGCTGTAATAATCAAAACAATATGGTACTGTCATAAAAATTTACACATACCCCACTGGAATAGAACCAGCAGCCCAGAAATTAATGCATGCATACAAATATACACTCAAATAATATTTGAAAAGGGAGCCAAAAATATTCAATGGAGATAATACAGTCTCTGCAATAAATGACATTGGGAGAGCTCGATAATCACATGCTAAAGAAGGATTTGGATCCCTATTTTACACCACTCAAAAATTAACTTGGCGTGGATTAAAGACTTAAATGTAAGAGCTTAAACTATGAAACTGCTAGAAGAAAACATAGGGAAAATATACTTGACATTGGTCTTAGCAATGAAATTTTTGACTATGGCATCATAAGCACAAGCAACAAAAGAAAAAAAAACCCATCAAATTCAAAAGCTTCTGCACAATAAAAGAAATGAGCAACAAATGAAAAGGCAGCCTATGAAATGGGAGAAAATATTTGCAAACCATGTATCTGATAAGGGGTTAACATCCAAAATATATAAGGAACTCACATAACTCAATAGCAAAACAAACAAACAAAAATAAATAAATAAACAAATAATTACGTAGACATTTTTTCCAAAAAAAGACATACAATTGGACAAGAGGTACGTGAAAAGGTGCTCAGCTTCACTGATCATCAGGGAAATGCAAATAAAAACCACAATGAAGTATCACCTCATACCTGTTAGGATGGCTATTATCAAAAAGACAAAACATGTTTGTGAGGAAGTGGGTGAAAGGGAACCTTTGTGCACTGTTGGTGGAATGTAAATTGGTGCAGCCACTATGAAAAACAGTATGGAAGTTACTCAAAAAATTAAAAATAGAGCTACCTTATGACCCAACAATCCCACTTTTAGGTATATATCCAAAGGAAATGCTGTATCTCAGAGATAATCTGCATTTCCATGTTCATTCCAGCATTATTCACAATGGCTAGGACATAGAAACAACCTAATTGTCCATTGATGAATGAATGGACAAAGGACATGTGAGATACACACACACACACACACACACATATTATTCAACAACAAAAAGAAGGAAATCCTGCCATTTGTGACAGCATGGATGGACCTTGAGGACATTATGCTAAGGGAAATAAATCAGACAAATACTATATGTTCTCACCTATATGCAGAATCAATAAAAGCTAAATTCATAGAAACAGATAGTAGAATGGTGGTTACCAGGGGTGGAGGGTAAGGGAAATGGGGAGATGGTGGTCAAAGGGTACAAACTTCTAGTTATAAGATACATTAGCTCAGGATCTAATGTACAGCATGGTGATTATAGTTAACAATACTCTATTACATATTTGAAAGCTGCTAAGAGACTAGACCTTAAATGATATCACCGCACACACACACAAAGGTATTTATATGAGGTGATGGAGGTGTTAACTAACCTTATTGTGGCAATCGTTTCACTGTATACACATGTATAAAACCATCTGGTTGTAGACCTTACACTTACACAATATTATATGTCAATTTTATCTCAATAAAGCTGTGGGGGGGGCGTGGAGAAGTGAGTTACTGATAAATTTAAAATGGCTCTTCTATTGATATTTATAATTTACAAAGCATATATTTACAGTCATGTGTTGCTGACAGGGATATGTTCTGAGAAATGTGTCTTTAGGCAATTGTGTGAACATCACAGAGTGCACTTACACAAACCTAGACGGCATAGCCTACTACACACCGAGGCTGTATGGCATAGCCTATTGCTCCTGGGCTACACGCTGTACAGCATGTTACTGTACAAAACAACACAAGATCAAATCAAGCACAAGACAAAATGATGCAATCAGGAGACAAAGTAATCACAAAATGTATGAGGCCACTGCCTGCGTAACAAGGCATACTGTTTTACAGCAAACTTTAAAAACAAAAAGTAGAAAGAGTACACTCAAAAATAACCATAAAACTATAGTATAGTAAATATATAAACCAGTAACATAATCATTTGTTATCATTATCAAGTATTATGTACTGTACATAATTGTATGTGCTACACTTTTATACAAGAGGCAGTGTGGTAGGTTTGTTTGCACAGCATCACCACAAACCTGTGAGTAAGGCATTGCAATGGCTATGACATTACTAGGTGGTAGGAATTTTTCAGCTCCATTATAACTTTATGGGACCACTGTTATGTATGTGGTCCGTCACTGACTGGGACGTCAGGCAGCACGTGACTACGGTATTTACATGAATTAAAACCAACACTGGATTAGGAAAACTTATAATGACATCCAAATTTGTTTGATTAAAATACAGTTCATATAAGATTATTCTGAAATCATGAAGATTTTGACATAAAAATCCTCTATTAAAGGTAAATAGTTTATGGTTTATTCATAGTTTTGAATTATGGCATTATATATTAGATTTTTCCTTACATTTAAATATAGTTATAAATTCTTGCATTTAAATATGCATTTAAATATTTAAATATGTAGTAAGTACAAATTCTTTGATTCTTTGTCATTTGTTGTTAATCTTAATTTTGTGTAAATATAGCCTGTCTTTCTATATAATTTTTTAATATTGTGTATGTTTTATATCCTTACGATTACTTACTGTTACCAGCTTTTCAAATAAATATACTGCTGTTTTTGTAGTAAAATTTTGCTAAAATCCCTAACTGAAGCTTCAGAAGTAAGGCATTATTGAAATGAGGCGGTTCGCTAATGCCTCTGCCTCCTTCCCTCTTTTCTCCTTTGGCCTTTGCATGTCATGTCCAACAAGACATGCGGGTGAAGGTAGAACAGTGCTGCTTCACATAATATATCCACTAATTTTAGTTCCCAGGAAAATGGCTGTGTTGCTCTGGCCCTGTCTCTTTGGGGAGTTATTAAATACTCATCCAGATGGCAGCAAATGTTTACACAGAAGCCAAAGGTTTAGTCAGTCAACAGCAGAAGTGTCTTAGACATGCTTACTAAATGATACTTTAAATGCCAGTTCCTTGGGGCCCAGATAAATCCAGCTTAAGTGAAAATTAGGCACAGAGAGGGAGCACAGATTTCACCGTATGAAAACTACCTTAAATACCATAAGCAACTGAGAGAAAATCTCAGCTGGTCATTTATAAATCAAATGACACACAAATTAACAGATGGCCCTAATGTGCAAGAGATCATATAGTATTCATATAAGGGAAGGCTTTAAATACGTTTGTTTCTAAATTAGCATATACAAGATACAAAAATGATCAGTTCAGTAGATGATATGGTCCCTCCCCCCCGCCCCCCCCCCGCCCCCGTCCTCCCTCCTTTTTGCCTACCCAGTTGTTTGAATGCTAACTAGGTGTCAGATACTATGCTAGGTACTGGGGACACAAATAAAGAGCACTCATTGTTGTTGCCTTCTGGAAACCTATTTGGTTTAGGAAAAAGCAACCAGTTGGTTAAAGTTGATCATTTTTAAACTGAGCATTTCCAATTAGTATATAAATAGCCTACAGTATTTGTGCGACTGTAGTTATTTGGCCTACAAAAAAAACTTTTAGTTATTTCAGAAAAAAACATTTTTACTAGAAGTCTAATGCTGTAACTTAAATAGTTACTTTAAATCCATAAATCACAGATTCAACTGAATAATTCTTTTTTTACTAAAATTCCTGAGGAACTATAACCATCTCTTTTTACTTGAATGAAATATTAAATTCTTGTTAAATGCCCATAAAGCATAATTCCTCCTGCTGTTCTAACTAGAATAAATAGATGTTCTATAGCATATACATACTGTGTATATATGTATATATAAATATATGTACTATAGCATAATAATCAACAGGTAATTCAGTTTAAGATTATTTTAAATTTCTCACATATTAAAATCTGAGTTATTTATATGGTCTTTCTATGAATTGCCTGAATTTGAATTGATGCTATTAGTCTAAAAAAGATTCATAATTCATATTAAATTCATTGTTAACTTTCTGAAACTGGTGATACAAGTCCATATTGGGATTTTTTAGGGCACTAGTGGGCCAGTAGGAGGAAGGCATTTGAAATTCTTTTGAAAATCAGTCCTGTTTTTAAATTTGTGGACAAAAGACTTATATAAATGGATTTGTTGATTAAAATGGAAGACGTTTCTATACTATAAAGCTATTTTTATTGACTCTGTGCAGAAATATAGTGGAGTTGATGCTTAAGGCCCTAGAAAGATTTATGTTTAGCCTCAGAGAAGATTTATGTTTTGGAAAACCTACCATCAGCTCGTTTGACAGGGAGGTGATTTATGTATCTTTCATTAGATGAATGATTTGAGAATAGCTCCTTCTGCCCTTCTGTTTATAGTTTACTTCTGTTTCAAAAGATATTTCAGATTGTTTTTATCGTAACTCTAAATTATACATTTAAAAACATAACAGTAAAATTGTCTTTCCTAAAAATGCTCTACATTGGCATTTTGGGACTTTCATGTTGAGATATTCAGCAATCTAGAAAAATACATTAAAGTGTATTTCAAATGTCATTAGAAAACTATAAAGTGGATAAGACTTTTGAAAAATTATATGCATAAAAATACATTTAAGTCATAAATCCACACAGAATTTAGTTTAATTCAATTCCACTCTAAGCATTTTTAAAAATTTTTTGGTAGACTCCTTATATAAAATGGGATCTATCTATAAAAGTGAATTTTTAAATGATTGCTCTCTAAAAGGATTAGAATTATATTTGTTCCAGTTAACTACCCCACTGGTTTTAACCAAAAATTCATGCAGTATAGCTTAGGAGTTATACAAACCCTGGATTCAAACTGCTTGGGTTTGAACCTTGCCATGTTCCTTGACCATTCTGTGCCCTAGTTTCATCATCTATATAATGGGATAATAATATTTCCTATTGTATGGTGTTATGATGATGATTAAGTTAATTATTAGGTTGGTGCAAAAGTAATTGCGGTTTAAAAAGTTAAAAGTAATTGCAAAAACCGCAATTACTTTTGCACCAAACAAATAGTATATGTAAATTTTTTTGAAAAATGACTGGCTCCTGGTAAATAGTATTTAACTTTTAACTAGTATTCTTACTGTTATGATGATTAATATTCAGTCGTAAAGATATCAATAGAAAAGAATCTAGAGGTTTTTATGAAGTCATTGCTAAGAAATGTTCCAGGAGAACTTTCATATAATTGCAGTATCTTTATGGGTAGAGTTCTTTCCTCGTAAGTAAACTAGTAAATGTAAACTAAATTGAAGTATTTTGTATTTTACCTCTGGTATAACCTCCACAGGGACAGTAATCTTGTCTATTTTATGCACAGCTGCACCCCCAGAGATTAAAAGTAGTTGGTGCACAATGCAACATATAGATGATGTAGTACAGAAATGTGCACTTGAAACCTATATAATTTTACTAACCAATGTCACCCAATAAATTTAATAAAAATTAATTTGTTTTTTTTAAAGTAGTTGGTGCAGTATAGGTACTCACTCAATAAATATTTCTTTTTCATAGGTAGCGGAAACATTTTTCACTGATGAGCATATTATTAAAGTAAAATATTACCAAATCCTACAGTGAAAATATCTAGAGGATCACATAAGATCACTGACTTGAACATCATAATGAAGAAAAGATTCGCTCTTTCAGCAACCAAAGCTGATTAATTTAGGGCAGGTTGTCTGTCACCTTCTTCCACATTGAAAATTTTCAGCAGTGGTAATCCTGATGTCACTTACTACCCCTGATTATTATTTTTTTTATCTGTCTGAGAGTCATGATGTTTGTGAGCAATTGGGATTATCTCCTTAATTGAAGAATCCTAACTTCTCTGTTCAATGTGCTGCAGACCTGAACAGAAGTTTTATATATTTTAATCCACTACTAAGTCATCTTTTGAGAAATAGTTAAAGAAACACTGGCTGAAAGGTCAAGAAACCCAGAACCTACCCTGAAATATGCAACTATTTTTATTTTTGTTTATTTATTTATTTTACCTTGGGCATGTCACCCACTAATATTTAGGGGTCCAAGCAGGTTTTAAAGGTCATTTCCATGTCTAAAATTCTATTTTTTTCTCTTTTACATTTCCTAAGGAATTTTAATTTGTTTAGCCACCTATGATGCAACAGATATCCTTTAATGATATTTTTTCTTCAAACCCTCTCTGTTTCATCACATTATTTTAAAAGGTTAGAGATTAAATATACAAAACTCTTTAGTTAAATCAGATATATTCCCATTGTAAAGAAAGGTTTCACTTATCAGTGTCCTGAACGGTAAAAGGCATGACATTTTACCCTCCTCGTAAGGCACAGTGTAACCTGCCACAGTTTTATGGCCTGAGCCAGAGACAGAGGTGGTATTAGTCATGGCAGCATGAGCTTCATGTCTGCATTTGTCACCCTGCTGCCAGGCCTCTGGAGTAGTAACCCAGGTAGGTACAGCATGTGCAGTAAGTTTGTGTCACAACTAAGGAACTCCAAGCTTAGGAAACCCAAATTTTTTCTCACATATTCAAAGAAACTGGCCCTTCTACCCAAAGGGAGGCATTATCTTTAATATTCTGAACAGTAAGCACATCTGCCCTTTGCTTTCCTATATAAACATCTCAAAAGTCAATAGTCCAGAACAAAAAGGCAATTAGCACCTCCCTCACAAGATATGGAAGAACATGAAAGACCCATTGTCTCCCAATCTCCCAACAATATTGAGCCATTTCTGTATTACTGTCTTGGCTTCTGGCAAATTCTCCTAGGAGTAGTATGCTATTTCACCAGCCAGTCTGATTAACAGTAAGCAACCAAGGCTGGGATGAAAACTGTTCTGTTTGTCCCATGTGGCATTTGATGAAGGCGACTAGTACCAGGACTCCAAGCAAGTAGACAAGGCCAACCTATAGTATTGGTCCCAACCATTTTCCCAGGATCCCAGACCCAACCAATTGAACAAATTCTATAAATTATCCAAGTTTATTTTAGGAAGCCAGATGATTTTCTCCTTAAGTTTCTGAATTGACCTTTCCCCTCGACTTGAGACATCAGTCCAAGTTCATCAACAAGGACATAGATTTTTATATATATATATAAAACGTAGAGACCCATACTGTCCCCAGCTTTAGCCCAGTGGCTACCATAAGAATGCTGAGTGAGCAGAATACTAAACCAAGTGGCCGTTATCTTTTTAATCTAGGACCATGTCAGTCAAGACAACGATAGTATCTAGGTGGCTGAGCCAGAATTAAATTTGAGTCATCTAGGTCCCCTTTGGACTAGGCAACCACCCGAAGGGTGAAAAGATAGTTCAGCACATGGAGCAGTTAGTGGCTCACTCACAAAACAAGTAGAAATGCAAAAAATTGGTGGAGAATTGTCTCCAACAACCAGCTCTTAGGTATTGTATCCCTTTTTAAACAAATCCTAGCAAATGGTTGTTCTTTCATTTACCACATCACTGCTAACTGCACTGCTACTTCATTTAGCTTCTGACCTACTCTAATCTTCATATGCCTTCTGGGACGTTGCTATTCTTACTTCCCTTCAGTCTGTGCTGTTCATTTTTTTTAAAATTTCATTTTTATAGAATGACATCCTGTTTCACAACCATTTCTTAGTTTCCTAATATAGTATGTCCTGGAATGTTTAATATCTTTATGTATCAAAAATGTAAAGGCAGATCCTATGTCTTAAATTTGGTAAGACTGACTTGAAACCTCATTCTTGGACTAACGATGCATATTCAAATAAATCTTATGCTCCAAGTATTTCTTTGGGAGTGGAAGTAGAATATATTAGAAGTAGAATAGAGTCTTAGGGTCAGACATACTTGAGTTTAGAGCTCAGGTCCCCAACTTATTTGCAGTGTTATCTTTAGGAAGTTTGTTTTCTCATCTGTGAAAGGGAAAAAATTACATTTCTTAGAGTTGTTAGAATTAAATAAAATAACTTATGTAAAATAAGGTGATGAATGGAATTCTGACAGGCAGTCTTTTTGTATGTTGTTCAATGCCAATTCTCTATCCTTTTTCTAATTTAATATTGTGAGTGTATGGAGGTTGTTGAAGGACTTGTAGAAATGATGATGAAATGTTATAGAAAGGCTTCTACCTTTTGGTTATGTGCAAATAGGAAAGTCTTTATGTATGTTATTCACATTGTCCTTTTACTCACTATTGCTTGCTTGTTATAGCTTTAAATTAGTACATTAATTCTCAAATTATCTTGATTTGTTCACTTGCTACACTATTCTTTTTCAGAAGCTTGAAAATAACTTTCTGAATGCAACATTTCATTGAAATATTAAGAAAACATTAATTGTAATTTACCTTTATGCCAACTTTCTAGTGTTTGATTGGTACCTTGAAAATTAAGTGGTTTGTTCCTGGCTTTGATAGCATCACATTCTGGTTATTTGTAAAACACATCATGTTGCCAACCCAGAAGATTGAAAAGTTACAAGGATACAACATCCTGGGGGGGTCTATGTGACACATCACAACTAATCTCATTAATGCCACTTGCACTGAACTGGAGTTACACTGACACAGCCTCAAGTTCTTCAATCTATCAAGCATATGTGATTATGTAGGGTAAATGTTTGACTCCTTTCTAAAAGGTTGTGTTTAAAGAAATAGTTGTATATAGACTGATTTGTCCATTAACATGCAATATAATTTCCACAAATAATGGAGGTATCTTTCAGATGTATTTACTGAGTCTCAGAATTCTAATATTTTCAAGGATTAATCTTTTTTGTCACTATAAAAACTGCTAGGATACATTTTCTCACTTAATAGCCACAAAATGCCTATACATAGACAACGTATCTACATTACCCATTGGTTAGTGCACAAATTACCAAATGCATTGTATAGTTAAGTCTTAATTCATAGGGAGTTCTCACTGGTCTTGTCAATTAAGAATTAACTGTTCAATGTTTAATCAGCTACCCTGGAATTTTTTCAAGTGTTCTGCAGAATTAACAAGGCTTATTCGATCTGTAAAGGCCATCTCCTTGGTTCTGCCACCAGTAAGCGCAAGTTGAAACTAAAGACAAAGTGATGATAAAAAATATATATATTTTACATGGTAATGATAGCCATTGTGTTAACCAAATTAGTGGCAAATTATTGCATTTTGAGAACAATTTCTTAACAGTAATAGCAATTTATTTGCTGTATACTTTAGGATAAATTGCCAGGTATAAAAATTAGGGCAATTCCTTGCTATTTCAAATGCTAAATTTGAATATGCATGCAATAAGTTAACTATGAGAATCAGTTTATTTGCCTTAATTAGTGCTTTAAATAAAATTTTAATGTTTTTCAAATCAGTACATTTATGTAGTTAAAAAACTAAGTACTGAAAATAATATACATCATATTTCAATAAGTAGATCGTTATATAACATTTGGAAAAACAAAGAGTTAGATTCTTTCATCACTCCTATACCAATAAAAATACAAGATGGATTGAAATTTGAAAAGTGAAGAACTAAACTGGAGAAGTCCTATGGAAAATACAGAAATTTAAAAGGAATTAATAAAGGATAACTTTATAAATATAAAAAAAGCCCAAAAAGTAAAAATGAAATTAGTAAATTTGACCACACCAGCAAATAGTCCCTGTGTGGCAAAAAAATATATAGATATAGATATAGACATATGCAAATGGCCAACTGGGTAAAAATATTTACAACTCATATCATCACAAAGGAATATATTTCCTAATATATAGATAGACTCCTACAAACAAGTTTTTAAAAAGACCAATAACCCAAAATGCAGACTATTATTTGATCAGACTAAATCATTAAAACTGAATCAATCATATTCTCTTTCACATAAATCGTTAAGATAGATGATACAAATGGATTTGACAGACCATGACCTATCAGTTTTCTTACTTGTTAATAGAGCCTTGAGCGAACAGAAATCAAACCATTTCATTTATTAGGTTAGGGCCAAAGTAAAGCAAATCTACATAGTTTTTCATAGTCAAGAAAAATTAAAAATATGAAATGATCAAAATATGAAATTACTTACAACAAATAAATGAAGGTGAGTCATGAATAATTACCAAATATGAAACTATATTATTTGAAATGGTATGTCATTTTAAGTAACTTCATTAGTTCTAATTCTTATTAATAAGTATATAAATTGATTATATCCTTTAATTTCTTCAGTTCATGTTGTTTTTCTGGAAAACTAAGTACTTAATCCCCACCAATAAGCTAAATTAAAGAATTAGGTTATATTTCTTTCTCTAACGAAGGACAAACACCTCCACATAGAACTATAGCATCTACTTTATAATACTACCACATAAGTATTAAAAATAACTTGAATTATTTTGGTATCAAGTGGGATTTATTGATGAATAATATCAGTTTCTAAATTGGAATTTCTGTAGCTATGGCAATTAATGTTCTCACTATAGCAGAAGTACCAAGAGAAGTATGAAGAATGAGAATCTTAGCAATCATTCATCCATTCCCAAAATGCAATCTGTTGTGCAAAACAATAAGCAAAGTATAAAGAAACTGAGGACATGTACAACTTATGAAATGGAATGTCTCAAAAAGGGGCAAAAATCATTGTTAGGAAAATTTCTGGTAAGTACATGTCCCACAGGATTCCAAATTTACAGACTATATATTCTATTATTTAATATATAATATTTCTAGTTTTATTGGCTGAATCAATAGTGCCTAGAACATGCTATTTCAGAATCTATATGATTAAAAATGATATAATTTCTTAATTCAGAAAACACAGAAAAAGAGTATTGTTAAAATTTATCCCTGCAACCAGATGGAACAATCATAATTCATTATGTCTCATGTCTAAAATGCTGCCAAGGCTTTCAAATGAAATTAAGTTGTGAAAGTACTACAAATGACCTCTATTTTTTAAATTGTTGAAGGTAGGATAAAATTGTCCATCCAGTTATGGAACCTGTTTACTGTAAATGATAATGATTGAAACATTCTTGTCCACACAAATATTTCATAGAGTTTTCTTTCTAGTGACAGCTCTTCTTATTCTACTCTTGTCAGTGTTACTGGATAGGTTTCAAACGGTGTTTCTTAGTATATGCAAGAGATTCTATTGTTCTTTATTTCAAAGATATGTATTTCCTAGTGTGCACTGGCAACTGCTTGTGATAAAATGATAGGCTTCTTAGATATGACGTAGAATTCCTTTTCTGAATACTTACACACCCTAAGGGAAATTCTTCCTTGTGTCATTATAATTCTGTGAAATAACATAAAACTGGTCAATCTTTAAGGTATTAACATAAGCAGCCGTAAGTGCCACTTCTCATAACTAATATGAAAATCTCTTCCCATGACTGGACTACACATCTGTTGTATATTGCTTACTTGCTTTTTGTCATTTGTTCTGATGTCTCCAACTTTTATAAAGTGTGTCCCCATTGTTCTCATAGTAAAGACATGAAATTTTCTATAAAAACAGATAAACTCTGTTTTAAATTTTAATTTTGTATAGTCTGTTTGAAACACAGAAAATGCCCTGGTGGTATTCTAAGAATTTGTTCAGTTTTTGCTTAATCTTATGTTCCAAGTCTATGAAGCGTGTTCTAAAGCAATAATCATAACACTTAAAGTACACTTACTTGCATAACATTTTCATTGAAGTCAATTTTAGGTATCATATGTTCTGCAACATTCCTGGCAAGGGAGTGCAAATAATATTAAAATGAAACTTCCCTTTTTTACTTCAGCTCTTTTCTTTGACTGAGAAGTTATGACTATATCTTGCCTCTTTTCACAAATGCAAATGTGTTCATTTGCAATTAACCTTCCCTATTAACTCTACTAAACATCTGCTATATTTGTTAAACACTTCAAATTTCTGTTCTGAACCAGTTAATTCTAAGTGATTTCCCAGTTAAATATTTACATGTGCTTCCATGATGATAAGCTCTAGCCTGTCGTAGATAATCAGCAGATTGTCCAGAGAGAGCTATGTGAAATGTAACACACTGTAATTGCTATCCTGGAACTCAGAAGTGTTTAGCTGGATTGAACTATTTTTGCATATTTTTTTATCCTAGCCAGAAGAGGTAACAGCCTTATGAATTCCTTTCTTGGTCAACATTTTTAACGTTCTGAATTCCATTAAAAAATGCTTGATAAACGTATGTAGATGTTTATATCATGAATGTCCTAATTACATTCTCAAACTTCTCTTTCTGAAAAGCAATAAATCTTTATGTTTGCTAAATTTTAGGAAAAACCCAATTTACAGTTATTTTCATGGCAGACTAAGAAAATGGAAAAAGTAGATAAAAATGGATAGGCATTATCCTTCAGCAAATTAAATCAAAAGAGAAGATAATGTGCCGATTATGCAAATATGCCTTGTGCATAAAGATACTTCAGATATGATTCTCTAAGTAGAAAAATGATATAAATTTGTAAAATCTCAAGTAGTAGTCAAAGATTTAAATAAGGTCCATATTAGAAATGAAGTCATAAGAACTGATCAGTTCTTAAAGGAACTGTAAGGCAGTTTTACTCTTAGATATCAGGGAATGAAATTATCTATCACTTTAGATGAGGAATGCTGACAAGACCAAAAGCTCTCTGATGTGGTATTTAAGTCCAAGTCCAAGTTTTGAAAATAAATTTGATTATATGTAGAGCAGAAACCAGTTTCTTTCCACCACCACCACCTCGTATTATTCTATCTCAGTGTTTTCTTCCTTATGATCCAATTTACTAAGTGTTTATTGAGTCTATCCTGTAAGTATTGCAGAAGATAGGGAAAAAAAAAAATGATCCTCTGTCCTCTAGAATTCATAGTCAGCTAAGAAAATAAGTGAACTACACACATAATGGCATTTACAAGGCCAGGGTAAGAAAGGATTTTAGGAGGGGTTCTGAGACAAATGCTGAACTCTACCAAGATTAATTTAAGGAAGCTGGAGCTTAGGTATATCTTTCACAATAAGTGAAAGGTATAATTTTCACAGTAAGTGAAAAGTAAATCCATTCTTCAACTTTACTAAATGAAAGGAGAAGTGAGCTGGATAATTATAAGTAATAAATCATCCCAAATTTTAATTTCTTCGTGAAAAATATGATTTTTCTGCAGGTGGTTTACTTGTGTTTTACTGACAATATTTACATTGTTTTTCTGTGTAACGGTCAGCTAATATTCGATTAATACAGCTCAAAAATATTTTGAACATTAATGCAACATGGCTAGGATTAAAAATTGGTCATGAATAATTAAAATAGTGAATAATCTATTGGAGATTAAAATTAATTTTCCAATTTTTCATCAAATTCCTAATTGGGTCCTAGACTTAACAAAGGTGAGTGTGGAGGGAGGATTCAGCATCATAAACATCCAGGAGGCACATAGTGGGTTTATGTACATGCGTGTACCTTAGCTTGCTATTAGGATTTTTCACACAAAAGGTTCTCATAAATATTTTTTAAACCACAGAATACATGTTATTAATAAGTCCGGTTTAATATTTTTGCATCATGTAGGCTGTTGTTATATAATTTCTCCAAAATGTAAAGAAAATTTAATTTTTGTTATATATGCCTCAGAATTAATTGTACTTCCTTGATGAATGTTTGGTGTGTGTATGTTTTAGTAACTTATGTTTAAAAACACTGTAAAAGCTGTCAGCATTTGGATGGATATCAAAAATGTTATATATAAGTTTGACTATTCATGAAATGATAATAGTTTCCTAAGGGTAGGGAGAGTTTAATCTAGATCCAAGATTGTGTCAGTCTTGTAAATAATGACACAACTCCCTGTAATTATATTGTAATTAATGCTTGGTATATTAGGTTTTCATCATTTTTCTCATACACATTAGGAATGTATCATCCTAAAGTTGTCCTAATTAGCCAACTTTCCTTGGTTAAATAACATTTGGCAGATATTTTCCATAGCAACAAATTGAATCACTCTTTTCGTTCCCTGGTTTTTATTCCTGCCTAAATCAATAAGACATAGTCTCCACATGTCCTTATAACATTAAATTTTTCCAACAGTAGATAAAAGAAATGAAAGTAATAGATGCATACATTTTTATTAGTGTTTTGTGGAGGAGTCAGAAAGATTTGGGGAAACAGGATTATTGAAACATGTAGAATTTTTTTGTAAATAATGCTTTTCGAAAATGAGCTTCAATAATTTATACTAAATTTTGACAACTTTATTCAAATGAAACCTATCTGAAATTAAAATGTCTATAACTTTTTTATATTCAAAATAGAATTAGATGGTAAAATTATGCACGTTGCAACATGATGAAAATTTAGTTTCTATGAAAAAAATTAATATGTATGATAAATAATTATAGGTCGTCATAAGCACACCTGATATTTTAGTTTAAAGGTAGCCAGGACTTTTTTTTTTTAAAGGTCATATTATAAAAAGGAATACTCCTTTTTTAAAAATTAGGTAATGAAAGAATGTTTCTTCTATAATGAAAGTAAATTTGGATTTGTTTGAATATATTTTACCAGACTTCTCCTTTATTCCAAGCCATTTAAGTCATTTAATACATAATCATTTAGTCATAAATATTTGTAAAACCCTTTGAAAATTACTGCCTTTATCCAAAATCTTTTATTAGAATTAATTGACTTCCCAGCATAGATTTTTTTCACTCAGACAGTAGTAGACACATATCATGTTAAGTAAGATAACAAGTTCTACCTGATGTTCTTAGAGCCTTGTGGGGAAAACAAATCATTACACGAATAATCATTTAAGTGAACTTATGATCAGTACTTTAAAGGACAACGGTAAGGCACTATAAGACCGAAAAACCAGGCCCCGTCTCTTCATGTGGAAAATCAGGAACAGTCAGGCTGGGTTTTCTTAAGATCAGTTTAGCCGTGATGTGGAGAATGGTGGGGTCTGTTTCTAGTGCCAACTAGAAGCTCTTACAGATGATGAGCAAGCAAGACGGGATAATGAGCTGTAGAATGGAGAGAAATGGATGGATCCAAATATACTTTGGAGGTACATCAAGGAAGGCTTAGTCACTGAATGTGAAAAAGAAGTCTAAGAGAGGGAAGTATGGAGGATGAGTTCTAGATTTCTGGCATGAAGAAATACCAAGAGGATTTTGTGTGGATTTAGTGAGTTGAGGAATGCTGGAAGAGGATCTGGTTTTGGAGAGAGGATCCTACATTCGCTGTTTGATGTGTTCAATTTCAGATGCCCAGTGAGATAGGGGAGTGGGTATGGTCACGCAGGCAATTGGATATAAACTGGAGGTATAAATCTTAGAATTATTGGCCTGGAGAGTTCAAAACCCACTGGCAAGAGAATGTGGACTGAGAAGAAAACAAACCTAAATCTCCCACGTTTAAAGCTTGACTAGGGAAGGAGGAAGCATCAGGAGAGTAACTAAGAAAAGGCTTTCAGAGAGGTAACAATTTAGCAGTAACTGCCGAAGATTTTTTAAAACTAGCGGTATCATCATTTTGATTGTCGTGGTGAATTGGAATGCCTGTATAATAGTAACGGTCTGTAAGAATCAGGAGACTTGACGTCCAGATTATCCACATCTGGGATTTCCTGGGCCTTTTTATGATCTGACAAAATGGTTATTTTCCCTACCACTTGACAGTATTATGAGAAATTATTAAATAATGTGTATGATACTAAAAATTAAGTGCCATGAATATATATATGAATATATATGAATATATATATATATATATATATATATATATATATATATATATATATAAAAACATCATAACTGTTTTCTTAGAAGATATTAAACAGGTATCAATCAAAAATGTAGTTCTATCTATAGGATTTAAATGTATAAAGAGGCATTTTTTTCTGCTTGCAAATATCATTATCATTTATTTATGGAACGTTGGTGAAACATGATTCTGATCATATGAGGTTCATCACTGGAAATGAACATTGGACCTCACACCTGGTTTAGAACAGCCTTTTTTTCTTCCCTGAAGTTAACTATGAAGGTAAACCAGCCAAAGAAGGACAATTCATCATAATTAATATATTACATAGTCTCACCTTGGAAGAGCTCAAATCACTTTAAAAGTTTTATTTAATCAGTAAAGTCGGTATTAATTGTAACAGCATTCTTTGTGAGGCAGTTGTACATGAAACAGTCTATTAAAGTGTCCTTTTTTTCCCCCTCATAGGGTTCCCTGGGGATTCAAGGCCCCCAAGGTCCACCTGGAAAAGAGGGTCAGAGGGTAAGTAAGCATGGAACAACTGGCAGGCATTATTAACTCAAGTTTCTTATTTCTGAACACTAACAAAAATAAAACCAAAATATAGCAAGCAGATGGGCATAAGGAGAATAGCAGCTATCTGAAGGCTGAAATTTGAGATTTAGCAGAGACAATCCAGAAAATTCTATATATTTTCAAGATTGGCAGCACAAATGTACAGAGACAGTTTGGGTAAAATGAATTAATGGTAATTTGATCTAAAGCATATCTGGTCACATTTTGGGGGTTAGAGTTAAGCTGATTTTTGCAGAGTTAGGTTGATGGTTATCTTTGTGGAATTTCAGCCTGTTCGTGAATTTTGTAAAGATTGTGGATATTAACTATATTCTTAGCCAAATCAAATTATTGACATTAATGACTCTGAGATAAACTACATAGAAAGTGAGTAAATTGAACTTGCAATTGGGAGTATAGCAATTACCTTTGATCTCTAGCCAGGTATATTACGGTCCCCAGTAAAAAGAACCCCTGCAGTGATAATCAGTTTCTCTTAAACACTTTCAGCAACAGGGCACCCCATTCTTGTGGCTTATTGTTATTATTACTATGTTCGGATTATTTTTAAGTCTCAACATATTTTATGTATGCTTTCTCATATGACTATTATTAGTTTCTGTTACCTTACTGGTGAGGATTCTGTGGCTTAGAGTTCAGGAGACTTGCCTAAAATCAAAGAACTAATAAATATTAGAACCAGATCTTGAATTTGTGGCTTCTTTGTCTAGATCCCATATTCTCTTTTACTGTCCCAATATATTAACCCCAAATCTGTCTTTTAGTCACTATTGTTTGTTATTCCCAGTTCTACCCTCTGGCACATAAATTTGTTGCCTCAGATATATTAGAGTCCTTCAAGTATTTGAGGACCAGTGGTGTATTTTACCAAGGCTTACCTCTTATCTGGTTAATACAATGCCAATTCTCTTAATTCCTTCTCTTATTATATGAATTCTTGATCCACTAACATTCTGATAGTCTTTCCTAGGAAACACTCATGGACCTGCTGGGGGTGTCAGGTGGGACTGAACATATGTAGTCTTGTTTAGGACACAGAAAAATGTGGCCAGCAAACCTTTCACCAAAAGCAGCAGTATACTTCCATTGTGGCCCAAGACTGAGCCAAGGCTTCTGTGTACGGCATTGTACTTTGTTCTTTCTTTTAACTGACCCCTTTCACTCGAGCTGCTCTGTTTTTAATTATTGGTTTTTTGGCATTACAATTAAGATTCAATTAGGAAAATAAAATTGGACTGAATGATATCCAAGTTTGTTTAGTTTTAAAAATCTTATATCCAGTTATTATTCCCAGTGGCTAGTTCTGTGAACACAAAAGGGATTAATAAGTTTCGATGACTAAGAAAGGAATAATTTTGCAAATAATGGCTAACATTTATGGGCTACCTACATAATGTGTTAAATACTTCATAATTATTATTTAATTTATTCCTCACAATAGCCCTAAGAGGTAGGTTCTACTATGATCTTCATGGAGAAACTGAAGTTTTAAGCAACTAGGGTAGAGTACATTGCTAGTAAGTGCAACTATGCTGATATTTTAAAATTATTTACAAAGTAGTCATATTTGGGTTCTGCTCTAAACACCTGAGTGTACAATTGTAGTTTCCTCTTTAGCTCTCCAGCCCCTTTTCATTTAAGAGGTCATTAGTCCACCTGAATCAAAGTTTTAAATAGTCTCAGGGAAAAAATTAAAAATTACTTCTGTAGATCTGTGCTTTTGAGGCTGTCTTAAGCATTTAAGGCTTTGGAGGCAGAGGACTAGATGGAATGACCTTGTGAAGCTAATTTCCAGGCTTCTCATCCTGTTTTCCTACAGTGATGGCCAAAATGTCTATTGCATCTAGAGCCGTGTTGCTGAATAAAATTCTGTCTTCGGCATCCAGTGAACATTTTCCTTCTAGTAACACCCCTTCCTGGAAACTGAGTGATAAATTATACTCTCTAGGTAATATCCAAGATATATAAGGAACTCATGCAACTTAATAGCAAAACAAAACAAAGAACAATACCAATAACCCAATTAAAAAATAGGCAAAGAAACTGAATAGATTTCTCAAAGGAAGACATACAGATGGCCAGCAGGTATATGAAAGGTATTTGACGTTGCTAATCATCAGGGAAATGAAAATCAAAACCTCAGTGAGATGTTACAGCTGTTAGAATGGCTATTATCAGAAAGATGAAACATAACAATTTGTACAGATAGTGTAGGGATATCTGTATTCCCATGTTCACTGCAGCATTATTAATAATGGCAAAGGTATGAAAATAATCTAAATGTCCATTGACAGATGAATAGATAAAGAAAGAAAGAATTTATATATATATTCTGGAATGAACTATTAATTACCCTTAAAAAAGAAGGAAATCCTGCCAATGTGGTTGTGATAACATGGATGAACCTGGGAGACATTATGCTAAGTGAGATAAGCCAGACACAGAAAGACCAATACTGCATCTTCTCACTTATATGTGGAATCTAAAAATATCTAAATAATAGAAACCGAGAGTAGAATGTTGGTTATGAAGGGTTGGGGGAGGGGGATACGGGGAGATGTTGGTAAAGGGGTACAAAGTTTCAGTTAAGCAAAGAAAGTTCTGGAGATCTAATGTATAGAATGGTAACTATAGATTACCAATACTGTATTGTATATTTGAAATTTGCTAACAGGGTAGATATTAAGTTTTCACCACACATAAAAAAGGTAACTGTGAAATGATAGATATGTTAATTAGCTTGATTGTGGTGAATATTTCACAATGTATAAGTATATCAGATCATCAAGGTTGTACACCTTAAATATATACAGTTTTAAATTATCAACTATAACTCAATAAAGTAGAAAATAATAATAAACAAATATTTAATTTCTACTCCAAAAAAATCTTACACTCCCTAGATTTGAGATGGCGGAGGGGTGTGTGTGTGTGTTAAGAACATTTAATCTAAGATATACACTCTTAACAAATTGTTAAGAGTACAGTGATATTGCACTTTGGACTTGTACTGATATTGCACTTTGGACTTGTACTGTTGTTTTAATAAAAACTTCTGCCAAGTCAGATCTTCACCCATCCTGTTATTGCACAGTTACCTTTTTGAATCACATTGTTGAATGATTCATTGTTAAATTTCATCTTCTGGATTTTAGTCCCTAATACCGTTCTGGGTTTTTTTTAATTATTATTATTGTTCTGTAGAAATAGCTCCCAGCTTTACATCACCTTAAATTTTGATAAGCCTACATTAAAATCATTGATAAATCCTGAATAGAACAGGGTCTGACAGCTCTATGTAACACCAGCAAAGGCTGCCATCTTGTCTACCATTGATATTCTTGTGGCATGATAATCAAAACATGTACAAACATATTTGAAATCTACATCCTTCCCACCCACATTTCTTAATTTGACTTGTAGTATAATTATGAGAGTCTTTATAAGACTAACTGAAATGAAAAAATATTCAAATGACGTTTTTTAAAAATAACAATGCTTCAAATTGAAATTGTACATTAGCAAAGCTTACATTTCAGAAAGTGGGTTAAAGAATAATTTAAACTTATGCATTCTTCATGATAATTATGGAGGAATATATTCAAATGGTAAAGTTCAACCACTGTTTTATGCAAATTTATTCCATTTATAAATATGTATAGTCTAGATAATTTTATATTACTTTAATTTTATCTTTTATCAAGAGTAACAGTGTTAGAAATGAAGAGTGTAATAGAATTTTAAATATGCTGTTAAGCATGGTTTGTCATTACTACTGCTCTTTTACAATTGTATTAATAGGGGAAAGTAGCTAGAGCAGGTATTGTTGACATTATCCACATTACAAATGATTATTTCTAAATATACTCAGTGATTTATTCTGCTTTATAAGTTCCTTGAAATGGACGCAAATTCAATTTAAAAATGAACACTCTTACATATTTACGTTTAGATCCATATTAGTGCCACTCCCTCCCCTATGCAAGAGTTAGGTTACTACTCAGCTCTTTTAGACATAATAGTATTTTTATGTATGTGTGTGTGTATACACACACACAGAGACATACCCACATACTGAAAGCTAAGGCCAGTAATTTTCCGTTTGATTGAAGTTTGCAAAAGAAAACAACAGAAAAATCTATAAATCTAAAATTAATTTTATTGACTCATTGTCAAGAAACTCTTATATTTTTATTACAGCTGTTTAACCAGGAAGGAATTGACTCTCGTTAAGTTCATTGTAATAAAATATAAAATATGTTTCTAAGGAAAGCAGAGCATTTAATTTTAAATTCCTTTTGCTTTTCTATTTAACCCTTTGAGTAGTGTTTTCAATAAGCACAATAAAAATATGGTTTTTTTCCAAGTAGCACACCAAATTTCTGTTTGAAATTTTCATTAGTTAATTTTATTCTTTTTATTGTCTTTAAAGCTGCTAAGTCTTAGATTATAAAGTGTTATTTTAATAAAATATAGTAATAGTAAACCTCTTGTACTTAAAAGCTGCTCTTAACCTCAACATGGCTGGTGGTGATACCTACATCTGAGATTTGTGGGCTTCGTTATTTTTAACCTCCTGATTTTCTTCTTTGAATCTTTTAGATGCCATTAAACTTTTTTCCACTTTCTTATCTTTTTGAAGTCCTACAAGTAAGACATTTGGTTGGCATATTTTTGAGACTCACATTCTTTATAGATTAACACAATTTTAAAAATTCAGCTAATGTTGACTGTTGACCCTAAACCACAGATTACAAGGTATTAGAGAACAGTAAGGAGAACACCATGGGCTATCACCTACCTGCAGGCGAAGAGTATGGCCCGTGATGAGGAGAGGAGGGCCAGGAGGGGGACCAGGACACTGCAGGGCCGAGAAGTCAACAGAAGACAGTTTCAAGGTGTAGGGAGGGTTCAACGGATTAAAATTTGAACACAGCTTGGGGGACAGATGATGGGTAAGAGAAGAAGTGGCTGGAATTGGTGCCAGATGAGAAAGAAGTTTTAGTTGAATGATTGGGAGAGCACTGGAATCAATGATTGTTAAGAAAAAGTGTGAAAGAATTAGGGGGTGAATTGTGAGGAAGGAGTGGCAGCAGTAGGCACTCTGGTGGAGGGATAAGGACAGGAACCTGATGGAAGCCCAGAAAAGGATCTTAGCGAAACGAAAAGTGGAGTGTTTCAGGCAGCTAAGCACATTCATAGACATTTACATGAAACATCTCAAAAGAACTGGCGTTTATAAACATTCCCTCTCAAATATAGATTCCTCATAGGATTTTCTAATATTCCTAATAGAATCTCCCAAACTATAGAAACTTATTATTATTTTAATATAACCTTGGATTTCTCCTTTATAGTTAAATGAAATATACGTTTGAATAATCTCAGGGTTGGTGTGTAACTCCTAAGGGCTTTTGGAAAGAGATCACTTCTAGGTCTCTGAAAATACATTTATTGGTGAATCAACAATGTTACTTCCCCAAACAAAAATTTGTTTGATTGAACCAAAATGACACATCACTCTTGCACTTTGTTGCCGGATCCTAAACAGAAATTTTAAGTTCCGTACCATTTTACTCCCATACATGTTCTCTCTCAGTTCCGCTTCTGTCTGTATCTTCATTTTTTTTTTGGTTTTGTTTTGTTTTGTTTTACCATTTCACCTGTGTTTTAAAAAAATTTTGTTCAATTTATTGGGGTGATATTGGTTAGCAAAATTATGTAGGTTTCAAGTGTACAATTCTATAATATTTCATCTGTATATTTCATTGTGTGTTCACCACCCAGAGTCAGTTCTTCTTCCATCACCATATATTTGGCCCCCTTTATCCTCTAAAACCACCTCCTCTCCCCCCTTACCCTCTGGTAACCACTAAACTGTTCTCTGTTTGTTTCTGTTTGTTTGTTTGTTTTGTTCATGTGTTGTTTTCAGATTTATATCCCACATGTGAGTGGAGTTATGTGGTTCTTGACTTTTTCTGTCTGACTTATTTCACTTAGCATGATAATCTCAAGATCAACCCATGTTGTTGCAAATGGCAGTAGTTCATCTTTTCTTATAGCTGAGTAATCTTTTATTGTATATATGTACCACATATTCTTTATCCAATCATCTATCAAAGGATACTTTCGTTGTATCCATGTCTTGGCCACCATAAATAAAGCTACAATGAACATTATATCTTTACTGATAAATGATTTCAGACTTTTCTGGGTAGATACCAGGAGAGGAATTGCTGGATCATATGGTAATTCTATTCTTAATTTTTTGAGGAACCTCCATGCTGTTTTCCATAGTGGCTGCACCAATTTACATTCCCACCAGCAATGTATGAGGGGTCTTTCTTCTCTACAACCTCTCCAACACTTGTTATTTCTTTGTCTTGTTCTTAATAGCAATTATAACAGGTTTGAGGTGGTATTTCATTGTGGTTTTGATTTGCATTTCCCTAATAGTGAAGTTGAGCATTTTTTCATATAATCTGTCAGCTGTTTGTATGTCTTCATGTTCAGGTCCTTTGCCCATTTCTTATTTGGATTGTTTGTTTTGGTTTGTTGAGATGTATAAGTTCTTTATATATTTTGGATATTAGCCCCTTTTTGGAGGTGTTGTTTGTAAGTATCTTCTCCGATTCTGTTGGTTGCCTCTTTGTTTTATTGATGGTTTCATTTGCTGTGCATAAGCTTTTTAGTTTGATATAGCCCCATTCATGTTTTTGCTTTTACTTTCCTTGCCTTTGAGTTCAAATTCATAAAATCCTCTCTAAACCCAAGGTCCATAAGTTTAGTACCTATGCTTTCTTCTACACAAAGTATTGTTTCAGGTCTTATGTTTAGGTCTTTGAGCCATTTTGAGTTAATTTTGGCATATGGTGATAGATAGCAGTCTAGTTTCGGTTTTCTGCACAAGCTTTCCAATTTTCCCAGCACCATTTATTAAAGAGGCTTTCTTTTCTCCATGGTAAGTTTTTGGCTCCTTTTTTGAAAATTATCTGCCTATATATATGTGCGTTTATTTATAGGTTCTCAATTCTATTCCATTGGTCTCTGTGTCTGTTTTTCTGCCAGTACCATGCTGTTTTGATTACTGTCACTTTCTAGGATAAATTGAAGTCAGGGAATGTGACACCTCCATCCTTGTTCTTTTTTCTTAGGATCACTTTGGCTTGTCATGGTCTTTTGTGATTCTATACAAATCTGATGATTTTTTCTATTTCTTAAAAAAAAATGCCATTGGTATTTTGATGGGGATCACATTAAATCTGTATATTGATTTACATCATGATAAAGTGGGTTTCATTCCAGGGGCACAAGGATAAATCAACATATGCAAATGTATCGATGTGATACACCACATAAACAAAGAAAAGGATAAAAATCATATGATCGTATCAATAAATGCAGGAAAAGTATTTGACAAGACATAATATTCATTTATGAGTAAAACACTTAATAAAAGGGACATAGAAGGAAAGCACCTCAACACAATAAGGGCCATATATGACAAATCCTCAGCTAATATCATCTTTAATGGTGAAAAACGGAAAGCTTTTCCTTTATGATCAGGAAAAAGACAGGGATGCCCCCTCTCACCACTATTGTTCAACATAGTGTTGGAAGTCCTAGGCAGAGCAATCAGGAAAGAGAAAGAAATAAAAGTCATCCAAATTGGGAATGAAGAAGTTAAATTGTAACTTTGTGCAGATGACATGATTCTTTATATAGAAAACCCTAAATACTTTACAAAAAAAAAAAAAAAAACTATTAGAAACAAATAAATACAGTAAAGTTGTAGGATACAAAATCAATGTACAAAAATCCATTGTGTTCCTATATATTAACAATGAAATTTCAGAAAAAGAAATGGAAAAAACAATTCCTATTGCAATTGCAACAACAACAAAAATACTTAATAGTAGTAACAAAGGATGTGAAGGACCTATACACTGAAGCCTATAAGACATTATTAAAAGAAATTGAAGAAGACACAAAGAAATGGAAAGAAATTCTGTGTTCGTGGACTGGAAGAATGAACATAGTTAAAATGGCCATTTTATCCAAAGCAATATACAGATTTAATGTGCCTTTGTTTTGTTTTCCTCTCCAAGCAAAAACGTTTTTTGTTTTTTTTTACATCTCCAGGCAACCAACCCTTTTTCCAATGTTTTTGTACAGATTTTACTTTCCTTTGAAGTGCTTGCGCTAAGCTTGCATTGACACCTGTGTCTGGGTTCAGGATTCCTTGCATTCTAAGCAACACGGAGAACCTGAGAGCACTTAGTCCTCACCCCTATCAGGACATGTCCCTTTTTACCAGCCCAGGCTTGACAGTAAAGGAACTGGGTCATATTTCTTCAACAAGGTAGGAATCTGATGTTCAGTCCTACAAAAGCGTGGGAGGGTAAGGCAGGCTGTATATCTGCTGGCTTCTTAGGGTACAAGCAATATGCAGTATAAAATGGTTGCAGCACAGGCTCTAGGGCCAGACTACCTGTATTTAAGTCCCAGCTTTACCACTCATTAGTTGTGTACCCTTAGGCAAATTCTTCAGCCTCCCTGTACCTCAGTTTCTTCATTTAGAAAACAGAGACGCTAATAATGTCTACTACACAAGGTTGTTATGAAGAGTGTGCTGTGTGGTCTTAGCTATTGTTAGTATTCTCAACCACAGCCTGGTGATCTGATGCTTTTTGTAGAAGGGAAGGCAAGTATATAACTTCAGACATTCAGACTTGATTAAAGAGATGTCTAATTGGTCAAGAAAAATATTTAGGGTAAAATGACTCTTTTCATTACCACTGCATTGAACCCATTTGATTTCACTTTTACGTGAAATCTTATTTTATCTGGATGTTCATGTCAATGTTCTACTACCCCAGAAACTTTACGAGGCCCAGTGTTGATCCAGCTTCATAATAAAATTAAGTTTCTCAAAAAATTTGCAAATGTGGATTTGTCCTTTTCCTGAAAGAAACAGGTGAGGATTGGTGTCCTTATGGTGGAGTAGCTGTTAATGCATAAATTGTTCTGATCATGCATAAATTCACCAAGATGTTTATGGAAAAATGCTTTGTTTTCCTTCGGGCTTATTTGTTTCTGAACGATTTAGGAGCATTTTTTAAGATGATATACTAACATAAATTATGTTCTAATAATTCCAGGGTTACATCAATCTCCTTAGGAAAAAGGACAACAAAATCACTGCTTCTATGAAATCAACATATACTGTAGGACTCATCTAAGCAAAATTTTCCTTGAGCTGATTTGTCTGTATGGGGCTTGATATATTTTTAAAGTGAAATTATACCCCAATAGTCTAGTTATATTCAGCAGAACCTTCATAGAACACAGCAAATCAGTAAAGCAGGTTGGAATTGCCACCCATATCACATAGAAACAATTTCTTCTCACTTTAGGATAGCTTATTCCACAGTACTATTTCCACAGCTATAGAATGATCTCATAGTTTCAATGAAGCAAGTTCAGGTAAAATAATTTAACTATAGTTGCCATTAAATTATTTTACATAGGCCTGAATTTTGGGGATGAGCCTTATGAAGAAAAGAATGAATAGTGATGAATTTTCAGCTCAGGAAGTAATTTGGTTGGCTGCACATTAAGATGAGAGGGAAATATCAGATTGTCTTCCTATCTGTATGTGTTAAAACTGACATTGACCTGTAAAATGAACAGTGAGTGTATCCATAATTCTGCTCACTCACTAAAGCTATGACTAGTGTTTTGTACCAAGATTTGTATTGCTAACAGGAAAAACATCAACAAATTTTAAATAAAGTACTAGGTAGAATATTTTTTGCTTTGATCTACATGTAAATGTATAAATATACATTTTGTGAATAACATTTTAGAGGTTTTACATTCTACAACCAGCACTTCATGTTTATTGCACATGTTTAAACTTCCAATTTACTTCCTATGAAATTTCCTAAGTATGTCTCCCTGAAGATAGCTTGAGAGTTTACAAGAGATATCAAGAGATATTTATCCTATCTGACATTTCTAGATGGGTAACTAGGAAATCATGTACCCTGTTCAGGTCCCAAGAGCTATTCAACTTTCCCCCAACACCTTACTAAAATTTACAAAACCAATAAGATTCAGAGGATAAAAATGATCAAATCTACATTGACTCCTGCATTCCTGTTTGCAGTTTCATAGCAGACTTTGGGGAACCTTCCCTATTGTTCTGATGCCTGATATTGCTTGCTTTGCCTTTACTTGCTATGTTTCTAGAAACTCTCACCATTTAGGATTGTCTAGTTATCCCCAATTTACCTATGAGACTATGAAAATTAACACATGTAATTGAGAAAACTCATATTGAGTTAACTTAGCCATCTGGGGAGAAAAATATACTGTAGTATGCATTTTACCGTATAATAAATCTTATGATGGTTTATTTTGCATTTGTATTTCCTTATATTAGTTGCCATTTCTACTAGGAACATAAGGCATTCAAACATTATGAGCATCTGTCATATATCTCATGTATAGATTATGCACATTTATAACCTGACTTTATTTGTTCTTTGTTATGTGCTTTGGATGTTATATGTTCTGTAACATGTTATTGGATGTTATATGTTATGTAAATATAAAGTCATCTATATGTTTCCATTGTTTTATTCCTTTTTTCAGTGAAAAATGAGAAATAAGTACAGAATATAAAAATCACGTAATAGTCTTCTTCCTTTTGTCATATGATAAATTTCTCAGAGCAAAAGTGTATCATTTACTACTTTATTAGGTTGGTGCAAAAGTAATTGCAGTTTAAATTGCAAACACCACAATTATTTTTGCACCAACCTTATAACTTCCTGTGCTTTGTCCTAACTGATGAGGTCCCAACTAGCATCTGATATACTATTAAGCATGTGACTTTACCATCAACTGTTTCACTTCTTCAGGTGTGATTTAATATTTGTGAGATTTCTTAATAGCATTTCAGGGTTCTTTTCAGTTAGATGCTTCTCAAGATTATAGAATCAGAATTTCAGAGAACATTGAAAAAAACTCAAAGAATGACATTGGTCTGCTTTACCTGAAAATGTGTACTTCACAATTTTCACCTAACGTCCTGCCCCCCGAATACTCCTGATCACTCTAGGTTGGTATTCTCCAAAGCTGCATCAAATATAGTTTCTGAAGCAGTGGAGTAAGGCAGGGAAGGAGGCTAATATATATTAATGCCAAACAAATGTCCACAAGGGAGTAGTTATATAGCAAGGACAAGAATGCTCCACTTTTGCCCCACACTCTGTGATTGGAGGGAAAGATAAATCAAAGGAACAAGATGCTGGGCAAGAACTTCTAGCTCAATCTAAATAGAATCAGATGAAAAAGAGACACAGTAAGAGATGTAGCCCAGACTTTGTGAGAACAATCCATTCCTTAGATAAAGTTAAATATCACATCTAGTTAATGGCAGTGTGACCCCCCTGGTCCATTGTGGTAAACTTCATTCTAATTAGTGAGTCTCCGCAGTGCACTTGAAACAAAGACACACAGCCCTGGAAAGGCTGTAACAAGAAAAAGATTGTAACCAAGGTTTTATTCCAGTAATATGCATCTAGATTATTAAACCACAAGGAGGTGAGGTTCTTATCTATTTTACATGAGGGGTCAAGTGACACTGTTTGTATTGTAACAGAATAGTTGTAAAAGCTATTTCTGTTATTTGGATTAGTAAAGAGGCAATGTTTTATGTTTTACAAACAGGATGCTGAGTCTGAACGGTTTATTTGTTTATGTGAATAGACCCAATAGTTGGTGTCTGCTATAGAAGAAGAACCCCATTGCACAGGACTCCTTTAAACTGGAGACACCCAGTTCCTGAGTCTTGGAGAGGCTGGGTGGCTTTAGAGAGATGGGCCTGGGAGAAAGTCCCATTTCAGGGACATCAAATTCTGTGCATTTTAGAGGTGAAAAGGAACTGTAGTGTCATTTCCATCCACTAGATAATAAATGTGGACCAGAAACATTCAGCAATTCTCCAAGATTGCAGGGCTATTAATCTCTTTATTCTATATGATGAGCACGCACTGTCTATTTTGTGGTCCCATACCACAATCCAGATTTGTATGTCTTTAAAATGGAGAATATTGAGAAATTTGACCAGAGCCACTTTATTTTTCTAATTAAGGCCACATGTTATAAAAGACAAATGTAGATAGGTACCATTGGTCTTTTTGTGGGCTCTACATATTGTGAAAGCTGTACATTCTGTCCCCGTGCCCTGCGTATCCTGCACCAACAGTTGGGAACCAGCATTGCATGGTCAGTGGGGAACTGGGTTGGAAGTCAGAGCTGCTCTTTATCCAGTTGTGGGATTGGATTAATTTATGACTGACTCAGACAAGTCACTCAAGATTCTAATCTAAATTTATCTGTTTCATCAAATTTAGCTCTCAGGTATATTATGGGATTAAGCCAAAAGCACTTTGTAAGCATTCTGGTGACAGATATTCCATGAAAGAGTGTTATAAATATTACCTACTTAGCCACAGAAACACTTAAAGAGAATGGAAAAGAAGACACTTTCCGCCTAAGTGGCAATATGCTAATACTCCTGCATCAGTATCTTTATTCAGAACATCACACTGAACACATTAGTAGCTATTTGATACATTTGCCATTGGAAATGTCAAGGGAAAAGTTATTTATCCATTTGGGATACTAAATATATAGGTGGATGGCTGCCAAAAGCAATAATTAATCACATTATTAATCAATTTGGAAAATATTAACATGTAAGTTTTCAGAAACACAGAATATTTAAACCATGAAACATTTTTATGGCCTAATGACTTTGAAAGCCAGCAAATTATGTTTATAATAAATAATACAAGACCTTAACTTTGTAGAACTCCATAGTATTTTGACTTACCTTAGGTGATAGCATAGAATTCTCAAAGCAAGTTTAATTTTATAGCACTTTAGTTTTTCCAGTACATTATATTTCAATTTGCAGGGGAAAGTAGAACCACTGAAAATAAATGTGATTTATTTTGCAAAACAAATGTGAGTGCCTGTTTTGTGTGAGGTACTATGGAAATTGGCTTAAGTTGGGTTTCCCTAAAAACAGAATCTAAGATGGGATTCTTGTGCACATGATTTTCAACAGAAACATGAAAGAAAATGAGGGAAGCAGAAAAAGGAAGAGGAATAATGCAGGCAAAAAAAAAAAAAAATGATTTCAGAAGTATAGTCTCAGCCTAATCCCACAAGGCACTTTGGAACACCACAGAATTTATCCTACTTTGGGGCAAGGGGCTAGGCTTTTGATTCCCACTGCATTGGATGGAGATAGGTGCAGTTACTTCTCAGGTATCTCCAGGCAAAGCAGCTCTCATAGACTAACGCAAACCTCTGGAGAAGGGTGCAGGCAGAAGCCATTAGCAGTTGGGTACCAGACAAACTTGGCACCTACAGCATCTGCACCAGAGGTGGAATAAAACACTATCCTGAATCTTACGAAAGCAGCATCCTCAGTGGCTTTTGAGTAGGAGTGAAGGCATGATGAAAACTTTGATACAATTAACCTTATCCCAAGAGAGAGAAAGAAAAAGGGATAGAGGGAGGGAAGGAGAGAGAGAGATAGAGAGAGAGAGAGAGAAAGAAAGAGAGGTTGTGTGTGTGTTGTGTGTGTGTGTTATTCTTTCAGTTATTCTCTCAGTCTAATCAATAAGTAATTAAAGGCTAAACTAAGATCATGCTTATGGAAACAAAGTGAAATGACCAGATGGGACAGACATCAAGGAGAAAGAATGAGCAGAGAGACAAGGCAATGGACTTATGTATCAAAAGTGATTACTGAAATATCAAATCTGAAATAGTGCCAGTGTCTTTATCCAAAGTAGAAAACACTGGAGGAAGTGAGTAAGTTTCAAGCCTATATAGCATTGGAGCTGCTGAAAGGATTTGCAAATGGAAATACTCCAGCCTCTTTAAACCAAGATTGTGATCATAAGAAAAAGGACAGAGTGTACTATTAGGAATTCATCGATTTATAGGTGTTAAATGAAGCGATAGGATGGCCAAAGGAAAGACTATACAAAAAAAAGACCTGAGGGAAGAATCTTGAAATTAGGGTGAACCTATATAAAGGAGTGCGTGGGGAGGTGAATGAGAAAGTTAAAAGTATAGAGAAATAGAATAAAAGAAAATTTTTGAAAACAAGAGAATGGTCAACCAATTGGAAACGCTTTATAGGGATCGCGGGGGATGGACTCTGAGGCAAAGCCATTGGTGATCTTGAACAAGGCTGGTTTCTGAGTGGGTATGTTGTGCAGAGGTGGCCGTGACATTGCATGGTTGGGTCTGGGAGTGTAGTCGGTATTCACAAAGTCAGAGGATTAGGGACTCTTCTTTTCAAAAGCTGAGGCTTAACATCACATTTCGAGAGGTGAAGGCAGGTTTTTTTCTTGTAATTGAGTACATTTGTAAACTAAGGCAAGGAAGTCAATGAATAGGGAGAAACTGAAGTTACAAGCAACAGGAAACAGTAATAATCCAGAAGTATCAGAGGAGGCTAGAGAAGACGCACATGTACATGTGGGTCAGCACCTCTACCTCAAATCCACATGGGAAGAGAGGAGGGGCATGGCACTCTCTTTGGGGGCAACTAATGTGGAATTAAGTCACTATGCACAAGCATCTCATACAGAAAGAACTTTTCAGCGTCAACATAATTTAATACAACTTTTGCTCTTTATAAGAGGCATTGGGGGGATCAAATATATGGTGATGGAAGGAGAACTGACTCTGGGTGGTGAACACACAATGGGATTTATAGATGATGTAATACAGAATTGTACACCTGAAATCTATGTAATTTTACTAACATTGTCACCCCAATAAATTTAATTAAAAAAAAAGAGGCATTGGTCTCAAGATTGTTCATAGTTTTCAGATAGCTACTACTTTCTTCCTTCATCAACAGAAGCCCTATGCAGTCAAGTAAAAGCAGAGAGAAATATACTGCAGGTGCCAAATAAATGTATACACATGACATGTATTCATCTTTTGTTATCGGTGTATATTGAATATTACAATTCTAGTAGTTTTTCCTTTCTTAAAATGTGTATACATTTTTTTGGCACCCTCTGTATAAGTAGAGGAAGCCAAACTAAAAGAAGGTGAAGGGGTAGGGTATTGAGAGATAAAAAGATCTATTGCAGTTTCAGAGTTTTGCTAGACTCTTCAAGCAGCTGGTCAAAATGTAAGCATTTCTTTTTACCCTTTCTATCTATGCTATGCCTCTTTTTCTTTGTAAATTATCAGTGCTATCTTAGAAGAGCATTTCTGTGATCAGCTGTTCACTTGAATTCATTTATTTTGTTTTATAAATTCATTTTGCTAGAATACAATTCTAACTTATTGGAAAACTTTGTTTTATTGGTATAATGTCAATGATGTCAGAGTAAAATATCGTCAAAATTAAATTGTTTTTATTTATTGCTTTTGACAATTTTACTTTTTATATTTCTGTACATTCTATAAACTATCATGTATTTTTTTCTCAAATGATAAAAAATTTCTGAAGCATGCTAATTAAGTGTAATTCCCAAGCTAGGAAATGTCAAGGAACTGGTTTACCATATAAATGGCACTGCCTGTGCCTTTTTATCAATAAATCCTTGTTATAGTTATGAATTTTTGTGTAGTATATTAACTTACTACGGGCTTAAAATATTTTTCACTGGGAACGGATGAAATGAATGTAGTGTATTTATTTGTAATGGTTACCATAGAGATAAAAACCTTTTCAAACTAAAAGAGGGATGGCACAAAAATTACTTGTTCAAAAGAAGTTATGCTTCTAATTTAACATTGAAAATGGTGCACTATTCCCTTTCTTTTTTATTTTGTTAAAATTGCATGATGCGAGCATGTATGATATACTTTTATTAGATCATTTCTAGTATAAGAAAAACTGAAGCAAAAATGAAATATGCGAATTCCCCACAGCATTTAGTGGGATGAGGCTTTCATTTTTAATTTTTTATTCTTAAGAGTTAAAACGTTCCTATTATGTTCCATCTACATACTCCTTTTTTATATCTGGCTGTTCAATTTGAAATCTAATTACCTATAATGTCTTTTCTTAAAAACAAACAATTTATTGGCTTTCTTTTTCTGCCACATCATTTCCAACAATTAGACACATTTTCTAGCAATAACACAATTACAAAGATGAACAAATCTATGAAACTTCCTAAGATCTTATTATTGTTCATGTTCAGATTTTGTGAGTCTTGTAGACTTCCTTTGAAAAAATCAAATTAGGACACTCTTGGATAATATTCTATAACTTAGAATTGTTTTACTTAATTTGATTCTGTTACAAAAAGTCAGCATCATCCCTTTCTGGAGACAGTGAAATGAGCTAAACCAACACTAAGACAGATGATTAATTAGGTAGGGAAGAGTCAGCTAATGAAAGAAGACCATCGTGGATGATGTGCCTACCACATCTCTGGGAGAGCAATGTGATTTAGAAAGACAAAAGGGGAACAAGTTCACAGAAAACAGACCCTGCCTTATCTTCATTTTCCTCATAATTAACCCTATGTTTGTTTTCTTTTAAAGCATAGATTACTGTCCACCTAGTTAAAGGGATTTAAAAGGAAGTAAAAGAATGAGGGGGATTGTCCCCTTGGAAGAGATAGGAGTTAATAAGCCATGGGTGCTGTGCAGTGCAATGAAACTCAGGAATGGTGCTCCGACAAAGAGTCACCAAAACATGATAAGTACAAACATTGAAAATTCAGGTTTAGGAACTTTTATAATAATTTAATACTGTTATGAAAGCTAAGCATGTGATTATTGGATTCACTCAATTGAATAGACTGTAAATGAGTTGGTATGTTGTTGAATTCACATGGAGAGTCACAAGGGCTAGGTGCCTACAAGTCATGAACAGTAGGGCCACAGCACAACATGTGACATTTTGAGGTTAGCTTGTCAATTGGTACACACAAAAATCTGAGAAAATGGAATCATTTTTATAAATTAGTATTTTTAAATATTTTAAGCACGTTAGGGAAGTAAAATTTATACTATTTATTTTTAACCCCAACTAATAGCAAAACAAGCTTCACAGGATTTTTAAAGATATATTTTCAGCAGAAATTAACTGATGGCCATAGGAGTTTTCTTCCCAAAGAAATGAAGAGCAAAAGAATTGATGCTAATTTTACTAGGACGTGTGGTTGTTCATATATTGATTGAGTTAATTGATGGTGAATCATTAAATCATAGCATGTTATTTATAGAGATGGACTGGCTAATGGGGCAATGAAACCATCAAAATGTAAGCAACATTTATAAGCAAAATATAAATAACTTCAAAACCAAAGAATTTTTAAACAATGAACACTGACTTCAAAAGCCAATTGAAGCAAATGTTTAATACTTTATATTTCAATACTAGTACTTTCTAGTCTTGTAATAGTGCATTAGGATTTCTGAGACAAAAATAAACATACTCGTACATTTTTGAGGTATTAGTGAAAAATGACATCAAAGATATTTGTTTGGAAATATGGGGTGAATATGTAGCAAAGATTCCATTGCTTGATATATTTAAAAAAAATAGCTAATACCAATTCAAAGGACAAAAAAAACTAGCAAAATATTTTTACTGTATCGTGACAATGCACATGTAATTCTCATGTGTCAATTCTTTTGGTATGTATAGGCAACTATAGATGATGGTACTAGAAGGAATCATTTTTCTTCTTCTTCAGCTTCCTAACCAATAAATATAACCAGCTCTTAGCTGTAGAAAAATATGAAGGATTACATTGTTGGCAAATATGGCTTGGAGTTCAATTTTTGTATAGGAATATGTTCTGATGGCACAGCTGCAATGATAGGGAAGCATTCTGGAGCAGTTACCCTGATTAAGGAGCTTGCACCAGGGTGTAAACCAGCACTGCTTCCTTCATCAAGAAAATCTTGCCAAAAATGATTATTAGATTTATCATGGTGATCAAATTGTAAGGCATATAAATGTCAAATCACTATGTTGTACAAATGAAATTAGTATAATATTATATACCAACTATACTTAAATTAAAAGAAAACTTTGAAAAAGAAAGTTTTGCTAACAAAGAAATGTCAGCTGAATGAAACAATAGGTTTAATGACATGGTAAAAATTGTGAATTTGGGAAAAGTCATATGTTGTTTGAGATTTTAAAAATTTGATATAATACATAAAAAGTTCAAAACAACTATTTTTGCAAACTCAGGTATGATAGTTGTTGAGGAGAAAAGTTTTGTCAGGAAAGTTAGAATTACAGAATCAACTCAATGTTTCTGCAAGTTAAAAAACCAGTGTCTCAACATAACTGATCATGAGGGAAATGCAAATCAAAATCACAATATCACCTCATACCTGTTGGAATGACTTTCATCAAAAAGACAAGAAATAACAATAGTTGTCAAGGATACTGAGAAAAGGGAACCCTTATGTACTATTGATGGGAATTTAAATTGGTACAGCCACTATGGGAAACAGTATGGAGGTTCCTCAATATATTAAAAATAGAACTACCATGTTTCCTCGAAAATAAGACCTAGCCAGACAATCAGCTCTAATGTGTCTTTTGGAGCAAAAATTAATACAAGACCCAGTTTTATTTTACTACAATATGAGACCCGGTCTTTAATATAATATAACATAATATGATATGATATGATATGATATGATATGATATGATATGATATGATATGATATGATATAATATAATATAATATAATATAATATAATATAATATAATAATAATTATAAACCTGGTATTATGTTAATTTTTGTTCCAAAAGACGCATTAGAGCTGATTGTCTGGCTAGGTCTTATTTTCAGGGAAACACGGTATCATATGACCCAGAATTCCCACTTCTGAGTATATATCCAAAGGAAATGTAACAGGACCTCAAAAAGATATCTGCGCTTCCATGACCATTGCATCATTATTCACAGTAGTCAATATATGAAATCAACCTAAGTGTCTATCAACAGATGAATGGATAAGGATTATATCTGCTTTATCTATTCATTATTTACACACACACACACACACACACACACACACTCACACACACTATAGGTTAGATATGTTAAAAGCAAGAAGCAAGCTCATTTTTTTACTCCAAAACTTTAAATACTGAGACTTTTTGTGGATTTGTCACTTAGCACAGTTGCCCTGAAAAAGCACAACCAGTCAATGGTATTTGGGGACTGAAATCCAGCCTGTGCCCTACTAACTATGTGCCCCAATGTAGGGCTGCAGGCACCAGGAGAAAGAGTGTATTTTTGTCATTAATACGAAAAGCACTTTATCAGCTAACTGGTGGACCCATCTCCTTAGACACAAAATCAGTGAGTATTACCTTATGGGAACTTGGAAGTGTAATTTGGTAGATTTTTCCATTTAATAAAGTGCTAGATGAATAAATGGTTATTTGTCTCCCACGCCCTGAAAAAAATCTGTACTTCTAATGGTATTCTAGAACAGTTTTGAGAGGTTCTTTTCTTTGTCATTGTAGAGATGTTTGTGAAATCCAGCAGCACCTCAGGACTAAACTAATTGTAACATAGGTTGACAAGTATTTTTTGAAATGTTTTATGGACGGCAAATGTTTATAAGGATTCTTTATTCTTTCTCCTTCTTTTTCTTGATGTTATGAAACATGACAGAAGGCTTTCTTTAAGGCCACCATACATCTCTAGCTTATCATAAATGGATACTCTATTTCAAACCTCTAAGAAACTCATACTTTGCATCAGTAGACCTAGATTTAATTTCAGCTTGCTCAGTTTACATTTTGAATGCCATTTAAAAATATTTGCCATTGTTGTGCTGTTAGAGAGACCACTAATGTTTTATGTAACTGGAAGTCCCGATGATCCCCAATTAGGTGATTTAAAATTTAGCTGCATAAATTGAAATATTGGGAGTGAATTATGCTATGGCAACACTTAACCATATGTTAATAACTGAACTGACATTTTACAGGATAAAGTTTTTCTAGCAGAGAAAATAAAATGGTGCTAAATTCCTAGATTCCTTGGGATGTAAGAGCTTTCCTTGGGTGTAATACTTGAGCAACAGTGTAGAAAGCCTGAAGAAATAACTGACACTTCGCCTTATAATATGATAAAGAGCCTTGCACTTCTTGTACTCTGTATTTTGCTGCTTTGGAAATATTTTCATTTGGAAATATTATCCTCTTTTCTTCTTCTTTCTTCTCCTTCTTCCTCTTCTTCTTTTCTCTCTCTCCCAAAAAGAATAGATTTTAAAAACAATATTGATTACCAAAAAATTTGTTAAAAAATACATACAAAAATAATTTTTTCACATTTCAAAATACTCAAAACTATTTATTTATTCATATATATGTATATATGTGTGTATGTATATATGGGGTGTGATCAAAAACTACAATGAATATTTAAATTAAAAAAAAAGATTACAGTAAAAGACACATTGTCATTAATCCCCCTCAAAATACTCCCCCTCACTTTGAACACATTTATCCCGTCATTCTTGCCACGTTCTGAAGCAGTTCTGGAAGTCCTCTTTCATGAGTGTCTTTAGTTGCGCTGTCATGACTGCCTCGATGTCCTGAATCGATTCAAAACATTTACCTTTCATTTTGACTTGGGGAAAGAGCCATAAGTCACAGGGTGCCAGATCCAGTGAATAAGGTGGGTGAGGACACACCATAATGTTTTTATTTGACAGAAATTGCCGTACCAGAAGCTATGTGTGACATGGAGCATTATCATGATGGAGGATGAAATTGCCCATTTCGTGTTATTGCATTGTATGTGATCCATGATTTACAGCATACTTTTATTTTTTTTTTACAGCATACTTTAAAACACACCTTCTCTCAACCGTAGCTCACACCCAACTGACTGCACTGAACAAGTTGAAACTTATCACATACTGTTACTAAGGTTCAGTGTGCCGCTTCCTATATTGAAGATCCCTGCCTTTCTGTTGGATGGCATTTGGTAGCAGCATTCATCATATCTTTTGATCATACCTCGTACTTATATGTATACATATATGTTTATGTGTGTGTGGGGAGGTGTGTAAGGAATTAGGCTGTTACTCTTGAGTATGGGCCCTAGTTTGCCCTTTGTAAAATCTATAATATTCATTTCATTTGGAGACTGGGGCCAAAGCTATGGATACCACCTCCTTAGGAAAAATGTTTACATTTGAAAACTTAAGTTCTAACCCTGCCAGGCATCCTGCCAATTCTTACCAAATGCTCAGAGAAGAGAACTAGATCACTGATGACTGCATATTACCATTGTTTGAAAACATTTCTGGGGACGTATCTTACCCATAAGTCAGCCATGTTGACGTGCTAATGTCAGCACATTCTATGTGAGGCTTAACTAGACCAGTACATTAGCCTCAATAATATAAAATTTCAAAATGAGTATTTGGTATATATTTTTCCGTGGTATTTGCCAACAATGTAACTAATCCACTAGCTCTACATCTGAATGTATTTGACGACCTCCTCCATGCCCCCATGCCTCCATGCATGGGAAACCTTGGAACCATCTTTATAAAAGAATGGGTAAGCATTTAAGGAGAGCTCACTGGATGCCAGGCACTATCCCTGCCTTCAAGGAGTTTATAGTCTAATAATGGGGAAAAGATCATATAAAGCTCTTTTCAAACTTAGATATTTATCTTTAAGTAAATACTTTTCAGATGTTCATATATTCCAGACCACTGTTTTTAGGCAAGTATCTTTGTACTCCTTTTTTTTTTTTTGTAAGATGAAATAGCTAAGGCTGAGAGATTGTGACCTGTTCAGATTTGCTTAGTTAAGCTAATAAATAAAAAAGAAGGTACTACAGGTCAAGTCTCTGGTTTCTCAATACAATACATATTGTTTTTCCAACCTATTTTTATTGTTAAGCCAATGATCAATCATTTTTGTCATAAATATATAACAAAATCTATATTCATCTCAACTGAGTAGTACCTTTCTATAATATAAATGCATAACCATGGCAACAAATGTACCCCATAATAAAGTATGCCAAATATTGGTATAGAAATATTGCTACTCTAATCATGCAAAAATATATATATATGGCCAAGTTTAATACAACTTCCAACTCTTGAAAATAGTGATAAACTACTATTCTCTTTTCTTGAATCTCTTTATGCAACCTTAATGTTTTCTGTAAAAAAAAAAAAAAACCTTAGGGAGGGAAGAACACAAATATTCTCATACTAGACTATAAGTCCCTCAAGGGTAGGATCTGTATCTAATTTTCTCTTTAATATCTAGTATTCAGCATATTATAAGCACTTAATGAAAGCACATATGCTAATTTTGTTATAATATTACACGTTTATTTTCCCACTCATTTGTGTTCTTCTTTAGCAGTTGACTTCTCATTCAGGTAGCAAACAAATCTGTAATTTTGACTGTTCCCAACATTAGCTCTTGAAGTTTTAGTTATTGATGTTTCTAAAGTATTTAAATTTATGTTCCACCTATAGGCATACATCCAAATGAACATGGGAATATTACCAAATAATGTTATGTTTAGAATCACATATGGAAGTGATTGGATTTTTCTCTTTGCCTGTGGATATCTTGATATCAAATAGACCTCGCCTACATGTCTTCTCTCCTTTGAAGGGACTTAAATCTTGTTTATTCAATATTATTTTCTCCAAGTAATCATCAGGTAAAACTATTATATGTAAGGCAAAGAATGACATAACTACTTCAATTTATATATTTTTTCCTAGCTGTTGGTTTCACAGCCATGATCCAACATTAAGGGCTTTATTTCTTTCATTACCCTCTCAGAGTTCTTATTTGTAAGTTATTGGGACCTTTGGTCATCTATTACTATAGGGATCTTTATAGTTTTGCTTCTATATTTTAAAAGATGTCCAAACTATGGCATTGTTTCTCAGTAAGGACACTTAAGTTATTGATTGATCATATCATAAGAGATCATAAACTACACTTGCATATTTCTGTGTATTAGTTTAAACATTTTTTTCCTTGCAAGGTCTTTTCACTTGAGTTAGGCCAGTCAACTGACATATTGCTCATTAATCATACATATTAACTAGAGTAGTTAAAGCTTTAAAATTCAACTTACCAGGCTGTCCACATGGACTAGTTCTTATTTTCTAAATGTGATGACATATGCTTCAGATACTGCTAATTAGGTCTTTCCCTCGAAACTTTATCCTGACATCTTTTAAGAATATTTTTTCCCCTTGAGTACAAGTTCGTTAAATTATTAATATCCTTGTATAAGTCTTGTAGGATTACTTACACAATGCAGCTTTCTCTATTTTAAAACCATAGTTCACAGTGAAGGATGCAATAGATCTTACTTTCTTACATATCTTTTTTTTTTTTCACTCAAAACAAGGGACTGAGTAAATATCAAACGATAATAGATACTATATTTAATAACATAAAATGTTAATGGAAGTAAAAAATATTTTGTATGTGTAAATGAAAATGTATATTAGTCAGGGTTCTTCACAGAAACAAAACCAAAAGGACATATACATATGGTCTGACAATTAAGTTCGTGAGCTCATCCTAGAAAAAGTGCTATATACCTCATTGTTGAATATCACTATGGTCACCTTCAAAGTACTCCCCTTGGGAAGCTATGCACTGACACCATTGCCTAGTCCACCCTTTAAAGTAATTTTGGAACTCTTTCTGGAGTGGCCATCAGAGCTGTCATTGTATTATCCTAGATATTCTGAATGTCATCAAAATGTCTTCCTTTCAATATTTCCTTTATCTTTGGGTAAAGAAAGAAGTCATCGATGGCCACATCAGGTGAGTAGAGAGAGTGTTCCAATACAGTTATTTTTTTACTGGCTAAAACCTCCCTCACAGACAGTGGCATGTGAGCTGGTGCATTGTCACGATACAAGAGCCATGAATTGTTGGTGAAAAGTTCAGGTCGTTTTCGTCTAACTCTTTCATGCAGTCTTTTCAGCACTTTCAAATGGTAAACCTGGTTAACTGCTTGTCCAGTTGGTACAAATTCATAACGCATAAACCCTCTGATATCAAAAAAGTTTAGCAACATCATTCACGAACTTAATTGTCTGACCTCGTATATAGAAAGAGATTTATTTTAAGGACTAGACTCCAATAACGTGGAGGCTTGGTAAATACAAACTCTGTAGAGTAGGCTGGCAGGCTGGAGACCCAGCAAAGAGTTACAGTTTGAGCCCAAATTCAGTCCTTGTTCCCTGGGGGAGGTCAATCTTCATTCTATTCAAACCTTCAACTGATTGGATAAGACCACCACATTATGAAGGGCAATCTGCTTTAGTCAAAGGCTACTAATTTAAATGTTAATCTCATCCAAAAAACACCTTCACAGAAATATCCAGAATAATGTTTCACCAAATATCTAGGCATCATGGCACAGCCAAGTTGACAAGAAAATTAACTATCACAAGATGCTATGCAGATAACCAATTCCTGGTTATCTTCACAAATGGAAGGAAATGTTGCCATAGCAATCTAAGACAGATAACCTAAAATCAGCCCTACTGAACCTCTGTGTTAAATGGTGAGTTTACAGTTTTACCTCCCTGTCTATTATCTACTTAGATCAACTTGTATAACAGTTTTAAGACAAAACATCCAATTGCTTCCCATCACAATGAAAATAATAAAACTCAGAGCCCTCACCATAATTAACAAGGCCCAGCATTACCTTGCTTGCCTACCACCCACCCACTGGCTTGCTTTTGTCTAGTGACCTATGCTTCTTGCTGTTCCTTGAACAAGCGATACTCAGGACGTTGTTTTTGATGTTCCCTCTGATAGATGCTCTATCCTGCAAGACCTGCAGACTCACTTAGTTCAGGTGTCTGCTGAGGCTGCCCCTGATTTCCTTCTAAAACTGCACATGTCCTATATAACTCTATACCCTTTCCCCCGCTTTATTTTTTATTGCTATCCTATAATTATCAGATATGCAGTAAGTACAGCATAATGATAATGATCAGAGATGATATAGCCGAGTTGCCTGGATTTAAATCCCAACTCTGCTACTTACTAGTCATGTGACCTTAGGCAAGCTGCTTTGTCGTTCAGTTGCTGCATCTGTAAAACAGAGCTACCTCAATGATACTTTGAAGACTTAATGAATAAATAGATGTTAGTCGCTTAGGATGGTGTCTGGCAGAGTAAGGACCATGTGTTATCTATTACTATTAGTATTCCCATTGGAATATAAGCTCTACAAGGACAAGCTTCAAGGTATTTCCAGAGCACAGAAAAGGAACTCAGTAAATGTTTGTTGAATGAATTAATGAATGAAGCAACTGAGCATATGCCAGCTGAGAGTGGGGAAATGTCCTACAAAGACACAGTGAAGAGGTAGAAGTGAACAAATGAAGATTTTAAAGTTGTAATGGAAATTTTTTGTAGTTGAGAAACCTGATTTGTATGTATTTATGCGTACGTATGCATGTATGAGTGTGTATGTCTACTACATGTAGCAGGATGTGGAGAACAAGATATAACTGGGATTTCTGCCTGTAGGATACTTTCCTCCAGTGTTATAATAATAGATAACACATGGTCCTTACTCTGCCAGACACCATCCTAAGTTACTGACATCTATTTATTCATTAAGTCTTCCAAGTATCATTGAGGTAGCTCTGTTTTACAGATGAAGCAACTGAATGACAAAGCAGCTTGCCTAAGGTCACATGACTAGTAAGTAGCAGAGTTGGGATTTAAATGGAAAAGTCAGAGGAGAGCATAAAAAGAATCCATCAAGTGACCCACAGATGGGGCTGGCAGGAGCAACTGGGGCCCCTGCTTTCCCAGTAAACCCTAAACTTATGCTGGGAAAAGATTGGAGCTAAAGGAGAAGCAGACTGTGGGGAGACAGATTGATGAGGAAGACTCTGAACTGTTTTTAATCTTGTTTCAAGTGACATAGGATATTAAGTTTAAGGACATGAGGAGTATTCAAATCAAGAAACAGTATACCCAATATCTGTATAATAGCATGTCCCCAAGTGTCCAGTTTTTGAAGTTCAGATATTTCCCCTGTACTTAAATCAACCGTGTAAGACCAAGGAGCAGCAGGCTAGGAAATACCTTCTGAACACACTTGATGGGAAGGCTGGTGATAAGTCTCAGAGGAGAAAAGGACCAAAGAGGACACACACATCTATGTCAGTGCAGAATCATCTAGGGAAAGCTGTTCCTATCTGAGGGGACTTTTTAGGGGTTAGTGCCCCATCTTGTTGCTGAGGGTGTATAGACGGCTTCCTCTGTCCTCCCATCTGGTGACCTTACTGACCCCCCCCACCACCACCACCAAAGGGAAGCTTGAACACATATTGAAAGGTAGCACGTGATCAGTTTGGGAAGGAACTTAGCACCTACTTTCCCTCCCCAGAACTTCTGAGCTTACCTATAACTGAATGAACAAGTCTCTTCAACAGCTGTTGTGCATAACTGTCCCTCCTCTTCTACCTTGATGGCAAGATCCAAGTCTCAGCCATCTTAATGTATTTCCCCTCAGCACATTATGTAAAACACAGAAGTAAATTTTTGCTGAATAAATTTTACTCATCTTTTTGATAGGATTTGATTCTGAAGTCAGCATTTAAAAATCCAAATGCAATTTACCGCATTAAAATCAAATTAATGAATTGATAATTATGCACTGAAAATTTTTCTGTTTCAAAATTTGGTAACCTTTACAGTTTCATCTTACAGATCCTCTGGAATTCTCTTCAGTTGCAAGCACTTACTGAATAGCTGCAAAATGTGTTTCTATGAATTTATTTGGTGCGAGTCAATTTGATCCTTCACATTGAAAATGAAGTTCTAAAATTCCACCCCTTGAGGATACATTTCATCTTTTAAAGTAGGCAACTCAAAAATGCTGAAAATTACATTCTATTACTTTACTTTAATTGAAGTCAAAGTGTAAAATGTCATTAATGATTTCTTCATTCCAGTGCTGGCTGGTCAGGCTGGGCTTGTTCTGTTTCACTGGCCTAGACTCTGACATGTCTGAAGTTTGTTTTCCTTTTAACATTTCTCTTCAACAGGACACTTCAGTTTATGTGCATTATTTGCCCCTTTACATGTGGATTTTATGGACTCTAAATCTAAAAATATAACAGTTTCCTTAATAAAAGGGAAAGATAGACTTCTGCATTCATGAGGCATTATGAAAGTGCTTGGAGATGTGGCAGGCGGGTGGCATAGTTCTCAGACAAGGAAGGCAGTGTATGAGGCCCGATCCCCCTTCTCCAGTCTGGGAGCGTGCCTGTTGTGGACTTCCAAATATGGAGGAAAGGATATTTCACAGTGCACTTCCAGCACCCACCCTCTTAGTGTGGCACAAAAACGTTAAACTATAACACAGCATGTTCAGGAAATTGTATAGCCACACCCTACCGCTGCCCCACCCATGATACCGAGACGAATCAAGTGCCTTGGCAGAGATTGGCAATGGCAGGCACAGAAAACAGAGCCGGAAATCAGGACTGAAAAAGTGGGTGGTTTGGCACGGCAGGCAGGAGCCCAGACGGATCCAAATGGAAGGCTGTGGTTGGCATGTTGGCAGGCCTGCCGCAGTCAGGTTAGATTCTGAGCAGGCACGCAGGAATCAGATGAGCAGGTGAGAAGGAGGAAGACCCGAATCTCAAAGGTCACAGTAATCAGCAAGTGGGACATTTAAGAATCTGGCTTGGTTGTGAGAACACAAGAGAACCTCAACAATTTCAGCAGCAAAGTAACCTAAACTGTGGACGTAATGTACCGTGTTTCCCCCCAAATAAGACCTAACTGGAAAATAAACCCTAGCCGATTTTTCGCCATGACATCCCCTTAACATAAGCCGTTGTGCATCTTTTGGAGCAAAAATTAATATAAGACCCAGTCTTATTTTTGGGGAAACATGGTAAATACCCTCCAAAGACACCTTAATCCAGAGGATTATGGATTTTAGGATCAGATACACTTGTATTTAAATTTTGGCCCCATGAATTAAGAGGAGAATGATTTAGAGCTAGGTGTTTAACCTTTCTTTCTCTGAAAAATGGGTATGATACCGCCTACCCACAGTCATTTTGAGGGGATTAAATGAAATCATATGAGTCAGTGCTTATCACTCATGCCTGTACCATGGCATGCCCTCAATAGTTGGTAACCACTTTAATAATTGTTAGTCATCAACCTTTCTTATGTTTTCTAACATAACATGGACAGCTCAGGGCACAAGAGGAGAAGCTATTCGGTATAACCAGTCAGAAGGGGTTAAGAGGTCAGATCTTGACTATACTTATTTTCATGACCAAATTGGTATCAACACAGTAACTTAACAGGAATCCTAAACTGTGGCTATATATACTACTGACCACACACCAGACCATTTAGCCCAACCTAATGCTCTAATGAAGTGTTATCATTTATTCTGATTATCATGTATTTAATTGTAGCTGAGGGGTTGTTTGATAATAATGTCACAACTTCAAACTTGTTTCGAAAATCCACATTAGTTATTGGTAGAGTCCATCCAAGGAAAAGAAAAGAAAGGGACAGAGAGATGGGAAATCGTGGAATGATTTAGAAACTTTGAGATCCCAACCTAAATGAGGAAGGCAATATTGAGAACGGCATCCCAGTGTGGATTCATTTTTCCTCGGCGCTAAACCTATTTCAAATCGTTTGTTCATGCTGAATTACATCCTCTTCCCATGTCCTTACAAGAGCCACTTGTCTGATCCCTGAAATAATGAGGCCTTTATGACTCGTGTTGTTGCTGTCATAGATGTATTTTTAAATATCTGTTAAGAAATAAAATGCACTTAGGACATTACGCATTGCTCACATAAGTATTCCATTGCCATTTTTTCACATATCATTGATTTCAAAATGTGGTAACTTTTTACATCTGTCATAAATCTTACTTCCGCTCGCAATGTAAAAAAAGAAAACTAAACGTCCCAGATAGTCTGTAATGTTCTCCTGTGTAATTAACACCTCATTCACAGTTGTGGGTGCCAGTCAACGCCCTGTCTCCTCTTCCTTGACATTTCCTTGATACCTTGTTCAGGCTGAGCTGATGCCTAAGAGTGTGCTAAATACACACACGAGAACAGGGAAATATTTGAGAGGAGCCAGCTGTATTAGCAAGACCTGGCAATTTAGAGAGACTACTTACACACATGTCTCCTCTGTGGGTTTGGGGATCTGCATACCATCCTTTATTTAAGTCTGATTACTAGAACCTTGTCTTTATCATCATCACCCTCATCAACAACAAAAACCATCTGTCAGATAAGTACAGTAGTCCATTATTTGCATTCTTCCCTTCTTAATGCTCCTGGAGGGCCAAATGTTTATAAATCAAGTGGCTAATTTAAGATACACGTGCTCTCATCCTGCAAGTCATCCTGGAAGCATCGGGTTATTTTTACTGCTGAAAATTTGTGGATGTCATTTATTTAAATAGCCTTGTTTTTCTTTTTTTTTTTCTTTCTTCCTAACAATAGCACTCTCTGTGGCCTTGCACACAGTAAATGCAGAAGGGTAAAGTCAGTAGATAATTCAAATAAAATCATTCCATTGTGGTAATCTCCTGATTTCATTTTTTAAAAATTTTTGTTAATGTATAGCATACATTCAGAAAAAAAACATATGTTTTGTGAAGATACAGCTTGATGATTTTTCACAAATTGAACACATCCATGTAACCAGCCCACAGTTCAAGAAACAGCTCTCCTGCAGTCACTCCCACCTCTACATCAGTAACCTATTATGACTTCTAACAGATTAGGTTAGTTTTGCCTGTTTTTATTCCTTATATAAATCAATCAGCATTATGTTTTCAAGATCCATCCCTACTGTTGAAGGTAGTTATATTCCATTCATTTTCATTGCTATATAGTATTGCATTGTATGAATAACCCACAATTTGTTTTTTCTCTTTCTACTCTTTTTTTTATTTCAATGTCTATAAATAAAGTTTTATCGGAACTCAGCCATGCCATTCATTTATATACTGTCCATGGTTATTTTTTACACCACAGGAAGACAGTTGAATAGTTGCAGATCCTACAGAGACCATATGGGCACAAAGCCTAAAATAGCTACTGTCTGGCCCTTTACAGAAAACATTTGCCAGCTACTGACCTAATAGGTTATCTAGTATGTAGTAAAACTGTATTAATATTGTTTATTTTATATATATATATATATATATATGTATATGTATATGTATATATATACATATACATATACATATACATATATATTTATTTATAGAAGAAAATATGTTCATTTTCTTTCACCATAGTAGGAGTCATCTGCCTCTGAGATCCTTTTTGTAGCAAGAATGTTCAACCCCGTGATGGAGGATGTCACCAGCCTCATCTACCTGGGGGACCACAATTCTAAAAGGGCATCTTGATTGTTATTTTAGATGAAAAAATTCCCTATGCATAGTTAAGAGTCTGTTATAATTTTTTTAACTTATGCACAATACGTATTTTAGTATTTTCTAAGTATTTAGTATATTCTTGATCTATTATGAAACATTTTTGATGAAATAAAAATGAGAATTGGATAAAAGGTAGTAGAAGATCAGGGAGGAAAGGAACTAACATTTATTGTTACCACTATATCAGACTTTGTGGTAGCAGTGTTGTTGTTTTTTTTAAATTATAGTAAAAATGCACAACATAAAATTTACCATCTTAATCATTTTCGAGTGTACAGTTCAGTAGTGTTAAGTATAGTCACTTTGCTGTGAAACAGATCTCCAGAACTTTTTCATCTTGTAAAACTAAAACTCTATACCCACTAAACATACCCTTTTCTCCCCCTACCTTCAGCCCCTGCTAACTACCATTCTACTTTCTGTTTCTATAAATTTGACTAACTACCTCCAATAGTAGAATCATATAGTATTTGTCTTTTAGTGACTTATTTCACTGAAATTATTCAATTAACATAATGTCATCAAGGTTCATCCATGTTGTACCACGTAACAGTATTTCTTTGATTTTTAAGGCTGAATAATATTCCACTATAGGTACTTACCACATTTTTGTTTATTCATTCATCTGTTAATGGACATTTGGATTGCTTCCACCTCTTGGCTATTCTGAATAGTGTTTCTGTGAACACGGGTGTGCAAATGTCTCTTCAAGACTCTGCTTTCAATGCTTTTGGCTATATACCCAGAAATGGGATTTCTGAATCGTATGATGGTTCTACTTTTAATTTTTTAAGAACCTGCCTAGTGTTTGCCATAGCACTTGTACCTTTTTATAATCTCACCAACACTGCACAAGCATTCCAATGTTTCCACATCCTCACCAACACTTATTTTCTGTGTTGTTGTTTTTTAAGTAGCCATCCTAATGGGTGTGTGTGGTAGGAATTTTATATATGATCTCCTTTTTTAATCCTTAACAAACCTGTTGCAATGTTTAAGTACCAATTTTACAGGAATGAAATCTTGACACTAAAGTCTCCGTAAGAAAAAAGTCAGGATTCCAGTCCTGGTGCTCCTGAACTTGACAATGAGCTTTTTAGTCTTAAAGTTCCACATAGTCACAAAACCAGTGGAGGTCTTTTGTTCTGAGCTGCAAGATTTACCAGATATTAGGGGCTCCTCAGGGTTGCCTGACATTAAATATGAACTAAGAGCTTGAGGCTTAGAGCCGGGCGTTCCAAAAGTGTGGCCTCAGGCCAGTAGTATCTACATTCCTGGAAACTTGTTAGAAATGCAAATTCTCAGGTCTTACCCCAGACCTACTGAATCAGAAACTCTGGAAGTGAGGACAGCAATCTGTTTCAACTAGCCTCCCGATGATGCTGATGCTCCATCAGCTTTGAGCACCGCGGGGCTTAAATCACTAGACAAATATCTAAACTGCTGTCTAATAACCTTTACATTGTTGCCAAACAAGAAACTGATATGTTGAGTGCTGAGGTTTCTAGGGCAACCTGACATGGTAAATCTGTGTTTTGTGCTTTACACTCCAGGTTCCAGGAAAATGTTAGATTAGCCCAATTGTAATAATGCTGGAAGCGTAGGTCTCCACCCACTTGGGGATTCAGCCAGACTCCAATTTATCAGGATTGCTTATGAACAAATGGTAACCTGAGAACAGACATCCTAACCAGGAAGGCCAGTCCCAGCTCAGCATTTGTCTGTTCTCTGCCAGGATTTTCATCCCGACCCACACCCAACTCCCCGCTTTTTATCTCACACGACAGTGGGTCTAGAGTGAACCCTATAATGAAGGGACTGGAATAAAAGGAGACAGAAGTGTAAACAAACCTGTAGTAACCATCCCTCCCATCAGTATCTTAAGGTGCTCCCTAGCACTACCATCAACAACGCCAGCTAAGCCCCTGATCCCAGGAGTCCTCATCTAATTCCTCAGAGCCCTGGGAGGAAAAGAACATGGATTCACAGATTCACAGATTCCACTTTCCTCAGAAAAATGGAGGAATCTGATTTCAGCCCTAGGATGAGTTTTGTGGTTTATGCCTGATGACTTGGCATAATTATTAATAATAAAATACTCCCCCAAATATCCTGGCTTAAATAATAAAATTTATCCTACCAAAAATCGACTGTTATCGCTTAGGTAGGGTTTTGCCTTTCCCTAATGCTTCTAAGTGAAAAGAAAGAAGATCTTTTGGAGGAACAGGAGACTGTGAGACTGTATTCAGTGTAGCTGGGGGCTTTGAATGGGGGAAAAGAGACAAAGGAGTTGTCTTAAGGCTCTTCCGAGGAAAGGATGATGTCTGAGAGTTGGCTTGAACTATTACATCAACAGAAATTGTGGCCCCCAGTATTTCCCTTATATCCTGGAGTTTCCACCCATGTTTCTCATCCATTCACCCCTCTGCTCTGCCCTGTCCTAGACACTTCTATAAGTCACTGAGACAGGATTTAAGGTAAACCCTGTTCCTAATATAGTATATGGGGTGGGATGGCTAAGAAAATGATGACTGTGTTACTTTGTAAAGCACATCTTTAAAAAATGTATTCAAATCTGCTTTAGGTGTTACTGGAAACTCAAGACTAGAAACCACATTTAAACTGAAATTATGGGCTGGCTAAAGTTATCTGCACACAGTATGTTCCAATAATTTAACAACCTCAAAAATATTTTACTTGCGTGTCCACTCTTAGCAAGGTCATATAAACAACATCAGCATTCCCTCTGCATTTTTTCAGCATACACATCAGTGCACTCTGAAAATTGCAAGGCTGACTTAAATGAACATGTAAATTAGCAGCGACATGCAAGAATGTGGATGCCTGCCCATCCCATACTGAATAGTGAATGTTTTTCACTCCTCAACTTAAGACATGCCAATGTTAAGTTACAATATCTGACACTTGAGTTGTCTTAAATATAAACTCAGTGATAAAAGTTAATCAATAGTCAGCCTCATTTTCCCCACTTCCTGCCCATATCAATATACACGTCTCCTTTAAAGAAAGGAGAATGCACACAAAAGTTGATCCTACGGTTTTAACTTACCTCAACCTTAAAAAAAAAGAACCAGTTGTCCACTTGAATGCCACCGATTTGGTTTCTTTGTCTTCTTGTGAATTAAATTACAGAGCTTTTACTGTCTAAGTAAACTTTTTAACATTGATTAATCCTCAGGGGCTAATTGACTCCATTTACTGAAAGACCCAATGTATTGATTTCCAGAATGTGTAAACTGCAAGACTAGAAAAGTGTGTACACGTGTATAACATTTTTATGTATACAGAATATTAAATTTTATATTCATTTCAATCTTACAATTCCCCAAAGGAACTCTAAGGTTCAGATCTCTAAAATAGATAGTACATGAACACACCATTAATTGCATTTCTGTTTTTAATAACATGTTTTCAAATCTGTTCTGTAGATATTAGCTAGGATTATTTATGAAACCACAGCTATTGTATTTATTTATTTGTTTATTTAAAACGTATTGGGGTGATAATAGTTAGAAAAATTACATAGGTTTCAAGTGTACAATTCTGTAATACATCATCTATATATCACATTGTGTGTTCACCACCCAGAATCAGTTCTCCTTCCATCACCATATATTTAACTCTCTTTACCCTCTTCTACAGTACCCTCCACCCCTTACCCTATGGTAACTACTAGACTGTTGTCTGTGTCTATGGGTTTTTGTTTCTTTATTTGTTTGTCTTGTTCTTTTGTTGCTTTCTGTTTTATATCCCACATATCAGTGAAATATCGTTCTCGACTTTTTCTGTGTGACTCGTTTCGCTCAGCTGCTAATTTATGTGAAGTTCTCGATAGTATGCACTTAACTTGTCTTCAGCCACAATGGAAGCATTTCCCACCCAGTCGCAGTGTAGTATATGCGTACTGACCTCCCCAAGCCTATTCTGCTGATTCAGCTGGCATTCGACTTCCTACCTGACTTGAAGTCTAGATGAAAACAAGAGAGATCAAGCAACTTTGCCTGACACTTTCAGAGCAAAAAAATTAGTATACGAAGTTGGCCTTTCTAAATTTGTGCTTACAATTCTCCCCAAAAAGCATTAAAAATTCAACTTAATACTTTTACTTTTTCAGTAGCAACAAGCCTTAATATGTATTAATATACTACCAATGTGGTAATACAATAAAGGTATTAGTAATAAATGGAATAGTGACTATATTTAGAAAATATGCTCAAAAATGCTTCTTATATCAAAATGCTTTCAATATCAAGCTTACTTCCATTAGAAAAATGAAAAAAATTAAGAAAATAAATTCACAATAAATTACTGCTCTTTAAATGATATTATATACACAGTTACTTAGAGATGTTTGCACAATCTTATTTTTCTAACTCTTGCGATTGGAATTTAGCTGGTTGTGGTCTTGGGAGAGTTAACAGTATTTCTTTACTTTTTAAGGCTGAATAATATTCCAATGTATGTACTTACCACATTTTTGTTTATTCATTCATCTGTTAGTGGACATTTGGATTGCTTCCACTTCTTGGCTATTCTGAAGTTACAATAATGAAGATTAATAAGTAAGGAGCATATATATTTAGTTCATTTATAAAAGAGCTTAACCATCCAAAGGGAAGAAAATCGTTAGTTAATGTGCTATGTGCAACATACATAATTATGATATGGTTTAGGGAAGTGCTTTTCAAACTTTCATGAGCATAAGAATTACTTGAAGTGGTTTCCTGGCTCCCTTCCCCAGAGATTCTAAGCCAGGAAGTCTAGGATGGAGCCCAGGAATATGCATTTTTTAACATCCAATCTCACCTCAGGTAACTCCTATAAAATTAGAATTCAGACCATTCTTTGAGAAACACCAATTTAATGTCAAATACATGTATTATTGCATCTGAAACCATAGAATCATCGGATAAAATGCCACTCTTAGACCATCTTTTGGATACTTTATTACTTTACTAGAGTATCAAGGGAGACAGCATTTAAAGGACTGCTAATAACTGTTCACATTTCTTCATTCCAGGTACTGTTTTTCTCTTATTGGTCAATAAGGTTTGGCCCATAGCTTTTAGACTTCGTAGATGTTTAAAGGTCATGAGGATTTGCAATTATTTCTTAACTTTTAGTTAATTTTACTGTCTTTAACACTGCCACTTAATATTGTCTCATCTTAAAATAAAATAGAATTGCATCATTTATTGTCGTTTCTCTTTTGTTTCAAGGGAAGACGAGGAAAAACAGGTCCTCCAGGAAAACCAGGACCCCCAGGACCACCTGTGAGTAACAATAGGATGACGGCTTTTTTGGAGAATCTCTCTTTATTTCTGTGTGTTTATCTAATGGTACTTTTACTCCTCCAAAGATACTAATTTCTATCTTTCTGCTGTTTAAAATGGTTGTACTCCCCACACCTCCCACCACCACATAAACCAAGAGGTAGGGAGGCTGGCAGCTGTCCACACACCTCACTGAGTCTTCATTGCACAGTAGAACAGTGCTGCCTGCGTGCGCACCCTAAGCCAAGTCTCCAAATAAGTGAATCCTGTGCTGAAGCCACCTGACTCCATCTCCTCAATTTCTTACTTAACATCCAGGCTGGTAGTGAGTTAGAGATTTGGAGAAGCATGGCTACTTGTCTTAATGCAACTGTTTTGTTACTAGATTGCTGTTGCTAAAGAGAGCTGTAAAGATCTGCTGGCCAAGTGACTGCTCGTTTCCTTTACCCCAAGCTGCTAGAAAAAAGTATTTCATTTCTTGTGGTTCTGTTGACTCTTCAACCCTCTAAAGTCTGGTTTTTATGCAAGCTACTCCACTGATATTACACACTCTATAGTCACCAGTAATCTCTGAGATGTGGGACTCCCTGGGCCCTTTTCAGGCTTCATCTTATTTCCCTGCTATACCAGAATTTATACTGGTGACTGCTGTCTCCTTGAAACTCTCTGTTGTCTTAGTTTAGTGACATTGAGGTTTTTTTCTCCTACCTCTGGGGCTATCTTTTTGGCCTCTTCCATTAACAATATTCCCTCTTCCCTTAGCTATAAGTTGCATGGACTAAAGATTCTCAGTCTTTTATTTCAACCCAGACATTCCTCCTGAGTTCTAGTTTTGTACATCCCACTGCCTGCTCACTTAAAGTTCTACAAACTACAAGAGTAACATGCCCAAAACAAAACTCTAATGATAATCTTAATCCTAGAATTTTTTTCTCTCCCTCATCCTCCATATCCAGATAGTTCCTGAATTATGCCTGACCATCTAATTCTGACCATGTAACTCTTTGGCTTAAAACTCTTCAATCAATTCCCTTTCCTTCAAGAAGGATTCCTCAACTTCTACATGCCATTCTAGACCCTTCACAATTTGTCCTGCACCTATCTTTGCCTATCCTTCTCTATGCCCTTCCTTCTTTTGTAATCTATAGTATAATCTTCCTTTCTAGCTAAAAAAATGCCATGCTTTGCAAAATGTTCTCCCAGGGCCTAGATCAGCATCCCTCTATCATCATGACTCGGCTCAGACATCAGTTCACTTACATAACCTTTGCCAGGGCTCTCAGTATGTCAGGTGTCATCCTCCATGATCCTATAATATTATACCTCCTACAGATACAGCACATTGTTTTGTAACTGTTATTTTCCTCATCTGTCTGCCCACTGCTCTGTGAATTTTTTTTGAACCTCTCTTTTTATCACCATTGCCTAGCACAGTTCTGGCATGTAGCATGAGGTAATTAATTATTCAATGAATGAGTAAACAAATGAATATATTTTGTAGATTAAAAAATGAAGACCAGAAAAATAAGGGGAACTTTTAAAGACCAGAACCACCATAAACCACCACTAGAGGGCTCTAGAACTAGCACTTTAAGACTCTAATAGGGTGTGGTCATGTGCCAAAATGAACAGGACTGCAGTCTTGCCATTGATTTCCATGTCATTCACGTTAGCCAGGGAATTGTTCTATTACCAATATACTGGTGTCAACTGATACTAATTATAAAAGCAAATGGGGGAAAAAGAGGCATAAATTGGGCATCCTGGGATTCAATCTTTAAAGGAATCAGCTTTGTTGAGTTTTATTACAAATTTTCTGGCAAAACAGAAAACACATTGTAGGGTTTTCAGTAATTGTCTTCTGCCACAAAGAAGAAAAGCTGGTAAATGCTAACAGGAAAGATTAGACCTCATGTGGTTTTCTAAACGAAAGATGCTGCTTTCAAGACAGGATAATTGTTGTCTCAAAGGAGGAATTTGAATGATGAAAGCCATATGACAAGCTTGCCAAATGTCTAGGAAAGAAAAGGATTACACCGAATCCTGGAATGAGTTCTCAACTATAGATCAAATGAGTTGACTAGAGAATTTAGAAGATTAAGAAATATGTGAGTATATGAAAGAATTTATAATATTCAGTCCACAGGTTTTAGTTTATTGCCAGGACTTTTGGGGAAGAGAGATATTTACTCTACTTCAAGTATTGGATATAGAAGTTAATCTCGGCTATGGATCTGATACACAGTGGTCATTAAATCCTGAGTACACAGTATTTAAAAGAAAACAGGTTTATTATCTTTTGTAGTCTAATAAAATACCAATTTGTTAGACTACACAAATAAGGGGGGGAAATCTATGCAAAAAATAAAAGGTTTCCATTCATAGGTCAGCTTTTATTTGAAAAGAAAAAGTATGAGACTATACTATCAACTCATTTTCTATCTAAGAATTATGACTTATGGAAACTCTTTGTCCTTTGATTTTAGGATAACTCCTCTAGTTGACCAAAATTTCTCTAATACAAGTATTTTAAAAAAATTATCTTGGGATACAGTTTACATCAGCTTTGGGGTTTTTGTGTGTGTGTGTTTTTTTTTTTGAAGTTGTTCATATGATCAGTTAAATTAATAACATGCATAACAGCATGCTGCAAAAAAAATAATAAAACACACTTATGAAGCACCTATTGATGCTTACAGGAATTAGCTAAGGGCAACCTTGAAAAGGAAAGTAAAATAACTGGCTCCCCACATTCTTCTATGCTACCTTCATGTTGAATTTTTCCAAACATAATGTACTTTTTAGCAAGAGGACTGTTGTTTCCCAAATGTTAGACATGAACAGAGTTCTTTGAAATCAGTGCTTTCAAGATCATTAATATTTTAAGAAAATGAACTCCTAAAAACAATCAAACTGTTCCTAATTTACATTGTTTGACAGTTTCACAAACACTTATTTAAGGCCTATTATGTGCTGAACACTGTTAGGAGCTAAGCTTGCAAAAATGAAGAAGATATTGTCCTTGCCCTCCAGTTCACAGAAACGTAAACAGAGGAAGAGATGTTAGAGAAGATATTGTTTGGGGTGGTTTTCTTCAGGAGTTGACAATTGAAGAATAAAGTTTGAGCCTTAGAAAAAGAAGGAATTTCTACCCATTGTGACAACATGGATGAGCCTGGAGTACATTATACTTAGTGAAAGAATACGGTCACAGTAGGACAAAGTGTGCATGATTCCACTTATATAAGATTTCTAAAATAGTCAAACTCGTAGAAGCAGAGAACACAATAGTAGTTGCCAGGGGCTGGGGGTAGGGAGAAATGGCGAGTTGTTATTCAATGGGTATAAAGTTTCATTTATGTGAGGTTAATAGTTCTAGGATTCTACTGTACGACAATGTAATAGTCACTTCAAAATTTGTTGAGGGTAGACCTCATGTTAGATGTCCTTACCACAAAAACAAACGAAAAACCTAAGGGACATAAGGAAACCCTGGGAGGTGTTAATACATCAACTTGATTGTGGTGACGGCATCATGGGTGTTCACATTTGTCCAAACTCCTCAGATTATACACATTAAATATGTACTGTTCTTTGCATATCAATTATCCCTCAATAACTGTTAAAAAGAAAGACTTGAGATGGTTTGTCCAGTGAAGTACATAGAGGGCAAGGAGAGAGCAAGCTAAGTACTGCTGGCAGAAGACAACAGCCTGAACAAAAGCATGGAGTGCTGAAACTCTGGGGCCTGGAACAGGTCGGCAGCTCAGGCAGTTCTGAGACACAGCACTGACAGGTCTAGCCCTGGCAGCATTCTGCCAAAACTCATGTCGAGCCCCACACGTCATGCGGTGATATGAAATTTGTGGAGAATTCTAAGTGGAGAGACCCATGGCCCGATTTCACTGATAGGTTACTCTAGTGGCACAATGGAGTTGGATGGTTCAAAGAGTAAACAAGATTCATTGCAGCTATCATACTATTTACTATTTTTAAAGTATCAGCAGAGTATTTTTTAAAAATCTGTTGGGATGACCCATGGAGTTATTTGTGTTTTTTTTGGTTTTTTTTTATAATTTATATATACCTTAAGAGACATCCCCCGTATGAAAATTTTAAAGCAAAATGTTGTTTTTCATTATTTGTCTTTGTCAACATTGTACCATATGTGACATGAGCCCTACTTTGCAGCAGGAAGGAAGGTAATAAGAGAAAGAGGGAAAGGTTGGTCAGATCTAAAATACCTCTGATTCAGATTGAGAGATGTGACTCACCCGAATGCTTGCATTATGAGAGTCCTAAAACACGTGTTGGAATTTATTATGACAATTTGAAATATAAAAATACATTAATTTTATCTCTCTTATCAAACAGTAATCAAATACTGAATAATAACTCTCAAATAATTTTAGCATGTTTAGGAGGGAAAAAATTATACCTCTGATCTGTATAATTGTCTGAAAAGAACCAAGGGAGAATACTAGAATTTATCGGGAGGTATTGATCCTTTGATAACCAGCATACTTGGCTCATTTTCAAGAAAATGTTCTTCCTTTGGGGGCTTTAGAGATGTTTCCTAAATCAAAGGTAGTGTTGTTATTTAGGGGAGTGTCAAGGAAATTTTTTAAAAATAGAACTGAAAGAAATCTCCAGTGGCCTGAGGCAACTCAAGTAATTAAAACATTTTAACCAATCCTTCTACTTGTGATTCTTTGTTCTGAAGCCAAATTTGTTTTCTCTCACTTTTCTTAAGAAACATTTGTACCAAAAAGATAAGTTGTTTACAAAAACTAATTTCCCACAAATTTCCATTTAGCCTGTATATATCTGTGGAAGGATATCCTCTTTCCCCCTGACAGCATACATTTCCTAGGGGGGAAAAAAAGATTCTAATATGAAATATTTATTAAAAGTAGAGCTATTGAACTAATGGTATTAAATTGTATGTATGAATTAGTGTTTCATTAAAGTCATATATATTACTGCAGTTTAGCTCCCCATCTGCTTATATTTTTCCTCTTTGGAGAAGACTTAATTGAAATTTACACACATGAAATGTTCATATAATAAAATTGTTCTTAATCGGAATGCTTATAATTAAAGAGCAACTAAACTGGTTAACAAAGTTAGCCACAACCCTTTATGATGAACATTATTTAAAAATATTCATCCAATTTTCTGTTAACAAGCAGAGTTGATCTTACTATACAAAGGAAAAAGCTCCCAAATGTCCCCAAATAACTTCTGCCATCTTGTTTTGAATGAATATTCTTCAATGGAAGGAAGCCATTAAGTAGATAGAGATGTCTGGGATTGATAGTACCTGCCAATACACTAACATTAAGATTGAGAATAGTTTTTCAGAGAGGAAGCATGACAGCATTAAGTATGTCTGTGGGGAAGGAAATAGCACTCACTCCCGAACAAACAGGTTCAAAAGAGAGGGATGGATGAAAGTTTATAATAGCACTAGCTCTGCTTCTGGTACTCTACTGCCAATGCTTATAATCTTCACAACTATCGTGAAAAGTCAAAATTATCTTCATTGTAGGATGGGGTAAAGGATGCTTAGAAATGTCAACTAACTTGCCCAAGATCACAAAAGTATAAATGGGGAGAGCCAGAATTGAAACTCAGGAATTGATTCCTAAACCCAGCTTTATTCTACTAGATGACAGGTGTGAAAGACACGTTTCTGGTTTGCAATTTGACTAGGATCAGCCTTACTTAAAGATCAGACCCAGGGCATGGTTTGCTTTTTCTATGGTGATTCAGGGTCTTGCAGTGCCTCAGGACAGGGGGACAGTGTAAGAAGGCAGTGAGGAACCTAATGCTTACTACTTTGTCCTTGGACGATTCACTTGACATTTCCATGTCTCACTTTCCTTTCCTATAAATTTGAAATGATAGTACTTGCTGCATCTACTTTGCACAGTTGTTGGGAAAATCAAATGGTATGCATGTGAACGAATTTCTTTGTAAATGTACATTTCTAACTAAATATACTTAAATCTATTACTACTTTTCTGAACATCCATTCAGTCATACAATATTGTAGATGGAAGAGATTGTCTTGAATCGGTAATTGAACCAACACATTTTTTTCTCTTTATAAATTTTGCAAAATTCAGTTAACAAAAATTTGAATGAATTGCTCAAATGAAAGACTGCATGCTCTATATATGGAATACTTATTCTAGATGTGTAAATCTAATCATGAGAAGATACATACAAGTTCCAATGAGGAAATAATAACAACTGAGTCTAAGTAGTCAGTGATGTTTCTTTCTCCTCTGATTTACAGCCTCTTCCATGCTTTGGAGCTTATTCATCCATAATCTGAGCTGTTGCAGTCTATTAGTTGTGATGTTCTCTAAGTCCCAACTGCCACCCCTCACACTCTTTCTCTTTAAAGCTCTCCAGTTATCTGAGTAGCATAAGCAACAGAAAATAATTGCCTTATGTTGTGATAATGAGATTTGGAACGTCTCAAGACTTGAAATGCTTCAGTTTTTTTCAAAATATTCTGGGTTTTAGTTGCTTTAGGATAGAGAGAAAAGCAGCTGAAAATGAGGCAGAGCAGGAGGGGAGGCAGGAGAATTTAACTAATGAGCCATAAAAGGAAGTACATATTAGCCCGCCCATTTGACATTAACTTTACTTCTCATTTATCATCACTGTAAGAAGTGTTTATTAAAAACCACATTAATTTTAAAGTGTGTTATTATTTCTTTCTGTAACAGACAGGGCTCTTGATTTCCTTTCTCTTTTTCTGGTATTGTTTTTGTGCATTGTTTCATTATTGCAGTATGAGAATTGAGCACTGGGCTCAAATGTGTCACATTTCAGTGCATAGCAATTTATGTTGAAAACAGAAATTTAAGAAATTTGTAACATGGGGCAGCAGCTCCCTCTACTGTTTTTACTGGAAAAGCTCTAAGCAAAAATGACACTTCACAGCCTTTTAGAGGATGTCCAAGGTATGGAAATTTTTCAGTGTTTGGGGTTTAATTATAAATCTACATGATATTCCAAATTCATTTTTAGGATCCTGTTGCATTTTCTGCTTATCCTGTACTTAAACACAAATGCTATTTCATCAACAGTCATTTTCCATGTCAACTTGATGTTCTCTTGAAGTGAGAACCCTTATCTCATGGATCTCTAAAATGCCCATCTATTGTAAAAGGCTGATAAAACTCCACAGCACTAATTTTGTGGAAGCTGACTCTGATGGAATTCATGTTTCTTTTCTAAAACAACAATATGATTTAAAACATATACAACCTTGTTATTTCTATTTTAGTTTTAACTTCAGTGTAGAATTTAAATGAGTCATTGTACAGTCCTGAAGGTTATGGTTATACAACAGTGTGCACAGTTAAAAGAGTAAATTTAAGGTGTAAAATTGAGTTCATTTATCCAACAAATACTTATTGGTCATCTACCATGTGTTAATCACTACTATAAACATTGAGTATACGGTGGTTTAAAAAAACATAGCAACAAACAAGCTACAGACAAGGCCCTTACCTTCAGTAATTTATATTATTGTGTGGGAGCAGAAGCAATGGTTAATAAACAATAGGTAGAAAAAAACAATTTCAATGTAGTATGAGGTACTATAGGGAAATAAACTGGGTAATGTGAGAGTGATTTGGAAAGATGAGTTGTTATTCTAGATAAAGTGGTCCAGATGGCATCTCTGAGTATCTAGATGGTATTACTTGAGGATCTAGCCATGTGAGAGCCAGATCAAGAACTTCCCAACTAGAAAAATTAGGACATGCAAAGGACCTGAGGTGGGAAAGACCTGGGTATTTGCAATAAACATAAAGGAGCTAGGAGAAGAATAGTACCAGAAAAGGTGTGGGAGGTCAGTGGCTTTTATCATGTAGGGACTTATGAGAGCAAAAGCAGGGGTAGGGGTGAGGGGTTGAGGGGATGGTAATAAGTGGCAAGGAAAATAATCGGCTGGACACATCTCCCTTTCATAAGTCTTAGTATGTATGCTTTTATCTGAGATGGTTCGGTTTTTATTTTGAGGCAATAAAATTGTTATTCCTACCAACAATTCTAAAGGTAACATCATTTCTAACACATCATTTTTAGTCTTTACATAGACAGGGAATAGTTTGCTGAGAGAAAACAAGAAAACAGAGAAAACTTTGATGGTAACCCATTTAATTTCAATCTTGCCTGAATCCAGTGGAATCACATTGTTTATTCAAGATGGAGACCCTAATCACATATGAGTCAGTCTGGTCTTTTCTCCACAGCTAGACCTGCTGCTTCCTATCTTAAGCTATGAGTTGGGTCAGACAAACAGTCATTGCAATAAATATGTACAAATATGCCCTCAAAACACCATAAAACTAATGCTTTACTGCACCTGTACCCCATTATCCATCACTATCCCCAAATTGTATGTCTTCCATTTCCAACTTTATTTACTATGCACTGGGAACTCAAGGTGCAAAGTTATTGTTTTCAGCATAAAGCAGGGCCCACCTCTAAAACAAGTGAGTACTCCCACACACATTTTGGGCTGCTGAATAGAGTGGATGACAAAACACATCTGATTAAAACATTTGATTTCTTGTTAAAAACACCTGTATGTGACTATATACATTTCGAGGCTCATGATGTCTCAGTGGGAATCTAATTCACATTCTTAACATCCCTTCTAGAAGCCTTGAACTGATCAGGGTTTTGTCTTATTTCTCAGTTTTCCTTTCAGTAAAAAATCTTAGTCTCTTGGGTCTATTAAATAACTGAAGGCCAGGTAGTGTAATGAGAATATCTTCAGAGAAAATGAACCTGACCATTGGAGTCAATGGGAATAGTAATTTCATTTCTTAATAAAAATAAAATGACTCCCTCAGATTTAAAAATAAAGGCACGTAAGACCTATAGAATGGAGACATGGCCAGTTAATCATTTTATTGCTACTTGTCCCCCACTAGGGTCATGGTCCCAGACTAAACAGCTGTTGCCAACATTTCTAAAGTTCCAGTGTCACCTTGTGTTGTCACAGAATATGTAGACATGCAAGTGAGGCAGCTGGGGATATCAGTTTGAGAATTTGAAAACTAGCACTTGGGTTGGAGTCCCTAATTACTTCTCTTTTTCTCTCTCTATGAACAGCAGCAATGAGACATTAGTAGCCACCTTCTGACTTCCCGCGTGTTTTGCTAATTATAAGTACACACTGGAGGAAAAGGATTTCATCTTTCATCTTCGATTACATTACTGAAAACAACTACTAAGAAAGACATCTAAACTGACAGGCATTATGTATAGCGATGATGGGACAGAATATTTGGAATCCTTGATATGGCCACCAAACTTGTCATTAGTTGGGCCTGTACATGGATTAAGCATTATTTCTTTGTGGTGGGTAAGGTTTCAATAAATCTAATTGGCCTTTGAGAAGATAGAAAGGGAGACTCATTTCCTAAATAATCTTATAGTTTGTATTTGATGATGTAGTTTCCAAAAGTATGTAATTCTCCATACAGTATTTAATTTTACCGCTGTATAACTCTGTGAGTCGGACAAGAAAAGATTGCCCTCCATTTTAACAGTAAGAAAACTCTGAGCCTTGGAAAGTAAGGGGCTTAGCTAAATCCATGCAGTCAGTTTTCTCTGCACAACTACTGTCTAGTAGGAAACTATTTTGATCAGAGAGAATACTGAAAGAAATTATGTGACTAGAGAAGCAACAAGTTTTCAGCAATATCTGGGGGATCTGAAACATGGAAGATAATATGGTAGAAAATATGACTTGACGGGGCTCTAGTTGTCTCTGTATTTTCATTAAAAAGTAAAGAGAGCTGAAGCAAATATGGCAGATAGTTAGGATTCATAGATATTAATTGTATAATTTTCTATACTTTTCAAATCATGCTTGATATATTCTAAATTTATTTTAAGACATAGAAAAATCATCTTTTGGGATCAGCAAAACTGAATAGCACTAATTACTTCTTCACTGGCCTAGAGTGTCAGTATCTTCTTCTTTGCAGGAAATCTTTTATGGACTAGGCATAGGTGTTTTAATTTTTAAAATGATGAGGTACATTTTATCTAGAAATTCCAAGTGCACCCCCTATAACCATGGGGTTCACTTGAGCCAAGAATTCTCACTTGCGGATTTATCTTTAGTACTACTGATAGATAGATCAGTGAGAAACCTTGATGTCACACATTCGAGTTAGAAGTAGAAACAATAACTACCCCAAAATAAAATTTTCAGATTGTTCATTTTGCTTTTCTCCAGAGTTTTGCAGAATGTCCCCAACTGTTGAATTTTTGCACATGCTGTTGGCCTCTGTGTAATTTGGCAGTGGATAAGCCAGGGCCACCAGCCTGGATATCTTAAGTCCCAGCAGTTTGCCTTGGAAATTGTATTTTCCCTGCACAGGAAGCATTGTCATTCTACCAACACTTATTTATAGTAAATGGAAACTCAACGTATTGCTAGATGCAGGCTGTGGAAGCAAACTCCTCTCCTGCTTTGGGTAGCATTTTGAGAGATTCCTGAAGTCAGACAAAGGGGTGGGGGCACAGCTGTTCCTCAGGTAGTGGTGAGTTTTGGGGGACACCACTGGATACAGATAATTTGTTTCACACATCTCCATCCTTACTAGTTTTCATGCCACTGTGGCTTTTATCACCTGTGCTGGGTCAATGCTATTGCTTCTGTGGGTTGGCAAGTCACTCTCAAAATTTCTGCTGCTGCTTATATTGCAGGAAGCTGACAAATCATATATTTCCTTTTGCAGGACATACTGGGGAGAGATGAGTATGAAATATTTAATGGATGGGTACTCATAATGGCAGCATTAGGGGAGGAATCTTTTTTTATTTTCCTAACCATCACGCCATGGAAATCAGTCAAAAAGCAGTGGCTTTGTACAAATTCAATTGGTTAGTTCCATGAGATCAGGGAAAATAAGCACCTTAAAAAAAATACCTGCACTCTTCCCCCCGGAACATAAAATGTTAAAAATTTATGAGTTTCATAGCATAATTTAGAAAATCTGCTTTTATGAAATGGGTTAATTATACCCATTGAACGCATTCACTGTCAGTCTCATCCTCCCACTCCTGTTCCAAAATGACAAGTAAAACCAGAGACTGTGCAATTTTGGAAAACAATCAGGTCACATATTGAGTATTTTGCTTATTCATACAACCAGAAACTGCCTATGCTTGAGTTCCCTCAATTACACAGCTCAGTATGCAGGCCAGAAGAGACAAGCCCAGCTCAAGTGAGCACTTCCTGGAATACGCAGGGGAATAGTTTGAAAAATGTCCAAAGTGGCAGATGTGAAAAATTCTCATTCAAGATTCAGAAACTGCCTTTGCTGCAATTCCTCACCTGTTAATCGCACTGCTTCTGAACTTCTGAACCAACGATGCTGGCAATAGCTTAGACTGAGACACTTAGGAGCTATCGATCGTTCAAAGTATGGTGCAGGTATATGACACTGTCAGGGGAAAAGTGGCTGAGACAAGAGAAGATCATGGATCACAGTACTGCTAAGAATTTCCAGAGATTAACCAAGAATGAGCATGTGGCTGCTGGCTTCTAACAAAACTGCTATTACTTTTTTAAAGGAAGTCCCCAAAAGATGTCCTTGACTAGGGCTGTATCCTTCAGATTGTTGTATCCTTCAGATTCCCAGAATGCTAATACACAAATTTCTCCTCCACAACAAACATAATAGCTCTACTGTAGTCTTATTTGAAGGGTATTTCATTTTCTCCACTAAGTGTGACAACTTTCCCACAACTGTTTTTCACTGCAATTCCATGCTTACAGGAATTTCAGCCTATCAAATCATCCCGAAGCAATACTACTCTCTTGGTTAACTAGTCTTTTTTTTTTTTCCTACTAACCATGGCTATTTTTATTTCTCCTATCATCTCATAAATACTATGACTCTTTACCCCTCATTTGGTGTTAATTGCACTTCAAAAGTTAATTAAGCTATAATTCAGATTACCGTCCTCTTTCCTTTCTCCTCTCAGAAGTCTCTCTCCATATCTCTCTCTCTAATTGAAGTCCTCCATGATTTTAACGGTTCTGTGGGTCTGCATGTGGTTCTTCTCTCTTATCCTTACCTTCCTCCCATGCTGGTCACTTTCTCTTGATCTCTTTTTGTCATCTAAATCTTTGAAAATGTGTATCTATACCATGTCCCAGAGCTCTCTTTGCTTGACCCTTATTGATTCTATATCTCATTAAGGGATTCTGTTACCTCTTACTGTGAATGTCCTGCTAGAGTTTTTTAAAACAGCTTTAAAATGATTGACATTTTATTTTCCTGTATATCACCCCACTCACTGTGAAGCAGACAAAGGAAAGAGTTAAAAGATCAACGCTATGGGATCAGGCTGATTTGGGTTGAAACCTAGCTTTTGTCTACTAGTTATATGACCTTGGATAAGATGATTAACCTTTTGTTATGTGTAAAATAAGGATAATGCCTACCTCATTGGATGCAATAATATGTAACTGCCACACAATCATTACTTTCAAAGGGTAACTATTGTTATTTACTAATATTATTATCGTTATACTATTTTATCATTCTCTGTCACCTGCTCATTATTTTTGTCCTACTTTCCCCAGACTTAGTCCAAGGCCTACCATCTCTAAAGCATAAGTGTTGATACTTCTCCCAGTTCTATTCTTATCATCCTCATGTAACTTTTTCTTCTATCTGCTTTGCTCCCCTCCTTTCTATTTTTTTTCTGTTCAAGTTTTTGTAGAGAAACTTCATCCATCTAAGAATGTTGGCCTAAATGTATGTATCGACATATTTATTATCCAGAAAAACTTCCTAGATTCTATTTTCAATGCGAGCAAAAGCACTTGAAAACATCTTTTTAAGGGTGAAGGCACTTCCAATTTCAGGATGTGTCTTTATGAATGGGCTAAATGAATGAAACATGCCTTTCTGATTAGCTTAGAACCTGATTTTTTCCTGAGCTTATTTCTATTTGAGTTGCCACATCTTACAATCAAAGTTAACTGCCATACTTGATTCAAAAGAAGTAGCTCTATTTCTCAGACCCTCATTACAGAAAGTCAGAGTCCTGGGTCTGTCAGTGATATAGGCAAAGAAGCAGTCTTCAGGGTCTTCATCCTCCTTTTTCTGAACCCCTTTCTTCCCTCGATGCTATTTTCTCCTGTCCCTGTGCCCCAGTACCATTGCTTTACCTTTCTCCTTTTCTGTCCCATCCAACTTGCTCTCAGGAAATATCTAAAAAATAATTCATAAGAATATACTAGACTTGAACAACCCTTAAACTGGGTTGTACTGTTTGTTTATTGTGTGATTTGGGGAGAATCTCTGAGTCTTTCAGCATCAGGGGAAGAATATAATAATACTCACCTCAATTATTATGAAAATCAAATAAGATAATGTGTTTTGCTATCACATCACCATTCAAGGAAATACAGAGAGTGCCAAAAAAAAAAAATGTATACCCATTTTAAGAAAGGAAAAAACTATTAAAATTGTAATACTCAATATATACCGATATCAGAAGATGAATACAAGTCATGTTTGACTTTTGCAATTACAAAAGGTGCTCAAAGTGGTTGCCATCAGTGTCCAGACACTTCTGATTATGGCGAATGACTGCTTGAGCAACGCTGACCAGTGTCTACTTGTATCCATTTTTTGGCACCCCCATGTAAGTGAAAACACTTTTAAAATTATCCTGAGCTGTACAACTATGAAGCATTAGTATTACATCTCCCAGGCACATTTGAATTTGAACTGGTGAGAAAGCCCAATGCCAAATAAATCTACCTTCCTTTATGGAGTTTTAGGCATATACCAGAGAGTGGGTAAGATGCTTTGAGGAACAAGAGCTTAAATTTCACTTAATATGTACTATCTGGCCCACATTTTCATTGTTATCCCAAAAAGGAGAGCTTGAGGTGTCTGTGTAGAAATATAAATATAAACATTAATGAACGTTCTCCTGGCTTCAGAAATCATATTTTGCAGTTTGAGCATTTCCAGCAGTTTTAGGGGGTGGGTGAAGGGAGTGTTGGCATCTCCTTGATCACAAAAAAAATGTAGCAGAAGCATTCTCAGAAAAATAATCCATTATAAAAATACAACTGTTTAACTCACATAGTTAAATCCCAAGAGACACTGAAAATTTCATTTTGAGCAAATATTTAGGATAAATAAAAGGATCTGTGTTTTTTTTAAAAAAAAGGAATGGATTTCCCAAATATTTTCTATCTAAAGAGTATTATTGATTTTTCTCTCAGAGTTAGACTACAACATTCTAAGTTGTAATTCTGGTCAAAAATCCTTTCATAAGCTCTTTTCTACTTAAGGGGAGTTCACTGCAGCTTTGTTTTCAATTACTTAGCCAGATTCTTAGATTAATCTGAATCTGTTAGCCCTGTCATCTGTGAGTTTAGAAGCCACAAGATGTCTTCTCTGTTTGCTGCCATTTCTAACTGAAACCAAAACCAACAAGCAAGAAATTGGCTTTCCCCTCAAAGTTTTTCTTGTAAAAGTAATGGTTCTACTGAATTCAGCAAACATTTAGGAGGAAAGGAGAGCTACTATGTACCCCAACCTGTTTTCTGACAGGATAAAAAAGATTGAAATTCCTTGCCTTCAAGGAATTTTTATTCCAGTTGGGCAAACAGACATGTATATAAGCCAATACTATCGGTGTAAATGTGCTTTACCAAGTAATATATAATGTTTTAGATGGAAATATATATAAGAGAAAAACTCATTATGGCATTAGCTTTTCTAAGATTACTGTATATTGAAAGATAGTTCATCTTACCATTTCTATGAATTAGTTTAGGCTTCCTAATGATATATATATTTTTTTAATATCAAGGGGCAAATATTACTGATCTCTGTCTTTTTTAACTAGCTGTTAGAAAATTGGAAATGTTTCTTAAACATTAGCTCAAATGACTTTCCAGCGACAAACTTTCTATTCATTCTTATAGCAAAGCTGTTTTTTTAGCATGTTTTGAAGAGAGTTGATTAGTATGACTTTCTTCAGAGATTTTGGGGATTTCAAAGGGTGTTACTGAGGTTCATTGGAAACCACAGGGCCCGAAGGCAGTTCTGTATAACCTGAAAATATGTATTTGTGAATCCTGAAAGGATTTCCTAATAAGAGAGTGAAGAGCTATGGTGCCTGGAGAGAAGTGGCAACCAGAAGACTCAAGGAGGCTAGTCAGCAGTTATGAAGAACTAAAGGATGCATTGAGAGAAAAGGGAGAAAGGAAAATAGTTCAGGAGGCAGGATCAGAGAGGGAGCACAGTAGTGGACCGAGGAGCCATGGGGACTTTGATTCAGAATATCTAGGGTGTGCTAAAGCTGAATCAAAAGATCCAAACCTGGTCTTGCACAGAGAACTTTACAGGGAAGGAAAAAAGCAAAAGTTGAGTTCTTTAAGCTAAGTGTGCTACATGAACTGGCTGAAAAATCAAAGTGCAGCTAAGACCAAAACTGAAAAAGTATGGTTTTTAACTGAGAATTCTTCTCATCTTTTAAAGTTTGGGAATCTGTAGCCCAAACTGAAATATACAAAGGGGATGATAATGCAAACAGCTCCTCGTTTTCATACTATGTATCTGATGATGCCAGTGGCAGATATGATATATTTCTCTATTTTCCACCTCTACCTGGCAAGATTTTAGTCCAAAAAAAAAAAAAGCTTCTTAAATGATTGCTGAGCATATATACTCTCAGACTGAATACACCAGGTTAAAGGACCTCTCAGATAACGACACCTGAGTATAGTTGGGTTCTGAACAGGTGTGTCTCCTGGGAGCTCATGAGCATTTTAAAGCTGCTCTGTAACTGTGGACTCATCACATTAATCCAGATGTGCCATATCTCCCAACCTAATACAAATAGAGTGCAGCAAAACTGCATAAAAGATAGACATTATATAGCCATGATTTCTGTAGAGCTATGTTGGGGATTTCTATCATGAGCAAGATATCGGGACATTTTTCCTTTCTATAAACCTTCAAATGGGTTTCCTAGTAGAGCTCTTGAGAGCATTAGCCAAGGCTGATGTGCCCTCCATGGCTGGCCTCTCTTCTCCACTTGGCCTGGGTCATCTATGCATCTTTTTGACAAGTCCTTATAATTGCAAACCTCAGAGAAAGTGACCTCTCAGGTGCCCTGGAGCATCTACTAAAACTGCGTCATGCCAGGAGACCTGTCACTTATCATAAGCCTTTAACTTCTTCTTCCTCAGAGTTGATTGATAGTCTACAAGACTGACAGCTCTTGCTAAACTGGGAAACAAATGAGTCCTTGGATCTTCTCCAACCATGCTTTGTACCAGAATAGAAAATAGAAAAGTAGCATATCTCTTGGAGATGTGGCTATAAGACAGCCACCAGTTCCAGGGTCTGTTTTTATTTTTCTATCAGTAAACAGAGTTGCTGTCAACATTTATGTGCACGGTGTTTCTCTATGGTCGCTATCTCCACATCGACTGAGGTTGTTTGTTTCTGACAGTTTCAGAACAACCCCATGAGTGAGCCATTGTTACATTGACTGCAGTCAGTGTACAGGTAGATTGCAAGAGGACTATATACTGGTATCTTCTTTCAGTGGCTACAGGGTTTCTTCAGCCCTCCGGGAGAGTTTGTATAAAGTATTTGCCTGCAGGGTAGACTGTTAGCTATAAATCTCTGTTACATTAAACTTGAAATTTGTGGTACCCAGAGTATCATGGCGACTAAAAGAACAAGGAAGAAAATGTCATCATAAATGCTCATCAGCCAATTAAGGAGTAGAGCCTCAAATTTCAGATTGACCCCATTTGGAGCAATACTTTGTGGGTATGACATTTTATGGCACGAAGAGGCCAGATGAAAATGTGGAAGCAATTTTTATAGGTTTGTTAATCTTGTGACTATCTGAATAATATTGTTCAAACTTTTCTGTTGGCAGTGGCTCTGCTCAATGAGCTATGCTCTTGCTAGTGTTTTTTGAGACAGGAGCTGTGCTGAACTCTCCTACCTACCTCCAGTGCATAGGATCAGGATTCCAGATGAGGAACACATTCTGTATTTATAGAATCACCTATTCATTGTAGGCAGATGACCAGTCTGTAAAACGCCTGACCCAATTCTCACCCAATTTTTGAAAAATGAGCACCATCCTATTATTTTTGCTAGTCTCATGTATACTGCCCCCTGTTCTGTGCCGTGTACCCCATCACACTGTTCCTGTCCTGCTTCTTTTTTCTTGCTACCTTCCAGAGCCACTTTGAAGGATCCCACTTCTTATATCCTTTAACAACCTACTCTCCCAACCTTTGCAAAGATAGGATGCGTTTTGAGTACAGTTGTGGATTGAGAGGAACTTTTTGGAATATTCAGCATGATCTCCCTATCATGTCATGAGAGAATGTATGAAGATAGATGGGAGATGTAAGGAGCAGATAGTGGGGCCTCTCTCAGCTATCCAGGACTACATCTAAAAACAAAGTACTTATTTCTTCCCCTCCTGCACTGAGCACAGTGTTGGCTCATAAGAAGTGCTAAGTACAAGTTTTGTTCTCTTACTATTTTTTTTTTCAATTTCAGTATGGGGAGTAGAACATGGAAGAGTAATTACCCCGTATCCTTGAAGGCATGGTCAGCATGATTAAAAAAAATAATATTGCAAAAATTATTTTAGCCTGAGAATCTGCTTTTCGGTTGAGATAGTAGAGTAGATGAGAACTGAGTTTGGGCCCAGGCTGCCTACGTTAAATATTAGCCCTCTCACTTACAGTGGTGTGACCTCTTGCCAGTTACCAATTTCTAACCCACATTTTCTGTACTGTTGAATTGGAAATAATGATGGTATATACCTCATGGTGTCATTGTGGGGATTAGATGAATTAATCCATATAAAAACTCTAGTATAATACCTGGCACACAATAAGCACTATATGAATACAGAGAGTGTCAAAAAAATGTATACATTTTAAGAAAGGAAAACTGTATTAAAATTAGTAATGCTCAATATATACAATAACAAAAGATTAATACAAGTCACATTTGACTTCAGTTACTTCAGTTACAAGAGGTGCTCAAAGTGGTTACCATCAGCGTCCAGACACTTCTGATTATGGTGAACTACTGCTTGAGCAATGTTGACCAAAGTGTCCCCTTGTATACATTTTTTGGCACCCCTGGTATTTATTATCTGATTGAGTCTTCTGCCCTATTTGAGAAACTGTATTATTAATTGTGGGCTATATTTGGGAGCCTTAATTTTCAATACTCTCATTTTAACTAGAATGAATGTGCCTGAAGTTAAATTTAACCCCACATCATTATTCTTTGATCTAATTGGCCTTATTATTAACACACATTCACCATTCAAGGAATACCTACTATGAATATATACCTAAGTACCTGTTAATGATACTACGTGTAGTATCTAAAATTTCTTGCCTCGTCATATAGTTGCAAAAGGATCAATGTGTGTGAAATCTCATGTCTCCTAAGTTTCGAGAATGAGTTTTCAACTTGCATCTTCTTGGCTAGAAACTTTGTGCAACAACCTCCAACTCGATGATTGCTTTCCTTATTACTTCATCTAACTGACCTAGAATACTTTACACAAAGCTGGCTGGTAGAAAAAGAACATGAAAAATATATAATGCCATGAGAGTTCTTTTCTGACGTTAGCTCTGTTTTTATTTCAGCAAGGTAACAGCATCATTTGTCTTTCCAATCACAGGCGGCTCCATTACTCATGAGGCCTATTATTTTCTTAAGAGTTATACCAACCTGCTTCCAGACATCCATCATTACATCTTTGCATCCTCTATATTTAGTGGCACAATGCAAAGGTTCCATATTAGAAGAAATCTTTAGTCACAAACTGTTCATAAGGAATACCAGTCATAAATGTTAAATGTCATTCTTTTTTTTTCAATATACCTAAGGTGTTCCTTATGTCAGTCAGTGAGTGCAGCTAGCAATGGTTCCTCAAAATTTTTCTTCACTTTTCAAAGCTTTCATTACCTTTATAAAAAAATTATCTTCGTATACAAGTAATGTTTGATTTGCTCAATCGTAATCTTTCTATATCTTATCTCTAAAGGAAAATGTTAAGAACTTTGCCTCTGTAATACTTTCTCTCCTCCTAGGAGCTTTTGAGGTCTAGATGAAATATGCAGTCTCTTTTCTGAAATAGCTGACTCTTTCTTGGCTTGAACTACTTGATTTAAAATAATGGTGGGGGGTGGGAGATGAGGGTAAGAGGGATCAAATATATGGTGATGGAAGGAGAACTGACTCTGGGTGGTGAACACACAATGGGATTTATAGATGATGTAATACAGAATTGTACACCTGAAATCTATGTAATTTTACTAACAATTGTCACCCCAATAAATTAAAATAATAATAATAATAATAATAATAAAATAATGCTAAGTATTTTATTGTGTTATGGCCCTCTCCCCAAAATGTAATGCTTAAAAAACTCAGAAAACTCTTCCTGGAATTTTTAGGGACAAATGCCCTTACATCTTTTCTATTCCTCTAAAGCTCACTTTCGCAAATATTTCCATGTTAACTGACAACTACAAGTATTTAAATGTCTTAAGCCTGAGGTTTTAGAGCAGACATCTTTTTCTGACTTGAAAGTCCAGATGCAGCCCATCTTCACCCAACTAATTCAAAAAAGTAAAGCAATAGAAAACATATTTTTCCCATATTTTCTAAGGTAATAACATGTGACTACACATTTCTATAGTACATTGATCAAAGCCATACGAAAAGTGTCAAAAATAAACTGAAGCTACAACTTCTTCCCTGGAGGAGTTTTATAGGTACAATTCCTCTTAATAAAAAAATATGCTGATGGCTGAGTGGTAAAATGTTACATGTTCCCATTTAGGACCTCTTTGGATTCACTTGGCTTTAACCTAGAAATACCTTTAGGAAACCGATGAGTTAATAAATGCTCCTGTAACTCTCTATTAATTGGAATATTTGACTAAACAGACTCTCCTTTTTTCTTATCTGTAAGATTATAAGAGTTCTTAAATATGTTATTCACATTTTGTTGGTGAATGTTTAGGTATTATCTTTGATTTGTTTATAATACAGGGACCTCCTGGAGCACAAGGAATGCAACAGACTCTTGGTGAATATTATAAGGTATGGCTTCTTTTTTCACATGTTTTATACATAGAGATATTGTGTGATCATATTTTTGAAAAAAGAACTTATTAATTCCTAACTGCTCAGACTTTGAAACATGATCATGTGTTCTTAACATCTTTCCATGCTGAAATGTTTCAAAAAAGTATTTTGCTTACTATCTTTTTACAAAACCAAGACATTATCTTTGTAAAAAAAATTTACTTCAAAGTTTTCAAAACTTTGTGCAAAAAATTAATGCAAAAGTCATGTTTCACCACTGATAATGTCATGTACCTAGTTTCTCTGTGGGTAGAAAGAGATGATTTTCTACTCTACTTTGAAGCTCTGGGTAGCACAATAGGTAATAGATTTCATATAAAAATCAATAGGTGCTACACTAAAATTTCAAGCAAATATTTATATACACAAGTCAAAACTGGGGGGTCCCCACCTTTCATGAGGGAGCCACTTTTAACTTCCCCAAATTTTTAAAATTATAATTAAGATGGATGGAATCCTGACATGGAAATGTCTGAGTGGCAAAAGGCAACCTAGTTTTGCTTCCTATTCTCCAAGGAAGCACACAGAGGGAGAAAAATGAGGGCTGGCAGTGAAGTAAGCCTCAGAGACCTCAGTGACTGTTGATTGACCCATCATTCAAAAACAAATATTTGGGGTCTGATCACTAGGTGTGAAGTATTCTGTCCATGGACTAGGGTGTCTTATATAAACAGTAGCTTACCATTGATATGGTACCAGTGAGTAATTATGCTACTACACAGAAATAAACTCAGAGACACCCCTCTTTATGTCTTTCCGCTACGGTCTTGCTTTCCCTTACTATAAATTCCTGACCACCGCTAATCCTCTTTGTTTAGAAATCCCAGAGACTCCGTGCTAGCAGAGGCCTTAAAGATAGCAGATGCTCAGAAAAGTGGTTATTAAATGACAAGCTAATTAATTTTAAAAATCCCAATTCTTCATTCATCAGATTAAGTTCAACATAAAGACCTAGATCATTTGTGGTTGATGAATTTAAAGTGAAGAGTGTGGAAAGTTTGTCACACTTTCTAAGGAATCCTATCTTTAATTTTTCTCATTTACTTAGATTTTCTAGGGAGTATTCTATTAGGAAGAATGTGTGGGATATAAGTAAACCATTTTCTAAATAGACCTATACAAGCTTTTTGAGCCCTAACATTAGGGCTTGGCACAAGTGGGGGAAAAAAGTAAGTGAAGCATATCTAGAATTAATCGATAAAAATACAATGCTTTTCTGTAATGACATCTATGACAAAATAGAATTTATCATAAATGCTTCAAAGTAATGAGAATGAGTTGGCTCTGATGTCACAGTGTCAGCTAGAAAAGCTTAAAGAACACACTTTATGATTTTCATCCTTGGTATAAAATTTAAGTCGCTACTCAGCTACTTAAATATTTGCTATCCCTTGCAAAACTTTTAAAGCTCATATCTTTCAGATCTCCCAACACAACTTGTATGTATAGTTCATCTTGCCAATGAGTCACTTTTCCCTTAAATGAAGATATATGGATCATTTATATTTTAGTCTAAAGTTGGAAATGTAGATTTTTAAACTTTAAGGTTATATTTCAAAAAAAACAAAAACAAAAAACGGGGGCTGACCAGAGCCGGCAAGTGGAGAGTCTTGCTAGTAGCAAACCAGTACTTTGAATTTAGCTATTGACTGAACTAAAGGAAATCCAGCTATCCTTATTGCCATTACAGGATAAGAGGACACCTAGTCCACATGTACTCAAAATGTGGCTTTAGAGAAGGAGCATAATTTGATTAAAAAAAAAAAGACAGACTAGCTTTTCTTCCCAACTTGGCATCAGAAGGCTTTAGACCCATATGGGAATTAATGGAAGGTAATTTCCCAAGCACTTTACTCTGTTTCCTTCTGCAAGTAGTTAGAGCTGTCACATTGAAGCTCCACCAAGATGGATAGTGGGGGCGGGGCCCACCTTCCCAGTACCTACACTGACCAATGTTTCTGGATGGTAGGTAACCACCTTCTCCTCCCCCTCAGCTTCACAAAGGAAAGGGCCAAATGTACCATGAAGAGCAGAGATGCATGTTTTCACTTGGCAGTGTCTCCACCCATCCGCATCCCCATCTGTTTTTGGATATTGATGTTGTTTGTTTCATTTTGCAATTCATTGCATTCCTGATGGTCTGGCTGTAGCAAATGAGCACAAAGGAAAGGTGGAGGCAGGCAGAGAGAAACTTTTCTGGAGATTAAATAATGGACCATGTATTGAGATATAAAAAGTGACATTCCAAGGTTAAAATAATCTTCCCTTTTAAATTGGCATTGATTTATGTAATGTCTGCACTAGAGTCCTGGACGTCAGCTCCTAAGCTTGAAGCAGTTCCAGCAGTTGTGCAGCCTGCTAAAGCGGCTACCCATGGTAGGAGGAGGTGCAGACTACTCATACACATCGCCTCCCTTCTCAACTAAAAGCCCACGGTTCATCTCTAATCCCAGAAATCCTCAAAGGCAGAGGAACTGCCCTTTGGCCCCTGTACAAGTGTTGATTTTTTTTCCCCTACAATTTTCCGTATGTTATCAGAAGGAGAAGCTCAGGCCTAAAACACCCTCTCCCCTGGTGGCACAAATCAAAAAGCAAATAGAGAAGGGGAAAAAAAAAAAAAAAGAAGTGAGAAACGAAGAGAGAGACTAAGTAAGGTCCAGAAGATTATCTGAGTGTGTTTATGTGTATTTTTGCATGCCCACTTGGGGATGCAAAGAACAAAAGGTAGAAGATTTTCCTCTCCATCACAAAAATAATTTGCAAAACAGCTGCTCCCATTCTGCAAGATTGTTTGCAAAGAAGTAGCAATGTTGAGTATATTCTTCCCCTTAAGGAAAATCTGCTTACTAACCAGCAAGCTGCTCTTCATTGTCTCCAGCTCTGGGGATTTTAATAAAAATTTGATAGGCTCTGTCAACTGCTAAAGCCATCAGATCCAGAGACCCTTACAACATTCTAGATGGGAGGAAAAAGTGTTATCTGTGGAGGCCAAGTACTGGCGGATTTTACATTTGATACTGTTTTTAAAGATACACATTGAAAATGCATAATTGTGTTATATCACCACACTCGATAAAATTTGCAGAGACTCAGTATCAGCTGTTAGAGATTGTTCCTCCCGGCAACCAATTCTAAGTGTTCACTTCTCCAACTTGTTGATCCAAAAAAATAAAACCATTGCAAGCAAAATAATCTATTTTTCCTTTCAACTATCAAGTCCTAGTTTCATTTTAATATTCGCAGACTAGAAAAGATAGAAAACCTTTCTCCAAAATCAAATATTCAATGTCTTTCCAAGTTGTGAGTTAAACCCAACGATGGCAAGGACATGAAGGCTTCCTTGGAGACACTCAAGGCAACCCCCTGGGCCTGGAAGATTTAGAAATAAAGTTTAAGTCCTAACTTCCTGTCTCTCACTATACCCCAGGGTCCCCTAGCTTTGGGGAACATCATGGATTTAGGCAGACATGGATTTTTGGAACTTAGTTTTATTACAGAGAAACCTGAAACTTGCCTGGGCCCTCCCCCTCTCCTCCAACGTCCACCACACTTGGATCTGGTGTAATGTTTTCCTGCAAATAACTGAAAGGTTAGACTTAGAGCCAGTTTTAGGTCTTATCTTTAAGAGACCACGGCCTTCTTAGGCCACATATTCTATTTTAACTTGCTAGGACAACTGTAACAAAATATCACACACTGAGTGGCTTAAACACCAGAAATGTATTGTGCCACAGTTCCGGAGGCTGGAAGTCCAAGATGAAAATGTCAGCATGGTCCTGCTCTCTGTAGGTCCAAGGCAGGGATATATTCCAGGCCTCCCTCCTGGCTTCTGGGAGTTCCTTGTCTTGGAGCAGGATAATTCCAGTCTTCACATGGCATCCTCCTGGTGTGCATGTCTCTGTGTTCAAAGCTTGATTTTATAAGGACACAGTCACATTGAATTAGGGGTCTACCCTTCTCTAGTATGATTGCATCTTAACGAATTACATATGCAAAGAACTTATTTCTAAATAAGGTCACATTCTGAAGTACTGGGGGTTAAGACTTCAGCATGTGAATTACAGGGAGGGACACAATAATCCATAATAGAAAATCTGTTCTTTGTTTGTTTTTTCACATTTAATGTTCCTTCATGCTTAGGATTTTACAGCAAGTTCCCCTATGCCTAAGCAACTGCAAGATTTTCCCCCTCAGTGGTACATGGTACCTTTAAGTAAATTACTAAACATACATGAACATAGATTAGAACTATGATGCTTATCTAGCAATGAGAAAAAAAATTGTGGAATAATTTAAGGAAGCACAATGAAATTTACAATTAAATGATAACATTTCAAAATATATTCTTTATCCATTAGAACAACAATCAAAATACATCGCTTTACTAATCAGTGTTATTTTGCTCATGATAAGCCAGGTCTTGTGTTAAGCAAGCACTTTACATGTAAATTCTCATTTTATTCTTTTGATAACTTTATCTGAGGTAGCTATGATTATCTGCATTTAACATAGAAAATAACTGAGGTATATAAGTCTTAAATCTGCAGTCATGGTTTTGTTCCTAGTAAGTAGAAAAACTGAGTCTTAAAATTCAATCCAAATTACTTAATTCTACACTTTATTCTTTTGCTGAATTTTTTCAAGCCCATGGTCAAAGTCCTCATGCATTTATCTTCGTTTATCTTGAACAATCAAAATGTAAGTTGACAATTTTGCAGGATGGTTTTAGGATATATATGGTAGACTCACCACCCACTCTTTAGATAACCAGGAGCAGCACTTAAAGCTCTACATCACCAAACCTGGAGATAATAATAATAGAAATATCAGGTGGTTACCTAAGTTGTCTAAGTAGTTTCACAAAATGTTTTGATGGTTAATAGAATCTTTTGGTTTACCTTATAGCTCGGCCCACATAACAATGAGGCTGCTTTCAAAATGTGTGCAAAATTAGGCTATTTTTAGAGAGCATGCACATTCTTTTAATAAAGTAGATAATGCCTAGTTTATTCTGTGAGGTAAAGTTGTTATATAAAGATAATGATAGCTAGTTTCATTGAATAGGACTTTTCGTGGTATAGTGCCTATGAAGTCTTTAAATGACTATGGGTTTCCTGGTCTTTACGTATGTTAACATTTCCCTAACCCCTAACTGATCAGTAAAACTGACAGAAAAGTGACAATTACAGAATTCTTTGCCTTTCCCTTGGGTGGCATTCTTTTCACTTTATTCTAGAAGAGTCAATTTTTCTCTAATTACAGAGATAATGGAAGGCTAACTGAGATTTTAGGTAATCAGACATTAAATCCACCCTTTTCTATGCCAAGGTGCTTTGAAATAATAAAGGTGCTGACCTATACCCATGAAGAGGATATCAAACACTAATCTCATGCCAGTACAAGAGTAAAAAATATCCCACAAGAGAAGCAAAAGGATTTATACAAATAAACCTCAACTACCCCATCTCTGTATTTCAAAAGATAAACTTTGAGTTTGGTTGTGCAATCACAGAGAAAAGGAATTTCTGAGCAAAACTGCTTCCTACTGACTGTTCCTATTTTTGTCTTTGCATTTGCATGTGGTTTTTGATGGCTGGATTGCATGGGCAAGAATTTTCTAGTTGGCAACTGTCAAAAAGCATGGTGAAATCAAGTTTTGCTATAAAATATGGAATTCTCAGGAATATGGCAAATTCTAAATCAATATATAAAAATAAATCAATTTTGAAATGTTGACAGGCAGTAAACACATGAGAAAGACATTTTCAACCAGATGGTATGGTATTAGGTTGGTACAAAAGTAATTGTGGTTTTCGCAATTATTTTTAACCTTTTAAACCACAATTACTTTTGCACCAACCTAATATATTCTGATAGAACAATTTTGTTCAAAGAGATTTTTATCCATGAGAATCATGATGCAAAATTTATTGTCCTAAATTTTTCTTAGTAAACAGGGTTTTTAATGACCCCATGTCCTGGGAGGAGAATCATGTCCTTAGTCTCTTTTATCTTATTGAGCCACAGGAAATTGCTGTTATATGACTCTTTAGGGCCTACAAAAATGGCCATCTCCTATGGTTCAACCTATACATGCCCAGGTATATTCCCTTGTTTCCAAAGAATACCCTTTGCAGGACAATTGAATAGCTCCAGTCTTCCCGCTTGCCTGACTATGTGTTCCAAAGTTCCATTCACCATTTCACACAGAGAACAAAGGACATCTTCTGACATCCCAGAATTCTTGAAATGGGCAGTCCCATTCGCAGCCCCCACACCACAACCCTACCACTTTACCAGAAACTTTTAAATAAAAACATTCAAAACTATATAGCTATTATATCTACTCAAAAGGCTTATAAGAACCCATTAAAAAAACATGGCACCAAGGTATAAAATGACCTAGTAAAGTTAGAATACATCTGAGGCAGGTTTTAGAAACACAAAAACTATGCCTAATTGTTTAAGTAGAATCAAGTAATTGTCTGGTGCAATTAGTTTGGAGAAAGTAGAGAGGAGAACCTCACATATCAATGAATTAAATGCTACTGAATCTACCTTGAGCATTGTTAGCCTAAGAGTGGAGAATATCTATAAAGGCCACTGAGGATCCTTGATTAGATGGATTTCATACCTCACTTTCTTTCTGATCATTTATAGCTCAGGATTTTGAGAATACAATTTTTGTTGTCAATTTAGACATCTCAGATCAAAGTTAAGTAGGAAAAAAGAGAGAATGTCTGTTACAATACCAATAATAACAGCAGTTATAAAGTATGTATTTTTAGTTGGAGCAGCATGAATAAAATAGAAGGCACATTTAAAATATTAAACTATAGCAACAGCGACCTGAGTAGATACCTTTGTGCATTTTTATTGTTTATCCATTTCTGTACTTTTAATTTTTTCTACCAACATACGTATTTTTAATTAAAAAGAAAAAGTACAATGGGAAAAATACATAAATTAAAATTATTGGCTTATTTATTCAACAAATATTTATCGAATCCTTCCTATATGTTAGGTACTGCTCAAGGCATGGGGTGAGCATTTAATTCCAGCTCATCGTGGAGCTTGCATTCTAGTGCACCAGGTGCAAAGACAAGACAAACACAAAAATAAAAATGTTAGTAAGCATTTTTGAAACAAGAATATAATGTCCAATGAGAAAGTATTGAGAAGGGAATCTGTCTGGGAGACCCATAGGAGGCTTCCATGAATGGCATTTTATAATAGTTGAAACCTGAGGGGTGAGTACTTGCTAGCCAGACAAAGAGGTGAAGACAGGTAGTGATCTAAAGGGTGAAATGGGAAGGCTCTTCACCCAACTGAGAAGCTGAGAGAAGGTCATTACATCTGGAGCTTCTGAGGGAGAAGAATGGCCAAGATGATGCTGGAGAGGGAAATGAGTTCAGCTCATGCAGGATTTTGATGGCTTCGTTAGAAGTAAGGAAGTCAGAATGCCTTTTAAAGATATCGCTCTGACTTTATTTAGAGAATGTATACGAGAATGTGTGGGTAGAAAGAATGGATCATAGAGGGTCAATTAGAAAGCTATTGTAATGATGCTGGCAAGACATGAGGTGGCCTTCTCGGAGTGAAGGTAGGTAGCATGAAGAGAAGACATTTTGGAGATAGAGGCAATCTAGGCTGATCATACTGGGGGAATAAGGAGGGGGCAGTGTTGAGAACGACACCCAGATTAAAGGAAGAGTTCTGTGAAAAAGAGAGGATGAATTCAGATTTTCTTTCTTTCCTTGATTTTTTTTTCAATTGTAAAATGAAATTACCACTCATTTTAATCGGTCAAACTGCAGACGTACCCTAGGAAGAAGTTAGTTATCAGTCTCCTGCTTCTGATCTAATGAATGTTAACAGTATGACATAATTCTCTCACCTTTTTCTCTCAGTAGTGTGTATTGGTTGTATTTTTTAATTCAGTTTTGAACTTGCTGGATATGAATTTCTTCTAGAATTTACAAGTGAATACATCAAATAGAAAATTACATTTTATATGTGTCAAAACTCAGAAGGCAGATGTATGCTGGGTTTATAAATTCGTCTGTTTTTGTATGGGAGTGGATACTTAAACCATGGGGGTAGATAAGAGTGCCTGGGAGAAAATGCTCAGTCACAAAAGAAGAGAGCCTACACAGAGTCTCGAGGAAGTCCTACCTTTACCAGTTAGATGAGGAAAGAGGAATGAGAAAGAGAGGTCAGAGAGACAGGAAGAAACCAGGAGGGTGAGGTATCATACAAGTAAAGACGGTGGCAAGTGTAGCCAAGAGGTCAGCTAACAGAATGTCCATTATACTGAGCAACAAAGATAGCATTAATAACATTAGAGAGTCATATCTGTGGAATAGTTGGAGACCAGGTGAGGTTGCCAGGCATTCATTTGGAGTAGTGACAATTTCCTGTGGAGCTGTGAGATTTCTCCAGAAGCATCTCCAAGGAGTAAGTCACAGACAAGATAAGATAGTGTGTCTAAAGTTGGAGTTTTTCAGGAATATTTAACAGAAGCTGAAAAAGGCAAAAATGATTAAAACAGTATCCATAAGAAGCCATTACAGAACTATTATCTGACCATTAATATTTTTAAAGTAGAGACAGTATGTATTAAAAATAAATGAACATTTTGTATTTTTATTTGTTTTATGTTTATCTAGGGAAACCTTGGTGAACAGGGAACTGGTGGCCCAAAAGGAGAGAAGGTAATCTGATTTTCAAAGTGAATACAAACATCCAGGGTTTTACACCAATTCACACATTCACATGTCAGGGGCAGTCCACCGCCACATGGGGGTCCCATCCATAGGGAGTCTGTCGGGCCAGCATTGGGCCCCATCTCCACCTGCCTCCTGATGGGGCAGCAGGATTAGCGTCTGCTCCTCAGTGAAGACTGCTGAGTAGCAGTTCGCTACAAGAAAGGGTAACAGGATACACCGTAATAGGGTAAATAAAAATAGGACATAAGCCTCAATTTATAATTAAATATTTCATGTATTCATGTAGGAGGCAAAAACAATATGAAGACCTCTTTGACAAAATGCTTCAGGCTCACGCTCACTGTTTTTGTATCTTCTTAAATGCCCACACATAAGCTGTTGTGGGAGTGTTTTATTTTGTTGTTGTTTTTTGGTGGGGTTTTATAATGTACAGCCATGGTTGAACCAATAATGATTTTAAAACAGTTTCAAAATTAAACTGCTGATGAATTTCCCATGCATTCTCATCATCATTCACAGGTTTAATTATATGTGCTGTGAAGGTGGCAAATTCACTTGCCCACTTAAAAAGATGTTTCACTCCTGTTTGATTCTGAATTTGTGGTGACTTTGGATTCAGTGTGAACATGCCATTGTCAGGAACAAAGCAATGCACGTTAAATCTACAGGCAGAGATGAGTAGGTTTGAAAGTACTCTGAGGGAGTATGGCCTGTGAGTTCTACCTTCATTCATTCATGCAGTAAACATTTTCTTGATTGAGGGCAGGATATTTCAACATGAATCCAAGAAAATATGACTTCTGTGCCTTATAAATCAGTGCAGCCAATCTAGTCAAAAGATCATACATCCATCACCAGAAAATTCTGCTAAAAGACAGTCTCAACAGAAAGTGGGAGCTTCTTATGGATTGACCATTGAAAATGAAATTTTCTGCAAAATAAGAAATAAAACCTTGACATTCTTAAGAAGACATCCAAACATATTTATTATACAGTAATAATAACTCACGTGTATATCTTGGATTGCACTGCTAGCACATTAGCATTATTCCCTGTAAACAAATAGCGTACAGAATTCCTATACCACCGTAATGAACAAATTATATTTGAAGCAATTACTACTGGACACCTGCAAGCTAAGAGGGAAAAAAAGCAAAAGAAAGCCACAGAGCTTGTCACATAGGACAGCTGAGCAAAGAAGAGAGTTGTGGCACTTTTAAAGTATTTAAATGATGATTCATTTCATGAAACAAAACAGCTGGCTTCGGTTTTGCTATGTTCATTAGGGAACATATGTTACTTAGAAATTCTTAAGACCTCAATGATGAGAAATTTGATTCTGTAAAACAGGTGTATTTCAAACTCTAAGGACCTTTTGTGTTGCTCAAAATCTTTTCTAATTGCTTCAGAATCTTAAGTGGAATTAGAAAAGCCAGTGGCATATCTGTTCCCTCCTCCCACCCAGAGAAATAAACTAGAAGAGTCTGCAGGGAACCTGATATAGTAAATGTACGATGTGAAAGGATATGTAAGAATTCTAATTAACAGGAGAAAGACTCTACCAATAAATAATGCATAAAATAAACTAAAAAAACATAAGCATAGCACTTGATGAAAGAGTGAAATTACTTCTACCTATACACATCCACTTAGTATCAGTTCTGAATCAACGAACTAGTTGGTTTTGTTTTTGCTTTTTTTTTTTTTTTAATTATAATGCTATTCATGGGTCACTCTAGTGAGAATTTAAAGCTTCCTCAAGCTGTTCTCACAGATTTATTTGCACCTGTGGTGGACCCAGTGGTTCTGAACCCTGGCTGCACCTTGGAATCACCCGGAGGGCTTTTAGAAAACACCAGTACTCTGGCCCTATTCCTAGAGACTCTGATTTGGGGCAGAGCCCATACTGTTGGTTGATTGCAGGGGGGGGGCCTCGGGGGGGGTGTTCGTATTGCTATCATTAAAAAGTGCTTCCGTTGATTCTAATAGGAAATCAGGGTTGAGAACCATTGAATTGTGCCATTAAGTTGATTATGCCATTAATAACTATGTCTCCTAGGGCAAATCCCTTTATCTGAGTATCAGTTTCCTCATTGGTAAAATGGGCATAATTGTATCTACACAAAGTTGATGGAAGGATTAAAATCAAATGAAATGAAATGAACATACCCAAAAGCACATACCTGACACATAGTAAGCTCCCACTAAAGATTTGGTCCTTTCTTTTCATCTGCTCGAACTTTCTTTCCTCTCATGAGTTCTCATTTATCTCTTTTTGATATTAATAGTTATTACCATCCTTAACACCTGGTCTTGCTCATCTTTGCATTTCCCACCATAATTTTAACAGAAAAGGGACTCAATTTATGTTGTAGAATAAAAGATTTAACCAAAAGTACAATTTCAACACATAAATGATTTAGTGTTGTATAATATTTCACTTCTCAATGTGCTGACTGGCAAAACAGAATCACAAAAACAGCCTACAATTTGGAAGCCAACATTACATTACAATGATACATCAGAACAAACACAAAAGTAGAATCTACACACAAATCCCTCCTGGTTTAGCAGCCGCATCCTGTAGCAAGAGCAGTAAGATACAGGGAGAAACACTAAGGAACACGAGTGGCTGTTAACGGTAAATGGCAAACAAGACCAGCCTAACCAGTACTGAAATGATGGTCTCTGCTCTGTAGCTTGCCTGAGACTGACAGAATGTGGTGAAGGAATAATGGATTTGCAAGTTGGTTGAGGAGAACTGCTTCTTTATAGAGACAGTGGAATAAAGAGACAGACTATTTAAGGACTCCTGATAAATTAGCAGGGGACTTTTGGGCCTGACTATCAGAGAGAAAAGATAAAGCCACAAAAGCACCAAGTTTTTCAAATAGCACACGAAGTGCCAAATTAAAGGACAGCCTTTCCTGAAGCTAAATAAATTCATCATTTGTCTTTCAACTCATATCTATAGTGATAAATCACTGAACATCCATTTTAAATATGAAAAACAACTCCACGTGCGTTTAAGTTCAGGTATGAAACCCTTCTGTTTGCAGGATTTTATATGAGGGAATTGATCCCTAAAGGTTCCTCTAAACTCAACTACTCCCAAGTACCGCTCAGAGAGATAGATCAAAGCCTCTGTTGGGTCCTTCATCTACATTCCAATGGAGACCTATTTACAGCAATTCAATGAATATGAGCTATGAATAGAATTACTCTTCCTCCATGCATGTCTCGCTCGCCCTTCCCCTTTGGTATTGGGCAGATGTGATTTTTATAGTAATTTCTCCACACCTTCCCTGAATTCTGCTTTTCTTTTTTGCAGATCAGTCTACCTACTAGGCGTATTTTTCCTTCACATCTCTGCACACACCAGCTAGGTAATAGGAAGGTCAAACTGTACACCCTCATGATCATATGACGCCAGCTGTTTATTTCCTCTTTTAAACCAACAGCAATTGGTCCCTTAAATGTATCCACCAATTTCTCCCTCTTTTTACTTTGATAGAATTGATTATTGCTAGGAAAAAAAAATGCCTTCTCCTACAGTGTGGTAAATATAAGATTGATGGTATACTATATGTTTAGATACCAGAAGGAAAAATAATTATATTATTAAAGTCAAGATAAAATTTATGAAATATATTCCACATATCTAGAAAATTCCTTAATAAAAACATGATTTCGTCTATCCATTACATATGACAATCTCCCTCTTCCTCTAATAGAATAAAACCACAAATATTGATGTGAATAAAAATGTAGAAATAAGCCAACAATTTTAGGACTCTAATAAATTTGTACTTGAAGTACATTGGGTAGACTGTTGTTTGACGCTTCAAAATAAACAGGTAAACACATCCATACAAGGGGACAGGTAAAGAGATTTTCACTGTGGCCTTGTTTATAATAGAGAAAAGCTAGAGACCATCCAAATGCTCATCAGTGGAGCTGGGATAAACCCTGGTACATTAACATACATAAAGCTGTTCAATGCTTACAATGAATGAACTAGATCTGTATGTATCAATAGAAATGGATGTTAAAAACAATGTTGAGTGGGAAAAACAAGTCACAAAATGTTACATGCAAGATAAAGCTGTTTATGAAAATTTTTTAAATATTCAAAATAATATATTGTTTATGATTTCCCATATGCAGTAAAAGTATAAAAATGAATTAAAAATATGAAGTGCTAAATTCAAGAGAACATCTCCCTCTAGAATAGAAATAGAGAGGGAAAGATAGCAGATTTACTTGATTGTAAGTTTTCATTTTTTATTTTTTTAAATTTTGGATGCCTGGGACATGGAGGTTTGACATATTCAACTTTGTTTTCTATATTTATTTTTTTTGAAATAAAAAATAGACAAGACAGGCAAGAAAGGTACGTTCCCAGATACATCATTTTGCAAAAATGCTCTTGAGGTTCAGAAAAAAAAAAGAAAACCCCAACACTACATAACTTCTAGTGGCTATTTTTATATGATATACAATTACACGATATTCAAGAATTTTGGTAAACGCTAAAAAGAAGCACAATGCTGGGACTTCTCTGAAGTCTGATTAATGACATATTTCCTTTCCACAAACATTATTTCTAAAATTGTATTTTTTCAAAATACTCTTTACTTGCCGTATACAAATCCCTCTTCAAGATCTAAGACATCTCAGACATTTCCAAGCTGTTGCTGTCACCACACCGACAAGAATGTCTTCTTTGTCCACAGCCAATCATTTAAGCGGCAGTGTACATGCTGGAAACAGCTGAGAGACTCATTTTTCTTCATGTCTCCCCACTCCTCCACTTCCCCCCACCTAAAAAAAAGGAAGAAGTGTCTGAAATAAAATGAGTCTGGATTATTGTGTCAGTGAAACAATCTGATGTCTTTAAGATCACAAACATTTCTCTCTTTTTTTGGTACAAAATTATCGTGTTTTTGTGTGTGTGTGCTCTAGATGTTCTTTCCTTGAAAAATAATTAACTTTTGTTTCACAATTAATTTTAAATATAGTGAATCTTATGGATTTCTAAAAGACCTAAAGGCATTGTAAAGTGCTGACAAACACATTACTATGCAAATAGCCGAACTTCACTCAGAACTTGTCATTGTCTCTTGGAGGATAATAGATAAATTCCTGTTTAGAAAGAACACAAGCAATTACTCTGACTCTGACAGTCACTACAGTACTCACTGGACCTCGTGCAAAATCTCTCTTCTGCTTTCCCTTGAAAGGGCGAAACTGGACAACCAGGATTTCCAGGGTCCATTGGGGCGAAAGGTCAAAAAGGAGAATCTGTAAGTATTTTAGCTTTTAAGGAAGAGAAAGAATATTCAAAAATAGAATTACAACAATTTTTCCTAATCAGCCTCAATTGTATGCACCTTGGTTGCCCCTGCCATGCCAAACAACAGGAGATCAGATTTTTGAGCAAGTGCTCTATGCAAAGTACTAAGTAATTTATGTGAATTAACCTACTTAATCCATTAACAACAACAACAACAAAACATATGAGGTAGGCTATTATCACTACTATTCTACAGATGAGGAAACTGAGGCACAGAGAGGTTAAGTAACTTACCCAAGATCACACAATAGGTGTTGAAGCCATGAATCACACTTAGACAGGCTGATTCTAGAACTCAAGCTTTAAAAATCACTAAGCTGCCCATCTATAACGAAACAGTATAGCTAAAATGAATAATAAAAATCAGTATATCAAAAGACTGGGTCTAATTTAGCTAAAAAATTAGAAACACGTATCTATCTGCTCAAACTGCTCTCAGTATACTTCCTGAAGTTATTTTCCTTTCTTGGTTTTTGTAAGATCCAAGTGGCTTCTCAAGTCACTTTTCAATATTATTGAGGACAGTTTCTTTCAAAACTTAGTTCTTTTGGTGGGGGAAAAAAACACCTACACTGTAATTTATACTCAGATAAGACCACCTACAGAGATTGCGCAAATCCTATTTACAAAAATAACTGTTTTTGTTTTTTTTAATGCTGCTAAAAGACAAATGAAAGGGGCAGCCAGTTAGCTCAGTTGGTTAGAGTGCAGTGCTCTCAACAACAAGGTCGCAGGTTACAACCCCCCACATAGGCCACTGTGAGCTTCGCCCTCCACAACTAGATTGAAACAACTACTGGACTTGGGGCTGATGGGTCCTGGAAAAACACACTTAAATAAAAATAAAAGTTTAAAAAAACAAACAAACAAAAACACTTATGGCTGCCATCAAATGAATCCGTAAGAATCAGACTTAAATGTTTCACACTTGTTGGCACGTCTTACTAACTCTGAACTGCTTTTCTAGGTTTCCACTGTCTCCCCTCCAAGCCTGAACAATGACACTCACCTGCTCTTAATTTCTATGTGATACACGTCAGACCTGGCAGTGAGATTTACTAAAATCCTACTAGAAAAGCAGGAACTTGCAGAGCAGAAAGGAGAAACTTCCAGTTGGGTTAGAGCAGTGTCTCTCAAATGTGAGTGGGCACCTGAATCATCCAAGGGTCCCTTTGAAATGCTGATTCTAATTCAGTAGGTTTGGGATGGGGCCTGAGAAGCTGCATTTCTCACAAGCTCCTGAGTGATGTTTGAGCCTATGGATCATGCTTTGAGTAGCAAGGGTTGGAGGATTTCACAGCTCCTTGGAGAGTCCCTCTGGTTTTCTCACCTACCACCAACATCTCTGGGCAGCCCACCTACCCTGTTCACGTGACCTTTAGCCTTATTTGCCTTTCCCAGGAGAACAAGCTTTTTTTCCTTTTACTCTTCTCCTTGCTGGCTCCCTCTTAACCCCTAATGACCCACCTCCCTGATACATCTTTGCCTGCCTTCCTCCATGCTCCCCTCACACATTAAAAAAAAGCACATTTTTTTGAACTTTATTATGCAGAGAAGTTCAGCTCTTTGTGATCTCAACCTGTCTATTCCAGAACAGGATCTGGACTTGATTTTGTATAATAACAGGAAAGAAGATCCAAACAATTCAACCAAAAAATGTATCCCAATTGAATTCTAAACCACCTATCCCGAATGGCAGTTTGTCCCCCGCTAGTGGACATTTAGGGTTTGACTAGATGTGTTACGTATCAGTGCTAAAATATACTTAAGAGATCACCTAGTTGAACCCTGTGATTTTATAGATAAAGTAAGAGAGGTTATAAAAGGCAAATGACTTGACCCAGATAGTAACCATTGAAGCTAGGACTAAATATCAAGTCTCTGGACAACCAGGCTCTCAGTTTTTATTCTTTTAAAACCAGTTACTTTAGTCAATGTGTCTTGGCAGTGGCTGTAAATGAGCAGTGACATAAGTGGTGTGATATACTCATAAGCAGAAACAAGCAGTAATACAAGCAATGAGGCCCATTGCTCATAGCTAAATAACATCATCTCCTATCTTAAAAATCAAATAGATTTTTTAGCATTAAAGCTGAAAGGCAAGAATATAAATAAATCCCTGATCAAATGTGTGGAAATTAACCAATAATAAGAGAGTTAATCATGTTGGCTAGATATCGGGAGTATTAGTCAGAGTAGGCTAGGTAACACTAAGTGACAAATTAACCCTGAAATGTCTGTGGCTTAACCCCAGAAAGGTTAGGTCTGGCTCATGCCACTTGCCCAGTTGGAAGGAGTGGGTGTTCTGCTCCACACCACACTCAGTTACCAGGCTGATTACCACCATGCAGCCAAGCCATCCTGTATACACAAGCTTCTTAGTCACCACTGCAGGAAAAGTGGAACTGGGGAATCGGGAACCGCCTTTTCACTGCCTCAGACTGCCAGTAACACAGGTCACATCTCACATCTCATTGCCAAAACTAGCTGCATGGCCCCAAGGAACTGCAAGGGAGCTAGGAAATATGGGAGAGAAACTGAGCTCCATCGTCTCTGGCTCATAAGACATGAGGTGAAAATCACAGAGGTTCATTTGGTAACCCCTTATTTCCCATTAGTGATTTGTTTAAGACCATGGCAATCCCTAAGAGGACCTTCAAGAGTAGTATTATCTGCCATCATGGTTCTCACACTTTCTCTTGACTTTCATATGTAAAAGAAATGGTTTTTAAATTTATGGTTTCCACCTTTTTATCAATTCACCTAATTCAAATAATAAATAAATCAAATTATGAATCAAGTCAAACAGATTGAGCGACCATAGCCTGGGATTGAAGTCAGGCTGCCTGCATTTAAATCCTATACATCTTACTGGCTATGTGACTTTGAAAAATTACTTGACGTCTCTGTGCCTCAGTTTCCTCATCTGTAAATGGGTATATTAGTACTTACTCCATTGACACATGAATATTAACTATGTTAATAAATATAATGTGATTAGAGCAGTGTTGATGCATTATAAGAATTTGCTAAAAGTCAGCTCTTGTGATATCTGCATAACTTTAAATTCCCTAATTTATTAAACTTTTGGTGTACACCAGGGATGCCATGATAGTCAAGATAAATTATATCCCTACATTCGCAGAGTTTATAGGCAAGATAAACAAGGAGACATAAAGTGGGTGAAAGCTATTTTAGGGAAAATTACTCAGAACCTTTCTGAGTATCTTTCCTCATGCTTGAAATGAAACCATATCTTCCCAACAGCATTTTTATAAGAATAAATGAGATCATGTATATGTAATTTCAAGAACAGAAGCTAATAAGAGAAAGCTGTGTGTGTCTGTGTTTCTGTGTGTGTCTGTGTTTCTGTGTGTCTGTGTGTATGTGCCTGTGTGAGTGTGTGTGTGAGTGTGTGTGTGTGTGCCTATGGATTTGTCTGTGTGTGTCTCTGTATATGCCTCTGTGTGTGTGTGTGTGTGTGTGTGTGTGTGTGTGTGTGTGTGTGTGTGATAATCTTCTATGTGAACCATACATAAGGAAACTGTGGCCTTGGGCAGCACCATTTCAATATGTCAACCACTCAGGATTTTCAAAATAGTACTAGAATGATTAACTTATTGTTCATTTGAGAATGTGGAAGATTTTTTATATCAATTATCATACACACACTTTAAGCTGCAGAAGCGACTGTGATGTTTTGGATAATTTTAGAGGCTTGTTTGCAGTGGAGGTCTGAGTTTGGCCTGCAGGACACTCATGTCCACTTCTGGAGAGTTTGTTTCTAAACGTGTTTATAATTGATTCTGTTTTCTATCCATTTTCCTAGGGGGAACCTTTTACAAAAGGTGAAAAGGGAGATAAAGTAAGTAGATGTTTTATCACTATCTTGGGTTTTCTATATCATTGATTTCTCTCTCTAATTTCTGGTATGTTTACTTTGGAGTCTAATAGATTTGATGGAATGAGCTCCCTGAGCATTTTACTTTTTCCTCTGTGTACTTTGACTCTTTTATTTTGATAAATGAGAAATTTTAAACCTTGTTAAGTTTTATCATGTGACAGCACTTTAACATTTAGTTGGGGTAGTGTATATTTTCTTTAACCCATTACTATTTGTGATTAGACATGAATGTTTTGAAATATATCCATTTAGGATAGCTAAAACACAAAATTAAAATACAAGATACAGTTGTTTTTTCAAAAATTCTGTTAATTATGCAAATTGGATTTATCAAACAGGATACTTTTTTCAAAAGGATCAATAAAAAGTCACGGAAAATAAGGGGAATAAAACTCAATATAGCAAAGATTGTCCTCTTTTGTGTTACTTTTATTTGTTTCTGTTTTTTTCATTAAGTACATGCAACTGATAGTAGAATCACCATGACATATCAAGTTAAATTCTACTCTACCCCCGCTTCTGAACCTTTTAATTCTGGGATATAAGATTAGCAGGTGGCAGATTATAGCAATGTCACCTAAGTGGAGAATGGGAGAATGCAGGGATTGTTAATGGTGCATGATGATTACAGTGTCAAAAGTGACACTGAGAAAAAACAAATTGTTATAAGAAAAAAAGAAATTTTTGTCTATTTATTAACAATAAGCATTTTAAATCATGTTTTAGAATAAACCCTCCTTGACTTCATCATGTCCATAATTTCCCTTTTTATTATATGTTAATTGGTGGAAATGCAAATGAATTCAAATGAATCTCCATCTGAATCTAAGCATTATATATATGGTGGTTATCTTATTTACAGGGAGAACCTGGGCTAATAGGACCACAGGGAATAAAGGTAATCTCCTGACATTCTACGATTGCATCTCTAACCTTAATGAAATTGTGCAAATTAAAGTAACCAGTTCACTTTTCTTCCCACCATATATTTAGGGCGAACCTGGAAATCCTGGTTCCACTGGTTTACTAGGAAGCCCAGGAATAAAGGTATATAAGAAATAACTGTGATAAATGAGGAATAATTTTGGAGTTATAGCCATTTATGTATAAAACAAGGTGCTCTGGTGCCACTCATTTTCTTCACATGTTCTCAGAGACTTTATCATGTTGCCATGGTGATTCCCCCCCCATTGGCTGCATTTATTACACACATAGTAACTATGTCTTTTGGTTCGCAATAGGATTTTTTTAACTCTTTTTCAAAACATATTCACAATAGCATCCCTAAAAGCTTTAAAACTAAACAGTGTGAGCTAAATCTATGACCCTGAACTATATTCTTAAAGTGAACAGGATTCAGGGTTCAATTTCTAAGCCGAAGTTGTGTATCCCTGAGATTCTGGAGTTCCTCTTGTGAAATTCCAAGAGTGTCCCAAGAAAGACCAGCTGTTGGGAGAGACGAATGGATTGTGCTCCCCCAACAGGTAAGGCAAGTTACCCAAGCCGTACCTGTTGGTGAGGACAGACCTGTTTAAATGAGAACATCTTGAAACTATCTTTGTAAGCCCAAAGCACATTTCAGTATTATACAGAGATGGTAGGACAGTGGAAAGTCAATCTTTCTACAGATAAAGGTCACACCATGTTTTACAAATATTCAGGTACAAATTTTTTATTTTTAGCAAAGTTAAAGTACATATCACCTTCTGTTTTAGGGTGAGCAAGGACCTGCAGGCCCTGTGGGACCCAGAGGACCACCAGGAGATATTGTACGTATAGTGTCTTTGATATTTGGAAATTAAATAGAAACTGAGACATGTTTTAAAGAATATCAATATCTGTTCACATGACTGAGTTATAGTACATTTTCAAAGACAGGTCATTTCTACCACTAAAATGAATCACAGCTAATAGCAGGGGCTATTGGGAAGGCTAGTACCTTCATCTATTCATGTGAGGTCCTTTGAATATCACTAGCCTAATAAGTTGGTCTTTGGGACTCTAGTAAACTAAATTATCATTTGGATATGATTGTCAGTGATGTACCACTAATAAAGGAGATTGGAAACATTAGAAGAAATAAGGAAAACCAAGAGAGAAAGCAAGTATTTCCATTATGCATGACTTTTGGTTCAAGTCTCCATTCAAAAAAAGACACTTCGAAAGTTTCTGTTGTTGTTTTCTTGTGAGTGCCTACAAAAAGAGCAAGTCTTTTGGATGAAAATATTTCTATAATACAGTTGGAAAAAGGTCTTCAGGTTGCATTATAACCTAACTTTAGTGGAGCCACTATTCATTCTTATATTCTCTCTCTCTCTCTCTCTCTCTCTCTCTCTCTCTCTCTCTCTCTCTCTCTCTCTCTCACACACACACACACACACACACACACCCTCATGCCCCTTAACCCTCATGCCCCTTAAATTCTGTTGTCTATCTATTCCCCCAGGTAAGCCTTTTGTCCGTTGGACAAGTTCCCTAACTTTCTGACAACTTGGGAACTGAGGCTCACCATCAGTCTTCATTTGAGCAAAATGAGAAAAATGCTTGGCCATAACTTCTTGGAAACTGATCTCTATCTGGCCACGATTCTAGTACTTTCCACGCAACTATTAGAATCTCTCCTTTTTCCATCATCTTGGGAATTGTCCCATGACCCCTTGCTCCATTCTCCATCCTCCAGAGGTCTATCTTTCAGGGTGTTTGTGATGCTTGATACTTTGAACATTCACTTCATAGAGCAAAGCTTTTTGTTGTCCCCTCAAGCCACTTAATGAACCATTACAGGTGTACCTAGTGTAGAAAATGGTGGTGGCACCGGTGGAGTCACAAGATGCCCAGAAGTGAGGTTACGTGATAGTGGCTAGAGCTAAAAAAGAAAACAAAATCAAAAGGGAAAGAGCCCCTGTTGCTAAAACATAGTGAAAGCATATTTTCCTATTACCCCATTGTCCTTTTGAATCATGTGTTGCTACCAACTACCCTCCTTCCACCCTTTTTGGCAATAATATGGATGGGGCATTTAATTTAAGTCTTCCTTATTTAGTTTCTTGCCCATTACATCCCAGTTACTTCACTTGAAACAGCAAGTCACATGTTTTCACTAAAGATTTTCCCTAACAAACCAAAATCAACCCATCCTCTTATACTTTATATGTTAAAATTCTGTTCTCCTGAAAAAGACTCACAGATAGAAATGTTATTATAATAAGAGATGTTCTAATTGCACTTTTCCTTTACCTCTGAATTTTCTAGGGATTGCCAGGAGAACATGGTATCCCAGGAAAACAAGGCATTAAAGGAGAAAAGGTACAGCTCCCCTTTTACTCATTTTTGTGTATTAAATAGCGGGGTAAGAGGAAGAAACAGAGGATAAGGGCATTGGGAGAGCGAGAAAACAGGACAAGGCTGCCAGGCATGTGCAGGGGACAGACAATCACATAAACTGTGGTGTGAATGACGCCCCCTAAAGTTGTGCATTTGTGGCAGCCCTCATTCTGGCATAGAAACACAATGCGACAAAATGAATTAACTTGGAGATGTCTGTTTCAGGCTCAGCTACCGATTCTGGTATAGACTTAAGTCTTAATTTTCCGGGGCCTGTTTCTTGATGTCTATTTGGAAATAGTATATTAATGTTGAGCCATTAGTAGAGAATAACTTAAAGAAAACATAAAGATCAACTAAAGAACTTTATGAGTTGATGCCTTTTGTGCCTATATTGACACACATGCATCCATCAGGATACTGCTAAATTCATTGCTAGCATAACAAGATCTAAAAGCATGTATGCTGACTAGAACAGCACCTGGCATGCATTAGGTGTTCAGTAAATATTACTGAATGAATGAATGAATGAATGACTATAATGACAACTTAAAACAATGGGAAGTACTGCCCCACACCTCCCACCATGAACATGAGCAATGAAGTAAGAATCTTACCTTGTTTTACTCAGGGAGATCCAGGTGGGATTATAGGCCCTCCTGGGCTTCCAGGTCCAAAAGGTGAGGCTGGTCCTCCAGGGAAAAGCTTGCCAGGAGAACCAGTAAGTACCAACCCTTTTATTAATATTCCCCTTGAAAGCTCGTTACTGATCATTGGTGTGTTCCCAGTTTCAGATCACAAGTATAGGAACACATTTAGGTCTGCAGAAAAATAAATATTCATCTTATTCTTTAGTTGAGAAATCTAATCTCTGGAAATTTGATGCAAGCAAAGTCCTCTCTTCTAAAGAAAATGCACATTCACACACCATTTTACAGCCAATTTTAGAAGATTCATAAGGCCCCCTGTGCAGAATGGATGGATTCTTTAGCATCTATGGAATCTAGTAAGGTCCTAAATCTTCCTAGGACACTATGTTAAAACAGAAGAACTGCCTGAAATTTCCCTTCCAGAGGCTCTGCAGGTATGGGCATAGGTGGTCATTTGCAGAAAAATGTCCTAGTGGCCCAGGCTATTTTCAGGACATAGAAAACTGGATAGCTGGAAAATCTAAATAACCAATATGCCTGCTACATATGTCTTTTTATCTCATGCCCTTTGACCTTTTATCTTAGTTAATAACACATAGTTTTCAGTATCAGAGTCCTCATTTTAAAGACGAAAACATCTTATATTTTAATGCAACTATACAAAATCCATAGCCTGGTAAAATTTGTATTCCTTTGTATTCCTTATTTATTATTCTTTTACAGAAAAAGGTTTAGTCAAGAAAGATGAAGAGAAATAAAATGTTTTTAAGTTATGAATTCTAAGATGGTTTTTAACCTTTTAAAAAAAGGAACATATTCACCTTTTTTTTTTTTTTTTTCTTTTAGGGATTAGATGGAAATCCTGGAGTACCCGGTCCACGTGGGCCAAAGGTATAAAAATATCAAAGATAATTTTTAAAGAATGAATAATTAATAAAAAGGAGCCAGAGAATTCACATCCCTTGAGCCTTCCACTAACAGAAACATCTCATTGCACAGGGTGAAAGAGGCCTGCCAGGTGTCCATGGCTCCCCAGGAGACATAGGACCACCAGGGTTAGGAATTCCTGGTCGGACAGTAAGTAAAATTCAGTTGAGTTTTTGAAGCTCTGTTAATCCCAATGTTGTGAAATGAAATCCAGTGACAAATCTGAATAAGGAGAGAAGAATAAAATGGTCAGAGGAGGAAATGCAAATAAACACAAGCCAGAGGGAAAGAAAGGGCATTGAGGTTACATCACTGAACTCAGAGAGGGTACTCACTGTTTACTGAATTACAGGTGCTATCACATCAACACTGACTGTGGATAGAAGTGGTTGTTTAACCCTTTATTCCTCTATTCTATATATTAAAAAGTATGAGTGAATGTTTGTAAGATTATAGAAATGCCTACTATTAAGTTACTATATATTATTGTTTATTTTTAACTAGAATAAAATTAAAAAGTCAATATTTAAAGTGAATGAAGTATGTATGAATGAGATGATATAAAAGAACTCTAAGTAACATCTTAAAAGAGAAGGAATAGTTGTTTTTAATAGTTATACAGTAAAGAATGGAGAGGTTTTTTTGCATGTTTTAACTATAAGAACAATGCCTGATAATAATGACCCCTGTATGCATATTTGTGGACTAAATAGTAATGAATGATAGAGCTTTTTATTTACCGTAAAAAATAAAGATTCTGGGACAAGAAAAGTGAAAATACATGCTTATTTTAATGACATCAATTTGGGACATTGGCCTTGTAATGAAATTATCATGAGAGCTAAATGGAGGTGTAAATAGTGAGTGGTTATGTTGTGTGTGACTGGTGTTTGATTTTCCAGGGCAAGAATACAAAAGATCACTGGAGAAAAGAGATTAAACAAAGTGAAAAAAGTAGATCAGAAAATTATTAGGGGAAAGAAGGAGGTTGACGCAAAAAATTAAAAATAGTATCTTAAGGATATAGTATCAGTAGAAAGCAAACAAAAAGTAACTTTGACAATACCAGTGATATGAATATTTATTTTAAAAAATAAGAAAGGAAACGTCTGTGAGCAGTCACCGAAGCCGGCTGCTGAGAAGCCAGCCCTGTACTTACTTAGGTTGTCAATTCCTCATTCAGTGGCTCATGGTTACATACTAGGGTGAGAGCTGTCATGTAAATTCGCTAGTGATCTCCCAACTCATCTTAGTTACCGCAAATTCCAATTTGCTAAAGTAGGAAAGAATAACTGATTGATGTTTTACTTCTTACTCCTGTGACTGAACACAGGTTCTGGCAATTTCTTCAAACAGAGAAATGAGGCAAAGTAGAAAGCAGAAGGGAAAGGAAGCCCTGAGCCAGTCCCCCAAGAAGCAGTCAGTTTTGGGACAGATAGAATTGAATGCATTGTTTGTGCAGTCTGGAAGGTTCAGGGGCAGACGATGGTACTGAGAGAGACATCCCAGGCACCTGAGCAAAGTCATGTTGATGTTTCCAACAACAGGCCTCTGGTTAAGTGTTTATCTGTCGCCTCAAAGTCTTGGCTGACTTTGCAGAATTTTCAGAGCATGCATGGTGGCAAGTCCTGTTGTTCCACTAAATAAATTACAATATGTAGCCCTCTCTCCCACTTGGATAATTTATGGACATTCCTGGCAGAGAATTCTGATCATTGGATCTCATTCTACTTAGGGCTCCCAAGGACCAGCTGGAGAGCCAGGTATTCAGGTAAGCCACTTAACCAAGTTACTTGGCACAGCAAATCCAGCGTGCTTTCTTGGGGGAAATTACTGAAAGACTGTCCTCATAAGTAACTATTTTCCCCATTTTCCAGGGTCTTCGAGGTCTCCCTGGATTGCCAGGAACCCCAGGGACCCCAGGGAATGATGTAAGAACTGTTTGACCTACTCCTCCCCACCACATCCCCACCCGTTTTCATCTGCACCCGTGCCACTGTGCAAAGATTTGAACATGATGTTTCTGTTTTCAGGGAGCTCCAGGGAGGGATGGAAAGCCAGGTCTGCCAGGCCCCCCAGGTGACCCGGTATGTCGCCAGACTGTGCCTGATTTATGTATCTTTAAATACGCCCAGAAGCCAAACAGCCTACCAAGCAACTTTTGCTGTCCAAACTAATTAGAATGCTCAGTGACTGCTTTGTGATTTTGTTTGTCCCCATTATTTTGTAGAGGGGGAAAAATATTCAAGCTGTGTCAGCATTTTTTATGCGCATGATGAATACTTATTTCCTCAGGATATAATTCAGCTGTACAATTTTACCCTAGGCTGAGCCTTGGCATAGAATGTCTCAATCCCATGGAAAATTGAGTTAAAATATATAGCCACAGTTTCTATTCTTTCTAATGCTAGTGACTAAACGAATTTCATTTCTCTAAATGGAAGTTTGCAGGTAAGTTACTAACAATATGGTACATATCCATTGATTCTGTGGCTTTAAAAATGCTGAAATAATTAAATTACAAAAACTGTCTTCAGTAGGCTCTTAAAAAATGGGTTTAGGTACTAAATGTGTGTTCCAAAGTTTTATTTTAGGTTAAGCCTTGCTTTGAGCGACAGCAAAATCCCTTTAAATAGCCTCAGAATTGGCAGTTATAATTTGAGAGGCCATATGGTACATGACATTGTATTAAGAGTTTTGTATAATAAAATCCAAATCTGGCCTCTCAGTTTTAAGCCTCACAGATCCTTCTACTTCCCACACTGGTTGGGCCTTATGTGCCTTTATAAGCTACATACAGAGGCATATTTTAGCCTTATTTTAACTCCACCTCTGAATGCCTCATCTGGGAATCTTGTAAAGTGTTACTTGGGTTTACAGTGTCTCTTTGAAAGGACACTTTAAGACATGAAGTGTAAACACTTCAAGTCCCCTCAGTATCTATCTTACCCATCACTTAAGCCACATACAGGCTCTTCTGAACTTCAGTGAGAAAGAACTTTCAGGTAACAGCCTGATAATTTGCCTGGAAGGGGGTGTTTTCCTTTTAATAAATGACTCACCTTTATGTGTTATTTGAAGTGAACAATAAATCACTTATCAGCCTTTTGGCCAAGATCAAGTGTAAAACCAGTAACATATTAGGGTTGGCCGAAAGGTTGCCATGTCATGAAAATATAAAATAGAGATGCAGAATCAAAGCAATAATATGCATGTGTTTGTGTGTTCCTAGTAGAGAAATAAGGAGTATTTCTCAAAAATGTCTGCATTGTATTGTACACTCATGTTGTATTATGTGCCTCTCTGTACATAAATACATGTATTTGTTTCTTTCTCCTTAACCACAGATTGCACTTCCTCTCTTGGGAGACATCGGTGCCTTGCTCAAGGTACTTTGTTGCTATGTAAGAAATTATGTGTTAATATTCAGGTAAAATCAGAAAAGAAATTTTTGCCAGAAATTGAGTTAGTTGCTTAGCCTGAACTGAAATTCAATTTTTAAATGGCAGACCATCTATAAGATGGAAAAAAGGAACATACATCTTCATGTACTTTACACCACTTATACTAATCCCTCCACTCTCTTCTTTACCTCTCTGTCTCTTATTTTGGGTGTAGAAGGGCAGGGGAGGGGAGAGAGCGCAATTCTGAGATGCGCTACAGGGAAGGGATATATCACTAACACCCTTGAGTAGATCATTCTCTCCTCTGGGTGAGCACTTTCTCTTAATGGGTGTGTACTCACCCTGGCTCACCACTGAGTACCCTAATCCTTCTCTCTGTATCCCGCTGGCCAGTCCCAGGATGAACACTAGTGCTGCTCAATAAACAGCCAGCTTGCAAAGCTGAGTTTTGATGTCATGGGATTTTACAAAATGAGCTCTAAAATTCCAAAGCTGACCATAGCCCTAACACCTGTTACTCTATTGAATCAAAAGTGCCATTTTTTTCCTCTAATACTTCCCTGTATTTTATTTGTAAACCAGATGAAGGAGAATGATAATGGAACACACATAATGCTATGTATTTGCGTGTTTCTTCATGGTTTGCTAATACTGAGTGAACCCAGGTGAAAATCTGTCCCTTTACATTATACTCAAGCCTTATGTGTCTTATTTGTCTATGTATGAATAGACAGTATACATACAGGCACATTTAGGCTATATGTGTGTATAAGTGATTTATTCTATTTTCCTAGCATTTAAATGCCCAATGTTTTGTACAATGACTTACATAATAGTAGTTGGCAGGCAGGAATGTTTGTTGAATTTAATTCAAAAGACTCAGGAATTCTAGTATATGAATTTTTTAGGTGATTAAAGTTTTGAAAATAGATATATAAATGTAAGTATGAATACAAAAATATGTTAGAGGCTCTTTTAAGACCTTCAAAGCCAACATTTTCTTACAAGTCAGAAGAGAATATTTATGGGAGTTTCAGAAAGATCTTATATTTATTGTCACAATTACAGGCCAGACAATACGCTGCTTTACTTATCTCAGTTAATCTTCACAATAATCTTGTACGTTTAGGCTGTGGTAGTATCCCCATTCTGTAGAGGAGAAACTGAAGTTCCGAGCAGTTAAGCAGCTTGCTCTGAGTCACACAGCTAGTAAGTGTAACATTAACACAGAAATTTAGGTCCTCAGACATTGTCTTAGGTTCTTTACAAAGGCAGTAGTGTTGGAAACGACAGCATTGTAAGAGTTGTACTGTTCCAGACAGGTTAGGGTTCTTTAAGAATCAAAAATGTATGTACTTAAGTTGAAATGAATATCCTGATACAATATGGGGTGGCTCATGGAATAGACAAAAAAGACTGTGCATAGGCTTTGACAAAGAGACGAACCAGGACTCCAGGGGTCTCCGAAGTGGAAGTAATTGATCATTTCACCAGGGCAGCATCTCTATAACAAATGCTCTTTGCCATTGTTCCCGTCCCAGCATCATCTCTACTGAGGTTCTGAGACCCAGGAAAGTTGATTGGCGAGAGGTGGGCAGAACACCTTGACTGATTGTCCCAACAAACTGTGTTCAGTAGAACAGGAAAACATCTCATTCCCCAAAGCAAAATCGAAATACAGGAATTTCTATTGAGGGTTGGCTCTGTTAGGCCATTTTAATAGTGCCATTTTAACTCCTGATCTTGTTACCTAACCTACTAACTCTCCTTCTCTGTCTCGAGTCTTTAGCAAACTTGATCATCATGCTCTGTGTTTTTAAAAATATTTTTGATTGAAATTGTTGAAAAGAACTGAAATAACTTCAGGCCCAAATGATAACCTATCAAAGACCGTCTTGTAGGTTCACCTGTGTATCATTCCCTCTTTGAATGAGATTGTACATTGGCTCATAATTGGTGCATCCTTATTCTCTTTGTAAGAAAATCTTAAGACATTTTTTTTAATTGAGGAAAAATGATAGGCCACATTTGTATGTGTGTGGGGACAGTGTGTTTCTCCAGGGCCCATCAGCTCCAACTCGTTCTCCTTCAATCTAGTTGTGGAGAGCACAGCTCAGCTCCAAGTCCAGTCACCATTTTCAATCTTTAGTTGCAGGGGGTGCAGCCCACCATCCCATGTGGGAATTGAACTCGCAGCCTTGTTGTTCAGAGCTCACACTCTAACCAACTGAGCCATCTGATGGCAGCTCATTGTACTCAATCTAGTTGTGGAGGGCGCAGCTCACTGGCCCATGTGGGAATCAAACCGGCAACCCTACTGTTCAGAGCCCGCGTTCTAACCAACTGAGTCATCCGGCCACCCTTAAGACATTTTTTCAAGAACAGTAATGAAATCTAGTTTCCCTTAACTTACCATTCTGGTAACCCTAAACTAAAAAAAAATGAGGACAGTTTCAAATGACTCAGAAAATTCTATTGACTCATAATGGTTACCATTTTTTATATTTTATTAAAACAATCAATTGAATAATCCATTCTAAAATATTGCTACACACTGATATGCCAAAGTTTTGCTCCGTTTTGATAGGCCACATTTATATGTCTACAAATGCAATAATTCATTTTCATACTTTTTTAAATATGGAAAACATTTTGATTTTCTGAAGTTGTCAGGTCTCTCTCTTTATTTCTCTCATCATAGTTTTTTGGATAGTGAAAGGGATAGTAGACAACCGTATATGTATTTTTTTAACTCCTCGATCAACACATTAGCTCTGAGAAGAGATACTGGTAGTACAATTAGTTTGGGAAACATTGAACACTTTAGCTTCCTTTAATATATCCAGCTCTAAAAAGGACCACTGTGAAGAGAACTCTTTAGCCCAGCATTTTTTAGACAAATTGCCTTAGAATCTTTTCAATATCATACAAAATTAGTCTTCCAAGGAGCATATTTTTGGAAATCAGGCTTCTGCTGATATTCACCAGGTCAAAAATATGAAACTTGAATAGCTATGGGCTTTTTTTGCTGAGTTCATCAACAGCAAGCTTCAGTTCCCTTTTCATGTTTAAAGATTCTTCCCTTTTGTGAAAAGGATGGAAAATTAGAGGCTTATATCGCCCTATCTTTTGTCAACTGTTAAAACTAAACTTTAAAACCCCATCCCCCGTCCCAGTGGTCCCTATTCTGTGCCTTTCCTGATCATATACTTATTTAACAATTTATTTAAAAAAAAGCCTTTCTAGGGCTTTTCTCAAACACTTTTTCTTCAGCTATGTGATAAGAAGTTTATCTTGTGAGCTCAGACACTTAAATTCAAGCCTTTCCAGATCAGCTAAAGGTTACAGAGAAGGCAGTGGAAAGGTAATTGCACTTAGATTTCCTATCTGTACTTGGTTTTGACATAGAAGTCAAGTCTAAGTCACTCAAGTAATCATTTCTCACATGAGAGCTTTTGCTGACAAATAAAACGTTGGTAAACTATGTGTAGAGTTCTCCAACTAATTTGGCTCTTAAAAGGAGAGGAGAAATCCTTTTTTTCACAACTTTTTCTTTCTTTCATTTTACATGGTGTATGTTATTTGTTTATGCACTCTATAATCTTGCTGGTTATTCCAAACTTTGTTACCACCTCCCTTTTTAAACATGCTGCAAAGCAGTGAAACTCTGTGTTCTTGACTTGTGTCTTTTCCTTATTTATTTAGAATTTTCTATTTAAATATTATCACGGACATGTGTTTTTTTTACTAATTGTTAGCTCATCAATATCATAAACAGATATCATTGACTAGCTTTATAAGTCGTTTTTACCTCACAAAAAGTTGTTCTTTCAAATTGGATAAATTAAGTTTCTGAAAGTACTGACATAGCATGATTGCTATGTCACTCATCTCTGACAGAAGTTCAAATCGAATTTCAAATCTGATCAAATCTCACTTTTATAGATGTCTTTGATGAATATATCAGTCACCTTACCTTTGTACTCATTAGAACTTTTGTGACAACTGCCAAGTCAGTGTTCCTGGGCTAAAAAGTAACAAAGGAGAAGAAGGAGGCGCTGGTGAACCTGGAAAGTATGATTCTACAGCCCGGAAGGTAAGAGGCAGGCTGAATGTTGATGGGCCCTGTAGGTTACACAGAGTGCCTTCTCTCAGATCTGTTACTGCTTTGTCCTCTAGGGTGATATAGGGCCACGGGGTCCTCCAGGAATCCCAGGCAGAGAGGGACCGAAGGTAAGGAAGTCTTTCCTTCATTCTCCTTTGTGTGATTTCCAATTCAGTGTGGAAAAAAAAAGGAAACCCATTTTAAAATGCACTACTTTATATAAAAATATTTGAGAAAAGTGTGTAAAGTCATTTGCAAATGTTATTTATTTGTTCCCTAACTGTTCAAATTACATACCCCAAGTGTCCTGAGAAGAGACATTTTCATTATTCCAAACGATGACAAAGTGATTGAGTGTACTAGCAGAATTTATTTTCTTTTTAGGGAAGCAAAGGAGAGCGGGGCTACCCTGGGATACCTGGGGAGAAAGGTGATGAGGTAAAAGATTATTCTCTGATAATATAGTCCTACTGATTCTGTTTATATGACTCAACAGAAGAAAGACATCAATTTTTCTAGAGCTCATGTTTAATGCTAAAGTAAATAAAAACAAAGAGGTAGGTCTTTTCAAATATTAACACATTTTGAATAATAATATGTTGACGTTTATGATCAATGGTCTGGTTTTTGAGACTACGAAATTAAAAAACAAAGTTAACATATCAATTACTATGTTTCTGTTTCCATGTAGCAGATGATAATTTCAGCTCTCTCAAAATAAAAGCAAGAGGATGCAGGAAAGGAAGATTTACTGACAAATATCCCGAGGTGGCTAGTAGAATTGAAGGACTAGTTAACAACCAGCCTAGGGATAAGGGCATTCCCAGAACCCAGCAGGACTTCCCTGGGACCCTGCTGTAACATGACTCAACTTCAATGACCTTGGTTTATCTGTGACTCTGTCCAACTTTCAAACTCTTGGGAGAAAAGGATCTGATTGGACTAGCTTAGATCAGCTGCCAATCCTGGACTAAGGTTCAAAGTCAAATGTACTTTCGAGACAGTGGTATAATTTTCTGATTCTAAGCCATGGCGATGCTCAGGATATTATTCTTTTCCTGCATAATTCACATTAACTCTTAGAAAAACCAATTAGGATGATGAATTGTTGTTAGTTTAAACAGTTTTGATACTAATAATTCTTAATGAAAGTAAGTAAGCCATCTGGCATATATTAACCTTGATGTCAGTGCAGAAAATCATAATGAAATGAAGTAGATCTGTTTTTTTGAGTTGGAGTTATATTTCACATAAATTATCATCATATGTTATTGTTTTAAATTAATAATGACTCTACTCTAGAAAACTGAGGATTGGCTTGCTTTTCCCAAGTTAAAAATTGAAGAAAAAAGAAACATAATGTTTATTTTCATTCAAAAACAAAATTGTAAAGGCATTTTATTTGCAAAATGAGTTAATTGAGCTTTTGCTTCTTCATGCTCCAAAGTTACACTATAGTACAAGCATAATATCTGATTTTAATAGTCTAACAGCTTTTAACTGCCTAGATTCAAGAGGTAGTCCTTAAAGGCAATTGAGAAGGTAATAACAAAGGACCAGGAAATAATTGGACTTCAGGTTTTTTATAAGTGACTCTCAGTTAAATTTATTAGAAGTTAATTTTTATTGATTTAACAGGATACTTCACCCTCTTGGTGAACTGAAATCGATTTTTATTATTCTTCCACTATTTTAGTAAGTTGTTTCTGAAGTATATCTTATGGATTCTTTAGCACAGAGTACACAAAATTTTGCACAAGACTCTTATTACGTGGGGAGTTCCAGCAAGTTCAGAAGGAAATTCTTTCTCTGTTGTTTCTTCACATCACATGAATAATGTGAATAAACCTTAAGTAACATACTAGTTCAGTTGGTCCTTTTGTGGGGAATGGGTCAATGAAGCATTTACCTCTCAGATAGATGGGAAATAGGATTATCTTGTCTTCTCCTTGACTCAGATACTCAGATACTTGACTGAAGTGAATGCAATTGACCAAGAATTATGCATTTCCAACTGGCCAATAAACTATACTGTTTTAATATGTACATAATATCTAATCATACCAAATCTGAAATGTCTGTTCTACTTTCAGTAGAAAAGATAAAGAGGGACACCCCATCTCTTTGAGGACTTCTAATTATTATGTCTTCAATTCAATCCATTTGGGAATTTAGAGGAGGAGCTTATTTGTCTATTGTTCTTAGAAAAGTGACATTATCCTCTATGTATTTTACAGGTGTTCTTTCACGACTCAAGGTGGCAACTTGTAAGCTGCTAATAGAACACACCTCTCACACTCAGAGTGAATTCTTGCTTTGAATGCAGACCTTCCTACAATATTTCAGGATAATGATGAAGAGGACATAAAAATATTTTCAGCCATAAATTATCACAATGGAAAAATAAATATTCTTGGTAGTAACTGAGATAGGTCTTGCAAAACCAAGATAGCAGAGCAGGAAAAGAAGTTAGTGATCCCTGAATATCTATGCAATAAATTTTAATTTGTATTTTAGTGTGGCACTATATGCTAAAAGGACTGTCCTACTCTTCAATATTCATTCATCTTCTTTAATGACCATCTTGTCTTCTAAAATTATCTTATTGCCCTTTATGCATCCATAGTAACTTTTACCCTTACTCCAAAATTTTAGCTTGTTCAAAAAAGGCTGCTGAGAATGATTCTTTTTAATTTATGGACTGAGGTTTATTTTAAAGTTTAATGTGGTCATCAAAGGTTAATGAGTCCCAAGCTTATAAATTAGGCTACCTAAAGACTCACTCAACATCTCTACACTAATTCAGTGTTAGAAATAAAAGTAGCAAAAAAATGATTATATATGTATATATGTACATGCATATCTTATACATGTACATATAGAGAGAATTTTATGAAAATATGGATTTGAGATAAAGCAATTTGTGATATAGCATTTATAATCTCAAGAATTTAGAGATGCTTTTCCCAAAGGAAATTTGTTTTCTTTCCACTTATGCACCTGTAAACAAGTTAATGGTGGGGAGATAAAAAGAGCCAACACAGCAAGCTAATGCATGCCATTCACACATGTACGTGTGTGTGCATGCGCACACACATACACACACACACACACACACATGCACAACAAGTATACATAAGATTTTACCCAAGACTCTGCTTACATGAGGAATTTCAGCATGTTCAAGGAGATTCTTCCCAACGTTTATTCACATTATATCACATGAAATACCTGAAATAACAGGAGATCCTATTGTTATTAGATAGGCAGGCTTGGCACAGCTTGGTCCTTGAACCCATAAGAACCTTGGTCCTATAGGATTTATTTATTGCATAAATAAATATGCAATAGTTTACCAATGTCACCTCACCTAATATTTATAATGTGTATAAAAATACATGTTTCATCACAGTAAAAGGTAAAGGAAATTTATCATAATAAGAGTGGTTTGGCAATATAAAAGATCACTCAGTAAAAAAAATTAAATCGTAAAAGAGTGGAACAATTCAATCTAGAACTTCATGCATGATATGGTTGGTTATCTGAAACAACAAAGTGGTATTTTTAAAAGTATATTTTTTCTGATTTTAGAAGTCATCTGAGTTCATTATCAAAAATTTGGGAAATACACAGAAACACTGAAAAAAAATGCAAGTTATCCCTGTTTGCACTGCCCAAGGAGAATTATTGGTAATAGTGATATTATGGCCCACAACCCCTCCTCCACAATTCCAAAGCTCAAAAACCTGGGAAATTTTTTTCCAAGGTTACAGCAAATTCATTTGGCAGCAAAATCTGAACTGAATTCATATGGTGCTGGGCTATTTATCCCACTTGGTGAGAATACCATATGTTCTACTCCAGAAATACTTGTGTGTGTATTAGAGGATTCTTGCTCAGGTACCACTGAAAGTGTCACATAGTATCCAGTTTGAGCGCTGCCCTGCCTTTAAAAATATCTGGAAATTCAGAACTCTGAAACACATCTGACACTAACGTTTTCAACTAAGGAATGAACCTTTATCATTCTCATATTTTATAAAGTTCATTTATTATTTTTTTAATAATTTGAGCCCTACTCTATGTAACATTTTATAACTTTTATTTTTCCATGTTATCCAATAGTTTGCCTAAACATGATTTTAATAGTTGTGAAAAATTTTATATTATGGATTTTCTGTAATTTATCTAACTAATTGTTGTTGGCAATCTTAGTAAAGGAACAAAATTAATTACTCAAGTTACCAGTTAATCTTGCCAATTCTTCCTCGAATATATAAATGTCTCAACATCTTAAACCCCATCCAGTATAATTAGCATTATTCTACAGAACTAAGGAGGTGAAGGAGGGGATATCTAGTCACGTTTATGCTTAAGCTATTAAAGTGTTCCAAATTTAAATTCACCAATGAGCCAAATTTCTTCTTATAATGAACTGGCCAGCTAAACTAAATATTGTATCATAAAACATATTCCATTTTTCCACTAGCAGAATGAAGCATTAGTGTAATCATATATTTCTTTGTTGGCATTCTGCCAACCTGAAATTTATATTTCCATGCTTTAGCAGTGGTGGATTCTCAGTGATGCTTATTGTCAGTGGGGTGGCTCTGCGAAGCCAGAAATGCTCTGTGAATCACCAAACACATTAAATGATGTGTGTTACAGATTCCACGTCACGGCATTTAAGCTCACCATCCTTACTCTTTGAAAATAGCTATTGGAGTACGGCATATGTCATGTTTTTTGAATAGTCAACATTGATGTTTAATTGTCAATAGTCAAAATACTTGATTAACTGAAATGCCTTGTTTCAATGATATAGCAGATTTTATGGTAGGAACTATGTCTTTCAGGGTCTTCAAGGAATTCCTGGTGTTCCAGGTGCTCCAGGCCCGACTGGACCCCCTGTAAGTATTTGCTAAAGCTGTTCTGCTCACAGTCCCTATCTGCTGGGATGATTAAAGGTGCTCTAGTAGTTCTCATTGCCTTTTGTTTTCTGTGCCTCTATGTAGATTATCCAGCTGTTGCCTAGAAAAGTAGCATGAACCATTTCTGATTTAGTATTACTTAAGGTTATTCAGGGTTGTAGAGATTTATCATGAGAATTCTACCAGACCAGAAATCAGTCTATAGTTAAGCTAGTCTATTTGAATAGAAGTTGGATGTAAAAGAACATTCTACTTTTAGTTATAATTTTTTGGCATTGACCTTTGGAAGAGATATTTAGATGGTTATATCCTTATATTCTTAAGTACCATAAACTAAGAATTTGTTTTTTTAGAAGGAAATGGGTCAAGGATTATCAGATTCAACTTATTTTTATTCCTCTCTATGAATTAAAATATCTTCCACTTTAGTCAGCACTTTTTTTCACTGCCCTTCAGACATAACATCATGCCCTTTGTGTCTTTGGTTATACTTTGGTTTTCCTAAAATAGAATATCTTTTCCTTTCCCACCTCCTAAACTCAATGTCTCATTAAAGTGGAGCTCAAGTCTAAGGTTGCCAGGTAAATGCAGGACATGCAGTTAAATTTGAATTTCATATCAATAAATATTTTTTGAGCATAAGTTTGTCCCAAATATTGTATTTTTATTTGCTAAATATAACAACCCAACTGAAGTCTTAACTTCTCCAGTTCTTCACTTCTTAGAGTTCCTATGCAGATGGTATTTACCACACAAGTAGGAAAATAATCATGTTCCTTAATGTTTTGAATCATGAATTTGCCATAATTAAAATTTCATCGTTTATGTTTTCACCACAGTTATGTAAAACAAACCTGGCTTTAAACTGTAGACTAAAATTAAAAGTTAAGAGAAAGAGTTGTGAAAGGAACAATGAAAATTATAGCTAACTATTCTCAAAAAAAAATTGAAATTAAATTTTATTTTCCATTGGTAAAATACAGATCTCATAACTCAATATGCACGTTGTTAATTCTGCCGTGTCTTGAAGTATGTAAAATGTTGATCACTACCAAAATTATAGCACACTTACGAAAGCATAATGTTATGTAAATTGCCATTTAAACAGCAAGGCTAAATTCTTAAGTGTATCAAAAGGTTCCAATTAAGGTCATTAAATGTGGTTGGCCAAGGTGAAAAGCAACCACAAATACAAATTTTACCCTTGTAAGAGCTTATCAGCAGGATACAGCTGCTGTATCAGCCTGAAGAAATGTAAGCTTGTAGGACTGATTTAATTAGGGTTAAACGACCTTCAAAAATGTATCAGTTTTAGACCAACTTCCAATACCCCTTGGCCACTTACTTGTTGTTTTTGTAACAAACTTAGTTTTGTGTTTCACAGGGCTTGATGGGAAGAACTGGGCATCCTGGTCCTGCAGGAGCAAAGGGTGACAAGGTATAGAGAAGAAGCCTCCCGTCATGTTTGAATAGGGGCTTGGGGTAGGGGCAAGGTGAGACTGTTTACAAAGAGATCCATAAAATCAAGCAAAGCCTGAAAGTAGGAATGATGTCTGGTAGTGGGCTTGGAAGGACATAGGTCCAATAATTGGTCTGAATCGATATAGGATAAGATAATACGTCCTTAGAGGAAAGGTCGAATAGAAAACTGGTGCCGTATAGCAAAAGTCCAAGCTGGATTCAGTGTCCTGAACATCTAACTATGTGGAAGGACAGGGTGGGGAAGCCTTCTGAAGAGATGCAGATAAGAGGGTTTTTATCAGGGTGTTCCAATCCCAGGAGCCAAGGTTTCAGACTGCATGCTGGCCATCAGGAACAGGAATCCACTCCCAGGAGAAGGGCTTGCTGGTGCAATCTGGAAGTTCTGTCCTCCTCTGAGGGCCCTAGGGGAAATTCACTAAGGAACCAGAACAACTAGTTTCCTGGGGAGTCCAATTGAATGGACAAATGGGCTGCTGTGGTCAGAAGGGAGGACCAGCAATACCGGAAGACCACAGGGCTTCATAAATTTACCCGATTTAGGATCTAAATTGGCCTCACAGTGTGAATCCAGACAGAGCTAGCAAATGAGTGAAATAAGATTAGCTATTCACATTAGGGAAGTAAGAATCAAAAAAAAAAGTCCATATGAGGCACTCAAGTGGCTTCCACCCGGAAATGACCAAAAATGGGGCAAAATGACATCAAGGAGCAAAGGAATCCCAAAAAATTTGAAAGGAAACAATGTGCTTATTCTAGACAGTCTCGGCACAATTTTTATTCTCATAGTATTCTAAGAAGCTTGCCCAACCCCACTAGCCTTTTTTCTCTGTTCTCTATAGGAATTATTCAGAGATTTGGCTTTTGAAGTTAATGGGAATTCCACACTGAGATGAGCTTTGGGGCACAATCGAGGATGAAAATATGACTCTTAATTGTGCCAGGAAAAAAAGTCTTTTCAATAGGCACATATTTCTCCTTGTTTTTTTGTCCTCTCCTGGTTCATAAGAACTATGACATAATTCTCTGAAGAACACTGCCAGCAGTCAGCAGAATATGACATGTCTTAGAGAGATAGCCACCTTCAAAGCAGTCTGGGAAAAAATACAATATACTCATTGCCACACATTCTCAGTCAGACACATTGCAAGGAAAACTTTACAGTTTATTTTTATTGATAAAGATACAAACAAGATTTTATGATACTTTCTTTTGTTACTAAAAAATGGGGAGATTAGAATGAAATCCTTCAAAAAATTATGGAAATGGGTTGAAATCCCTCAGAATTTTTGGTTATGGTAAATAGGAATTATCCTCTCTCTAGATTCTTTTTTTAATTAACCATTTCTTGCCATTGCCCCTAATATTGAGGGACTTAAGAGGTTTTATGAGGCTATAATTCTAAAAGAAAAGTTACAGGAAGAACTGATGGAAAGTACCAAAGGGATTCTAATACCTCTGCTTATCATGGACCGATAAGCGTTCTACGTTTTGTGAAAATAAAAGTGAAATCCATTTTTCAAGTTTCAACTTGAATTCATTTTTTCACAAATTCCATTTGCAGTCTCCTTCTACTGTAAGCCGAATGTCTGAGGCTGTTTAAATTGTATAGAACATTTTCCTTGAGCGGTATTGTTACCACAGTGACTTCTGTTCAGTGGGACGTGACTGACTTGGTTATAACGTCTAATATTAACTTAGGAAGTGAAAGATGTTTCTCCACCTGCAGCCACAAAACAGGTTGTGATATTCTACATTGGTCATATTATGTAGATGGCCCCTCTGATTCCCAAAAGGTGAAGGTGTAGGTGAGGCTAAAATGAGGGGCTGACCCAAAGAGTCACATTTCCTCATAGCCCGGCCCCTGCTTGCAAGAACTCTGCTCAGCACCCCCACACGGGCAGGGTGCTCCCAGCTGCACTAAAAGTCCAGGACATGATCACCTGGGTTGTCTGGCTCCATCTAAAAATAAGCTTCATCCCAGGGGCTCCCACAGTAAGAATTTGAATGTGTGTAGGAAAAGGCATTTACCTTTCCTTCCTGTGGTCTAGAAATGCATTTCCCCAGGTGAAAGAGAAAATCCAAGCTGAATAAGACTTTGCAAGGCAGACACAAAACAACAAGCCATATTGATTTCACAATATGGCTCTCTGAGCAAGTATAATCTGGTATATAAACCTGGGGTTGAAATGTCTAAGCCATTGATTTTGGTCTAAATATCCTTTGCAGGGCAGTGAGGGATCCCCTGGGAGACCCGGACCACCTGGACCGCCTGTGAGTTGTTTCAGGTTTAAAACTTAAATTCCTGTGTCTACTTAAGACTTTTATATCCCAGAGGTCAAACCACATTTTGATGTTCTCAAGGATAAAAGTCATCTGAGTTTTATGTGGAAATACAAATGTTAGCCAATGTAGCTTTGGGAAAACCTGATGTCCCCACTTTGGCTCAGTTCCAATGTCAAGTGCTCAGATTTGCATACTGTGGATTCATACCTGGGTATGTGCCCTGACTCTCCACTTCCTGCCTGGTGGACCCTGGGAAAGTCATTAAACCTCAGTGATCCTCATTCACCAAAAACAGATGGGCTTTACAAAGAAATCCCTTCCAGCAGCGTGAGTTGGTCCAAAATTTAGTATTATGCTATATGTGTTCATTACCATCCATGATATCTGAGATGCAAGGAAATTCTATTTATATAGCACCTAGTGAATAAAATGTACAAGAGCCATCGATGTTTTTATGCTCATGATGGAGACAGATGTGCATTTTGTCAGGGAGGCTGTGGAGAGAGGAGGTACCTCTCTCTGGAGCAAGTCTGCCCTCATGTGGGGCCAAGCTCAAATCGCAGCAGAGCTTTAGTCCCGGACAAATGTTCTTTTCCACCCTTCCTCATAGGGATAGTTTAAGAAGCCAATCTCACTGGAGAAGGGGAAGAATTCATCTGTTACTTTCTGAAAACAACAAAGATACGTTATTAGTCTGCATGCAATTATAGGCTTTGCACATGTAAATAAAGAGATTTGCACCTGTTTTCCTAAACCTGTTCTTCCTTTTGTTTACTTACCTTTTCACTTGACAAGGAAGCAGGGCAGAAAGAATTTGGGGCTCAAATCCTAAAATGTACTTCCTCCCCAGTGGTCAGAAAAGCAAATGTAACACACAAACTCAAAATAACACACGAAAGGGACCTCTATTTTACAATGGGCTCAAGAAATCTTTCTCTTCCCCCTGAATTCTCCAAAACAATTTATTCTTCAAGACAGATTAAAAGTTGTCTTTTTAGGGGTAACCTCTCCCTTTTGAGGAGGGGGGAATCTCAGACAAAATTATACTTCATCTCTCCAGGACTTTGCACACTAAAATACAGTAGACATTCAACAATTGTCAAATGAGTGAAATAATAAAGGAATACATGAATGGATCAGTATTTTCTTCCATCACTAGTGTTTTGAAGATGCATGCAAGTTGTGTTCACTTGAGCACCACTGACTGCCATTATCCAAAAACAGTAAAATGATATCTTCTTCAGTTTTGCACCTGAAATGTGGAAATCACAAAAAGGACAATGTAGATTATTGACTCTCTGGGAATTTAAAAAAACTTAAAATGTTAAAAGATCCTAACTGAAATTTTCATAGGCTAATTTTTCCAGAATGCCAAAATGCATGATTTTTTAAAGACTCTCAAATAGTTATCTTTATGTGTTAGTTGCTCCAAGACTTTCCATTCATGGGTCAATTTTATTAGGAAGTTCTTGTTCCCTATTGTTCTAAAGAATATGTTTTTGTAGAAACATCCACACAGGGTTGTGAGTAGCATCATCTCCTCCATTTAACCTTAATTTTCTATTTAGTATGAAGAGACTGGGAAAAAATTACTTTTCAGCAGCCAAATCGTTCCCAGTTCACATCTTCATCAGCAGTACTGCATTATAGCCTGCAGGTCAGCGGGCTGTAAACAGTTAGCATAAATTGGCCATTCAGAAACTGAATTTTAATGCACAAATAATATTTGCCTCTGAATGCATTAGTGTCTCATCTGTGAAACCTGCACATTAATCACACCTCCACCAAAAGTGTCTCGGTGCTCCAGGTGTGGTCCGCCACACTCCTTTGCATTTTTTCCTCTATATCTGCTTTGGAAAAGCGCAAAATAGAAACATCGAATTGTTTTACTTATAGTATTAAACTCACTTTCTGAAATAGAATGGGAAAAAATGTATTTTGGTAAAAAGATAAAAGGTAGAGACGCTAACCATTAAGAGACTAATTCTATATCTCATTCTTTCTTAAGGGTATACCATTCAGTGAAGGAAACGGAATGAGCAGTTTATATAAACTCCAGGTATTTACTTTAATAATTATGTTAAATCATTTTCCAGTTATGAATTAATATAAATTCTTCTCATCTTTGTCTTTTTTTTTTTTGAAGGGAGGTGTGAATGTTCCCAGTTATCCAGGACCCCCCGGCCCTCCTGTGAGTACAGTTGTTTATCACCAAAGCATACTTTGTTGAAATAGCCACAATTTAAACAAAACAAGACAAACAAATAAAACTCCCAAGTTCACTGAAAAATATATGTTACAAGTATAACCAAAATGTTACGCAGGAGTAAATAAATGAAACCAGTTATAATAAAATTGAGAAAATGTACACAGCCAAAATAATGAAAAATAGCAGTGTGCATAGAAGTGTCACTTTTTGCATTGAAAATCGAAGAACTAAATTAATGTCCAAGCATCACTGCCATGGGAGTTCCATCAAGTTATGTTTCTTCATCTTATTCTTCAAATCCAAACTGCAGCAAAACAAAACTTGCCAATATGTTTATGTGTATTAAAACAAATTGGACCAATATGCTTCATCTTCTGTAATTTTGTTTCAGTCATTATTTTAAAAATGACTTCCCTTTCTTTTCTTGTAGGGCCCAAAAGGCGACCCTGGCTCAGTGGTATGTATATTCATTCCCGTGTTTTATGTCATTTAGAAAATAAGTTTTGATTAAAGTTTGAGAGAAGAGCGTCAAGCAAAGACGCCCTGCCATCTTCAGTGTTCATCCGTTAACATGTTGGAAGCAGCAGGCAGATCCCTGAGGAAGCGTCAGCAGTGTGCTCTTCATTTTTAAGATGTGTCATTGCTGATGTTGTCACTGCCCTTGACATTTGTCTCTTTCATTAGTGTGCTTTAAAAACCACCCTGTGATGGAGGAAGACACATAGAAAGCTCCTGATAAATGGGACACTTTCTTCTAATAGAACAACTTTGATGATTGATTCAATGTTAAGTAGATTGTGGAAGAAAAATACATAAAGACATTCCTTAATATGTGTGCCATCTCCTCAACAACAACAACAAAAATGGACTGCTTGTTCGTTTTGAATGTCTGTAGGAGATGTGGTTTGCTGTCATAAACCCGCTTATTAGGAGTAATGTTTCAGGAGGTTAACACTCAGCCCCAATAGAGATCGTGTCCTCAGGTGCCCAAAGTATGATAATTGTTCTCCAGCACCCTTCTCAACCATGGAACATCACTGTGAAAGTTCTCCCAAATTCAATTAGATTCCCTTTATGCGTGGGCAGTTTTTCCTGCCATGTCCTTTTTAAGCATATGTCCCATCTTTCATATTTTATCTGTATATCCTTTTAACTTTTGGATATATATTTGAAACTCAGATATACCTAAAACGAAGAAGCAAAAAAACTTTCATACCACTTTGGATTGCCATGTGAAAAAATTTAAGGCCCATCATTACAGTAAAGTTTGGTAAAACTAGATGAATACCTTTCTTTTTGTTTTGTTTTGTTTTTTTAATTAAAGTTTATTGGGGTGACAATTGTTAGTAAAGTTACGTAGATTTCAGGTGCACAATTCTGTATTACATCTTCTATATATCACATTGTGTGTTCACCACCCAGAGTCAGTTCTCCTTCCATCACCATGAATACGTTTTAAACACGCAAAAGAATAAGCTATAAAAAGTAACATTTTCACATCTAAATAAATTTTCAAAGGAAGTGAATTAAAGAGCTTATTTTTTGTTATGGGGCAATATATATTAAAAGCCAATTTGTTTTCCTCTGAAAGCATGATTTCAACCAGTTAGTAGCATTTTTCAAACCTCAAACATGTCACTGAAAAGGGTCCTTTGTTTTGTTACTCATTCTGCTCGTGCTTTATCTGTGACATTATCTATCCTTTCACCAACAATATCCTTCATTTTAATTTTAGTTTTCTTTCACCTGGTTCATAAAAATTTCCTTCTGGTCTTTCCTTCTCATACACACACACAAAACATCCCCTCTGAATGATCTAAGGCCACCTAGACTTCTCACGAGCTTTTCTGGAACATTCAAGTTTTGTCATTAATAACTGCAGATTAAGATGTAAAAGCTTTTTAAAAAGCATTATCGTAAAGTATAAGTTATAATTCACTTGAATTGGAAAGTGGGTGGCAGCAAAAACGTAGACATATTTGAGTAGAATTCGAAGAAAGTAAGCTTCAAATTTCTTAGTTCCAACAAAGGATAAAGAATAAAGACTAATTGAAGGATGTTCCTTCTTTTTACGGATGTGAAGTAAGTGAGTGAACCACAAACAGAAATGTGGAATTATGAAATTAAATACTGTCTAAACTTTCAGATTTATCTTAGACAGAACTTGGAAATTATTCTTTTGGGTTCTATGTCAGCACTACCGTGCATCTTACTTCTTTCATTTCCCACCAGTTGCCCAATATGGAGAAATAATACCTTACACCATAGAAATAAACAGGAATTGTAGCATTTTAGGTCACAGAGTAGAAAAATGGAGAAGTAATGTTGAGGTGGGTGGAGGTAGATTTCAAGCATCCTTCAAATCCCATGACTCTAGATCTGCACCACTGTTTCTAATCTGCTCAGTAAACCTTTATAGATGAAAATTATCCTTCATTGAATTTATCATCTTTTGAGGGGCTCCATTTCATTCATTTGGTATTTAATTTGTAGGTGGCTTTCAATTAAATATTTAATTATTAGCTACTTTCAAACAAATATTGATTGGCAGAGCAACTTTATCTGTCCTAAGGATTGCTGGAAATGTAAATAAAGAGAACCAAAGAGCTTATTTCCTTTGTCAGTAACCCAGGGACACTTTTACAGAACTTTATGTAGAATAGAATCTGAACATCTTTCTTGTTTGTTTTTGATTGACAGGTTACATATTCGTGGACATTTAAAAAGATTTCTGAAGCATAAAAATTATCAAGCCATATGCTACCCACTTTCTCTTTCCTGGATTAAAAGCCCTAATGTTTATTTGTTCAAAGTTAGCAACTCCCCTCAGTCTAAATTTTCCAAATATGTTTTTGAGGACCTAAAGCCTCGAGTTAGAATGAGACCACATGATAGAATATGTAAAATATTTTTTAATGGAAATGCTTACCCATGTTTTCTCAGTGACCTATCAGCTTTATGAATAAGTCAGTATCTTTTTTTTTTTTTAATTGGGGAATATTGGAGAACAGTATGTTTTTCCAGGATGTAAAGTCATTGTTTTCAATCTAGTTGTGGAGGGCGCAGCTCACTGACCCATGTGGGACTTGAACTGGCAACCTTGGTGTTATGAGTACCATGCTCTAACCACTTAGCAAACCAGTCACCCTATCAGTAACTTTTAAAATCATTGGAGATGCTGCTCCAGGGGTCATCCTCTAAAGTGTTCACAATTTACGTCCAGCTTCAGAGACTATTGAAGGATGATAAGCTCTGCTTTGAGAGCTCCATCTTCATCTCTTAAAGAGTCTAGTCTCATCCTCTGGTAATTTAGCAGCCCCAGGTACCTCACAAATTGACAAACTTTATTAAGGCCAAGCCTTTCCTTCTAATTCTTATTACAATTGTAGTTATCACTGATGAGAGGGATTCCTTCTGATTAGATTCTTAATCACAAAAACAATTAATCAGAAAATAGACTCATGCTTCTCCAGGGAATAGCTTTATTCTCAAACTATTTTCAAACACCAAATGCAAAAACACAAATGCTTGAAAACAGAGCATGCCATTTACTTCCTAAATTACCAGTGTTTGAGGGGATATTGTTTTTAGGCAAAAAATATCTTTACTTTTGAAACCAATGCTTAAAAACATTTGATCATTGCTACTGTATTCCTTATGTTCGTATTTAACAGGGAGAACCCGGTGCAATGGGGTTGCCAGGACTAGAAGGATTTCCAGGTATAAAGGTAAGTACAGGAATTAGAAATGCATCCATTGATTCAACATTCAAAACTTTTACTGAGCACCTACTGTTATACCAGGAACTGTGTAAGGTTTGGAAATACATGAGGGAACAAAACAGATAAAAATGTCTGCCTTCATGGAACTTATATTATAAGAAGAGACTACAGAAACTAAGTGAATAAACACAAATAACTAAGTAATGTTTTTCTAAGTGCTATGTAAAGAAAGAAAAAGTAGAGCAGGTTAAAAGGCATCACAAGTGCTGAAGGGAGCGGGTGATTTTTAAATAGGGTGGTCTGAGAAGGCAAGAGCTGAGCAAAGACAAAAGAAAGGAAGGGGAGTTAGCCCAGTCTTTCCGCAAGTCTGAAGGAAGAATATTCCAGGCAAGATGAGTAAGTTCTAGAGATCTGATGTATATATAACATGGTGACGATAGGTAACAATACGGTACTGTATACTTGAAATTTGCTAAGTATTCTCACCACACACACACACACACACACACACACACACACACACACAGAGTAGTGGCTATGTGAGGTGATGGAGATGTTAGTTACCTTGATTTGGGTGATTATTTCACAACATATACATATATCAAAGCATCACATTGTACATATTAAATATATACAATTTTTCAAAAAAGGAAACAGCAGGTCTAAATGCCCTGAGACATGAGCATTCCTGCTACATCCTAGAAACCCAGGGAGTGAGTGAAGGGAGCGTGGTGGGAGATGAAGTCAGAGGCAGGGGTGGAGGCGAGGAAGAGCTCCATCACAGAATCATGCAGAGCAATGCTACCCAAAGGGTGGCCAATAGCGGACCAGTGCCAGTCTGCAAAGTCTGTTACGGGTTAGTTCTGTGGCAAGGTAAGTACAGAGATTGAGAGTAAGCATTTAAAAACTGGTCTGGCAATTTGACTTTGCCATGATAACCAAACATATAATCAGTAGATTCATCTTGGTCCATGACGTCTTAGAAAATAAATAAGTAAACTTCTCCTTCACCACAGGTAGTTTGAGAAACACTAATAAAGAGGCTTATTGGCCATTGTAAGGACTTCATCTTTTACTCTGAGTAAAATACGGAACCAGTGGTGGTTTCTGAGTAGAAATGTGACAGGGTCTGCTGCTAGAGAGCAAGGGTGGAAGCAAGGAAGATAGTTAGAAGACTTCCCTATTTCCGTATCAGGGGAGAGATATTGGCTAAGATCAGAGGTGAAATGGTGGAGGTGGGAGAAGTGGCTGGATTCAGGATGTGTTGTGATGGCAGAGGCCGCAGGATTTTCTAATTGATTGGATGTGGGTATGGAAGAAGAAGAGTCAAAGGTAACTCAAGTTTTTTGACCTGAGCAACTGGCATGACTGGGTGGTCAGCAACTGAAATGAGGAAAGCTATAGGCAGAACCAATTTAGAAAGAGTGAGGATGATGAAGAGTTTAGTTTTGGACATGAGGCCAAATTTGGAAGTATCTGTTTAGACAGCAAAGTGGAGGTATTAAGTACGCCGTATGACATAAAAGTATGGAGTTTGAAAAAGAAGTCTCAGTAGAGATATAAATTTAGTTGTCCTAAGCATATAGTTGCTATCTTAAAGTCAGCACCAAAGGAATGACAACAGACTGTTTATAAAGGGGAGAGGATCAAGGACTGAGCCCTGAGCCCTCCAGTGTTAAGAGATCAGGAAGAGATCAGCAAGGTGAAGTGACTGAGGAGGTAGAACGATAATTTGGTATCCTGGAAACCAAGAGCAGATAATGTATGAAGGAGAAGAAACTGATCGCCTTTAAGAAATACTGAAAATAGGTCAAGTATATTGAGGATGGGGTCAAGTACAATGATCAAATATTGACCATTGGATTTAGCACTACAGAGGTCATGTATCACTATGGTAATTATTACTAAGTCACTATATTGATAGGAGCAACCATTGGACTTGAATGGGTTTAAGAGAGAATGAGAAAGAAAGAACTAGAGACAGCAAATACAGTATAAACTGTATGCTCCAGGAGTTTTGCTGCAAAGGAAAGCAAAGGAATGGTCCATTGGCTGCTGAAGGAAGAATGGCAAGGTTTTATAAAATGGATTTTGAGACCATAGAAATACCAGAATAATTTGTATGTTAAAAGGATGATCCCATAGAAAAGGGGGAAGGGAGTAGGTAATGATATGGGAGGAAAGGGAAGAATTGCTAGAACACTGTCCCTGCATAGCTAAGAGGGAAGGGGACCTAACGATAAATGGAGGGTTTGGCTTCAGAGAGGAGCCTGGATAGTTCATCTACAGATTCATATCAGAATCTGTACCCCTATGCTCTGTTTTCCCACTTGTTATCTATCTAAGTGGGAAAACAGAGCACAGGGGTACAGATGCTGACATGTGGGAAGATGAATATGTTGGAGTCTATAGAAGTTCTTTTCTGGTTGGTTAAATTTAATAAGATGGAGGAAGCAAGGTCATTATCTGAGAGTGAGGTAGGGAGAAGGGCTCGGAGGTTTAAGGAGATCTTCTAGGAGGGAGGAAGAGTCCAGTGTCCACAGAGTGTGGTGGCTGGGCAGCCCTAGAGGCCCCCTTGACGTTTATGGTCATGAGCTGAAGTGAGACTAGTCAGCATGATTATGTGTACTTCTCCAGCCATGTACAGACACTCAGGTAAAGGTACAAAATAGCAGGGGAGTTGTAATTAAACAAGGTTCCAGTTTTGACAAGTGAGTACTAGAAGCAACAGTGGGTCAAAAGAATTAACAGAATACACAGGGAGTGATTGTAACCAGTAACCATGGAATTCAAACTAAATAAATAAGGGAGAGGCGCCATCCAGGGAGTGAAAGATACTGAAAACTTTGTACCATCAATGGATTAGAGGTCTTTGTGGCATCAAACGTTTTAGGGGTTCAAGTACTCAAGGGAGTAGATTATAACGATGGGAGATGGTGGTCCAAGGTTTGAATGCATGAAATTGAGATTATAGAGGGGATGCAGTCATTGCTATTGACAAGGTCACAGGTATCACCGTGGAATAAGAAGCCAGATCATTAGAGGAGAGTGGTTCAAAGAACTCAGAGATCTGAAAGTTGGAAGGACCATATTGTCAGAGAGAAATTCTCTTAACATTAATCTTTATCAGATATGCAAATGTTTCCATTGAATGAAAAGTTCCAGTATATTCATTTCAAGAGTAAAAATCCCATAATTTAAAAAGAGCAGAATGAAACTGACAAGAATCACCTGTTTACATAATTTGCCCATTTTTCTATTAGTTCTTTTTCAATTTGACTCTAGCTATGCTTTATATACTAAAGATATTACTTCTATCTTATATTTTGGAGTTTTTATCCTTGTTGGTCTCTGCCTTTCACTTTTATGCATAATCTTACTGTATATGTAAATACAACTTTTATGTAGTCAAATTATAAAACAATTTTCCTTTATGATTTCTTGTTTTGCTTTTATTCCCTAAATGACTTTTCTTCTTATTCTCAACCAAAACCAGATAGTCACTTATATTTTCTTCTAGTCTTTTTATACTTCATATTAATTTACTTTTTTATTATAATATAAAGAGAAGAATCAACCTTCTGTAAAAGAAATTATTCAGTTATTAGCACTATTTGTTGAATAATACATTCCCCCACTTTTTTTTTTTTACTAAAATCCTAATATAAATGTTGGTCTATTTCTAAGATTTCTGTAATATTGCATTGATATATTGCTTAATCTTATGCCAATGTTCCATTATTTAATTGCTATAGTTTTGTTATATGTTTAAATATTGGTATTGTTAATTTTATCGTTTTAAATTTTTTTTTCTTTTATCCTCTCATTTATTTATTATTTCCTAGTGGACTTTAGTATCATTTGACCAAGCTTCAATTTTGTAAGAATTGCATTCAATTTATAAATTATTTTGGGTAGCACTGACACCTTTACAATATGTCTTACCCTCCAAGAACAAAATATATCTCTCCATCTAATCATGTCTTCTTTTATTTCCCTGAAGGAGGTTATTAAGTTTTTAAATGTACGTTCTACTCAACAAAAATTCCCATTTTATTATTATCCCATATATAATCATTAGTATTTTTAGCATTGTCAGCTTTATCTAAAATACTACATTGCCTTTGGAAAAAATGCTGAGTCACTCTGCTGTTCAGAGCAAATCAAGCTCTTCAGTTGGTCTAAGAAGGTGAACTACAAAATCCCTGGTCCTAAATATATTTATTCTAACCCTACATCCAAGGAGTCAAGTATAAGAAAAGCTTTTAAGTAGAATTCAATATGCTTACTCTTTTAAGTATTGAATTACTTTTGAATATCTGGATTAAAATTATTGACTAATTTTAGCTGTAAGTATAGAGAGAATCCTATTAAAAATAGTTCACAAATGATAACATGAATACTTGTTTTCATTAAGACAATTTACTTTAGTTTTATGAAAAAAAGAAAGCTGAACAGGTTCAATTGGAGACCCATTTTATTTTGCCATCTACCCTCTAGCTTCACACCAGCTGACATTAATAATGTTTATCAATTCCAAAGAAAAACTGTACCAAATCCAAATGATTATTTGAGCATTAATTTCATAGGTAAAGATTTTATAGATATCATTATAAATGCCAATGTTTTTTAAAAATCCTGACAGGGAGATCGAGGCCCAGCAGGTCCACCAGGAATAGTCGGCATATCGGTGAGTCAAATTATCACACATCATTTTCAAAGGTAAATAGCTCTGTCGCCACAGTAAACCTACACCTAAGCATCACGAAGGGCTGGGGAGCATACCTCACTCCTATGACATCCAGTCCCTGAAACCTCCAGGTTAAAAACAAAACCATCTGTCCCTCTCCCACCTCAAGATTGCTCCTTTGTTTATTTTCACCTTTAAATTTGTTTTTGTATCTTTTTTCCCACACTCATTTAAGGGGAGTTGGGGGGGGAGCCCCATGACCTGTGATGATACATTAATACACAAGCACAGCTTTGAGAAGCTTGTTTTGTTCCTTTATTCTTGTCACATATCAAGGCTTGTTGCTCCTCAAAAGGTAAAGTTCTCATCCTCAGGCATATACTTCAAGTTTTTCGTATTAAACTCTCATCTGCCTGAGTTTTCCCTCAGCCTGGTGTTAGCAGAGCTTTATTGCTGCTAATATTTCCTCATAAATTAGCCCTTCAATCCTCTCAATCATTTTTGTTGCTTTCTGGTGTCAAATGTTTTAATCTCATCAAGGTCTTTTCAGATGAATAGTAAGTGCTCCAGGAAAGGTTGAAATCATTTCTCTGAGCCCTAGGGATCATTCTGATCTTCATTCATGATGCTCTAATTAAAATTTTGTGGTCATACTTAATGAGTAAGATCCCATTTATCCTCTTGCCAGGTGCCCCTGCAGGGTAGACCCAGGGTAAGAAAGTCAATGGAAACCATGTGCTTAAACATGAGAGATAAGCAGGGTCCCACCACTACCCATTGACATCTGATACCCAGTACCACCCAGAACCACCTGCCACCACTCACTGCCATCCACCACCACCTACTACCACCTGTATCCCTTAAAAAGGCCAGCAGCCACTCTATTTAGTTGTTAAATCTAATAACAAAATGAAAACCCATTCATAGTCCACAGAAAACCATCCTTTACAGAGGATGACATCCCTTACTTAGTTGTTCTAGATCAAGTTAAAATATTAGTATGATTGAAAAGTAACATGAAAATATTTTCTTTAGCAAGCACTTCCACATTTTTTATACAAGAGAGTATTCTTCTTGAAAGTGGGCTCACACTTAATCTCGTTGCTTCTCTCTTCCCTGGCCCCCACTACCATTCCTAGCAACGTATTTGGAACTCTGTTTCCAGAATTGCCCCAGGCCCCTTACAACCTGCCCCCCTTATATTCATTCACACCCTGCTTTTGTTTCCACATGGTATAATGAAGCTAATGCCCTGCTGTAGTTACCCAGGTATGACTACAAATTACTGTGGGCTATTACACTAAATTAAATCTATCTTCAGAGAAAAAATATTGGCAACCATTGAAAGTATTTAAAAGATGAGTGACAGGCTTGAAAGGCGATCCAAATGAAGAATTCCAAAGATATTTTTGAAAGCTTCAGCATGATTGACATAAGAGGTAAAATGAAGTTTTCTTGTCTCATAATTAAGAGGATAAACTGACAATTACAAAAATCGAGAAGGGGTAAAAAATTTGCACACTACAAACACATAACACTGTAATTAAAAACACAACTTAATGTTTTATAACTGGACCTTACTGTGGTGTGGAAAAATAAAATAGTTAAAAGATTCTGGAAATAGTGGTGATGGTTACACAACAATGTGAATATACTTAATATCACTGCGTTGTACACTTAAAAATATTTAAAATGGTAGATTTTATGTTATGTATATCTTATTACAATAAAAAATAAAAAATTTTGAAGGTGATTGTTCTGGTTGAAGCAGGGATGAGACCTACCTAGTCAGATACATCACGGTCACTCTGCTGAGTACCATGGGGTCCTAATCCCACTCTTCCCAGAACAGGCCAGTCTGTCCCTTTCGTATATTCAGGACTATGCAGGGATTGCTCCAGGGCCTCTTTCTCCCCCTTCCTCCCAGGATAGCAGGAATACACAGGAGGAAGTGTCTGTAAGTGCTGGCAGTGGGTGGGGCCTCTGGTCAGCATGCTCGCCCCCTCCCCTCCTCAGCTCTCTGAAGTTTCAGAGGCCCTAGCTGACTGGGTGCTAGCTGAGTAGGACTGCTGCTTCCTGCCATCAAGTCCCTGATCTTCCCCCCCTTCTCAGCCTCTCTCCCACCCCCACTCCAGTTCAAGCAGTTGTTTCTCAGTCTAGTTGTGTAGGACACAGCTCCCTGGCCCATGCTGGTATGATGAGCCTGCGCTCCCCCTGGCTGAGGCAGTCACAGGCCCATGTGAGAATCAAACCGGTGACCTCTGAGTTAGGAGCACAGTGCTCCAACCACCTGAGCCACCGGCTGGCCCAAGTCCCTGATCTTTTTGTCTCAAATCTCAAGGCCCAAACACTCAGCACCCCTGAATCCCATAAAGCAAAACCCTTTTGGACATTGGCCTTCTCACCTCTAACCTATCCCCCAACTTGGGAGCCTGCACAGGCTGTGCGAAACCAGGGCCACTCTCTCAGGCCTGATGTCTGCCCAGTTCCATCCCTTACTCGTATCTGCACCTGTGAGGGGCTCTCCTCCCAGATTTCTAAAGAGCAAGTTGGGGGAAAGCCCCACCTTTTCAGACTCCCTCACAACCTACTGTGGTTTCTATGGTCTCAGCCCTACCTTACATCCCCACATTGTTTGTCTTTCCCAACGATGTTTGGTCCATCTTTAGGTAACATCTTTAAGCCTGGTCTGGACACTTCAGCACTTTTTCACCTCCAGTCTCTACTGGACCATCTTCTTCACTTGTCCCTCCCTTTTGTCTCTCTACCCCAGGTTTTTTCTATCGTCAGTCCTCCAGGACACAATCTATTGATATATATTGGATCAATCTTGTCTTCTCCCTTCAACAAAACACAGATTTTCAAATCAAACATGATCTTTTTTAGGCTCTTACTATCAACTTAAAAAACCCTCTTGTAAAACTCAGTCTAGAAAAGATTTCTTTGCCTTTTTACCCCTAAAGTAAAGGACTGCCAGTCAAATAGGCACCAGAGAGACTTCCAGAAATGAAATTTAATTTCACTTGTTTAATATTTTCAAAAATATTAAACCCTCCTACCCCTCCACCATACGCACATGTAGACATTCAGAGAACTGTACTCCAGCTTGCTCCTCAGAGCCAGCAGGGTTGAGTGTGGGTCCCCTGGACTGTGTTCCATTAGGAATGCCACTTGAGGGTACAAAGCCACAGCCCTGGCAGCATTAACCTCACAGCTGGGGAGGGGAAGCATGTGGCATCATTCAGTATGTGGCTTCTAACATCTCTCTTTGATTTGACTTCCAGGGGAAACCCGGAGTTCCAGGGCCTCCAGGAGCTCCAGGGGAACCAGTGAGTTACCAGCTACTTACTTAACAGTTGTATTTGCGTTGCGCTGCACATAGTTTTAAAGCTTATCTTGGCATTTAATATTTGTCTGTGTACATGACTATAGGGTGAGAGAGGACCTGTTGGAGATATAGGTTTCCCTGGACCCGAAGGACCCTCAGGAAAGCCAGTAAGTACTTTTTACTGTTTAAAATCTGCCAGTTTGAGAAATGTTCTAAGTATTGCCTCTTCACCTGTCTCCTCGGAAAACCTGAGGTTTGAATAAGTAGTTTCTAAGGAAGTAAGAAGAGCAGGTTCTGCAGATGGATTTTTGGATGTGTGGTTCTCACTGAGTGTCCTAGGTTTCTATGAGGTATCATCATGTCTTACACGATGGGGAGAAAGGAGAATTTTTTTTAAGTGTCAGGAAATTAGACTCATTGTTTCTTAAATCTAATGTCCTCAGTGAAGTTAAAAAACAAAATGGCCTGTCACCTCCTAAAGTACAAAGAAACAGAAGACTCACAAGTATAACACATGTGTGCTAAGCTAAAGATAAAGTAGAAGCTATTTTCTCGATTCCCTCCTTTATCTATGGGCCTTGACCTTTATCAATTTTATAAATCACTACTGCCAAATATATCATCCCCTTGTGTCCTAAAGAGCTCTTGGCTACTGACACATAGTATTGCTGTGACATTGTAACAATCATTCGTTCTAATTCAATTCAACACGTTCCCCTAGTCCCTGCTGTTTGTTAAGGATGGGGATATAAAGATGAATATAAAGGGAGGGAGTGGACATAAAGATGAATCAGGGGGTATAAAGATGAATAACACATACCCCTACAACAGGTTTATTCTTTACAAAAGGTCATTGTTCTCTTTGTTTATTTGCTGTGGTGTGTGGGAAGGAGGTGACATTAGGAGAAAGGAGGGCTGAAGGTGAACGAGCAGCACGGACTTCATGAGGCTGCTTGAGTATCTCTGTGAAACCTTCAGGGTCGGTGTGTTTCCTGACCACCGTTTCCCAAAGAAGGCAACGTGAAAAAATGGGAAACATCTACAATCTAACGTTAGGAAGATCTGGGCTTGACTTATGACTCAACGGTTTTGTGAGTCACTTATATAACATGACATGGTAAGCATTTCTAGTGCCTGCTCATGGGAGGTGCTCAATAGTATTAGTTCCGTTCCCTGCCTCCCCCTTCACTTCCTCTTACCAACTCCCCATTCCCAACCCTGTAAGCCATCTCATAAATGCTTGCCATTGGGCTCCCAGGGGATTATGCAAAAAGAAATTCATTCAACAAGTATTTCTTGAGTACCTACTATGTTCTAGACATTTCTTCTCGAAGCTAGCAATTCATGGGGTTTACATTCTAGTACAGGGACACAGACAACAAACACAGACATACACACACACACACACACACACACACACACACAATTTCAAGTAGAAGATCTAAACGGGGTAGTACAAGAGTGGCTTTTAAGTAAGGTGGTCAAAAAAGACATGCAATTTGAGCAAAACCTGCATGAAGTGAGACACCAAGCCATAGGGAGATTGTGGGTGGGGAGACATTGTTTCAAGAAAAAGAAATGTCTAGTAGAGTGTGGTACGTTGACAGAACAGCGAAAGGCAGGAAGGAGTTCAGAATGAACTAAGCTAATGAGTGGGAAAGATACTGAGGGAGAGGTAGGCAGGGGCGAGGCCGCGAGGAACCTCTGAGCCATGAATGGTGTGTGCATTTCATCTGTGGCATGATGGAAATGCACTGGAGTGTTTGTAGAGGAGAAGTAAAATGATTGGACTACCTGTTAAAGGAATAATCTGACTACTGTGTGGAGAGCAGACTGGAGTGAGCAGGGTGAAAGCTGACAGAACAGTGAGGAGCAACTGCCCCAATCCCCATGAGAAAGAGTGATGGTGGAAACAAGGCAGACAGCAGGGGTAGGGAATTTAGGATGCACATTTAGGACAGCCAATCAGACCTGCTGATGGACTAGATGTGGAGGGCGACAGGGAGACAAATCAATCCTGTGGTTTGGGGTCTGAGCAACCACGTCAGGCTGGTGCATTTAGTGAGACAAGAAGGACTGGAGATGGGTGGGTTTGGGAAGGAAAACAAAGAATTGTCTGTTTGGGACACGTTCATCTTGAAGCACAAGTAGATATCCAAGTGGAAATGTCAAGTAAGCAGTGGATATAAGCATCTGGAATTAATGGAGAGACAAGGCCTGGAGAGTCAGGTTTTTAAACCTGAGCCTGGAAGAACTAGAGTCACTTGGAGAAGGAAAGGCAGAGAATCCTTCAGCTGTTAGGAAGAGGATCTGGCAAAAAGACAGAAGGTGCAGCCAATAACATATAAGCCAGATGAATGAGGTTTCCTGAATGTCAAGCATTTTAAGAGAAAGGGGTAATAAACAGAGAGATAGGTAACATGAGAGCTGATAATTCTCCACTAATTTAGAAATGTGCAAGACATTGCAGCATGTTAGTATCTTGATAAGAATGATGCATTTGAAAGAGGAAATTTTGAGGATAATGTTGAGTAGGGGGAGAAGCCTGGTATTCCTCTCACAAGTGGAAATTGGTGTTACCCAGGAATGAGGCATTTCATCCCTCCTAACAGAAGGGAGGGTGGGAGGCAGAAGTCGGAGTACAAATGCATGTAGCTGGTGGAAAAATGTGAGGTGGTTCTCTCCTGTTTATTTTCTCAGTGAAAGAAGCATCAAGGTCATCAGCTTAGCATGAAGGGCAGGGTGATGATGCTGGACATTTGAAGAGACAGAAAAATATGTGAAAGAGTTGGAGAAAAGGAAAAGGAGTCAAATCAGGAAATAAAGAAGGGTGGCTTGGTAAAGCTGAGAGCCTCTTGCCGTCTGCAGTCCTACATTTAGATTGGAACAAGTGAGAAAGGATGGGTGGTTTTCTTCAACCAGTCAGCTGCTCAGATGCAGGTGTGCAGCAGACAGAAAGTTGGTTCTACCAGAAATGGGTTCTTCTAGAAAAGTGAGATGAGGGGAAAGAGAGGCAAGCACACACAGGTTTTTGTAAAAATCTCATCAAGCAGGACTCCCCAACAGACACCTTTGTATAAAAAGAAAACATGTGATAGGCTTTGGTGAATGACAAGAAACAAAACAAAACAAAAAAACACTGTAAGTGTTATTTCCTTTTTTTTTTTTTTTTTGTATTGTTACCAAAGATGTAACTTACATTTTTACACTAGATTTATCTTCTTTTTATTCAAGTGTCACAGTTGTTTCTTTCACATCCTCGCCTTAATCACCTTTATCTTTGTTGCTTGTGTTCCTGGATGTCATAAATTCTTTGAACCGTACACTTAGGTAACATATTCTTAGTTCAAATAGTCTATTCCCAGGATGTTGCAGAAAGGTTGGGGGACGTTGCTGGGCTCTCAGCTGTGACAGATTTTAGTGTAATTTACAGCAGTGAAAAAAACATGCAGTTGTCTGCAGTTCCATCCTCATAGAATCCATTCCGGCACAATAAAAGTCTCCTAGGCTTTTCGGAAGAGCATGCCCATGCAATTGCCTGCTGGCCAAGAAATCATTTTCCTCACCTTGATTTTCCTCTTCAAATCAAATCTCAAAAACACATCTGCTGTTGTACTCTAGATATTTGATTTGACCCCCAAGCGCTTTTCCTTCATACATCTCCCAGCCAGTAGTTCTCCTAGTCTTATAAATCTCCAAGCTGGACTGGGCTTTATTACCACCGCCAGAACTGCCTTGTAAAGTTCAGGAAACTTCTAGTTTACTAATAAAAAAACACGATTTAATACAATCAAAAAGCACGATTACAGATTTCTTTCTGTTCATATTTTCCCACTGAAAAATAACAATCATTCTCTGACTGACAGTTTATTTCATATTAAGATCACGCTCTGGCCATGTTATGAAATTTCCCCAGCAGCAACTAAGACCATTTACTGAGAATATCTCTCTGTGCTGGAAAAAGGTAACAATAAATGTCATACACCAGCCACCCATCACCAATGAGGCACCTTCTTATTTCTCAGAATGTACCTCATAGAAAAGTAAGGAAAATAACCCTGTTGCCTGTTTACAGTTGTGCTAGGCATTTTCTGTTATTTCGTGAAATCCTTAGTTTTAAGGCCACTATTTTATCCTTGCTTTATAAGTGAAGGTTAAGTAAATTGCCTGGAGTAAATAGAACTTTTAAGTGACAGAGTCAGAATTGAAACTCGGGCTATCTGATTCTATCGATGTTGTTTTCCATTTCACCACACTGCTTCACCAAAATCTCAGTAGAAACATGATTAAGTTCTTGGACCTTAACCCTTTTGTTGTATTCAACCATGTCTGTTAGTGCAGAATTAGAAATGTTAATCATTTTTTGTGTTTACAGGGAATAAATGGAAAAGATGGATTACCAGGTGCTCAGGTACGGAAAATAACATTTAAAATAAATGTTCTAATGTAAAGCTGCATCTAGATTACCTGCCAGAATACGTGATCGAGCAGTATGATGAAAAATCTTAGTAAGCAGTGATTTTTAGTGTTGACATCTGTTTTTCAGGGCATCATGGGTAAGCCTGGAGATAGAGGCCCCAAAGGAGAACGTGTATGTATATTACTATTTTGATCATTATTTAAATCCGTCTGCTACAACTGTCCCATCATTTGAGTTACACAATTATGTATGTAGACTCATAAAACTCACCCAGTATGAAAAGGCTAGGGTATATGTGATCCTAGATCTCCGCTAGGCATAACATAAGGCAATTAAAGGACTCCGAAGCAGGCCATATGGCAGGTATACCTACGTGGTTGGCCCTTAATACACAGCTAAGTCTTGTTTGCCATTTCGGTTTAGAAAGCTTTTATCATCCTTCTATCTCAGGCACATAGCCCTACTATAACCATCACCCATGTTATTTTTATCTTGAGTAGGGTTTCTCAGCCTCAGCACTGTTGATATTTGGGGGCAGATAATTCTCTGTTCTAGGACCTATCCTGTGCATTGTAGGATATGTAGCAGTGTCCCTGGCCTCTATCCACTAAATGCAGTAACACCATTTTCCTTCCAATTGTGACAACCATAAAGGTCTTCAGATGTCATCAAATGTCTCCTGGGGCATAGAGTTGTCCTACTTGAGGTCCCCTGACCTGGTGGAATACGAAGTTGAATAAGGTGGTGGTGTGAGGGGGAAGAGAAATAGAAAGGGAGACTCAACTGAACATATATTTACTCATTGTGCCTGTTATGTTGTACGCTTTTATTTTAATTGTTTTGGTTGTCAATATTATTATTGCAACTTCCCACTATTTTCTTTAATGAATCTGAACATTTTCTAGTAGAATTGGAGTCATTCCACTGCAACAGGTTACTCAACATTGTTATTTAGTGGAATCCTAATAAGGGCTACTAGTGTGTGTGTATGTGTATGAGAGAGAGAGAGAGAGAGAGAGAGAGAGAGAGAGAGAGAGAGAGAGAGAGAGAGAGAGAGAGATCATGTACTCGTGTCTAGGTTAGCAGTTTTTACTTATTATACCAAATATAATCCATGATAACTGAAGGAAATATGAAAGTAGAGATAATGTAAATAAAAAAGAATGAAAAAAGTCTGCTTTATCCCACAATACATAAATAAGCACTATTGATATTTTGACATATTTCCATCTGTCTCACTCTTATATATAACATATATATATATATATATATATATATATATATATATATATATACTGAATGTATTAACACAAATGAATATATTCTTTTCCAAAAATGGGTTCATACTGTTTTGTAAATGACTGTTTTTCCATATAATGATTACCATTCTCTGTCAGTAAATATAGATCTACATCTAGCTTATAGTTGCTATACGTTATTCTACTGTTTGGATATATACCTTATTTCACTTACCCAGTCCCCTTTTTCTGGGTATTAGGTTCTTTCCAGTTTTCATAATATAAACATCACTGTAATGAACATCCTTGTGCCTAAATTATACAATAAATTTAATATGTTAAAGACTGTGTTTGTTTTGCACACCATCAGAGTATTGATCAAAGTATGCTAGTATTTCTTTTATTTCATTTTTTATATCAGTCATCTCAGCTATTTCTCCAGTTGTAAGCTGGGTTGATATACTTTTATGCAGATACATTTTTATAACTTGTCAAGACAGTAGTATTGAAATTAGGTCCATCTGTTTTTTCTTCTTGCTACATGGCTTCTTTCTACACGTCTTTATTCCATGACCAAGTAGATCTCTGTAATTGTTCATTTGTTTTCATTATTTTTTTAATCAACAGAAATAGAGTTTGGCCTTTTGCAGAGTACTCACAAATAACAGAATAATACAGTAAAATATGAGCAGCCTCAAAGCATCATTCCATCATATTTTGTGTGGTCATCACCTCGTGGAGTTGTGGAACTGCATATTTGAAAAATCTATAGCTGAAATCTCTCTCTCTCTCTCTCTCTCTCTCACACACACACACACACACACACACACACACGCATATACATGTAAAACATGAGTACAGAAACCAACCTACAGAATCTAATAAAAAACAAACATACAGGAACAAGGAGAAAAAAAAAAGAAAAGCACATGATTTAGGGGGTATTTAGGCATTTTGAGAGTCTTGAAGTTTTTCTGTGTGAAAAATCTCAGTGATGAAATCCTCTTGGCAATCTTCTTTCATTATTACAAAGGAGACCCAGGTCTGAAGTAACAGCTGCTATTGACTTTGAAAAGTGTCATTAGTTCTAAACTGGAAACTGATTACAGTGACATTGTCACTAACTTTTTACCGAGTGCTTTCAACATGCCAGGCAGTGTTCTAAGCACTTTACTTGAGTTAACTCATTTATTTCTCAGCATCATCCTAATTAGCAGATACTATTAATATCCTCACTTTATGGGACAGGAAGCTAGGGCAGAGTTTAATTCACTTATCCAAGGTCCCACAGCTAGAAAGTGTGAATATGAATCCAGAACCTTTGCTCCTATTCACAGCTATTGCAGTTTTAAAAGAAATCATTCTTTATTATTAATTTTTTCCTTAACAGGGTGATCAGGGAATTCCAGGAGACAGAGGCCCGCAAGGCGAACAGGGAAAACCAGGCCTTCCGGGCATGAAAGGGGCCATAGGTCCTGTGGGGCCCCCAGGAAACAAGGGCTCTGTGGGATCCCCTGGGCACCAAGGCCCTCCGGGCAATCCAGGTGTCCCCGGCACTCCGGTAAGTGGTGCCAAGAGCTCCAAGAGCTCCTGGCTGGTACTGACCACATATCCCTTTTCCAATTAAAGCAATCGTAGTTCTTTCAAAATAAATGAGATGAACCTAATCTGGTCTCTACGAGGGTAGCAATAGCTGTCATTTACTTCAGGTTATGTACCCTATCCTCCACTAAGCACTTACTATAAATGTTATCTCACTGGGTCCTCACAACTCACGTGGGAAGATGGGTGTGCTTTCTATCCCACTTTTACAAATGCAGAATCTGTGAGTTCACTTGTGCAAGGTTATTTAGTGGGTCAGACTCAGGTTCGATTGACTCCAAAGCCATGCTCTTAAATATGTACTATCTATAATGTCCCCTTACACCACACAGTAAATACATGGCTGTTTCATATTAAAACTCCATTTTGTTGAACATCAGAACAACAGATCTGCCCTGAGTAGTGTTTTGAAGTAGAAGCACTACTTAGTTGGGCTAAGAAAGAATGGTTAAAGGAGCCCATGTCATTATTAATATCCTCAGGATGCATGGTGGATGGCCATTCCGCAGAGGAACTTAATCTGAACATATCCCTGTCAGGAAGAAAGAAGAATCCTGGAGTGAGGTCTCAGAGATAAGGACATGCTATCCTCAGATAATTAGTCAATACCAGATATAGGGCCAAATTGGGCATTCCCACAATTTTCATACTTCTTTATTTTCACCCACTCTCCCTAAGCTCACTTAAATAAAGCCTATAGAATGAACTGAGTGCCGTGTCGATAATGGGTATTAGATGCATTAATTGCAGCTCATTTGTCCCATTGAAAATAAAATGTTGAAATAGGGCATTCTTAGAACTATTGTGTCCTACAGAAATCATCACTCTCTGAGCCCATCACATTCTCTTTAATGCCACACCCCTGGATAATAATTATCAAATACAAATAAGATACCTCGAAATCCTAACCATCATGAAAAATAATGGCTCCCTCTTAAAATATCAAGGTGTATTGTAAAACATTACTATTCTAAATGTTATTTGTCAAGAGGTTAAAAACTCAACCGACATCATTTACCTACTTGCATTCTCTCTTAAAAAAATAAAATTACTCAATACAAATATGCTTCCAAAGCACAAATTATAAAATAAATTTTACCGTGAAATGGGTAAAACTTAGTAAGCTTTATCCCATGAATAAAACATTTTAAAGAATAATCCAGCATACTTAGAGATTTCTTCCAGGTTCTCTTCCTTTGAAGATACCTAATATCAGTTAGCTATTGACCTTACCCATGTCCGGGGATTGGTTAGAAGTTAAATTGTGCCTGGGATATTAGCATCATGATAACACTGTTCAAATTCTGTAACTTCAGAAAATGAAGTAATAGGAAATGTCCTTCCTAACTGTATGAAGTGATATCTCTGCATTTAATAGAAAATATGTTCACATCACTAGTTATGATTCCAGCCCAGAGCTATTAAAGCAATTATGCACTCCTACTTCTTTCTAGCCCTTGATCAAAATAAGGTATTTATTGCCTAATGTAGGAGTTGCCAAAAGTACATTGCTTGATAATTGTATCTCTACAGAAGCTTCAAGTATGCATTCCAACCCAACATTTCTATTCTTTATTCCTTTGTGCTATGCTCTATTTTAACAACTTATTTTTTTCCTTCTTTAGGCTGATGCAGTTTCATTTGAAGAAATAAAGAAGTATATTAATCAAGAGGTTCTCAGGATTTTTGAAGGTGAGATTTGCTTAATAAACACATCTGAATTTTTCACCAATTCCCATCCACTGTGGAGGGTCCCTTCAGCAGCATTCTCAAAAGAGGGGTGTGCAACAACCACCTTAGAAGGCAACCCACTTTATGATGGGGCAGCTCTACGTGATAGAAAATTCTTCCTTATGCTAAGTTAAAGTTGCCTCCCTGTCACTTCCTCTCATCCTTCCTGGTGTGTTAAAGGCCGGGACTGCCTCTATTCATGTGACAGCTCTGCGAATATTTTTCTCTATCTCCTTAGTTTTCTCTTCCATGGAGTAAGTGTATACAACTCTTCCACCATCATCACCCTTGAGAAATATTTAAATTTTAAAATGACCTTCATTCATCCAGGAGTATTTTGACCAGGGAAGAGTACAGTGTCTTTTTATCTACACTAGGATCAGCAAACTATGGCCCACCAGCCAAATCCACCTGCCACCTGTTTTTGTATTGCTCACAAGGGTTTTTCTTTTTTTCTTTTTTTTTGGAGGGTGTGGAGTATTTTTTTTTTTAAATCAAAACAATATTTCATGACATGTGAAATGATCTGAAATTCAAATTTGTGTCCATAAAGCAAGTTTTTATTGGAGAAGAGTCACCCTTATTCCTTTATGTATTTTCTCAGGCTGCTTTCACGCCAGGGTAGCAAAATCCAGTAGTATTGACAGAGACTGTAGAGTTTGCAAAACCTTAAGTATTTACTATCTGACCCTTTGTAGACAGTTTTCTGACTCCTGATACAGACACTTCAATAATGCAGCCTAAGATAGCATTTTTTTTAAATGGGGGATCCACATCACACTGTTGATTCATTTTAAGTTTTTAATAAACTAACAACCCTTAATTTCCTTTATACAAACTTTTAAAAATTAGTTTTTTCTCATTATGCACTGTTTTCATATTTAAAATCTGAATGTGTTATTTTATGTTTCTTCTTATTAACTTTCAAGTGATTCATGTTCGTACAATTTTCCAACCTAAAAATATCTATCGGAATGTTGTCTCGTAGGGCAGTTTGGCTAACCCTCATAACTGTGTCATCTCTAAATTTTATCATTGTTGATAGAAATGCTGAGTAAAAAGGAGTGAAGAGTCAACTATTAGGCCTTTCTAAATGCCATTGCATTCCTCCTGCCCTTTTGTAAATCAGGTGTCAATTTCTTGTTTTAGTGAACTCTGAATCCATATAGTTGTCCTAAAATCCACTATTTATTTATCTTTTCACAAGAATATCACATGATTGTGTCAAATGATTTGCTAACTGAGAACTTCATAAAATGGGAGTTATTCGTCTTTAGAACATAAATCCACATTGACTCTCATGGTTCCTGCTTCTTTTGCAAAGTATCCTTCCTTCGCTAAGCTAAGAATTCATTATTGAATTTGCAAGGAATGAGATTACAAAATGCCCCAAGTTCATCTTTAGTCTTTCTACTGCAAACATGGAGTTAACTACTCTCTAAGAAGCTCTGATTATTTTAAATAGTAATTAGTATTAGACACCAAAATCTCAGTACTGGAGTGCTTATTGTCTTATTTCACGTGAACACAAGAAATACAACACTGTAAAATAAGGACTTTTAGTTACTTCAGTGACAAAATAAAAAAAAAGAAAAATTTCCCTAAGAGGTCATGAATACATGTTATTGATCTCAATTTAACATGATCTCTATCAAGAATCTTTACAGTGCTCTGACATGATAGTTTATTGATAGAACTGTCCAATCTTTTGTTTTTAAACTACCAGTTTTCTCTTTGTAATTTTAATGTTACCCCTAAATTTTTAAATCTCCTTTACTTATTTTTTTTTGACCCTTAAATCAAGCATCGTGGAATAGGCTCCAAACTTTGCAATTGAAACATTATCCCTCAACAAGCATTTCTTAGTCACTGTCTAACAGAGAAAAAGACATAAAAGCTCTCCAGAGGAACGCTTAGGACTGTAGAGGCAAAGGCAGGACTCAATGCAACATGAAAATGCAAATGCTCTTGTTCAAAACGTATAAAGAATTATAAGACAACAACAGCAGAACGTTATACCGAGCATAGGGCCCTTCTGAGGAGGGGGCCTCGAGGGACAGCACAGGTAGCATGTCCGTGAAACCAGCTGCAGCACATCTGGGGTCTCAGATAGCATCACATCTTTAGTAAAAAAAACGGAAATGCCAGCAAATGTAGGTTTTTGGATTGCAATCTAAAATTCTCCTTTAATTACTAATTTCCATGGGCTCTCATATCAATTATCTTTTGTCTCAAGCAGCTTTCATGTTGAACTTCAACTTATTAAAAAACTTTAGATAAAAATATATACTAAACAGTTCAGCAGTTAATTGGTTGAACCTTTTAAAGTCTGGTTAAGAATGTCAGGAGATATAACCAAAGCACAATCAGAAAAATATTTCTGTTGAGATATGGGAGGTGTTCATTTTCAAGTCCTGTGGACACTGGAGGAAGGCATCCTGGCCCTGGTGGCCTGCCCTGTGCATTCAGCAGAAGAGGCACAACTACTTCCACTTGGGGAGGCTCCCGTGCTGCCCACTGCCCGGCTGTCCTGTGGTTACTCCCAGGAAAGGATGTCAGCCCCCTGAGAAGGGAGGTGGGGGGGACTGGACCATCTCCATCTGACGAAGCTCACCTGGCTTGCCCTGCCTTGGAAGCTCCTCCCCTAAGTCTTCCAGTTCCCCCTCTGCATTCCTGTCCCTCCTTCCTCTCGGTGTCTTTCCTCCCTACTGGAAGCTGAGGGGTGCAGAGTCTTTGCCAGGTCTCCCATAGCTTCACCCCATCTCTCCTACCATCTCCCTCAGTCTCTTCCAGCCAGAACGGTCAGGGGTCCCTCAGAAGTTCCACATGCCTTGGCCTCAAGACAGTATTCTAAAGTGGCCCATAAAAACATTGTTTCCTAAGACTTCTAGACTCTGAGACTGCAACTGTGACTCCCCCTTTCCTTTTATCTCCACTGGCACCGGTCCCACAAAACTCTCTTCTCCCAAACAGAATTGTACCTGAAACCCAGAATTTAGTTATTTAGCACTTTTGTTCATTGGTCTCAAGATTATTCCAATTCAATTCATTTAATTTTCTATGTAGAAGTCACTTTTTCCGTGGCTTCTGAACACCATTTACAAAAAAAAAAGAAAAAAACCTCCATTTTCACAAATCATGGAGCTCCAGGCCACAATTATCTTTTTCAGAAAGCTTTTTCTATAAAAGCAAAGATTAATGTTCACCTGTTAAAACAGTTACAGTTAAATGCTACAGTTAAGCAGCATCCATCTGCTTCTTTTTCTGAGCAATTTCACAAGAAATCTGGGTCAATTGCAGCTAATGCTTATCTCTGCTCCACTCACCCCTGCACATCTACAAGCTCAAGTGCAATTCTCTGCTCAGCAAGTCATGGACGGTCAGGCGGCTCCCAGAAGTCCTCAGGAGATCCTACTCTCCCATTTTATCATCCCAGGTGTCCACATTAGGCCATCTAGTGAAAATTAGGCCAGGACCCAAAACTTGGGCTCTCCGCATGGAGCTTTCCAACTCCCTTTGAGAATTCCCAGGTGCCCCCACTGCTGTAATGCCCCCACAGATCTCAGTTATTCCCCAGTTCTCCTTCCACTTCCTGATGCCCCATCTCAAACCTAGCCATGATGGAAGAATGTGTTTTTCCACCAATCTCTAGTCTGGGTTTCTGGTGAATCATGGTGCACAAACATACACCCAATTGTAAGTGAGATTGAGTTCCTGATTTGATTGGCTAACAGGTCAAATCCTTTTGTAAGCAAGGTGGCTACAGTGAGCCAGGACAGATGCTGTGTGTCTCAGCTTAGCTTCTTTTCATGTTATGAGGGCTTTGCACCTGCCAGTGATGCCGCCCACGCACATTAGGGACTTGCCAGATCTGAGAAGCTTAATTTTTTCTATGACATCACCATGTTAGTTGCATGGAGATGTACATCACCATGCAAGATGAATGTACCACCCTGTGGAGGAATATGGACACACATCTGGCTTTCTTGCTTCTTGAAACAAAGTTGGAACCAATAAAGCCACACCCACAACTGTGGGAGAAAAGGAAGCTTAGGGCTAAGTGTACCTGAACAACATTTCTGCCTTCCGACTTCCAGTGTTCAGAAAGCCCCTTTACACCTATGTTGTCTCAACTTTGCATATATATATATATATATATATATATATATATATATATATATATATATATTTCATACGCACACACACATACACACACACACACATGAATATGTATTCTCCTGTTCTCTTGTTTCAAGGTTTCAATTTCCTCCTGCATCTCTATAACTAAGATATTCATCTATATATGTGTTTGTGTATACATATATGTTTATATATGCAATAGCTGATAGATACACATAATTGGAGCTATAAACAGAGCTAGCTTTTAAAATTGTTTTCCATAGCATTGTTTCTATTTCCTCCAATTTGCTTATTTCTTTTTCTTTGTTTGAGTCTATCATTCCACTTCTAGAATTCCCTCAGGATTTTCTTGGTTGTCTGCTCATACCTAAGAAGGGGTTCTAACAAATTGATTGAAAGTTGTGAGTAAATGCTGGGACTTGCCAACCATGAGCTTCACTTTAAAACAATCTGGCTGGGCTTTTTAGTTGAGGAACTCTCAATTTCAGTGACTTTAAGTCTTTCCTCTTATTCTGATCAGATTTGCCAAAGGAAACACTTCCATTTCCTTCTGGCTGCCAGCAAATGGGGGAGCAAAGTTGGAGAACAGGGCTGAGGTTTTAGCACTGAATATGTAAATGCTTATTTATTTTCCGTGTTTTCAGAAAAGAAGCCAAGTCTCAAAGAAGTCTGTGGTCCCCAGTGCAGAGCCAGTCTTTTTACCCTTTTCAGATAATAAACCAGTCTTCTGCTAGGTTTGGAGAGAGACAACGCTCCAGCTGTAAAGACGAAACACAGGGATTTCTAAGAGTGCTTTTTAATCAGGCTTTCAACCTATTCTCTTTATTTTAGTTCCCCTCCTTTACCCCACTTCCAAATGTAACTTGCACTGCCAATTCCTGAACTTTTGAAGGATTTTGTGCTTTAAAACAGGTTCTTTCTCAGCTTGTAGTGTGTAAAGATTTTTTTAAAGATTTTTATTAAAAATATAGTTAGCATACAATATTATATGAGTTTCAAGGGTACACAATTCAACCTTTGTATTCCTAAGGAAGTGATCACCACGATAAGCCCAGCAACCATCTGACACTGTACCATGCTATCACAATATTATTGACTATATCCCTTATGCTGTACATTACATCCCCATGGCCTATTTGTTTTATACCTGGAAATTTGGACCTCTTATTCCCCTTCACCTTCCCCCCTCCATTTTAATTTTTCAGTTACAATTGATATTCAATATTATTCTATATTCTACAAGGCCTGCTGCCACCTGCTGGCTCCAGTAAGGTTCAGCTGCTGATAAAGCCTGGTGTGGTATGCAAGTTGGGTGAGACAGGGTCTCAGTGAGTCAGCAGTGTGGAGCAATGGAGCTCACCAGGCCAATCTGAATCAGCTCAACACAAGAAAATGGTGGCCACCTGCTGGCTGCATGGGAGAAGCGCCCCACACAGGGAAAATGGGGACTGTCCCGCTGATCCTCACCCTGAAGTTACACAATTCACTCTCTTACCATGTCTCCGACACCACCAGAGTCACCGTCCCTCTGCTGGATCCCAGAGTGAATGCCTGTGTCGGCCCTTTAAAAGTGTCTGCATTTCCCACAGCCTTCCATCCCAACCAAATGGTCAAATCCCCACTGTTTTTCACAGCCAGAAGTTGTGGGGGCTCCTCTTCCCAGCACCAATATCCTGGGCTGGGGAGCCTGGTGTGGGGAACTGAGATCCCTCACTCCTTCATGGAGAACCTCTGTGGCTGAGATATTTTTCCCAATTTTCAGTTGCCACATGGAGGTGTGAGGCCAGCCTGTTTCTCATCTTCCCCCTCCCCTCCTTCAACCAGTCTTGACATGGCTTCTTTATATCCTTAGTTATAAATCTTCTGTTCAGCTAGACTTCAGATGGTTCTCCAGGTTGGTTGTTTTATAACTTAGTTGTAATTTTGATGTATTAATGGGATGAGGCAAGCACAGCGTTTATCTACTCCACCATCTTGGCTTTCCCATAGCTAAAGATTTGGTTTTCATGAATCATTTGTCATGCAGCCATCTGGGTCTCAGCTTCCAAAATTTTTTTGTTGTCTTCTTTCATAGCATCTCTATTCATGTAGTTTTATGACTTTTAAGTATCTGACTATTGCCCTGCAGGGATTCAGGTCAGAGTTAAAGCAGATGCATGTCTTCAATCCACCATCTTAACCCACAGTAACATTCAAAGCAACAAGTTTACAAAGGTGGCAAATGATTGGGCCACAGTTAAATGTAGCAGTCACAACCTTTGGGTTATGATGAACCACAAAATGAATATGAATTCATCAATTGATGCTGTTGAGTTAACAGTTAAAATGAAATTAAAAAATAATTATTAGAATATGAAAGGAAATTATTATTCTGATATTTTTTCCCCTTAGGAGAGAACTGTATTTGATTTTGGTTTCCACATTTCAGAGATGGATGGGAAAAAGCCCTGGAAGAGTGGAACCAAAAGGTGACTTACAAAACAGAGTACCAAGCCTATGAGTAAAAGTTATTTAACCTAAAGGCTAAGAGCTAACAATATTTTCAAGTATATAACTGATTTCCCAAGGGAAATGCTCATTAACTACTCTCTGTTTCCATAACGGGCTAACGAAAGAAAATAAGTTGAAGCTGTACCAAGAAAATGGGCAATTAAACATTTGAATGAGAATTAGGAGAAAAAGATTAATTTCTCTCTTTGAAAATATTTATTATACAAATTCTATCTGTGAAATAGAAGGTAAACGTGGGCCAGATGACATCTGAATATCCCTTCCTTCTCTGTCTAATGTAATTTATCACATTACTATTAATGCCTGCATTATATTAACGAACCCATTCTTCAAAGAAGGCAAGCCATTGGTCTGATTGGTTAGAGTGACTGTTGTGGGTTTGGGTTGGCAGATGAGATATGTGAGTTTGGTTTATGCAAGCTCCTATGTAAACTCTTCAATTTCCTGCCTCATTGAAAAGCATAGCCCAGAACAGTCTAATTGACAAAAGATGCCTGAAAACAGAGGAAAGGCAATAAAGAATACAGGTCTTTACAATTTATTTAAAAGCTCAGAAACATATTATTTTAAATTATAGAATATTAGAGTAGGGTTCAGAAGAAGTAATTACCTTAGTGCTAAATGACTATTTCTGAGCATATCTTAAAGCTGAACAATTTCTACCAAGAAGTAATTATTCAAAAGAATTTTCTGGTTTACTAAAAATATTTAAAAACATCCAAAGCAAATTACTTGTAAATTTAATCCTCTTTAATCCATTAAAGAGGAAAAATTAGTATTAGGAATGTTTGTGTTTAGATATTAAAGATAGTCAAAGAGCTATATCTCAAATTAAGAAAAATTATACTGAAATATATACATATTCTAAGTTCAATACAACAAGTAATATGCAAAGTTTTGAACTATAATCATTGAATTTCATATTTCTTATAAAATACCCAATTTACAATTTAATATAGTAAAGATATTATAACTGTATTCAATGTGATAATTTGCAAAATTGTAACTATATATTAATTACAAATTTGTTTTATCTATTGCTACTGAGAAAAAAATGTATTGACATCAACCAAAGATGTCTCAGGTGGATAGTCAGGTAATAAAAAGTTTTACTGAGAGGCTAGTGATTTAATATCACTCTTAGGGATTATTCTTCAGATCCTCATTGGTCTCCCATCGTCACTGTCAATCTGCACCCAGAGAATCTGGTCCTGTGGGTGTTGTAATATTTTCATTCTGCTTGCTTTGTAATTTGAGAATGTGAGGGTGGGGTGATTACTCTTTTGATAATTTTGCTAATATTCCAAATATGTTGGAGCTTTCCCCTCAATAATTCTATTTGAAAAAATGTTTTGTTTTACTTTCTTAGTGTATGGAACTACATTTATAAACAAGTTTTTTATTGAAAACCCATTGTAAAATAGGTTTTACTCAGGAGTCATTTGCTCTTTATCAAAATTTGTACAAAATATGTATTTGTTTAAGTGAAATGTGCCTTTACAGTTTAACTAAATGAACTAACGTGAGTGAAAAGACTCGAGAAAATTGAAATAATATTTCGCAAGGTTTGTATGACGTGGCCTCTGTTTATTCTAACTGACAGCTATAGTTTCTAGAATGTTTCTGTCATTTTTGTCCTTATTTGCAAATTAATATTAATTTAATCAGTAAACATTTTCTGAAAGATTTGTCTGCACCAAACCTATGCTGAATTTTTCACATTAAAGATTAGTTTCTTATTATATATTCATTGTATCCTTGACAAACTGTTTGTAAGTTAGTTTTACCAATAAAATCATTTGAATGTGCTTTTTGAAGAAAATATGTGAAGAGAAAAAAGAAACAATGCAGCTAATTTTTTCTTGTGTTTATGGCATGGACATGCCTTCCTCCAGTTTTCTATTTTAAATCTAGTGATATATATATATAGATATAGATATATAGATAGATAGATAGATAGATATCTATCTATCTATATATATATATTAGATTTGTTAAATGTGAGATATACGAAATATACAAACCAAGCAAGTTTAAATAAAGAACCCAATTGTGTTTATAATGGACTTTAGATGAATTGACATTAATGATTTTACCAAAATAATTTCATATCATAGTAAAATATTGAATATGCTTGAGGTAATATTTAACTGACCAATGGCCTATGTCAGATTAGTGACCAAGAATTTTATAATAATAAGTATAATCCTGGAGTGATTATTTTTAAAAGTAATTCTGAGAAGGAATGTCTTATATAACAGATTTCTAGTCATAGAAAGAGCTCATCAGCATTTAATCTTATAGTGTATGGGGCTTATAAAAACATGCATAATAGTTTTTTTCGAAATGATAATCTCTTTCAGGCTCTCTCCATGATTCCTGAACAAGAGCACTTAACGCAAAAAGTATAAAATGCCCAATACAGGGCCCTGCTTACTGAAAACATTTAATTTAGTTAATAATATGCTTTGTCTAGGAATTTATTTTACAGTGAAAATTCTTATTTATATTTTCATATTTACACATTTTGAACTTTTCTCATTATCCAGAGCTTTTCATTTCATGAGTTGTTAATATAACAATGTTCTACAGTGTATACTCACTTTTGGCCAAAAACACTGTTGACTTATTAATAAGTCTTTAAGTATTAGTAGTTGCTTGTCACCTGTGCCACCTACAAAGGTACTCTCATGGCCTAATGATAGAGCTCACCTTGAAGAAATTACCTTTAAACAGTCCTCCCATCCCTCCCTGGATTCTTTCTTTAGGACTCAGATGAGTAACATTAGGCTCCAGGAAGTTTGGTGGATCAACAAAAGGGCAAATGACAATGACATTGTCCTTGAGAAGACAACATTGCCTAGTGAGGAAGTATTCAATTCATGAAGATCACATGAGTCAAAAACAGTCAAAAGATTTTGATTTGTTTTTTTTTTTTTTACATTTTTAAGTGTTCTAGATAATTTGTCAACTTCTCTTAATTTGTATGTTCTCAGTTTTAGTGTTTTCTTCAGGTTCACAGAAATATATGGAAACTTTTTGTTGTTTTCACTCTGTCTACAGTTGGAATTCAGTGAGAGAGTGCTTGTCTGCACCAACACTATTTTTTTTCCTTTGGCCAAATTAAACATCCTTCCTACTAAACCTTGGCTAACTAATGGGACTGACTGACTAGAAATCAAACCAGAAAATAAATGAATCATATTGAGGGTGTATAATAAGATATTTTCTTTAAAAAGCAAAAATTAGTTGTTGACAAAGTACAATATTTGCCCAGTATAGAAATTAAACAGTAATATCATTGTCAATATGAAACCAATGACTGTCTTCTCAATAAATAAACCTCTATATTAATAATGCAGTTTTGTTCAAGGACATAAAGTGTCATATACCGTGTGAGTTATCTCTTGCTGCATAAGAAAATACCTCAAATCTTTAGTGGCTTAAAACAACAACGTTTATTATCTCACACTTTCTGTTTATCCACTTCCAAGTTTATTCACGTGGCTGTTTGAGGTGGCTTCAGTTCCTTTCCCTGTGGGTCTCTCCACGGACTTCCTGAGTGACCTCACTAGACAGCAGCTGGCTTCCCCAGGATGAGCGATCTGAGAGAGAGAGAGCAGACAGGAAGCCACAGAGCCTTTTCTGACTTAGTGTCCCTAGTTGCACACTGTCGATTCAGCTTTTCTCTATTCATTAGAAATTAAAAGTAAATTCCAGCCCACATTCAAGAATGGGGGAATTAGGCTCCTCCTAATTCTATTTGGAAAGGAATGTCAAAGAATTTGTGGACATATTTTTCAATCACCACACATGCATTCACAACATTGTTGGAAGGTGGCTTAAATATATTATTAAAACTAATTTTGAATATGAACCTAAATTCTCCATAAGTCACTACCAGAGGTTAGAGTCTAGGTTATTGTTCTATCCGCTAGATTGGCTGCATCTCTGAAGCCCTGAAAATTCTCAGATCCTCTGATCAGCACAGCTAGTCTAGATCTATATTCCAACAACTTTGTGCAATCCATTTTATTTGACCAGTCAAAAATACTCTGTCAGCAATCAGATCAGTTCATAAATTAGATGTGCTTAAATTAAAAACCAAATACTTCTTTTGTTGAATTTCATGTAAAAAATATTTGAAAATTTTTGACATAAAAAGTATTTGCATAACATGGTATATTATTTTCCCTTCCATAAATGAAGAAAGGATGGCTGTGTTTCTATCCCAGCTCAAGCTACCAGCAGCAATGTTGGCTGCTCAAGCTCATGGGAGGCCCGGTCCACCAGGCAAGGATGGGTTACCTGGGCCACCAGGAGATCCTGGACCTCAAGGTAAGTCTTCAAATATAGTATTTGTTTATCAGTTCCTTAACACTCAGTATTTATAACATGCTAATCACAGTTAAGGATATATATATATATATATATATATATCCCTGTATATATATACATATATATACATATATATGATACCTATGATATACCATATATATATATATATATATGATACCTTGTTAATATTTGACATTCTAGGAGAAAATTATTGCTCCTTCAAATTTAAAACTGATAATTATCTGCTGATCTAGATGTATTTTAATAATAATATTTGTTATAATAACAGTAAAAATATGTGCTATATGTCATTATTATCTGGGCATCTCAGAGTTGTCCATCCTATCGATGTAAGTAGTAAAGAATCATCTTAGTATCTTAAAGAAACTGACGAAAAAGTTTTAAGAGATGCTACTGTAAATAGTGATTTGGAGCCAAAATATATTTTTGAGAAAGTGTAGAACCCTTCTCCTTCTCATAGAGCTTGTGGATGGCAACTTTTGAATTTTAAAGGAGAACCGACTCTGGGTGGTGAACACACAAGGCAATATATAGATGATGTATTACAGAATGGTACACTTGACACCTATGTAACTTTACTAATCATTGTCACCCCAATAAACTTTAATTTCAAAAAAAGAATTTCTCATAGGGTTTCTAAAACTTTTAAAACAGGACTTTACTTAAATTGGCAAAAAAAAAAAAAAAAAAGGACAGCTTTACGAGACAAGATCTTGGATGTAGCTTGACTGAATCTGGTAAGGCCATTTTCTAGAAATGGGTTAGCAATCAGAAAGTGGCCAAATAGACCCTGGTTTAGAAGATTCACAACTCTGACAAGGAACTATTAAATGCAGTGAGTACATACCATGGAAGATGAGACCAGGGAAACTACTTTTCCTGTGCTACCACAGAGGAGCCGAAGGGCCCTCCTTGAAATAATCAGAAACTTGTACAAAGGAAAAAAGAGAAAGTTAACACCAAAATTACATAGGAATACAGTCCAAAATACTACATATGCAGGGAATTGTTTTTCCTTCACTAGTTCTTTTTCCTTCCTACTGCTTCTCTGTAACATAGAGCCTTGTTTCTGTAGGAAGTGCCCCAAAGTGATTGATGGATTCTCCTTCATCTGAAAGAACTACAACTGTCCCCAATTACAGGGTCTGTTATGGTCTTAACTTACAATCCATAGTAACAAGGCTCCTGGTTTAGTTAGCACAGTGTAAAACAACAACAGTAAACTCACTCTAGTTTACCTAAACAGTATATTCTACCTTTCTCTTATTTCATAGAGAGATTTGGCACATAGTTGGAAGAAAAAGTATAGAATCCAGTGTAACCTTCTGTGTGTACACTGTTGTGTAGAGGGTGGTTAATTATTCTCTTTCGCTAGTTGGGTCTGTTCTGAAGTCAGTTTATGAGACTCGAACGAAGAGCTTAAAAGCCCATCTGAAGATGTGTAATACCTCCAACAACGTGAAGAATAAGGACTGTTAACACCAGTAGGAGAAAAACCTTGGATAGATGTTTCAAACAGTGGCAGTCTAAGAGAATAAGAACCAGGGAAAGTCAAGATGTCAAGGAGTACCTTCTGGAACTGGAGTCACCTGTCCACACAGACATCTGTCTCCAGGCTCCCTGTGTAGGGAAGGTCCATCTGGAAAGCTTTCAGTCAGAAGCAATGCTAAGTCGACAGTGTCAGTGAAGCTTTTGGAAACAAGACTTCAATTCACCACTTGATTCACCTTCCATTTTGTGAAGGATTTCCATAGATTTTATCGCAATTCTGCCAAGGAGATCTTATAGACTACTTCTTGGAGGTGGGGTAGGGGGAGACTGTGGATGCCATTTTTGAATTTGAAAGATTTCCCCAAAATGATTTTCAAGTTTTTTAAAACCCAAGTTTAGTAAACTTGACAAAACTTTTGTCTCACCAGAGGGTTTCTGACAAGACCTATCTTGACTCTAATTCAAGCTGGCTCCTCTTGTTTGCATGATATCTCCTTTCCAGTATTTTCTAAATGCCAGAAATGTACCAGAAAAATAAAACTTGCAAAATATGGGATTCATTTTTTAAGCAACATTTACCTGTTGTCATGCTGTACTGATAGTCCCCTCTAAAGCCACAGAGAAATTTGACTAAAATGTAAAACAAGGGGCTGCAGTTTGATGTTTGATTCCTCTGCAGGAGTTCCCAAGGAATTGCAAGGTTTTTCTCTAGTAGATAAATAGATGGGAATTGCTCAGAAGATGAAGCTATGCATGTAACTTCAAAGCTTTGCTCTATTTAAAAGTTTTCTTGAAAAGGAAAGGAAAAAATGCATATAAAACGGTTACCCTAGTGACCACGCAAAGCTCAGATGCTGTCAGCTGAGTGAGTCCTCTTCACCATTGAGTTTGAGAGAACGCTGAAGTGGAAAATGCAGCCCAGAAAGGGAAAGGAGATGTGGGCTCAGAGCAGCAGTGTGTTCTGCCCACTCACGAGTTCTGTTTGATGGTGGCTCTTCTGAAATTTCTAAAAGAGATACTTTTTTCGGTGTTTTTCAGGAAACAAATCCATTTTCATTTGCTATAAAGAGGTTTGGTTTGACATGCGCTCTATAGAATGAGTCTTGAATTATCTTGTTATCTTTAGGGAAGGACAAAAAATTGAAAGGGTCTCATAAGTTTCTTGTACTTATTCTCAGAAGCAGGAGACATGTAGAGTGCAAGGAAAGAGTTGATGTGAGACTATCAGAAGCTTGTGATCCAAGTTTTAAAAAGGGAGTACTGTTCCTACCAAAATTCTGATAGTGAAAACTGGTAGGCCCTCTTTCAGGGTCCTGACCCTGCAGCAGGAATAGAGACTGTTAAGATTGGAGTTGAGTCTCCTCATTTGCATTTTTTCTAAATTCTCCAAGGGGTGATTGTTGGCATCTTTTTAAAATTCAAAAGCATTTCCAGACAGTGTTATGTTTTAACCATCCCATGGGTTTTGATTATTGCCTTCCCTCTGTGCACTGAGAAGAGAAATTTTCTTGGTGTGAATTCCCACCTTGGGTCTGCAGTGTAGGGCCGATTGTTGCCGGGGTGAGCAAGAATGTGTCACATTAGGATCAAGGAAGCCCCAAAAGGCATGATCCAGCTGAATTCTCACATATAAACAAGAGAAGCAAACTTTCCTAATGTTGAGTTTTATGCGAAAGAATTTTACTTAAACTTTTTCCAAACCGAGTTGGTTCTCCACCTCCGGGAAAACCCTGAAGAACACATGCCACGCTTGAAAGCTCTGTCCACACTGAGTGGATGTTGAGTTAGGAGAAAACAGATCCAGCTATTCCATGTGCCCTTCATCAGTTTTGATAGGAAACTATTGGAAATGGGTGTTCTTATATTTGAACTTTTAAAGTTTAGCTGTTATTGGTTTATAATGAAGGAAGCCTGTTATTTGTAAGCCCGTGGCCCATAAGGTAGTTCACATGACTGACATAGAGTTGACCTTTCAAATTTGTTAGCAGTCGGGGACAGAGGAAGTTGGAGGCATGTGTGTGTCAAAATGACTGAAGGGCAACATGGTCGACAGGGAGGCGAGACCAGGAAGGCCAAACAACTTGTATGGCTCACGGCAGGCCCACACATCAAGAGTGGTTCTTCCAAAATGCCAGGAGCAATCCTTGATTGGCCTCATTTGTCCAGCATCCATGCAGATGCACAGATTTACAACTTTGGAAGTAAATCCCTGGAGTTGAAATGGAAATCTGTGCAGTGGAAATAAATGAACTCTACCACCTGAAAGCAAGCACCAAATTTGTACAATGACTAGTACCTCTAGATGTTTCAATTAGGACACTGCTGTTGTTTGATTTCTCTTATCCTACATAAGCTATGGTGATAGCAAACTGTCATCTGCATATTTAAAGCCATGAAAATGCATGCCCCTTTGCAGATAGATCTGCCTTTTAGTCTTTTCCAAATTTCAAATGAGGCCAACCCTAACTGGGTGAAAAGCTTAATTCTAGAAAGTAGGAAAGCTGTTATCGACTTTATTAGCGTTCCTATCTGAAGTTGTTGTGAAGCAATTATAAAATAAGACCCTATGGCTTTATGGCAGCCTTCATAAGGAATGAATTTGTGACCTTTTTAGGGAGTTTAAGAGTAGAAAACTGTTGTGTGCTTGTGCAATTCAGCAATGTTATTTATTAATAGTATGTTGTTATTAACCTAATAAGCTGAGAGATTTGTAGAAATAAATTATTACAGTCAACAAAAGTATAAATGTTACCCCATTAGACAAATATACAAATTATTGTTTCTTGTTTTGTGATACTATATGCACTTAAGTACATGGGAATAATGTATTTTTGTATAATATTAAAATTTGAAAACTGAATTTAAAGATGTAGGTTTTAAATGAGCTGTTTTTCATTTGGAATTGTGTTACAGTCTTATCAACCCTCTTATTAATTGAAAGTTCATATATCTTTAGCTTATTTCTTCCTCATTTTTTAGGCTAAGATCTTAAGCACTTACTAGGATAGGTTGAGGGTCAACTTTACAATCTTTCTGTAAGAGTAAAATCTAGGTTGGGCTATCAGATATACCTCAGATAGTAAATGTTACTTTACAGCAGAAATGTTTAAATAATGAATTTGAACGGATGCTTTCAAAATGACCCTAAGTACCAACATTTTTCCTTGTTGCTTACATATGTTAAATGAAAGTCATTTATATAAAAGAAGTCTTGGTAATATTTTAAAGTTGAATATGTATTAACTTAGGGTATTGTGCCACATGTTCAAGCCACTGTTCTCTCTAGGATCTAGGATTGAATTGAATATCTGTAACATGGTTTTCAGTCATAAATATGTGAAGATTTACCACTGGGTATATTTCCAATATGTACCTCAAAATATATCCTGAATGTATACCCTTTTCCCACTATTTTCACATTTATGGTCAGGACACACCTCCAAAGCCAAGAAATAATGTTGTGGTGATTACAGTACTAATGTTATTTGGATAATAACGTATACACTGTATGGTCAAGTCAAGACTGAGAATGGTCACCCCCAAACAGGTGTCTAATTCACAATAATAAGAAGAAATAATTTCTCTTACATACTCTTCACAGAGAACATTAAAATTCCTCCTCCTATCATGTTTAACTGTAATTACACATCTTTATAAAATGGCACAACTAAGTTAGGGCCTGTTGTTTCCTACCGAGATACTCTCCCGCTTATTAGCCTAGCTGTGTGTCTGCATGACTGCTCTGTTCATTTGGGACTAGGAGCCATCTTTAAGCTGTTTACGTACGAAAAAGTTGAAAATTAAAGCTACTTATGATCACTGTGAAACTCTTATAGCCACAGAACCTTTTCTTCAAACAAAGTCTTACATGGATGCCAGTATATAAAACACGGATCAAAATTGTTTTGTGCCTTATTAAAGGCGGGAGAAGGACTCGCAGAGGCACAAATTACTCTGCGCATTTCTATCTCAGGTGACAGCAAGCATTTTCAAGAATAAGAATGATTTTTATCTTAAAATGTACAGAGATCTTAGACCTAATTTATTTTGGTTAAAGCGCCTTAAATTGATTGAGTTTAGAAGGATCCCTCAGTCTCCTCTTGCTTTCTAGAATTGTTGAAGCTCCTCATCCTTTGGCGTTATAACCTGCCATGTTAAAATGTAGGGGTGCTGTTTTAACTACTTAGAAAAGATATAATGTTATGAACAGTAATTTGAACAAAGACCTGATTTTGTCCTCTCCTGACTCCTGAGATAGGTGGATTCACATATCTTCACACTCTGTCATTTATTAAAATAATGATTTTTTGTTCCTTTCATTCCCTTTACTTCTTGGACTAAGGTCCAGCTTCTTGTTGTCATATTATCCTGTCCTTGTAGTGAGCAGAACTCTTTCAGTATACTTACATTCATCCTGTACCTACTCTCCAGTCAGAATTCCTATTGAAGAGGGCTCACACAGCTTGTCACAGCTATTTAAAAGAAAGTATGAATGATTCATTTGGCTTCTTTAGGTATCATTTGCAGTGCCAAAAATCTCACTATCAAGAGTTTGACTAGTTGGAACTTTGTATAGTAGTTGCATATTTGTAAGATCCTCATTGCCTATTGCATCTAATCTGTTTAATATGTAAGTTTCATAAGTGGTTAATGCAAAACAGATAGCTGTTATACCATTTATGTCAAGTGAAAGAGTTACATAAATATTCTAGACTAAAACATGATTCTTATATGTGCTGTTTTGCCACAGAACACTCTTACTTTTTGTGTCTCTCTTTTTATATATCTCTCTCTTAGGCTACCGGGGACAGAAGGGAGAAAGAGGGGAACCTGGAATTGGCCTTCCAGGGAGTCCGGGTCTTCCTGGGACTTCAGGTAATAGTGATGTTTATCTTCACAACACAAGCACATTTCTAAATACAGGGGCCATGCCTTCTCTCCTGTGGCCCTTTTGTGTTGTTACAGGAGAAGGTGAATAATCCATGTTCATTGGAGTGAGGGGGACAGAGCCATATCTGATCTGCCTTCTGATGGGGTCTTTTATTTCATTAGCTCCAGGTTTCCCAGGCTCACCAGGTACCCCAGGTCCCCAGGGTCCTCCAGGACCGAGTGGAAGATGTAACCCGGAAGATTGCCTCTATCCTGTATCCCATGCCCATCAGCGGACAGGTGGGAAATAAACACACCTGAGGAAGACTTGATTTTGGGTGATAGCTCCTTGCTGCTGGAGCTATCTTAATACTGTCAAACCCTCATGATATGTGAGGCTATTTCTTGGTTTTTTGTTTTTGGGGTTTTTTTTCTTGTGTAGGCAGACATTAAAAGCAACAATTTGAATCCAATTCCTATAGTAATTGCGATATCAGCATTTTTAGACTTTTCCCCAAATTCATTCCATGTGTTTTGCTTTACCGTTACTGATTTTTATTCAGGGTTTTCTATGAAATACATAAGCAAATTTCATCATTAGTTCTTCTTCAAGAGAAAATTACACCTTCTGATTTCGTAGACTGATGGTGATGTACATTTTGTAGTCTTATCAATTTATATTTGGCCTTTGGTTTCTGAATTGTAAAGTTTCAGACCTACCCTGAACTTTTCTTGGTGTTTAAATTTACTGTCATTGCTAAAAATTTCATTAACGTTTTTGATATAATGCATTGCTCCTGCTAAATGTTTTTTGACTACTTTTTATAGCTTAAAAATTCTTATGCCATCCTACATCCATCCTATTTATGCAGAGAAATAGATAGGCAATAAGAGTTTCACTTTATAACTTATATTTTGAAAAAGTAAATAAATAAAAGGAGGCTATTTTATCAGGGAGTCCAAAAACACACCATAGCTTACTACTGAAATAATTTTGTTAATTCTGTATAATGAGCTCAATTCAAAGCAATCACCACCAGCATGAATATAGACTGTATGAAAAGAGAGGAACGAAGTCCAATTGTATATGAGTTCCAGAAGAAAAGCTTAACAAACACTGTGGTCCCTTCACTGAGTTTCTCATTTGGGAAACAGAAAGCGGTTTTCCCTAAGAAGTGTATGGTGGTTAAGGCACCAAGCTGTCAATGGTACTTTTGAAGCTTAAATGGTCTAGCAAGGTCTTTGGGCTCCTGTATCTATTATCCTTCTGACCTCATCCCTCTCAGACTTTAAGTCAAGAACCAGCCATTGTAACAAAGGATGGGATTTGTACTGACTGGAAAACAAAAAACACCTTCCCTTGAAGATGAATGTGTGGCTTTGGCAGATGCATATGGACAAAGTGAAGCCCAGAAGCTCTTACGGAGAATCTCCAGAAGCTGCAGCAAGAGGTACAGGGCAACAAAGAAAGCCATGAGACTGAATATGCAACCAACACTCAGACCAAAGAGTTAACACTCACTTCAGGGGATACGGCAGGCGCTGCAAAAGCCCATGTCCTCTGACAGGCAATGAAAATACAGTGATCACCAAGCAAATCACCACATGGTATTTTTGTTGCCTAACTGTACATTATTTTGAGAAACTGTGGGTTGGAAACAATTGATTTTCTGGAACGTTGGGCATGAGGATGTTGCTGAAATCTAAGTAATCAGCCCCATAGATGATGAGATCATGCCACCCACAGCGCTTCTGTCACAGAAATCAGGAGGTCACACTTCTTCAAAAAACAGTGCAGATTCCAATTTGGCTAAAGCAGGTTAGGATGATTCCTTTTATCTGTTAATTGAAAAACGAGTTTAGAAAGGCAAGCCCACTGGATTTGGAAAAAACTGTGAACAGAATTATATTGGTAGCATGCCTAAATTAAGACACGCTTTGTTCAAATGCACCCATGACTTGAACTGGTTTTCATTATAGATGCATAAACTGCTGGTCAGGTACTATCTACATGGCTGTGCATACATACCACCTTTGGTTTTTTCATATTGAATTGTGCTATATATTTCAATTCCAAGTTTATTTATTTTCCAAGGTTATTTATTTGAAGTGTTTTTAACTTTACATTGATCTTTTTTTCTTTTCTTTTCTGTGCAATACCTACAATGGTGCTGTGTTTTAATCTTACACAATTGAAATATACATATGCATTTTTAGTAAAACGATAATTTATCCCCCAAAAAATGTACAGAGACCTAAATCTGGTGCTATGTGTATATCTTGAATTTTTAATTTGTTGAACTTTAATGTGTCAAATTTTCTGAAAGCTTACAACTCGCCTGCCACTCATTAATTTACTTGAATTTGTCATAAAGCTAAACATTTTGTTTTCAAAGATTATTTTTCGTATTAATAGGTTGTGTATCCTTATGCCTCTTTGCTAATCCAGAAGTATTTGTGTTAGCATTTTAATGTTTTCATGAACTTTTTTGCTGATGGTGATTAATGTATTTTTTCTTTATATTTGTTGAATCGATCCTTTCATATATATCAAAAGACTTAATTCATTTTCTTGTTTTACAACTTCTGTTCATTTTAAGTCCACAGAATATGTCCTGCAGCCATTCTTACAAATTGCATATTTAGGAACCTTTCTTTTTTCTAAATTCCATTAATGCTGGACTAGTTAACTCCTGTTTCAAGAATTTGGATTTATTCAGGTGATTTAAGGGGGGGGGGGGGTGGAATATAATGTTATATGATGTGTATTACAAAATAGGGCTGTCACAGTGATTCACGCTCGTTTTTTTAATAACTGACGCATATGACTAAATCTACCTTCTGCATAACTACAGAAATGGGGCGTGTCCCCATGGGACAAGCCTCTCTCACCCTACTGTATTATCTACCTTCCAACACTTGTTCCTGTCTGATCTCTGTACCCATGAAATGCAACACAGAGCAAAAAGAAAGACTAGGTCCAGCTAATATAAATATTAAGGAAAGTGGAGATTTGGCATTTGCCTAGTTTTTTTACCAAAAAGATAGTGGATCATTAAGGCCCCAAAGTAGGGTAGGAAATTTGCCCCTAAATAACTTGGTAGTTGCCAATTCTCTTGTATCATTTTATTTCATTCCAAAACATGTGTTTACTTTCACGTAGATGTCAGTAATGTCCATAGCAGGGAAGAAGAATTACCAAATTTCCTGAATTATCTCTTGTTTGGACACCCAGACAACATAAGTGTTTAAATATGAAACAGTTATAGGCCATGATGACAATTAATCATTAAAACTGTGTTTGCCCTATGTAAGTATGTTTAGATTCCAGTCAAACATTTTATACCAAGATCAGTTAACACTTTCAAATAGAAATGTTTCTGTGCAAAGAATAAGGTAGGACTTCCATTAATATTTATGGCCTTTGGAATCTAAAGAAAAAAGGAAGAATCTTTCATGAGTTTGTTCATTGTTCTTTCCTACTGAAGATGTTAACCCCTTTTCCCTAAGCATAACAGAAACACAACCAGTCTTAACCTTTGCAATTTTTCACCTGTGATCAATATAACTTCATGACTTTAATCCCATAGGTTTATTTCTATATTTTCATGATGTCGTTGAAACTTTAAAATTTTAGTCACTTATGTTATATAACTTAATTATCACATGATATGTTGTCTGTAAAAGTTGTCATTTAATGTTTGGATTATAAAATCATTTTTTATGAATATGTTTTGGGAGTTAAATAAGATTTCGCTTTTCTTGTGTTATACCTCCTTTTGTCCACAAGATGGTGTTTAAAACAATTTGAATCAGAAGAACTGAACAGACTTGCAGAAATACAAGGGTAGAAATAGTTTAGTGGACAACAACTACATCAGATCCTTGCCTTTGCACTTATTATTTTTTTACTTTTGTAAATAATTTTTGTTAATTTATGTTTTCTTAATTTATATATATATATATTTTTCATTTTAAGTGTCTGTTAAAATGGCACAATAACCTTTGATTCATTGGCTCTTTCAATTTTGTGTCTTCGGTGGATTTATATACCTAGTTAACTTGCAAATTTATTATTTATAACTTTAGTTTGTTTGTACATGACCCTCATATTTTAGTGATTAACATGAAAACACCTAAGTAATCATCCTACCTTTTGGACAGAATAGATACTCTCTTTTGACAGAGAAGTAATAAGCATTTAGCGTAATACAAGAAGTTGACCACTTATAAAGTTATATAGTGTCTAAATCTTCATATTGTTCAAGGTACTTAACATTTTACAATTAGATTTGTATTATTTTTATATTTTTCTAGAACTGTATCACTATTTACAAAAGTAAGACAAGGAAGATTATTTTTCAAAATACCATTTTAATTTCCCTAACATTGGTATTAATATCCTGAGACTACGAATTTCTAGGTTAACTTATATGCTTAAATTTTTTCAATGAATTTTTGTGATAGTTTTACAGATCTGTTCATTGCTGTTGTTCTTAAATTATTTTTCACATTTGTTCACGTCCACCTTCTTAAGACACTCTTTATTGTCATTGTTTCTTAATGTTATTTTTTCTCTACTGTTGAATGTACCCCCCCTTTTAATAATTTCCTCTCAGAGATTATGTACAATTTTAAGAGGAAAAGATACAGAAAAAATTGAATTTGTATCTTTTATGCTTAGATACTGCAAAGTGACTTATCTCATTGCACTGTATTCATTTATTAGTTGGCCAGTAAAGGTAGCATTAATTACATTAAATTTGTTTCATTACTAGGAGTCCCAGAAAACAAGACAAATGGATGCCTTCAGTTTTATTGTGTGGTGTAGCTGGAGCTACAACCCAAACCCTTTTCTCAACAAAATCATGCCAGAGTAACTGGTCAGTTTAGTTAAGTTGAATAAAGAACCAGGTGAACACAGAGAAAACATTCAAAAAACAGACCCAGAACAGCAAAAATTTACCTCAAAGATAAAGTAGGTTTATAAAACCAAAGCCAGTCTAAGAAAATCTAAATGGAAAAAAGATCTAATAATGAATGATATATGGTACAACTTGAGTTAGCTACTTGCTTCATGAATTTGTCAAAAGTGAATACTGCTAGTAAAGGAGGAAATTTCACTAAACTTGGGGGTTAGGTCAATAAGATTTAAGTTTATCAGAAGGGTGTGTGTGGCTTGACCATAATAAGCTTATGGGTGGAAAGATGGTAATTACATTACGACTTTTTATTTTGCTGTATTATTTAAAGTGTATTTTAGGGATATTTTTCAGTGTATTAATGTATTTAAGTTCAGATTGTTTATGGCATATTTTATAACTATTTATTTTAAAAATAACATTTAGGATGCATTTTTTTCCCATCCTGTTTGTTCTCTATCTTACCTCATCAAACTATTTAAGATTTAATTCAACAAACTCGTGTTAAGTGGAATGGCTCTAGTTTTATTCTAAATCTGACATGGATATCATGCTTTGAGGCCTTGATTCCTATATATTCATAATGCATAATGAGCTTGTCGCTTATGTCAGCAATAAAGAATTTGACCCTAAATCAAGGGATTCTAAGGTGTAGTTATTAATACCAGGTCCACTCTTCACCGCCTCCGGTGGGCAAAGCACCACACTTCAGTTTCATTCTGTTAGGTCTCACTGACAGGGGTGCTCCCAAAACACTCAACTTACATACCAAGCTTGAGGCACACAGATGTCAAAGAACCTGTACATTGGTCTATCAAAGGGTTCTTGTTTATACCGTACTGGTAATTATACTTGTGTTTGTCACACGAATCAATGCTTAGTTCATGTAATTAAGTGTATAACCCATCTCCCTGGAAGCTCATTAAAAGCCTGGTCTAATGATTTCGGATAAAAATAAGCAGAAGCAAAAGTCAGAGAGCAAGCAGTCCCATAAAGTGATCTGCTCACTAAAATCATTTGAAACTCATTGGTGTAGAGGAGCCAGAGCAAGATAAGGAATATTACAATTAACTTTCTCATAAATATAAACCCTTTATCATTAGTGATAAGACAATAGGTAATAAGAAATTAAATACATAGCATGTTTTCTTAACAGAAATTAATTACATCAAAACATGCCAGTGGACTTACAAGTTTACTTAGATTAGGAAATGATTTACATAGTTCTTGACTATTCTCATCTTCAGATCACCTCATGATGTAGTAAATTAACCATGTGCTTTCTACTGAATACTTTTAAGTCTTTTCACACACAAATTTTCACCTTGGATGGCAAAGACAAATTTAATAAATCTCAAAAAGAAAGTTACTTTCTTGGAGCCAATTTCCCTCATTTGTTCTCTCTAGTTATTCTGAGAAAACCTGGAGTCAAGAGCAAGATGTGAAGGCATGTTAAGGGGAAAGTTAGCATAGATTGCCATTTATTAAGACTATTAATATTACTAAGACTAAAAATAAGGCAGTCAGCATCATCTTTCTGACAATGTAACAAATATGTTGCATTTCCTCTAGTTAATCATTTAAAGAGTATTTGAGCTTGTGTATTTATAGTCATACATTATTATAATTAACCAGCTTTAGTTTAATGTTTACTGAGTCTTATGCACTTAATACTGCCATGTCCTAGATTACAAGCTCGCTAGAAAGGACTAAGTACACAACTGAAAAGTATTTATGAAAAACGAAAGGATTTGACTTATATTTATTGAACACCAATATTCGTTGTTTTAAAAAAGATATTTAAAAGATGTTTTAAAAAGATATTTAAAATTGCCCATTTGTAAACACCAAAATTACTAGTTTGTTAGTATTATTTTACTTTGCTCTTTCACTCCTTTTTCAAGGGTACCAGAAAAATGTCTAAAAGCAATTTTCTCAATATTTGATATGATTTTATGTATCTTTAGTGATCTTCCCCCTATATTGGTTTATTTTTTTAAACTTGGAGATATTACACACCAGCGACACTCTAATAGCCAAAAATTTAAATAATACAATCAGAGGTGATCTTCTAAAGTAGGAATTTACATGAAATTTATTTCAGGTTGCAAATAAATCAGATTTTACTAATGATGTTTAAGAATAGCAATATTTGTTTAGTCAGCCTGAAATATAAAGTGTCCGTAAATAATCAAATCAGTCACATAACTCATAGGACTACTCATATACTCTTCTGCTAGACAGAAGTCACTTATCCCAAACCATGCCAGTGAATTTATGTGTTCAGACTGGGAAGTGATTTCCATAGTTCTTAACGAACCTGATATTTGGGATGTAAAGAATATTGTAATGCCGCAGAAGCACTGACTAGAAATAAATCAGAAATTATTTGCCCCCGAATAACATGCCAGTTTCTAACTAACTTTAATTATTCTCACGCGGCTCTCTCAGCAAGTGCTCTAGGTGATACCTCATCCAACTTTTAAAAATATCTACAAGAGGTTATGGAGATTTCTGTTTTGCTAGAGAAAGATAATTTGGTCTAATTCAATATTTATCAACCCTCTTTCATGGACAAGATTTGCAGGACGCTTTTCTTTGCAATGCCTTGGTCAAGTATTTACTGCTTCTGTAAACTATTTCACTTCACTGAGTTTGTAATGGATTGTTCCCATCATTTGGAATGTGCTAGCTTTACATCATCTATTTGTAAGTAGTTATTTCCAATATTGCTTATGGTATCTGTGGAGCTTGTTGTACAGCCTTTTATATATCAAGTTTGTAAAACATTTTAATGAACTGTTCTTTGAATTTTTTTTAAATTTTCTTATGAATACAATATTATAGAACTGAGAAACATATTTATTTGGTTATCTAATTTTTCTTTTATTATATTTGATTATGTCACTCGTTAAAATAAAACCACCTTGGTGAAAAGACAAGGCAATTTCTTTGCATTTATTTGCTTATGTGTCACAGAACCTGAAAAGGTTTGCCATTTACATAAAGATCATTTAAGAAGTTAAAACAGATATCTCTATTTCCAAAAATTATCTACTCCACACAAAGGAAGAACATCTCCTTGGTGTGTGTAAATGGCACTGATCTACGGAGCCACGTTGAGCTAAGTCATTCTCCTTAAGCACAATCCATGCCAGACATACAGAACGAGACGCCATAAACAGTTTGAAGAAACTCCAAACACAGATTACATGATGATTAATTTGACCAAAGAAATAGGGCTAAATTTTTTAAATGTATAGAATGTACACACGAGAAAAAAAAAAAAAGTGATGTTAGAAATCCTATTAGGGCTCACTCTCCCTTGACTCAAGAGAATTGAGTTCCATAAACTAGCTGAAAACATTGACTGTTTTGTGCACTGCGCTATGCCCTGGGACAAGTCACTCATTCGCACTGTGACATAAAATGAATATATTAAATCTGATTGATAGTGTATATAGATGTTGATAAAACAGCAAGCCAATGTAAGTATGTAAATAGTAATAAAGTGCTTGAGTGGTCAGGCAATACCTATCTAACTGATAAGAATACAGTGTTTGAGCCAAGCTGCCTTTATAATGTGTATAAGAAAACTGATGAAACAGAAACCACTTTTGCAGCAGTGAAGTTCTAAATAGGAAGGAGCTAACAAACCGTTGAAATGAAGCCAATGGTTCCTAACCTAGAAACCGAGCAAGGCTAGACTTAGGGGATCCATGAAGTCTCTGAAATAGTCTGCAAACTGTTTGCACATATGCATTTGTGCATTTTTCTGGGGTTTGAGTCCCATAACTTGCATTAGACTTTCAAAAAGGTCCATGAAGCTCCCTGCCCTACACCACACACACACATATATATAGAAAGAATTTCTGTCACTGGGTAACATCTTCAGGGGAATAGTAAAGGCTTTTGATTTCTCTGTAGAAAAAAAGCACTAATATTATAAACATATGCCTATAGAAATACCAATAATGTAAATGTTTTAATGTATCTAAATAAGTTCAGTGACTTCTTTTTATTGAACATGATTATTTACAAGAAAACATGCAAGAGATTAAGAAACCATATTTATTTCTTCTTTGGTACAACCAGAGATGTTAACCTCAAACTTTTAAAATAAATAATCTCATCAACAAATCTTACGAATGGCAAGATATTAAAATTCCTTCTTTGCTTTCACATAGAAGAACTCAAAATGTTTATAGGTTTGGGATACAGTACAGTTCAACAAAAATTCAGGCTGACCGTGAAACCCAACGTGTGCTGTAAGAATATCATTCTCCATGGCACAGAGCTTTCTTGCCATTCCCAAGACACCACATCAATGGGGATTTTAAGCACCAGTTCTACTGATGGGGGTTTCTTCATAATTAGTCTGTAACCCTCTATGTAGCTAAACAATAATCTGAGAGCAACATCTAAGTAAAAAATGAAAATAACTACTGCAACTGAGGTACACCAAACAGTTGTTTTTGTTTATTGGCACAGTGGCCCACAATATATCACATATGTATAGCACACTGAAGTTCAAGATCCTAGGAACAGGATTATAAATTTAAAGGGTTTTTTTGTTTTGTTTTGTTTTTTAACCAATGACTCTGCTGTCTCCCCTCCAAGGGAAAGGAAAGAGGATTTATTGAATAGCACCATCGTTTTAAATCTGATCGTCCAGTAGGACTTCTGTATAATGTTGAAGGTAGTGTGCTGTCCTCTCTTGCCCAGGCTTTGGGTAGTGTTTCTCCTCCAACCTCCTTTGCCAGCCATGGTTCGTGGGATGGCCAAGCAGCACTAAACCTTTCACTTAGTTGGCCCTTTGCCTAAGGCTCGCTGCCCAGGATGCACGGTGCAGGCGGCTGGCTCGCAGAAACCAGCAGGGCCCGCAGGACCTGGGGGGCCGGGCACACCAGGAATTCCTGCCACCCCTGGACGGCCTCGCTCACCATCCCGGCCATTCTTCCCAAAGACGGCAGCACCTGGCTCACCTGAAACACACAAAGAGTGGTAATGTGAACAGGAGACCCCTTGAGGCTGCAAACTGGCGGAAAGCACAGGACCCCCGCAGCACAGCAGTGTACACATAGGAGCTTAATGAATGCTTTTGGAAATGATGATGAAGATAAAATTCCTTCATTGGACTTGGGTTTCTTAGATTTTAAAAGTGGAAGACCTCACATCTCTAATCCACTTTCCATCGGTACAACAGTGCTACCCAGTGTGGTAGCCTCTAGCCACGTATGTCTATTGAGCACTGAAATATGCCTCAGGCAAACTGAGATGAATTGTAAGTGTAAAACACACCTGCACTATGAAGACTTGTTACAAAAAATGTAAACTATTGCATTATTAATTTTTGTATTTATTACATGATAAAATCATATTTGGGACACTGTGAGTGAAATAAACTATATTATTAAAATTAACTTCACCTGATTCTTTTTACTTTTTTAAAGATTACTATTAAAAATATAGCTAATGTACAATATTCTATTAGTTTTAGGGATGCACCATAGTTATTCAACATTTACATACCTAAAGAAGTGATCACCATGGTAAGTCCAGCAACCATCTGACACTGTACCACACTATCGCAATATTATTGACTATATTCCCTATGCTGTACATTACATCCCCATGACTTATTTGTTTTATACCTGGAAATTTGGACCTTTTATTCCCCTTCTCCTTCCCCACCTTTTTAAATTTATCAATTGCAGTTGACATTCAATATTATTTTATATTCATTGCAGGTGTACAGCATAGTAGTTAGACATTTATATAATTTAAGAAGTGATCCCCCTGACTAGTCTAGTACCCACCTGGCACTATACATAGTTATTACCATATTATTAACTGTATTCCCTGTACTTTACATCCCCATGACTATTTTGTAACTACCAATTTGTGCTTTTTAATCCCTTCACCTTTTCATCCTGACCCCTCCCTTCTATCACCCCAACAAATCTACTATCCATCTGACACCATACATAGTTATCACAATATTATTGACTATATCCCTTATACTATACCCTACATCTCCATAACTACTTTGTAACAACAAATTTGTACTTAATCCCTTTACCTTCTTTCACCCACACCCCCAATCCACTTCCCATCTGGAAATCACCAAATGTTCTCTGTATCTATGAGTTTGTTTCTGTTTTGCTCATTAATTTTGTTCTTAGATTCTGCATATAATGAAAATCGCATTGCATCTGTCTTTGTCTGATACACTCCACTCAGCACAATACCCTCCAGGTCCATCCATGCCACCTCAGATAGTAAGAACCCATTCCCATCCATGCCCGAGCAATATCCCATTGTACATATGTATCACCTCCTCTTTATCCATTCTTCCATCAACGGACACTCAGCCTGCCTCCACATCTTGGCCATTGTAAACAGTGCTGCTATGAACATATGGATGCACACATCCCCTTGAAGTAATGCTTGGGTTTCTTCAGAAAAATACCCTGAAGTAGGTTACTGGGTCCTTCTTTGTGTCTTGTTATAGCTTTTGCTTTAAAGTCTATTTTGTCTGGTATAAGTATTGCTATCCCAGGTTTTTTTGTTTTTGTTTCTTTCATTTTCATGAAATATCTTTTTCCATTTCTTTACTTTCAGTGTGTATGTCTTTCAATCTGAAGTGAGTCTCTTGTAGGCAGCATTATGTAAGGGTTTTGTTTTCTTATTCATTCAGTCTTCCTATGTCTTTTGAGTGGAGCATTTAATCCATTTACATTAATTGTTGATAGATATTTACCTATTGCCATATTATTGGTAATACTGGTTTGGTGGTGATGAACTCCTTTAGCTTTTTCTTGTATGGGAAGCTCTTTATCTGTCCTTCGATTCTAAATGTTAGCCTTGCTGGGTAGAGTACTCCTGTTCTAAGTCCTTGCTTTTCATCACATTGAATATTTTGTGCCAATTCCTTGTGTCCTGCAAAGTTTCTGTTGAGAAATCAGCTGACAATCTTATGGGAGCTCCCTTATAAGTTACTAGTTGCCTTTCTCTTACTGCTTTTAGGATTCTCTCCTTGTCTTTAACCTTTGCCATTCTAATTGTGAGTCTTGGTGTGGGCCTGTTTGGGTTCATCCTGTTTGGGATTCTCTGCACTTCCTGGACTTGTATGTCTATTTCCTTCACCAGGTTAGAAAAGTTTTCAGTCATTATTTCTTCAAATAGGTTCTCAATCCCTTGTTTTCTCTCTTCTCCTTTGGGTACCCCTATGATGTGAATGTTGTTATGTTTGATGTTGTCCCAGTGGTCTCTTAAACTCTCCTCATTTTTTTTGCAGGGGGGAGGATTCTTTTTTTCTTTTTGCTGTTCTGATTGGGTGTTTCCTGCTACCTTGTCTTCCAAATCACTGATTCAATCCTCTGCTTCATCTAGTCTGCTGGTGATTCCTTCTAATGCATTCTTCATTTCAGTTATTGTATTCTTCACTTCTGACTGGTCCTTTTTTATGGTTTCTATGTCCTTATTTATGCTTGCTATCTCTTTGTGGAAGTTCTCACTAAGTTCCTTGAGCATCCTCATAACCATTGTTTTGAATTTTGTATTTGGTAGGTTGCTTGCCTCTATTTCGTTCAGTCCTTTTCTGGATTTTTCACCTGTTCTTTCATTCAGGATGCATTTCTTTGTTTCCTCATTTTGGCTGCCTCTCTGTGTTTGTTTCTATGTATTAGGTAGATCTGCTATGTCTCCCAGTCTTGGCCAGGTAGCTTAATGTAGTAGGTGTCCTGTGGGGGGCCCTGTGGCACAGTCTACCTGGTCACCTGAGCCAGGTGCTCCAGGAGTGTCCCTTGTGTGGGTTGTATGTGCCCTCCTGTTAAAGTTGAGCCTTGATTGTCATTGGCACATCAGTGGATGGTATTGACCCTCAGGCTGACTGGCTCTGGGGTTTGGTCACATCCATAGCTTATGGGCTGCTGTGCAGAAGGCTTACCCCACTGAGTGGGATTCGCCCCAGAAGGTTCTGGTGCCTATTGAGACCACTGTTTTGTGTCTGCCACTTATGGGGCTGATTGGTTGGTGCTCTGTTGTGCTCTGAAGACATCCTCCATGTATGTTGGTTCTGGAGGCTTTTGGAAAGGGCTCTGATGCAGGCCCACTCAGCTACTGCCTGGCTGGCCGGGGCTACCTGGTAGGAGCTACAAAGTGATCTACAGTTGTTGGCTGCCTATGCTAACCCTGGAAGCACGTGGGAGAGACCATGCTGTGAACCGAGGATGGCTGCCATCAGTACCAAGCCTGAGGTAACTCCATAAAAAGCCAGGACACTCAGAGGCCTCTTGTCAGGTTCCAGCTCCAGTATGGTTCAGCCACTGATAAATCCTCATGTGCTATGTGAGTTAAGTGAGGCAAGTTCTTTGGGAGTCACTAGAGTGGGAAGAGTTGCGGTCACCAGGTTAATGTAGACTCTGGTTTGGTGCCAGTGCTGATCCTGGTGTGACTCAGCAAAAATCTCACTGATTTCAATCACTGCTCACCTGGGGTGTGTGGATTCTGATAGTTTTTCAAGAACGAACCCAATGCGGGAGGGGCTGGCTGCTCATGGAGAAAATGCCTCCAGCTGTGGGTAAGTTGCAGGGGGCACAGGGGCAGTGTCCCAGCTGAGTCAACAGGATAGAGCATTGGAGCTCACCAGGCCAATCAGATTCAGATTTGGCCTGTAGGGGCAGGCTCAACATAGCAAAGATGGTGCCTGCCTGCCCACTGCATGGGAAGAAGACCCACCTCTCACAGGGAAAATGCCAACTGTCCTCCAGCCCTCCACCTCAGTCTGCCTCCCGTATGTTTCTGACGCTCCCTGAGTTACCATCTCTCCGCTGGAGCCCAAGGTAAGTGCCTGCCAATGAGTGAGTCTGTGCGCGAGGCATTAAGAGGACATCTGGGTTTCCTGCAGCCTTCTGTCCCACTCGAATGTTCGGAATCCACACTGTTTTTCACAGCTAGATGTTATGGGAACTCCTGTTCCCAGCACCAGTACTTGGGCTGGGGACCCTCACTCCTCCAGGGGGAACCTCCATGGCCAAGGTATCCCTACTGATTTTCAACTGCCACAGAGGTTTGAGGCCTGTTCTGCGTCTCCACCCTTCCTACTAGTCCCGTCATGGCTTCTTTATATTTTTAACTATAGGTCTTCTGTTTGGCTAGACTTCAGATGGTTCTCCAGGTTGATTGTTCAATAATTTAGTTGTAATTGTAATGTCTTCACAAGGACACAGGCACAGTGTTTACTCTACCATCTTGGATCTCCTCTTTTGACTTTTTTAATGTGGCTACTAGATTTAAAATTACTGGAACTTGTGGCTCTCATTATATTTCTTTTGAACAGTACTCCAATAGCAGCATCCCTTATTTCTAATAAGTGATCAATATCCAGACTGGGTAAATATAGCTCAATGGTTGGAAGAACAGGTTTTGGAGACAGATAGGTCTAAGTTCTAGTGCTTCTGTTTATGGATAGGGTGACATTAGCAAGTCACTAATTTTTCTGTTTCTAATGGGATAATGCCTTCCTTATAATTAAATTCATGCCTCAAAGTATCTGATAAATGGGAACTATTATGATTATGAGAATATTATTGATTATGTTCTTTTAGAAACCATGCAATGCACCCTACAAAGTTCCGTGACATTCTTCTCTGCAGGAGCTTACCCCAATGGGAACTTCACCACAGTCTTAGTTCCTTTAGAGCATTTCTTCCTTTTGTCACATTCAAAGTTTTTTGGTTCACCCAGTGAGGCACCCATAGCAAAGAGGGATTTCTGCTGAACATTTACCCCATCACACCAGCCATGTTTCATACTATTATTGCAAAGGTGGCAATAAGAAACCAGTGTAAATCAAACTGTATATGTGATGATAATATAATTCCATAGAGATCCTCCTTCCATCTCATCCATCTTAATTTGTCCATTCGGCCAAAAATGTGGAGACCAAATTTACATGTTCAATTACATATCTGCTCAGGTTTACTTTCCTTCTTTCTTGGTGTTTAGTTTTCTTTTCTATTTTTAGTCATCTATTACAGATGTCTTTTTTTGGGTTTATTATAGTGGTCCAGTCTTATTACATATACTCATATATTTTTAGAAGGAAGGCAGGTTAGAGATCCTATTTTACATATAACATCTCATTCTTCCCATTATGCTTACAAATTAGATCCACACAAAGTAATGTAATAGGATAAAATATGAATACGTCTTAAGAGAATAATTATCTTTGAAAATGTCCATCTCAAGGCTATAGATAAGTAGAGAGAAATAATTTCCTCTCATTTATCCAATAAGCTTTCATTTGACTATATTAAGTGCAGATGAAGCTGGTAATTATGGTTTTTTCCCCTGCAGATGAGGCCCCTGAGAAAGTTTCTCCCTCATCCAGAGCACCTATAAATACCGTGTTTCCCTGAAAGTAAGACCTAGCTGGACAGTCAGCTCTAATACATCTTTTGGAGCAAAAATTAAGACCCAGTTTTATATTATATTATGTTAGATAAGACCCATACTTATATTATCGTAAAATAAGACTGAGTATTATATTAATTTTTGCTCCAAAAGATGCATTAGAGCTGATTATCCAGCTAGGTCTTATTTTTGGGGAAACACTGTAAGGTTTTAGTAGACCATGCTTTTAGCAGAGCCTATTTAGATCTCCTGACACTGGGGGGAGGTAAAGGTTGATTATTTTAAGGTTTAAAAGATAGGCCAGATATAAAGGCATATAAAAGGTGATTTTCATGTTCTTTATCAGTAGCAATGTTGCCACTGAGTCAGACCAGGTCTACCTTAAAATCAAATAAAGATTAAGAGGAGAAAATTCCCAGGGAAAGGTTGCAAACCAAATGACCACAGGAACAAGGCAGGTATGGTAGGTTGGGATGGGCCAACTGTAGCCCATGAGCCAACTCCTGTTCTTGTCAACAGTTGTATCAGAACACAGCCATGGTCATTTGTTTGTATATTGCCTCTAGTTACTTTTGCACCACAAGGCAGAGCTGAGTAGCTGCAGCAGAAAACACATGGCCCTAAAGCCAAAACATATGGTGCTTTACAAAACAAGTTTCTGACTCTAAGTGTTATAAAGAAATGGTCCTGGGTTAAGAGACTCCCAGCTGTCTTTACTAGAAGAAAACCGATGGCACAAGTGTAATGAAAATTGGGCTGGATAATGATATTCCACAACAGCGTGGGGGAGGCAGCTGGGAGGACTGCGGCCTGTGATGAACTAGAGAGTGGATGCCAGCAGTGCTCCGCTCCAGCTAACATTAATCGATGCCGTGAGGGAGTATGGGCCTGTGGTGCCAGGACCTCTGATAATGTTCAAGAGAAGGTAGGGTGCTGAGTAATTAAATACATGTCTCTCCATTTAGAATGTTAGCAACTAATTCAAAAATTTTATTTAACGTTTGTAAAGCCAGCCTCCTGCCTAAAACCTTAAATTTAAGAGAATTTATTCTCTAATGAATAAACGCTATTAAAAAGCAGAAGGAAGGCTTTGTAGATTTTCATGTTTAGCTTCCCATCTCAACAAATCTTAAGAGAGGTTTTTTTCACTTGCTGAGTTTGTTCCACATTCCTGCTCATCCTTTGAGGAAACAGTTGACAAAGCCAGCCTGTCTACCCTTGATTTATTTTATGAGAAGCACATCTAGCCCAAGTCTCCCTTTGTCAAAGACAGCAGTATATCCTTTAGAGGTTTGGGTGATGTCAGCGTCATTATCATCATTATCATCACCATCACTACCAACACTTATGAAATGCTTTGCCTTTACCATGCACCATGCACTGTGCTCATTATTGATCCATTTTCCTCATTTGTATCCTGAGAGTTAAGAAGGTTAACTAATCGCCCATAATCACATAGCTAGAAAGTGTTGGAGTTATAAACAAGGGCCCTTACCCACTACCCAACCTAACTGTATTTCCATACCTATTGGTTTTCTAACTCTGCTGAGGGTGTGTGTGTGGTGGTGGTGGTGGTTTGCATTTAACTCATTGGGCCTAAATTGACTAGGAAGTACACAATAGCCAAGAGTTAGTATTAATTCTTCTAGAGTTCTACCTCTCATAAGAAAAGAAGAACATTTTTCTGAGGTTTTGCCCTGTAGAAATGACCGGGGCAGGGAGGGGGAACAGCCTTCACATAATAAATTGTCGATTTCTGGTGCGCCCTGATCCTGGGTGTTTACTCTCAAAGGTGCCCTAAAATTACTGTGTGAGAGCCTAATTTGGGGGTAAAGCAATGTCACAGTAGAAGTCATTCAAGAAGTCCAGTAGCTGCATTGAATATCTATAAACTATTTTTCAAGTATTAAGAACAGAGCACAGATCTGAAGTGTTCTCATTCTCTTCTGTCTGCCTGATGGGTGCGTTAGCTACACTAACTGCCTAAGGATCACATACACAGTTTTCTGAAATTCCAAGGACCTATCAAAGTGGCATTGCCAAATATTGCGTGATTTTTAAAAATGAATGTCTGTCATTCTCTGTGCCAACACTAGAGGGAAGTCATGTTACATCAATGGAGGCCAATCCCAGATGGACCATTCTGAAGGATCTAATATGACCTACAGAATTAATGGGACTATGTATGCGGGCTTTAAAAGAAAAACAAAAACCTTCAAATAATTTTCAGCCTTACAGAGGGTATTTGATGAGTAATTGGTTGGCTATGTAAAATTTTTGTATATGCTGGGGACTATCTTATATTTCTCACCTTTTGCTGAGCTTACTTTTGGGGTATTTGACAAAGCATATGTGTTTAAGAAGTTGATTTGAAGTGGCTTGTTTATATAAGATCCCTACCACCAAATAAAAAAGCTGCAGGAAATAGGATGACTACTGCTAAACTTAAGCCTAAACTGAGTGTGCCCTTTGTTTTTGGTTTTGGGTTTTATTTTTTTCCACTCAATAGTCACAAGCAAAGATCACCTATATGCGTATTTTGCACAAGAAACCTGAATAGCCCATTCACCTACTGTGGCCCAGCACAAAGCTAGCTCTATTCTCCATGTCCAAAAAGGGAAAAGCAACTCAGCTCACAAGTCAGATTCCTGGTGGTCACTTACATACGATTCCTCATTTAACTTACTCCATTCCCTCATAAATTTGAATACACACAGAGGAAGTCAGGACCCATTTTTACACACTTTTCCTTAATATCCTCAGAATGTCAAGGAACTGGTAGTAAATAGGCAAGTTGGGTGGCAGCAGGCATAGAGTTACCCATAATGAGACGATCTAATCAGATAATAGCACTGAAGGCCTCTGGTAAGAAACTGAAGGGGGGGTGGGGAGATTGGGAGGGACTCTAAAGTCCCAGGGTCTTTAATGTGATCCCACAGCTCTATGAGAGAGACAGAAAGGGAATCAAGACACTAAGTGATTATGAGACATGCCAAAGTCAGATGGCTGGGGCACCGAGAACAAACCAATCATATTACTGGACAGCCTTCCATCATTTTGTCTACTAAGTAAGCCTGGGTACAGGAAGCATAAATATTTGTCTCTGCCACTTATTACCTGGGAGACCTTTGTCAGGACATGTGACCTTTGTTAAGCCTCTATTTCCTTAAATATAAAAAGAGGAATAACAATAATAATAACAGCTACATTTGCAGAATATTTGCCATATGCCAGGCACTAGTCTACATGTTTCACAGGTATTGACATATACATAGACCTTCGTAAATAACTCAGTAGGGTAGGTGTGGTGATTATTCCCATTATACAGAGAAGAAACTGAAGCAGTAAGAGGTGGAGTAGCTGAAAATAAGTAAGAGCAAAGTAACAGAGAAAATAACCTGGCAGGCTGGTTCCAGAGCCCAGACTTCTTAAATACCTGCCCTGCCTACTTCTGACTGTGAGAAACAAACTGGGTGGCATATGTGTCCTTTTTCAACAACAGAGCACTACATCCAAAATGGCAGTCAATGTAATGGTTATAATAATAATCTATGGTCCATATGGTAGCACTACAACCCCAAAGGGCCATGCGATACTTAACATTGAACCAAAAGAGATATGAAGGGGAGACAGAGAACTAAAACTGTCCAGAGAGAATAAAGGCATTCTGACATTGATAGGAAAGTATAGGTTACATTTTTTCAAATATATCAGATATGTTAGCACAAAGAAGAATGACCAAATGATCTTTTTTCCACTCAGGAGAATTTGATCCCAAATCCAATATGAGGGACAACAAAGAAGGTTGTAAAATATCTTGTTCTGAAGGCTCTTTCGTTTAGGGAAGATGTGTATTTACCTGGAAGGTACCAGACAGCTCCTCCAGAGTAATATTGAAGGTTCCTCCAGGTACTAATGTCCTATTGCAGTTATGTTTGTCACAGGCCAGAAATCACATTCCTAATCGCATTCCAGGCTCTACCAGGGAAATGAAAAATGGCCCAGGTTCTCAGTGGTCAATTAATCAGTGAAATAATTTACTGCCAGTCAATACTTGGCATTTGTGATTGGGAGTTGAAGTAGATTTTTGTGGAGGGAAGGTCTGAGGTGTTAGGGGTGGTGCTGACTGAGAGAAGAGTAGCTTATTATTGCCCATCGAAAGCAGAAGAAAAAGTCTGCAAGGGTTTAACTCGGGTCCGGTGGTGTCCCCAACTCACCTTCATCAACCTCAAAGAGCACAAAAGTGGGTTTGTTATAGTAATAATTGTGATAATAACAAACATTTCTTGAACACTTAGTATGGCCAGAAACTGTCCTAAGCACTTTACATGGATTGATTTCTCAAAATTACACTATCACAGCTATACTGTTATCGCTATTTTATAAATGGGGAAACTGAGGCACAGAGCAGTTAAGTAACGTGCACAATGTCATAAGGCTAGTAAGTGACAGAGCCAAGATTTGAACTCAGGATGTCTGAATTGTGGAGCCCACACTCCCAATAGCCCACTTCCGGAATACTAGCTTTAGAGGAGGACAGACCTTAAAAACTCTTGTTCAAGAACTTGACGAATTTGGGAAATTGTTAGCTGAGCATATTTATGCAGAGAAAAGGGAATGTGAGCTGACCTAAAATCCAAAGTCCCCAACTGGTGCCTCAAAGAATGCGATAAATATGGCCCCTTTGTGCCTGTGTGCTAAAACTTGTAGAAAACTTCACGTTTTGAAAGTTAGCCTTAATGTTTAAAAAAGTAATCTGGAACTTAGACTTTTCACTAAATAATGTCAAATATCTTCTCAATGAAAATGTAATGAAAGCCCAGAGAAAGAAAGGCCAGATTTTAGGGTGGCACCAGGAAGGAAGGGGCAAGGACTGGCAAAAGGCAGAAAGGAAAAGGGCAGGTCTTAGGAGTCCTGAGAAAGGGAGCCCCTAACTTTTTTTTTTTTTTTTTGAACAATTCAGATTTAAGTATTAAATCTAAGACCAGCTGTGACAAATTTAATGTTTTCATAAGGGAGACAAAAGGAGGGCCAGGTGGAGATATCAGTGATGACCTTGTCCTTACCATGTTGCCCATACATGGATGTCTAATGCACTAAAAAGCAAATCAGCCAAGTCCCTTTACAACAGAGCAATGAACGCCCCAAGAGCATTTGAGATCCCCTTCCAGTCAGGCTCAGGGAATCTAGTGGATTACTGCATGTGAGGGAAAATGCGCCCCCTCGTGGCATTTTGGAACACTGCACACACAGAGCTGGTATTCCTCAATCTTCCCATTTCTAAACTTAAAGTGTGGTTCAACAACAGATTTTTTTAAAGAGGCACAAGAAACCATAATATATTTTTGATAAAGGAAAATCTTGCCAGTAGTGCAGGTCACTGGTCCAAGAACTGTTAAGTGATTTGTCAACAATATGGGAAAATGAGAAATTGTAAGTTTATCCTATACATATATAGATAAATACATTGTAATGATGATATTTTTATCAGCTTTAGAACTTCCTATTGCTACTATTGATAAAGGAGAAAAGCACTCAGTAAATTATATTTTCTTTTTCTCTCTTGTAAACACCCATCAAGGAACCCAGACTTATCTAAAATATTCTTTACTTGGCTCCATATAGTCCCAAACCTGATTCTTTCCTTTTCCAATCATGAAAGTTTCTTTTTTCAATCACAAAACATTATCAATTTGTGAAAACATCTTGACAGACCCACAGTTTTAGAAAGGTGGTGTTTAAGCTGTCTCCAAAAATATTCATATTTTTAAAACATATTTTCATGAGAAAGCAATCCCCAGGAGCAATGAAATATCTAATTAGGAAGCAATTATGTTTGGGGCTGCAATTACAGCCATGATTGAATATGTAAACCTGTGGCAGAATTAGAAAATAATCATTTCTTTTTCTAAATTTTCCTAAACCAAGCTTTCCAAATCCATTGTGGAAGCATGTGCCACCCTTTTTCTGCACGACCCCTCTCACCTTGGGAGCCTTCCTGAGCAGCTATAAAAGAGAGTTTGCTGGAAGGCAGCAAGTTATTCATGCTCTTACACTGGCTTTCGGTCCTGCTATGCTGCTTCAATAGTTGGACTTGTAAGTCATTTCCCAAGGGATGAGTGTGTGTTGCAGCCTGGACTCCAGGGGACACAGTAACCAGTGTGTAAAGAGAGAACAGATGCCCAGTGAGAGAATCCAGGCTCCTCACACAGAGGCTACTTTGTGGCCTCGGTCAAGGCCACAGTGATAGGTGGCTTGTGCGTGGCTCTTTGTGGCTGTGAGTACAAATGTTCAGGTTTATTATTTATTTGGATATGAGTTTCTGGAGGGTCAGGATGTTTGAAACATGAGCTTTTAAAGTACAATTTCAGTTACTCCCTGTGCAACATGAATAGTCTGTATAGTTTGAAAACTTGGATTAATTTTCCTGTTGCTCTGACTTTTTAGTTAAAATTAACAGGAAACTATCAACTAGGCTAGAAATGGAGAGAACTCCATTCATTCAAAATTTTATAACAAGTGCATTGTGGCTGGACCTTGAAACAATTTTTAAAGATCTATTAAACAAATTAATATTTCAAGTCCTGATGTTTATTTTCTCACAAAGAACACAGATATGATTTAGACCATTTAATTCTTCATTAAAGGTGGACTTGAAAAATTGATGCCAGCCATTATTATCACTTGACATGCTTAAGTAATCAGAGAGCAGTTCTTTAAAATGTTTTCCAATCAGACCATCCATTCGCTACCAATTTCTCAACCTCAATCTGCCATACACAACACTTACCTGGGAGACCTATCGCTCCGGGCAAACCTTTGGGACCTCTTCCTGGAGGGCCACGTTCTCCCCTTTCTCCCAAGTCACCTGCATTTCATTAGAGAAATATTATTTTTCTATATATCAATAAAAATAAGGTTCTGCATTTTTTAAACTTTAGGCAAAGCCAAAATTCAGAAACCAAAAGGTCATGAAGATGCCACAAATTAGATTGTAGTAGTATGTAGCAATGCAAAAACTGAGTTAATTATAATAATAGATCTAAGGGGGAAAAACAAATGATCATATCCATAGATGCTGAAAAGACATTTGAAAGAATTGAGCATTGATTGTATTGAGCATTCTAATACAACAGTCAATAAAATAAGAATCAATGACTACCTCCTTAACATAAAAAAAGGACTATCTCAACCCAAAAGCTAGCATGACGCTTAATGGAAAACATGATAAGAAGCTCCACTACAGTCAGAAGATTATAAAGATGCCCATTTTATCACTATTATTTATCATTTGGTTTGAGGAGTTAAAACCATCCCTATTTTCAGGTGATTTCTTAAACCCTAGAAAAATCAACTCAAAATCTACTGGAAACAATAAAAGAATTCAGTAAAGTATCAACGTGCAAAATTAATATATGGAAACCAATAATGTTCATATATATAAACAACAACCAATAATAAGATGTAGTAAATAGAGACCCCATTTACATTAACAATTAAAATATAAAATAACTAGGATAAAGTTTAATCAGAAATATGCAAATCCATCATGAAAAAAACTTAACATTTCTAAAGGATACAAAAAGATTTGGAAAAATTTCTTATGGAAGAGTAGCATCATTTAAAGTTGTCAGTTCTCCCTAAGAGGAAATTTCATCATGATCCCCATAAAAATACAGATTTTATTTTATTTTTTTTTAACCAGAGAGGTGAGTCTGAAGTTTGTGTAGAAAAAAAAAACAAAACATAAGCCAAACTAGCCATAAAAACTCCAAAAAGGAAAGGCAATATGAAGGGAATTAATCCTACCAAATATTAAACCAATTAAAATGTTGTGATACTGGTACATAAATAGACCAATGAAACAGAATAGAAAGTCTGAAAATAGACCCACCTACATGCAAGAATTTTGTTTGTAATAAAGGTGCCATCTTAAAGTGGGGAAAAGTTGAATAATTCAATAGTGTTGGAAAAGTCGGTAGCCAACTGGAAATAAGAAAAGTTGGATCTCTTCCTTACACCATAATCCAGGATAAATTACAAATGTATCAAATATTTTAAATGTAATTTAGGAACCAGAGGAAAACAAGGGAGAATTGTTTCATAAGCTTAGATTTGAGTTGGACTTCTATTATAATTCAAAATCCTAAGAGTTCCTAAAATCAATACAAAAAAGACCAACAATGCAATAAAAAATAAGCAGAATACATGAGCAGGAAAGTCAGTAAAAGAAAATAAAAATGGCTCTTAAATATATGAAAAATTCCCTGACTTCACTCTCATAACACAGTTAATATAAATGTAGAACAAGGATGCTATTTTAACATATAAGATAAGCAAAAGTTCCAAAGCTTAATTAAACATATGCTAGCAAGTCTGTGGAAAAATACACTATTGCACATCCCTGATAAGAGTGTAAATTGGTACAGTCTCTTGGGTAATTTGACAATCCCTCTCAAAATTGCAAATGGAAGTACCATTTTACCCAGCAATTCCACTTCTAGGAATTTATCCTGGAAATATAGATCTTATGTTGATATTTTTACAAAAATGAAATATATTCACTGTTGTTCACTGCAGCCTTGCTGTAATAGCAGAAGATTGCAAACAATCTAAATGTCCATTACAGAGTTAAATACATTATGGTACTTCCACAGAATGGAATACTATGCAGCTGTGAAGCAGAAGCAGGATGCTCTCTTTGACATCTCCAAGACATGTTGTTAAGTGAAAAAAAAAACAAGGTGCAGATCACTTACTAAAGGACAATATGATTTGTTTTTTAAAGAATGCATGAAAAATGTGTATTCATATAGCCTTGTACATTATTGTCAGTAAGGATATGTAAGAAATAAATGATAGTGATTACCTAATAGGAAGAATAAAGGAAACTAGGCAGATGGGAGACAGGATTGGCAGAGAAACTCTTCACTTGTCTCGTCCTGCGCAACGAGGGTTGTGGGGAGTGAGGAGGGCGGCGCAGGGTTAAGAAAGACAGTAGCCAAGAATCATGTGCAAGCGGGTCCAAGGGTCTCCAGCCTCAAGGACTGAGCCCCAAATCGGGCCAATGCATAAGTTTTATTAGTTAGGTGAGGAAGTAAAGGAGATAAAGCTTGTCAATCTCAAGATCTGTGAATCCCGTACATTATAATAGGAAACTGATTCAAGACAATCACCCTTGCCTGCAGGCAGCAGAATCCTAAGTCTCAGGATGTATGTATTTCCCGGAGGGACAAAACCTTTATGCATATGAATAGATGGAGAGCACACCACTGAATCACTCCCCCTGCAGGTTGTGGGAAGGAATGCAGCCACAGAGGCAGAGGCTCCCCTTAGCCGGGTAAGGTAGGGGGCTGTGCCCACCTCTATCAACCCCGTGAGTTCCCCAGATGGTCCCCACACAGCTGCGTCTGGCTTGGGTTGCCCCCACCCCCCACCCACCCCCTGTGTGGAGTCGTACCTGTCTTTGACTAGCCAGCCATATTTTGGGGCCAAATGGAGACATAAGGTGTAAGCACAAAGGTGAAGCAAAGTCCCTGAAAGGATCCATGTCACAGACTCTCCTTTCTTTAGGGGCAGGTACGAGGAGACAGACGGGTAGGCTGCTGTGTGGCAACATTCACTAAATATCTTTTTATACATTTTTAAATTCTTGAACAGTGTAAATTTACTATTACCGAAAACAAATTAGTGAATGTCCAAAATTTAAAGTGTGCTGTCAAAAGTGCCTACATTTCACTACGGAGTCATTACTGACAGGGAATATGCTTTGGATTGCAACCAGCCATGTGTATTTGCAAGACAGTTGATTAAATTTAGGGATTCAGCAGTCACAGAACAAAGCTGCGTTAATTATCCTGGCTCCTGCAGAGACCAAACCCAGAGACATGGCCTCATTAACTAAGTGCTCTAATACTTTAGTTAGCTGGTCCTAAATGACATCTACTGCTCCTACTAGAAGGCATTATCCTCCTATCCCATTGGTATAGTATTATATTCTTTTCTACAGTTTTAGAAAATGCAATGGCATTTTGTAACAAACTCTATACATCATCATTTTTTCCAACATCTGTGTCAGCCCAACCTCATTCAATACTGAGTCATTAGTTATCATTTTAAAAACAAAGGCATGTACACAACAAAAATAGGAAGCATAGCTATATAACCATTGACACAATAGTCAAATAGTCAAAAATATCTAATCATGAAGGAATATTTAACTCATACTTTGAGTTTTAACTGTGAATGTCCTCGTGTGAGTTTTTATGATAAATCAACTACATTTTCAAGACTATTTAAATTTATATAAATACTATGTAAGGATATAGAGCTCAGGATGAACTCCTATTCACATAGGCCAATTTTTTTCACACTCATCAATAGGGCCTACTGTACTAGGAAGATATGACAATTGGCATTTTAAAAACTAACAACTTAAACATGCTTGTCAACTTAGCAACTTAAATACCCTATCACTGTAATTCTGGACACTGACAATGAGAAGAGAGTCTGTAAATATGCCATAGTTTTTGAAGATGTGAGATGAAGATTATAAATTAAAACGCAACTTTCACAGGGACACTGGAAGTTAAAAACACAGTCCGGTGTGAGGCCATGTCAACTGCAAAGTGCTGCTTGCCAGGGATAAGATGCATAATACTAACCTCTGTCTTCATTGTGATGCTGTATTTTGTTTATCGGCCATAGAAAAACAAATTTTAGATGGGCTCCAAGACAAAGCCACCCTGCAAACTGCTGCTCCACAGCAAACTGTGGTCTTGTTTATCACCAGGGTTATCTACTTCTTCTAACCCTGGTCATGACTTCTTTTGAGATGTTCAAAAAGCAGCTCAAGGAACTAAAGGTCCACCTTTGCTAGCCTATTGTGTCAGAAAATACTTATAAAGAGCTTATAAAATAGGCTTTACATAAGGTATGAAGGAGAAAATGCAGTTTGAGTAGAAAAACAGCTCATTACAAACAGAGTGGCTAAAATTTTTAACATTGTTCCATAGTTGCTATTTATTTCATTTATTCAAAAGCTATAATTGATGGTCCATCCTCATGTGAGCAGATTAATATTGAAAAAGGTGTTGGTCACAATTATTACTGTATTTCCTCAACCTTCATTTACATATTGAGAGGTCTGTCTGACTCACAATAAAATATCCAAAAAAGTATGCAGCCTTACTCACAGGACTTAAAATTAATCTACACCATGAACATTTGAAAATGGTATTTATAACATGAAAGACTGACTTAATACTAAGCAAAGTGAACATAAGGCCAGTTAGTTATGTTTCTGCTTGCATATACACACAAAATGTGCTTAAGGCAAGGGCTTTGGCCCTACCATGTCTGTATAATATTGTGTAAAACATGTTGATGAGAAACAAAAATAATTTAAAATACAATTTAAGCTTTGATTATGATTTGATTATTATTTCTACTAGGTCCTATTGAAAATGTTTCATTGTGTTTTTCACAGTAATATTTTAGGAGGAAAAGATTTGATTAAGACATAACCTGAAGTATTGAAAGCTGTAGTAAAACTTAGTTCTGTGTTATTTATGTGGCAATTTCTCTGGAAAAAGACTCTCAAAGTGACTATACAGCAGAGCAAGACTCATACCATTCCTTCTTTATTAGGCATAGGCAAAAGGCAACACGTGACCATGAAATACATCTCTTCTCTAATAGGCTGACCATTTATGTGTCAAACGGTAAAGTGTTTATTCTCAGGGAAAATTTGGCCTGTAACCCTTGGATAGTAGCACACTATAAGTTTTCTATTAAACACTGTTAATATATGTAGTGGGACAAGAAAGGTCTAGTCCAGTTACCTAGAATCATACATTTCCAAATGTGTGACAGGGTTGATTGATAAAGAAAATCGGATTGTACCTTTTTGCACATAACCCAAATTTTAAGAAGTGAAACTGAGACAAGATGCTGCTTTAAAGGAATCCAGTGACAAGAAAGGGATGAGAGGGCTGGGGAAAGAAAGTCTTTTACAAAAAAGAAAAGGACTAGATTATAGACTATGTCATAAATACTGAAGAAAAATTAGGGGAAAATCCCTTCTATGGTCAAGCAATGCTTGATAAATGATCTTAGCAGTAGAGACACTTTTCAGGTTCCAAACATAGAAATATAGTTTTCTTCCTCTCAAAATTAGGTTTATCTGCTAGGCCCAACACAGCCCAACCCAACCACGATTCAATGCTGCTTAGAGCTTTGAACCCAGAAAGTTTCCCAAACATTTCACCTTTGTTACCAGTGGTTCTCAGCCCTAGTTGCACATTAAAATCACCAGGGTATATTTTTCAGTCTTGATGCCCAGACCAATTAAATCAGAATCTCTGGGAATGGGACCCAGACATGAGTCATTTTTAAAGCTCCTCGGGTGGTTCCAGTGAGCAGCCCTGGCTGAGAAATGCTACTGTAGTCAGACTCTCCTAGCCTACCAAAATCACCTAGGCATTTTCACTTCTGAAAGGGAAAAGGTGGGACTTCGGGAGAGAGTTGTGTTACTAATTCAAAGTTAAGCTCTGCCCAAATATGGAGACTTCCTTTTAGCCAAACACAATAGGGCTGTGATTTCTATAGTCCCGGCAAGGTGTCCCTTTTCAGTGGGAAATCCAGCGACTGCTCTACATGAGCATTCAGCTGCATCAGAATTTCCTGGAGGCTCCTTAGAACTCAGACTGCTGCCCCCACCCCCACCCCCACCCACAAAGTTTCTGAGCAGTGGGTCTGGGTTGGGCTGGAGAACCTGCATTCCTAACACGTCCTGGTGACACTGATGCTCCAAGGACACCTCTTGCAGAACCGCTGCTCTACAGTGAACTCAGGGCAGCTGAGGAGTCATCCGTGGGCTCTGGCACTACAGAGCCAACTATGTCAACAACCGCCCAAGGCACTGGAGTTTCTTAGAAATGGTTTACAGAGTGAGCAGGGGCTAACCATAGAGAAAGCACCTACAGTGTGAATTCCTGGACTAGCAGGGCAACGAGGAATGGCTATGTGATTTTCCCAGAGAAAATAACCAGTTCTCTTTAGGATGAACTGAGAGTTCTCTCCATATTTGATTTGGTCTAGCTTCTGAAATCTTTGAAATTATGCCTGGCTTACAAGGACCCCCAATTAGGGCTCATTTATTAACATGCACATGCCAGAAAGTATATATAATCAACGTAATTATTCCAGCTGAGGTTGCAGTTATCCAAATGCATCAGCAATTCATTTATAAGTCCAAAAAGGCAGCTTGCTTGCCCTCTGATCATTCACACCATAATGTTTAATCCTAATTGGAGCACCAGCATTTAAAAAACGAAAGTCCCTCTCTTACTTTTGATGACACGCCTTTCTGACATTCTCCAGAGAGCCCTCGGTCACTCAACATGATACAGAAACTCTTCACTTTATTTAGTCCCCTCTGTAAATTACCCAGGGCACGCACACCCCAAGCTGACATATTTACTTACATCAAATAGCCAAAGCCATCTGAGGCAAGCAGTCCTTCTGCAAGTCCTGCTAAATACCTAACACACTCACAACGCTGTTTTTCCGCAAAATCCTGAATGCAAGGGTTTAACGTGCTTTAAATAAAAGAGGAAGAAACAAACTCTCTCACTCTCTCTCACAAGTTAAAGAAGGAATAGTTAGATTTACTGAGCTGAAAAAAGAATTCATCAAAACTAAATATCCAGTGTCATTTTGTAGAAGAAGGGGTAGACAGTTTCAACTCATGTTTTAATTTTTCTTATGCTAACAAATGGTGTTAGTTTAAGTAACAGAAACAAACATTCTAAGACTGCTTGACGCCTTAGAAGAGCTCTACAATGTTTTTAAGGTCTCAAAAAAAAAAGAAAGAAAGAAAGCTGAATGATCCTTCATAAGGTCCCGTAAAGTTTATTTGGAGCAATGATTGAAACACAGTATAATTGAAAAAGATCAGTGCTGAAAGTCAAAGGACCTTAACGATAGTATTTAGTCTACTGCTGTCCTACAGCAAGGTCAAGAGCATATAATATAACATTTTTCTAATCTTTACCATCACCATTGTAAAAGAGAACAATACATCATATCTCACAGGCTATCTGGAGCTTGGTAGGACCTGTGAATACATCTGGAAAAGAACAATGCATGTTTCCGGTTTCATCTGGGAAAAATGGCTTACCTTTAGGTCCCCTCAAACCAAGAGCACCAGGGGGACCTTTAATCCCTGGGAGGCCACGAAGTCCTATGTGGCCTGGGAAACCGTTCTGGCCAGGGGGTCCTGGGGGACCAGGTAGTCCAGGTTTCCCAGGGAGGCCGGAAGCTCCTGTGTCTGGACGCTTGAGACTAGCAGCCATCTCAGCAAGATGTTCTAAAAGATAATAAACAAAACAGCCCAGAAAAGTAAGACACATGAAAGTGATTCCAATAAAAAGAGAGGTATTTCAACCGCCGTTTTTCTAAATGTGTCACCAGAACTTCAAAATTGGTGATGAGAAATGAATCAAGTTGGATCCTTTTTCCATGGGCTCCCTGCCAGGAACCTTCATGGGAGCTGTTTTCTTCGGCTCTCCCTGGATATATTTGGTCCTGCTGTTTTGAGACAAGGGGACAGGGATAAAAACCTTAAACCGCAAGGCTTTGCTGTGAGTGTTGTTTTAAAAGATTGAGTGTGTCACCTGAATCCTGACTCGTTATCTGAAAACCCAGGATGGGAAGAAAATTAATTTCTTAACGTAGGTAGAAGTGGATGTCCAGAAGCTTTTTTTAAAAGCCAAGGACAACGTCCAGAATTAGTATTGAGACACATTTGAGATCTAGCCTCACATTTTTACTCTGAAGATACTAAATAACCTGAACTATCCTGAGAATTCATGACTTCTTATGAATTTTTCTTCTCAAAATTTTTTTCATGCTTCGAATAGACAACAGCCATTTTAAAAAGCCTGCTTCTTGGGAATGGTCACAGTCCGTCTTAAAAATTAATAACTGTGTGGGCTTTTTCAGGAACCATTAAATAGATTAAGAATCATCCACCGTGGAGAATCAAAACCATGGAGAACAAGAAAACTTTCCATTAAAATACTCCAAGGGAAATATTCTACTGTAGTATTTTTTTAAGCTTTAGGGTGTGAAGGAGTGTATAAATTGAAAACACATTTCTAACCAATACTTTTCAATTGTTTCAGTGTGAGTATTCTAAGTTTGCCTTACATAAGTAAGAGCATAAAATCACAATTTTCTATTTATGTGATGTTTAAAATTGAAATATCCTTTCAAGATAAAATGTCTGCAATGAAGAGATTAATAGTGGTTTTTAAATATAGAGGTGACAGTTTCATTCTGGAAAACTACAAGTCCATAAGACAAATTAGATGATCCCATGAGCATACAAAGAAGAGTATTTTTCCTGACAAAATTGGTTCCAACCAGAATAAGATAATTCTTAGTTAGAAGACCCCAGTGTTACAGGATCTCCTCAGATATGGTGTATTTTTGTACATCTTCATTTTCAGTATGGTTTCAGAACTAGACCAATTCTGAAACAGCTATGACAAATAGCAATCACCATAGTTACAGATAAATTTAGATAAAAGTGAACAAATGTGAAACGATGTCACCATTTTGGTAAAATGCTAGTTATTGATTTTCTATATAAGTGGTACATGAGTAGCTAAAATGTCCTTATGCTTCTTACAGGCATGGTGTCAGCCAATTACTTCTTATATAATCTACAGAGAGAGCCTAGATGAGTGCTGGGTACTCATAAGTGGTAGAGTGTTGAAGAGGCAAAAGATACCTGTGAATTGTTGTTACAAAAGGGAAAAAAAGTGTATCTCTGTGTGGGTGTGTGGGTGTGTACTTTCTTTCAAACTAACACCCTTGCAAAAAAAATCCAGGCTAATCCAGAAAGGTAATATTATTTTTTTCTTTGAGGCTATAAGCTATTATGATAGCAACAAATTGCATAAAACATAATTGACATTGATATTATTCAAAATCTCTCTCCTTTAAAGCATACGTGAAGTCAAGCCATTATGATTTATTTACCTTGCAAGACTCTCATGCAAACCTGCTTAATGTACTGGTCTGTTGGAGCTCTCCCCTAGGACACAAGAGAAAAAAGACAGTTTCTACATGGAACCATAAATAGGACATTGTTAAATGGTAAACTGACAGACTTGGCAAGCAACAAGGTGGCTGGCTTTACAACAGGAGAACTTGCCCCCACATCTAGGGAGCTGATGTCTGATCTAGTCCAGCTGCCCCCACCCCTTGTGCTGTGGAATGGACTCCCCACAGGGAAACCATGGGGACTGCCCACCACTCACTGGAGGGCCCTCGATACCAGGCAGGCCGGTGACACCCTGTTCTCCCTGCACGCCTCGTGGTCCAGGCGGTCCTTTTGGTCCTTCCACTCCAGGAAGACCCCGACCTCCTTCAGGCCCCCTCAAGCCTGGATCGCCAGGGTTGCCCACCTAGAACAAAATGGCACACTGTGAAACCAGGACTAAACAGAAGTTATGTGTCTGCTTAATATTAATATAGTATCAATCCACAAAATTTGAGGTTTACTACATTTTATTTCCTAAGAAGTATTGCTTCAGAGGTTATAAATCCTCAACATAAATCCACACATAATGCTACACAACAACTCACCAGTCTCTTAGAATTCCAGTCCAAGTAAACTTTGAAAGAATCTTTCTTTTGGTATAGTTATTTCAAAATGTTAACTGAAATAATAAGTTTTTAAAACCATGTTCTTCATACTTTAATCCACTTACTAAGAGCAACTTAGTTATTTATAAAGCTTGTTAACTTTCTCTGGCCACAAAAAGGCCACCGAGATTTTTATAAGACATGTTACTTTGTATATCACCAATGTAGAAAGCATAAAATTAAGATATTTCCAAGAATATGTTATTTAGCTGTTATATCATTCTTTGGAGAATTTGAAGATGCCAGATATATCCAGGAATTATAAAATACTAATATGAACTAAATCAATACATTTAGAATATCACATTTAAAATGTTGCAGTTAAAATCAATGCATTTAAAATACTGGAACAAAAAGACTAAGTCCACAATTTATCTAAGTATTGAGGAAGTTGAAAAATCTAAATATTAAAGAAGTTAGACATAAACCAACTGTTTCCTTAGAACGAAAACATATACGTTAGATTTTTTTTTCTTCAGAAAGCAGACCACTAAAAACATTTTAAAGAGTCCTTGTGTATAATAACTGCTTTAAAAAGAGACTAAATTAATTCATTTTTTGTTAAACTGTCTCTGGTGGAATTTGTGGCATAGTAGTTACAATGTACTGTTGTTTATAGAATAAGAATGAGAAGATAAAAAAAAACAGGAGACAGCAAGGGGATGTTAGTATTGAAGATATGAACATTCAGAAAGCAACTTAATCCTGCTTTTTCACATGCAACGTTTATCTAGAAAGAGCTAACTCTTTCAAACATTCAAATGGTTTCAGCTGAAGGGGAGAAGGTGGTGTAATGTTTGCACTAGACACATCTAAAGAAAGCTCAGCAAATGTGCTTTTTCCAATTTCTCTTTACGCTTAAAAAAAAAAAAAAAAAAGATACTCATCTATGTCAATCTGTCAAAATTGTTCCTGTGAAGAAATTATGGCTTAAAAGATTTCCTGAAAAACCGGTGTCAACAGGGAGAGCTGAGGATGTGTTATGGAAGGCTGGGGTATTTTCAGGTGACTACAGCACAAAACTGTAAAAGCTTCAAAAACAACCCAGAGGAAAAGCCAAAATGATTTCAGAAATGCACTAAATAACAGACAGAAAACAAAGGAAACCAAATCAGCGTGGCTTATCTTTCCGGCAATGTCTGAAATATTGCTAGAAGAAGGGACAAGAAATTTTTGATGAAGAGATCAAGGGCCAACATGGCCAGGACAGGATGAGGACCCTGAATCTTTGGGGAGGAATTCCTCAGCTGAATACTGAAGGAGAAACAGACCTCCCCTACTTATCAAGTTGGTCTATGCTGAAATCACTGTGGAGAGTGAAAGTCTTCCTGTTAGTAACTATTTCCCCTGATTCTGGGACAGTACACTTCAATTTCATCAGTGTTACCTGGGTCATGTCAGAGAAGACAGGGGAAGGAAAGTAGGTAATAAATTAAGAGCTAATTCCTAGCATTATATCCAAATTTAAATGAAATGAACTTATTTTGATCACTGCACTGTTCACTCGATTTTTTCTTGTAGAGCGTAAATGCTGACCATGGAATATTACTAATTATTTCTAAACCTGAAGTAGCATTTTTATTACCAAATTCTATCAAGGCTTACTCTTTACATTTTTCTCAACCCTAAACCATTTCTGTCAAATGTGCTTAGGCATAACAATGTTACTTGAAGCTTGAGACTGTCACTCAGTGTTTAAAGGAGTTAGGTAAAGAGGTAATATGACGTAATAACTTCCACCTCAGTGGTGTGTAAAGAGCCCAGTGCTGGGTACTGTAACCAAGTCTAGGTAAGTCCTCCTGGAGAAGGTGGGGCTGAAGATGGGGCTAAGGGCTTAAGTAGGAGGTAGCTATTTTAAGGAAAGAGACACAATGCACCAGGTGAGGAGAGCAGCCCACGTGAAACAGCGTGCCATGTAAAAAGAACTGCCGATGGATGAAGTTCCAGACATGGAAGCAGATAAGGGTGGCCAGGTAGAGAACACTTTGTATAAAGCTCTATATACCTGCTAAGAGTCTGATTTTATTCCATAAAATTTATTTTGAAGGGTTTTAAGCAGAGAAGGGATAGATAGTGGGTTTTATCTTTTTATCTAGATTATGTTGGCAGTTATGAGGATAATATGTTGGACAGGGACAGAGAGGAGTGTGAGAGATTCCAGAAATAGGAAGGACCTGGAAGCTGGGGGTCAGTGACATTTGAGATTGAGCTCTTAATTGCATCTTTTCTCCTTATACTAAGTTTCTTATTATATGAGATGTGCATTCCTTTCAAATCGCAAATCATCCTGGGATTGCTATTAATTGGTTCTATAATTCTGAATTCATCTAATCTCTAAGGACATCGGTTTAGTTTCTACAAAATGACAAACTGAACAAGATAATCCTTTTCTAGCTCTAATAATTATCTATATTTTCTTATGCATTATGCCTCTATCTTACTTCCCCAAAAAGAACACAGAGATTAAGAAAATTTTTGAAATATTTGCCAACAAATTGTACAACTGCCAACAAAACTCAGTTACCCACTCATCATCATGAAGCATAAGTCAGTTCATTAAAAATGACCCATTTGTGAAAGAAATTACCACCTAATATACTCCTTGAGCCACTTATAATGTGGAAAAACACAAACAAAAAGCAACTTCCTTTAGAATGGTTAGTTCAGCAGGCAGATCATTTACACTATTGTGAGTTTTACTTCTTTGGATTAATCCAGTACTTAAAAAATAAATGTAGACATTCATTTCCTTTAAGGTAAGTCCTTTAAGAATTGAATTTTATAGAATGATTTTATAAAGCAGAGCATTGCATTTTCTACAGCTTTATTGATATTTTTATTTTTATACCATTACTGTTCATTATACTTACAGCTCCCTTTTGGCCCTGCAATCCCATATCTCCCTAAATCAATAAAACAAAATTATGTTAGAACAATGTATTCACATTTCATAGTTTCCTAAAAACATTTAACAGGTTATTGTGCTGCCAAAATCTATAGAAAACCATGGACAGATGAACCTTGACACCACAGAAAAACATTAGACGCAAAATTTGGATTCTTGTCTCAGTTTTCTTGTTTAACTTAGTGATCCTGTGTGAACTACATAATCTCCCTGCCTTTGGCTAAAAATGTGTAACTCAAAAGATACTAAACCAGGCTTCTGTTATAAAACATAATATTTAAACCTGATAACTTTATTTTTGAAACACTAACAATATTTTAAAACTCATCCCAAAAATCTATCAAGCCAAATATGCATGCTTATATGCTTAAAAAATAAATCTTGAAAATCTCCCACCACTGATTCTACATATATATGAATTCGGCTCAAGGTTTAGCACATCAGTTCATCTCCACTACAAAATAGAATGATTAATAGAATGATTAGAATACAATCATTAATAAGATGATTGAATAGAATGATTTAAAACATTCTCTTAGTCCATAGCGTGAGCGATTTTAACAAAAAAATAAAATTGAAATAATTATTTTTGGAATTTACTTAATAGTTAGGAAGTGTGGCCTAATTCAAATGTTACATTTATATTAACTTTAAATCCTGAAAATCTGAATAAAACAACATTACCAGAAGTTTTTTCCTGTACCAAAATCTCTTTGAAACTAATTTATGAGAAATCTATCATACCCACCCCAAAGGACAAACATACAGTTCCACATTTGGTCGTGTTAGATTATGCAAAACCATAATGATGATCTAGCAGGTCTAGCAGTTCTGGCAGGAAAGGTAACTTGCTCGTATTGTCACCCTGGAGGTTTGGCAAGAACATCCTCTAAGGAGGGAGGTCACTTATTTGGAGGTTTTAGACTAGAGAGAATGCCCATGATCACACTTGTAAGCCACAGCTAACTATAGTAAAATTTTAATTTTGTTTCCATAATAGACACTGGACTTTCTATAGTCATATAAGAATCACTTTGAATGTCTAGATGTAAAGCCACAAGAGAATTCATTGTGTCTGAGGGTACAATTTGTTCTTTAAAAGTTTGAGTTTAGGTCTATCAACCTTTGGGGTGTGTCCCCTCTACTTGATGTTGGCTGCAGTCTTGGGGAATCATGCGTTAGTTTGTAGAAGAAACATCTTAATCTTTAAAGAAAGTAGCGAGGATAACAGTGTCAGAGAAAAGAAAAAAATATATCTATGTCCTCAAACAGTTTGAAATCAGTAAGTCTCCATCATGAACCAGAAAAAAAAAAGTCTTACAAATTCACCCCTTTCTCCTGCTTCACCTTCTTCACCAGGGGGACCCTAAAAATTAAGATTAAAAGTCACAGTTTTAAATTCTTAGTCCCTTGGCTCAGTTTTAACCAGTCAACATTGATAAGCATTCATAAGTGTTCCCAGGATCATGCAGAAATACAAAATGCTCTCAGTGAATTTTCAGTCTAGCTGTCAGTGGCTAGTCCAAATCAAACATGGCCTAGAGAAAGGCCAGAAGGTGAGGCTGAGTTTCTGCTAACGTTAAAGATTACTAACTGTATCTAGCAATTCTTTAATTAGGAAATCTTTGGGAAAGGGCTCTTAAAGTGCAGTACAAAAAGGAATCCAGAGAAAAGACTGACTCTAATTCAAGTGCAGAGTTTATTTGCTAACATCTTGATAAAGAAAAACTTAAAACACTATGATGCGGGGGCAGCCGGTTAGCTCAGTTGGTTTGAGCGTGGTGCTAATAACACCAAGGTTGCCAGTTCGATCCCTACATGGGCCACAGGGCCACTGTGAGCTGCGCCCTCCTTAAAAAAAAAAAAAAAAGAAACACTATGATGTGGCCATAATGCAATATACAGATGATGTATTATAGAAATGTACACTTGAAACCTATATAATTTTACTAACCAGTGTCACCCCAATAAATTTAATAAAACTTAATTTAAAAAATTGAAAAGCCTTAAAAAAATTTATGACATGGCTATGGCAGGCTTCATCAGAGTAAACCAAATTGGTGAATTAGAGTCAGAACCACTCTTTTCAAAGGAAGGACAATGTGTGGTCCTGGAGGCAGAGCCATCATTAGCCAGTAGCTCCAGCTTATTAAAATAGTGGGTAAGCTACAGACCCAAATAAACTTCAGGTTTCACTCACTACGAAGCACCTTGAGAAAAACGACTAGCCTCCAACATTTTAATCACATGCAAAAATCCACTGATGAAGCACATTAATGCACATTAAACATGCATTTTATATTATTCAGATAGGACCTACCTGTTCACCCTTTGGACCAGGTTCACCGGCTATACCCTGATATGAATAAAACATAATACTTTTTCAGTATTTTAAGATTTGCATCTATATAATTTCAACCCCTTATTGAACTGGTGAATAAACACAAATATGAATAATGTGACAGAAGAGAACACCCCCCTCTCCTCACCACCCAACCAAAGTCAAGTAAGACCTGGAAAAACTGACCATTGTCCACCTTGGGGCATTAGACAACTTGGGGCATTCATCAATCACATCCATGTAAAATTTGACTAGTAGGAATGTAAATTTAGAACTAAATAGGAAGCATGATTACAAGGAAATTTCTTTTTTTAATTTTCTCAGCTTTTTTTCCTCCTAATAAATTATTATATTAATAGAATTTTTTGCTTCTTAATCTCAACTCTCAGTAATTTCAAATACCTACTTTGGCAGCTCTCTCTAATAAACACTAGAAATTTTAGAATCTTCTAAAAGCAAGACCAAAAGGAAGGTTGGTTTCACAACACAGTCTAAATCCTTTCCCAATAAGGTACTTTCAGGAGGGCTGGATTGCTTACCCTGTCACCTTTCATTCCGGGAAGTCCAGGGGGGCCAGGCAAGCCATTGTAGCCAGGGTTACCAAAAGGACCCTGAAAAGCAAACACAAAGTCCCCAGAATCGCTGTTGCTGCAACACGGAAAGCACTCGAGCCAGACACAACTTTGGGTGTGTCGACTCCCATCTAAACTAGATGTGCTGTGGTTGGTTTAATTTTGTTCCTCCAAATTCCCACATTATCAGCAGAAGAGAGAGCAGTTCCCCCACCCCCTCTGTCCCACCTCTGAGGTCCTCAATTCCCCAGTTTGCTGTCTTTCCCAACAGTGGGCTCTTTCAGTGTAGGCCCCGCAATGGCACTGCCTCTCTTGCTGTGTAAACAAGCACTGCTGGAGAAGTAAAAGGCCGCATTCACGCACAGTTCTCTCCTCATCCAAGAACAACCGGAGGCCAAATGTAGCACTTCATGCCTCTCTTGGTTTTAAAATATATGTTATAAGCCACATTGATTAAAATACCCTTGGAGGGTATTTTAGGTATAGTTTAAAATTACACATTTTTCACATATTCACATAACAATAAAAATCAAGTAAGGATGATTAAAGTACCCTTTGTAAATTGTGTTTTCTCTCCTTGCTCATTTTTAAAAAATGCATCACATTTTGTATGAAGCAAATAAACTGCTGGAGATTGGAAACATTACTTACCAGTTTACCTGGTATGCCCGGGGCTCCTTCTGGTCCTGTTTCTCCTCTACTGCCCTGGAAAAACACAAACATGATTGTTAAGTGGATAGTTTGCCACAATTCAAATGATTAATTACCGTGTCAATAAAACAAAATCCTACCAAGTTTTTTGTTTAAATATAAGTCATCAAAGTATTCTCCCCATCCTCAGCTAAAGACAGAGACCGTTACGTAAAAGACCTGCAGTCTCCTCAGTGTGCGTCCTTCAGTGAATGTTCACTCTGATTAGGGAGAAATAATAACTGATACACCTGTATGAAATGCCAATCAGTCATTTTCAGCATCTAAATCACCATCTAACTTACATTATGGTTATTTATGTACATGTTTTACCCCTCATTTAGATCATGTGTTCTTGAAGTATAGGTACATTAATTTTGAATTCCACACAATGCCTAAAACACAGAGTAAACTTTCAGGTATACAGCACATTTTAAAGCAATATCTGGCAAATGATCTTGAACCTCAAACGAGTGAAAAAAGAGACACAGGTCAAACGTTTGCCTTTAAATTACTACTGCAACTACGAAAAGACATAGATAGTAGAAATTTATAAAGTCTCTGAAATAAACAATTCTTTGTTCTACTCATTCTTGTTTTAAACATGTCTTAAAAGATTAAATAGACTTCAGAAAGAGCAATTCGTAATGAAGGTCCACCAAAGAGACACTCTAATTTCTTTTGTGAGCCAATTTCAGTTTTTTATTTGAAATTTTAAGCCCTTTGAGGAGACACATGAACTTTTAAATTTCTTTCCCAGAGAACTTCATGCAGTTTTATACAATCTGATAAATCTTGTTTCATTTCTAATGCCTGTTCAACTAAACTGAACACTGAGGATATTGGATAAAATAATCACATCTTCTGGATGATGTTATAAAAATAAAAGTAGTCTTCTGAGGTTTTCTTTAAAATGACAATTCATATTAATGTTTAATATTTCTAAATACTTCCAGTAAGATTATCCTGATCTGACCCATATGCTTTTCACGCATTTATAAGTTGAACAAAGTGTCAAGATCCATAAAACTTCTGAATTTTCAGTTTCTCTAAAGGATTAAGAAGGGTTTGTCAAATTAACAAGTTGCTAGCTATGAGGTATAATTTCATAACCATCACTTTATATGACTTATAGGTGGTGTAAATGAAATACTATTTCTCAAAATTTTTATATAAGCAACCTGTCTAATGTATGATTTGGATGATACATTGGTCCTTAACCCTGCGAGTAGCTTGGAAGCCAGAGGCAGTGTCCTATGAGGATGGATGCTGGAAAGATGGAAATCTAAATGAAAACCAGCCACTCTGAGAGATTTTTCTGTCCATGTATTGGGATCCACCCCATTAATTTAACCCAGCACTTCAAAGTTCAAGACAGATGTTGCTCAGTGTATCTGCTTTTTTGGCATTTTCAAATAATTTCTGAACTGCATCATTATTGAGATCCTAAATACCATTGGGCTAACATGACTTCAATTCACAGAATGGTTGGGAAAATAATTAATCACAGCAGAAGGGGAAAGCTCAGTTGCTGACATATGAGTACTTACTTCTAAATAAATGAACCATTATGCCAGCTTATCCAAACTAAAGACGATTAAAGTAGTACTTTTTTTTTGCTCTTTTCTCTTCCACAAACGAAAGGGCTAAATTAAAATAAAGGATTATATAACCTTTTATTTATTTTTGGAGAGATTTATTATCTTTCCAGTCAAAGATAAAGATTTTCTCTGTTGGAATCTTATTTTCTGTCTTTCATAAGGTCTTATTTATCAGTTCATAAGTATTTTCCAACCACTGGCAGACCGTTGGTAATACATCTGAATGGCTCAGAACCCCAGTACAGACAGCCTGCTCTCCAGAACTCGTGTACACACGACAACCCGTTACACATAGGACTGGGGGAAAGATGGGTGAAATTATGGCCATTTACTCCTCTGTTGCTACAATAAACAGCCTGTCATTACTCGTTTTCATTTCACTTCCATCCTGTAAATACTCGGCCATTCTACACTTAGGTGTTTCTATATAAATCATCTTACTGGGGAAAAAGGTAATGTTTATTTTCACAACCATGACAAAACAGCTACAAAGTGTTAGGGCAAGGTTCTCTGATGGCCATTCTTACAATTTCAATGTGTTCTAAAAACATGCGTAGTCTTTCTCTAAATTCTGCAATTTCACCTGTAACTAAGATGAGCAGGAATAATCAAGAAATAAATAGGACTCTCTAAAGCATTCATTTAACCAAATACATTTTGCAAGAAGCAATTAACCATGACCTGGTAAACACAAGTCTGTTAAATAAATGATAAACCTCCTAGGTTTCAACAGCTGTGGTGAAAACCATATTTTCAGATGTAGGCACAAGAGGCTGGTAGGGACATGGCTATTCTGCCCAGTGGCTAATATTTACAAACCCCATGACAGTAAGAGTTCTGACTTTTAACAAGATAATTTGAAGGAAGCAGAAAAAAGGCAAAATCCTACCATTAAAAAATGTGTTTGCTTTTTACTAGACTTTTGTTAAATGCTCACTATGAAAGTCCCATAAATACTAAAGTTTAAAATTTGATAAGTATGTTTTGTACCATTAAAATGTGCAAGCCAACTTCAAATAAAAGTCATCCTGCAGAGACTTGACTTGAGTTGCTGAAGCATTAGTGGGTAGAGATGATAAAATAGATGCTGAGCCCCATTGCCCGGTAGAAAGCCTGGCTCTGCCATGCATCAGCTAACTCTGGACACACGCCTTAACCTCTGTGCACCTCAGTTTCCTCATCTGTAAAGTGGGGATTAAAAACAGTACCCATCTCATAGGGTTTTTGAGAGGACTGAATAGACACATAAAAGACTTAGAACAGTGTCTGGCTCATGTAAGCACATAGAAGAGTTAGTTATTATTATTTTTCTTAGTTATTTTTATACAAAATTTTATCAGGACTAAAGAAATCAGTCAAAATTATGTTTTTCAATCAAATGTTTAATTACATGTTTTTTGCTTTTCAACTCTCCCACATCTTTTCAAAAGCACAAGTTGTGCTTGGGAAAAACAAGTCTCTACTCCTTGTTTCTCTAGTTTCTGTCAAAACTAGGAAGTCACCTTCTTTATAAACAAGTGCAGTAAGTCCTCACTTCACATCATCAATAGATTCTGCAACTTTAAGTGAAATGATCTATAATGAAACTGAATTTACCAAAGGCTAATTGATATAAACGAGAGTGAAGTTCGTATGGCATTTCATCGATGTTATATTGAAATGACATTGAATGAAATGAAGTTATTTGAGGACCTGCTCTACGGGAGCTACTTTGTAAAACTCATTTGAATAAATACAGCCAAATAAGTCTATTTCAAAGTTTGCCTTTTAAAATGGAACTATTAGACTTGTAGTATATCACACAAAAAATCAATTTCATTATACTTATGGAGTCAAAATTATTTCACAAAAAATAAAATGAATTGTATTCCATTGTGCTCTAGACTATGATGGTTATATTTGCCTGATTATCCAAAATGCTAACTAGCTGAAGAATGCACATTATCTTTAGTGCCCTGCCTATATTAGAAGTGGGAAATTATAAATCACTCTACTTAGTCTGTAATACATACTAAGTCTCTCTCTCTCTCTCTCTCTCTCTCTCTCTCTCTCTCTCTCTCTCTCTCTCTCCCCCCTCTCTTTCTCGCAAAAAGGATGTTGATTAACCCAGAAGATCAATTATGATTTCTATAAATTGTTACTTTTATAAATCCATTTTCATATCAACATTGGAAGGTCATATTAGTCCTACAACGATAATTTTTAGGTTTGCCAGAAAGATGTTTTACAAATCTATTCAATTTCACAGCATTATATAGTTCCTATTTCTCTCTAGTGTATGTTTAAATATTTCCTCACACATAGGTAGATCAAAATCTGTCTAAACTTAACCATTATAGGTGCTTCACAAATTACTGCTGGGTAACATTCTAGGGCCTGGATGGGGGTAGGAAATTTGCTTAGATTACCGAACAACACACCCTATGAAGACCTCTGTGCTTCAGGCTGTTGGTGACAGGGTGGGTGAGGGTGGGGGACTTCAAAAGAAATGAGACAGGCTTCTGTACCCCAAGAGTACATACTCTTCAGAAAACTAGAGGTAGATTAGCATGGGACTCATCAGAATCATAAGAATGGAGGAAACACAACCCATTCAGCAAACGCCCTGGCAAGATCTGAGAAGCCTGGAAGGGAAAATGGACCAGGAGCCACTGCATGGAAAGACCAAATCAGAGAAGCCCCAGCCACGTGCCCACTCTAAATCAGGAGCCACACAGACCCAAGTATAAACCAAGTTAAGTGTGATGGAGAAAGCCAGGAGCATGATCCAAGTGGTAAAGATGTGCTCACATGTGACTGCTGGAGGTGACAAAAAACTCCAATATTTTTTGCTGTGGCATTGGCACAAGGATGAGACAGTGGTGGGGAAAGAGGGAACACTAAATTTCAAAGACATGTTCCAATTAGCCCTGGTCCATTAGTAGGACACGTTAGAAATAGGTTTTCTTTACTTCTACTCAGCTTCTCAATTTGAGATTTGCAAGAAAAACTGATCAAACTTGTGAGGACTAGTTGAAAATGTGTGAACTTATCTACAACACTGAATTTAAGGATGTAAAATGAAAGAACAAATGTATCTTTCAGTGAGGAGATTTGATGTGGAAACTCTGCTCCAGAACTATAATATTTATAAGATCTCATGACACATTTCTGAAAAATTTATAGTAAGTGAGAAGTCAATTATTACCAGCATACGCAGCATGGTAAGATTGATTATACCTCCACTTCAATTCTTTTCAAGAAATATTTATTGAGCCCTGCTTTATGGCACACCCTGAGTAAAGAGAGGTAAGAAATAAAAGGTGGATCAGATGTATATCTGCCTTCCTGCAGTTTCCACAGCATGGAGCAAAAAGGGGCTAAGGGTTACAGGGTTCAGAATAAGGAGAGATCACTTCTGTCTGGGGGATAAGGCACAGTCAGAGACTGTAGAATTAACATAATAAGGCAAATGGGAAGTTGAGTCAGGGAAATGGAAAAGAAAGCTGTCTAAATACAGGGTATAACAAAAGAAAACAGGCAGGCAGAGCAAGCGCAGAGAATATTTGGGAATTAGCATGGAGTCCAGCTTGACTTGAACACAGGCTCTGAGCTAAGCAGAAATGGGAAGTAAAACACAGGGATCAACAGACAGTTTAGGGTTTTCTGCTTTCTGTTATTATCAGTGGAGCCCCACTGAAGAGTTTTAAACGAAGAAGTGAAGTGAAATGATGATGGAAGCTGTACTTTGGGAACACCAATATGGCAGTGTGTGCCATCTGGAAGCACTACCATTCTCCCGGCCTTTGGAATTGCGTTTGACATTTTTGTTTGTTACCATGACAATGGGAACATTGCTGGAATTCTCCGGTGGAGGTTATAGATGCCAGACACCCTGTCATGTGCAAGAGTCCTGGAGAACAAATAACTATCCCAGCCATAATGTCAAGAGAACTCTTTTGGGAAATACTAGTAGAGGAAGGAAAGACTGGAGCTGGGAAGGCAAATCAGGAGAGGACCGCAATAATCCTAACAACAGTTAATGATTTAAGCCAGGGTGGTAAAAGTGGGCTTAGAAAAAAAAGAGTCAAATATAAGGGACCTTAACAAGAAGGCGATAGCAGCAACAGGTCCTACTGGAGATAGGAAATGAGATGGAAGAAGAAGACCAAAGCTCTGAGCCCTAGTGACAGGAACAATTAGGACTCTTACAGAAACCCAAAACTCAAAACCTGAACCAGGCTCCAAGCTTTGCATGGGTGTAACTTGTGCCGATCTGCCTCTCTTCACACGAGAATATTACACATAACTACACCCACGCCCCACCTCATCTCCTTCTGCAGTTCTGTCCAGTACCCCTTTCCCTCACTGTTAAATCTTTCAGGACCAGTCATGTAGCATCCTCATTGTTTTAGAAATGTGAGCTAGCTATAACTGCATTGCTTTGACAATCGATCTAAAGAAAGTATTTTAATTAGAAATTCACTGGCTTTGAGCAAGAGAGAAGAAAAGGATAAGTGAGGATTGAGAGAGCAAGGAGCATAATGAGGAGCTGGAGTCAGTTTCTTTGGCTACAGAGAAACTTCTGGAAACCACTTGGTAGCGGTCAGATATCTGTGAGAAGTGAAAACACTCTCATGTCACAAGACACCTGAAATATTTCACTTTCCCGAAGCATAAAAATCCTCATTCAGCATGCTCAACAAATGCTTTAAAAGAAGTAACAATGATATTTGGAAATGTTTCTGTGTTCTTACCTAGAGTTGTTTTTCTTACCCAGCATACTTTCAAAGAAAAAAGAATTTAAACCGAAGGCCAGGGAGAATATTTTAAAGCTAAATTAAAGTTCATAATATTTAATTCCCTAATTCAGTTTCTCGCTAATGGTAAACTGTATCTAGTGAGAAAATAAACATTGCTATATTTGCTGAAAAGTAGATATTTACAAACTCACTCTTAAAGGAGTCTGGCAGTTTCTCAAAAGATTACACAAGGAATTACCACATGACCCAGGAATTCAACTCCTAGGTATGAACAAATGAAATCAAAACAAATGAAAATATATGTCTACACAAAAACATGTAGAAAAATATTTGTAGCATCATTATTAATAATGGCCAAAAAGTGGAAACAACCTAAATGTTCATCAATGGATGAATGAATTAGATATGGTATATACATACAATTTAATATTGTTCAATAATAAAAACGAATGAAGTACTGATACATGGTATGACATAGATGAACTTTAAAACATTATGCTAAGTGAGAGAAATCAATCATTAAAACCCACATATTGCATGATTCCACTATATGAAATTTCCAGAATAGGCAAATCTAGAGACACAAAGTAGATTAGTTTTTGCCTAGGACTGAGGGGAATGGGGGAAAGTTGAATGACTACAAGTGGATACAGAGTTTCTTTTGGGGGTGATGAAAATGTTTTAAAATTGACTATAGCAATGGCTGCACAATTCTGTAAATGCACTAAAAATCAATTAATTATATACTTTAAATGGATGAATTATATAATACAGGAATTATCTCTCAATAAAGTTTTTTTAATCACACTGAAATATTTCCTTCAACATGGGATGAGAGCAAAAAGTGTCATCTTGCCTTTTTTAAATACCTCATTTTTGTTTCTACTTTCTGAAAAACAAGCATATTGAACTACCACATGATCAAACATCAGAAAGCATTCACAGAGGAAGGGAAGGGAAGGGAAGGGAAAGGAAGGGGGAGAGGGGAGGGAAGGGGAGGGGAGGGGAGGGGAGGGGAGGGGAGGGGAAGGAGGAGAAAGGGGAAAGGAAAGGAAAGAAAAGGAAAGAGGAAGGAAGGAAGGAAAGAAGGGAGGGAGGGAGAGAGGGAGGAAAGGTTGTCCAGCAAAGCCCTAAGGCATTTTGGGAAGGTCCTACAGAAAAGGAACACTCACAGGATGTCCCCGGGGTCCTGGTGGTCCAACCTCTCCTGGTGGCCCCTGTTGACCCTGTATGAGGAAGGCAGGTAGAGGAAAAGTTACCATTTCCTAATCCTTTGCTTAGTGATTACAATGGGTTAGAACATGTGGAAAGGTAACTTATGGCATCTTACCGGTTTGCCTGAATTCCCCAGTTGACCAGGCTTCCCAGGAGGACCTGTGTTACCCTAAGGGTAAAATGCAACATAATTCAGACAGTAAGTAAACATAGTCATCAGCCTGTCTTACCCAGAGTGGGTATTTCTTACACTTAAATAGCATTAATTTCTCAATTTCATATTGAGAATGTGGAAGGGTGTAGAATCTCTTTCTTGGTAGATACATAAATTTTTTTTTTTAGTTTCAGAATACAGTTTTGTTATTCCCAGAAATATAGGAAAAGTATCAAAAAATGAAAGTCAATTATCGAAGAATAAAGGTCTTTAGCCTGACAAGAATATGAGAGTATTTTTCTTTCTTCATTATATTAATTATATATGTCTTCGCTTTACCATTTCACCTTCAATACACTTCTTTGAGCCCTTTTACTGGACATCAACACTATTAAAAACATAAAGAATTCTGTCAACATGAGGAAATAAGAGGATGTGCTATTGAGCAAACCCTTCCAGCAAGCTCCAGGGAAAGCATGTGCCTGGGGAGGCCGTCTCCACCACCCATCTCTCACCATCCACTTATTAGGGGACATCTCTGCCCAAGGTGCCGTGACCCACTATGCTTGGATGGCTGTAGTCACATAATTTCATAGTGACCAATTACTACATTATTCACATTTTATCTATTTTATTTAAAGTAAGGCTATATTATATCCCTTTCATTGTTTCTTTCACCTATTGTTTTTAATTGCTAAAATATAAGCACTAGTTGAACAGTGTGTGAACAAGATGACTAATATCTTTTTAGTTTAAGCTACATCTGAATAATATTCACTGACATAATTTTTATGGCTTAAAAATATCCTTCTTATTTTAAGTGGTAAAAAACAATAAAATGTTCTCTGTTTTATACTGGCAAAAACTGACACTTTTAAGAAGGAAGTCTAATCAGCAACTCTTTGTCAATGTATTTTTTCTGCAGCTGGGGAAGAGTTTGGCATTTGAAGACGTAGAGCCCTTTTGATTTCTTCTTAGGGTCAAATATAAAATAAAAGCTAGGTTGAACATATTAAAAATGATAAAATATATGAGTAAAAGAATAAAGAAATAGAACTAGGAGTATTAATTTAAAAGTTTTAACCTTTTACCTTTTCACCAGCAACACCCTTTGCCCCAGGAATTCCAGGCACACCCTAAAAAAGTGCACACAGGACAGGGGTTTAATCACCTCATCTGAGAATCCCTGAGATGCCAAGCCCACTTTACACTGCCCCGGGGCTAAGAGAATCATGACAACCTCAAAGCATTAGTCTGAGGAAGGCTCTTCCTAGTTCCCCATCTCTGAACAGTTGGGTATAGAACTTCCCACAGTTTAGAAGGTATGACTTTACTGTATCTGGCTTGTTAAATCTGAATACCCTTAAAGCAAATCTTACCTCTAAAGTTATTTTTCAAGGATGAGCTTCCAAATTACAATCCAGTACCATTTTTAGGTCAATGGGAGCTCTTACCAGCATGATTTAACATACAGAATAACAAAACAAGGACCTATCGAAAACCCAGAACGTAAGTTAAAAAAAAGAATCGCAGGTGAATGCTGGGTCTAACTGTCTAACTAACTAAGATTGGTACTATTGGGAGTCCTAATACTCTCTCGCTGATTATTTTAAAAGTGTTAGATAATAAATTGGAGGCCAGTCCTCAGCATTACCAAGTATTCCTTATTATTAATAACTTGAAACATTTGCCTTCAAAGAGCCAAGGACACATATAGTATAATGCACATGAATTCCCAGCAACATTTATTCAGGGAGACACCAGTTTGAATAATTCAAAGTAGTATATAATTAAAAAACGATAGTTTGTCTCTCACATTGCTCCTGAGCATACGCTCAGCCCTCTTACAGCTCAACCCTCTTAACAAGAACTTCAGAACTGGTTAAAAGTAGGAGAAAGTACATGACCCACAGCTCAGGGTTAGTAAAAAGATATAAGGAAGAGAGAAGAGAGATGCACAATGTAAAACTAAAGCTTAGTATGTCATTAGAGAGATAACTATTTCCTCAGAGAAAAAGTGCAAAAATGTAAATGTAAACTTAAAGCATTGCATCTTCCCTAGAACTTATCAAATTACTTAATATGTTTCTCCCATAAATTTATGTCTGTATATATCAAACAATATGTCTATAAACCAGTAAACATATAAGAATTAAATACTTACGGGAAACCCCTGCAATCCTGCATCACCAGGAGGTCCAGGTTTCCCTGGGTCACCCTGAAAAAAAAGATTTTATCACATCCTTGAACCTATATGAATTGTATTTCTTTTAAGAAAAGGAAGGACACAGTGCCTCTAAGTAAAAGGAGTATCCCTACCCTGACCTTAAATGCAGTTTTATAATGTGACCCAGTTCAGGGTGGGGCATAGGAGTACAGTAGGACTTAGGACATAATTTCAATCAAACTACACAGTTTCCCTCAGCCTACTGTCATCAACGGGACAATTTTACTGAGTTCCTGAAACCAAGCAAACAAACATACTATTATAACAAGTATTTGGAATCAACACTTGATTAAAAACTTAAAAGGAGGAAAAGAGCCCAAACGAGCGAACTAAATCTCCCAGTAATGTAGTTGTGGAAATACTGTACTTGGTTGGCCAGGACAGAGATGGCCCTATTCACTCTTGGACTAAATCACACAGCTACCTTTGTTCCAGGTATTCCAGGTATCCCGTCATGGCCATCCACACCTGGCAAGCCCTAAAGACACACAAAGAAACACACTGTCTCTTAGAAACAGTCACATTCTTTTCCCCTTCCTTATTTTCTAATGTTTGATTACAAGTTAATAACCACTTTGAAAAATGTGCTTGATGACTACAGCTCAGGACCTACCGTATCTCCTTTGGACCCAGGGACGCCAGGAATTCCTCTAGGACCTTGAGCTCCCTGAAGGCAGAAAGGAAAGGATTGACAAGACATGCTCAATTATCACCAGACTGAGGGCATGTCAAAAAGATAAGCGTAATCAGCAGGGGACACTGAAAAGCATGAGGCTTGTCATGATTAACACTAATATGAACTCACTCTATCTCCCTTGGGACCTGTTTCTCCTGGAGGTCCTCGCTGTCCTTGATCACCCTGGATAAAAATAAAATTTTGTTAATATAAGCAAAAGTTACTTATTGATAGACTTTGAAAATTATAGAACACCATCCACATTTCCTTACTATTGCTTTTTCATCCCAGTGGCTTTGTGCTATCATGGATGCCTACTTCAAGAAATCTTTTCATAAAAATTATGTTATCTTAAAAAATGATATTGCCATAGGGATGATTGAGACTTACGTGTCTTTTTTATTTCATCTTAAGTACCTCATGCTTCTGTGCTCTTTGGATGTATAGATACAAGAAAATTAAGGTCCGTACTACAGGGAACCTTGACATTAGTAACTATGTCTACATATCAGCTATTCTCATAGACTGTCATGGTGGGTTGAGGTTTAGAACAGTTGTTATCTTTCCTCCATACTATTTAATTCCCCAGTCAATAATAATGGTCTCTGTCAAAATTAGCAAGCTAATGTTGACATATTGTATAGGTGGCAAGAAGTGAGAGGATGTTTCTTCCCAAAATACAGCTTTAGTTGAATTGTTTCACTACTCTAAAACCTCAAATGTCCTATTGCTACTGGATCAGTTCCTGTTGCTCAGATTGGCATTAAACACTCTCTACCTTAGCTATTCAATTTCATCTTGTCAACAGAAACCTTCCAGTCCAGACAGAGATAGCGCCTATGCCAGCACCCCCATCACCACCAGCAGTGCTTCTTCTGACCTGTATACTCTGCTGTTTCCCAGACCAACCTTCCTCTAAGTTCCTCTTGCTTGGATTACCTCTATCGTACGCTCTAGTACTTGGCCTTATAATGTATAGGTTAGTTACTTTCTGTCATTCCCACCGGACCATGCAACCTTGATAGTTGGACATACTATTTTACTAATATCTTTTCTACATTTCATGTGGTATAGGTGATTATTAATGAATGGCTTTTTTGATTATTTACTTCCAGAAAACGTGAGAAGCAGCCTACAATCATGACACATGTACATATGGCAGTCAAAATATTAAATAATGAGACCAGAAATCATTAAAAAAGAAAAGAACTACTCTGGAACTTGAAATTAGATAGTTACTGTGACTCTAAGCATCCTAGCATCCAAAAAAACAGGAAACAGCAAACATACAAACTTAACAATTTAATTTCACCTTTGAGAAAAACAAAACCCATAGGAAGTCAGAAGAACATTTCTCTGTACCCAAGAAAGAGATGCTTTTCTTAATTAAAACAAATTATTAAATATAAAAACTATTGCTCATTTTTTTACTTCAGTTATTCAAATGTAAAAGACATTTGCACACACACACATACATAGTAAAAGGAAATCTATCGTATGCTAAAAATATCTATCATTGGGTCTTGGAAAAGGAAAAGTACTTACAGGTGCACCAGGGATGCCTCGAGGCCCAGGTTCTCCATCTAAGCCCCGAGCACCCTGCAAAAAAAACAAGACAAAGAAATGAAATTGAAATGAATCATGCATCAGAAAGGGCACATCGGTCTTTCTAAAGATAGCTAGATAAAAAGGAGGTTTTGTGTTTGCAATATATACTGTATTCATCAGTGAACCCCCAGGAGTAAGACATCTGAAATATACAAACACTAGTTTACATCTTCTCATCCCACCAGAAGTACTTACACCTAATCTTTATACCACTCTAGATATTTTAAGTTACTACTACATCCATTCTTGATTGCAGACATGAACTAAAAACACTGGTACCTATTTAGAGAACTTGTCAAGCCTATGGGAAGAGGTTTGGTAGTTACCCGTAGGGTTCTCGGGATTCCTATGGGAATTCATTCACAGTGAAGACCAAGGAGGCACACAAAAAATAGTTGCCATGGATTCTGCTACTGCTAACCCTGTGGGAGGGATTTCTGGGACTCTGGGTTTCCACCAAGAAAGAATCATATATAGAATAAGAAATTCATCCTTATGATTTGAAAAAATGGATTGTAATAAGGATTTGAGAAGCCCTCCTCCCATCCTGGGTAGATGTTAGGTTCACTTTGTATAAAGTAGTTGATCTAGTCTCTCAAAAACAAATTCATCCTACCAAGTGATGATGGCACGAGAGCTACGAAGCTTTATAAATATAATTATCTTGAACTTATCTCTGACTTGGTTATATATTACACATATCACCTCCTTATTTTCATCATAAAAATCAAAATATGATTTTGAAACAAAAACATGGTATTTTTTAGAGCTGTCTGTGTATGCTACATAAGAAAATACAGCCCACTTCTTTAACTCTTTTTCTCTTACTAAGTGAATGAGAAGGTAAAAACGCAACTGAGGGGAACAGGCCATCTCTTAATGAACAGGGTTGAGAAGAAGAGATGATAAAATAGATGGAAAACAGTCAAAAGAGTATTGGATAGATGTCAGGCCAAAAAAAGCGGGTGGACAGTGTCTGTAGTAAGAATTACAAATTTAAAAGCCTTTGATAGAAGGTTCAGACATAGGTAGAATCAAAGAAAGAACACAAGTAAAGCAGAGGCACCACTGAGCCTTGGGATTCTTTGATCCCTGAAAACCAGAACAGAGCAGAAGGCATCCGACAGTCACCAGGGAAGAAGAGGTTTGGAAGACCTGAAAAAGGCCTTGAATTGGTCATTCAGCTTGTGTGGTGAGAGCATGCCCAGCCTTTGCGTTATAGAAATGGCTTTGAGAAAAAAAAAAAAGAGAAAGAAATGGCTTTGATGCACTCCCCCTCTCTCTCTCATACTGCGGTTCAGCAGGAGCTCAGATCCAAACTGCTGTTACTAGGTAACCACTCCATGAGTCTGAGTTCCTGAGAAGAGCTTTTATTATTATTATTATTGAAAGCAATTTGACAGAAATCAGAGGAAATGAGAAATTTTGAAAAATACCAAAAGAAAATTACCTCAAATAAAGAGCATATCAAGAACAGTAACTGGTTTCAAAGTGAGGGGGTCACATACATTAGGAGATGTTTTAAACCCAGAAAAAGCAAAGGCCTAGGTATCAGCAACTTTATAGTAAATGGTATTTATTATTTAATAACAGAAGAGATACACCCAGGATGTTACTTAAGATAACATGAATGTAGAAATATAAAATCTGTTTTTTTAAAGTACAGTGTTTGTAGGAAAGAATTATTCTAGAGGAAATGGAAGAAGAAAGCAGGCAGAATGAGAATACGTACGAGAGACAAAGAGGCTGAAAAAGATGAAATTGAGGAAATTATTCACAAAATCAATCTTTCAATTTACAAAAATGTGCATCTCTTTTAAAATAAAATATTTAAATTCATTTATTGAGCACCTACAATGGGCAAGTTGTTCTTGTTTAGTTGTTAATAAAAGGTTCTGCGCTTCTGTATGGAATGACACAAATTTGCAATAGTTGTTCTAAAGAGACTGGGGCAAGAGTCAGAAGTGGTGGTAGACAAAAGTGGGTTGTTTTTCTTGTTGCTGTTTTCTCTGGAAACTACAAATAGCATTTCCTAACATAGTTTCTAAAAATGGTAACCATTTTCTTACTATTTGGTGGAGAAGCTAGACACACCCCTACACACACAGGCATGTATACAAGAGCATGTAAAACATTTCAGAGCACATCATGAACTTTCAGGTTTCCACTGCTTTGCTTATGATATTCACTCAGCCAAAGCATTCCCTGGCGTCCGTCTTCCATTAACGGTAATACCTAATCCTTAGGCCCAACATCCTTCTAATGCCACCTCCTTCATGAGCCCTCCCAGCCCTTAGCAAGGTTAGCCATTCCATCTTCACTCCCTCATACCACTTGCCCTCAAATGTATGGCTCTGTTGTTTGCACTGTAATTAGCTATCTCTGTTTTTTTTTTTCCTCCATAAATAACAAACTTGCTGAAGTCCTTATTTCTCTTTCACTCACCCCAGCATCTCACAGTGTCTTGCTATGTAAATACTGGGAAAGTCTGGTCTCTAAGACCAGGCAAAGAACAAGGTGGTGAACTCCAGCACAAGTGTATGATCCCTGTTGAAGGAAGGCCTCAGCAATCAGTTTGGCAGGAGAGCCCCTGATGGCTCTATGTCCTTGTGGGTATCCGGCCTTCTCTCACCTCTCCCTTTCCAGCCTACCCTGTCTTAGCCTTGCTCTCCAGGTATTGTGTCAGCGTTACCAGTATTAACTATAGATAATGCTAAAGAGATAAATATAACAGCACTGTTTACTCCTATTTACCTGCCTAAGTATATCCAATACATGACAAGTATCATGCATACTATTCATTTCTATCACCTATGTTTATAACAGAAATGTGAGAACCTAATCTACAAAGTACCAAATACAAAATAAAAGTGATGCTGCTGAAGATAAGAAGATATTTTCAAATGGTCCAAAATTTAAACATTTATACATTTGGGTATTGTATTATCATCATCATCTTACTTTTTCCCCTTTGGCCCCAATTATGCCGGTGATGCCTCTCAATCCTTGAGCTCCCTGGAAATGTCAAAAAGAAAAGTGAATTACTGTAGTTGGAGTACACATTTCTTTATCTCACCATGAAAGATGATCCAGAAAAAGGATGTTATCCTAACCAAAGATAACACTAAGAAATAGTGACATTATATAGATGAACTTTTCTAGTTTAGAAAGAAAAATCCAAGGAGACTTCTTCTGATAGTAAACCCTTTTTCAATATCCTGAAGACTTACACAAACCCAGAGTTGGAACAATTACTAATTAAAATATCATTAACTCATATACAGAATACCTTCCCATTCCCACCTCCTCCATGGTTTGTAACTTGGTTACATGTAACAGGGTTGTCATTTTAGACCTTGAAATAATTTTTTCTCCCCATTGTATGCCATCAAAAGCAATTAGGTTCCCAGGCTAATCGACAAAAGCTTATGAACTATAAACAGAGCTGGAGCCTCCGTCAACCTCTTGTAGTCACTATTCATTACACCATTTCTATGATACAGGCCTTCTGAACTCATTTGGGGCAGTAGAAACCCATCTCACCTAATCTCAGGCACAGGAGTGGGTAATCCTAGAAAGGAGGCTGTGGGGTGTGATATCTAGCATCTTTCAATAATGAAATGTTATCATTCTTGACTCTCTCGCCCCACAACAGCAGGGCTCCAAAAATGGGTCCTGTGAAGAGTGAGTTTAAGAGCTCTCTTGGGAGCGTCATACTCCATCAAGAAAGTGGGGTAGCTACTTCTGCACAACTTGTTAACTGTCCACTGTAACTGGCTTAAAGTAAAGTAGCTCTAGGCCAGATATCTCCTTGTGTTCTCACTTGGAGAAAATGGGAACAGTTCTATGGCCAACTCTTCATCCAGGTCAGTCACAAATTCTATGTAGATCAATTGGGAACAACCTGAAGTACAAATGTGCAGGATGATCCAGCTTAGGATATCCACTTAGGATATAATGTGAGATGCGGTCATATCAGATTAAAACGGCCCTTCTTGAAGGCAATTCTACAAAAAGAATTCTAAAAATATTTGAGTCATAGCAGTGACATGACAATGTCACTCATCATCTCTCAAGGTGACTACTTTGAAGGGCAGAGCTTATATATAAATGTCCCAAAAAGTGTTTAAAAAAAACAAAATTTGTGTGTTACTTTATAGATACACATTTAAAAAGTGAAAATTTGTGCATTTTACAGAAACATTTTGTCATATTCACTCCCAAACTCCAGAAGGTCAGCGAGCACTAATGAGATCTGCCCCTGGACCACTTGAGCCATGTAGCACCCAACAGAGATCTTTAATCCATGAAAACATTTTTTCTTAATCTGCTTGCAAAATCCTGTGCTGAGAATCTTTGGGAATGGCTTCAAAAATAATTTTTTAAGTCCCTACCAAATTTTCATCAGATCAAAAAAAGCATGTCTCACACTTTTCATCTCCATCTCCCACCTGCAAACTAGAGTCTATCTCCTTATTGTCTCACATTAAGAGCTCAGAGAAGGCACGTTTCTGGAACAAACACCTTGGACTCCTCCAGATACTCTTAAAGTTCTCACGTGACTTAAAAGCAGAGGCTATTTCTTACAGATTCTCTGACTCCTTTAGCTTGATTTCCCATAGGCTCTGGTAAGCACTAATCTGCACAGCTCCTTGAACCCATTGTAAAAGCCCAGCTTGCAGGGAGAGCAGAGCAAGTGAAGGAAGCGTGAGCCCATGTTTCTCTCTGTTAACTGTGGTTCCTGAGAACAGAACCCGAGTTTCTTTTACATAGTCCATATCTGGGCTAGCTGCAAGGTTCAATGAATATTCTGAAATTATTATTTCCATAATTGTTATTACTCATTGTCAGGAGGAAAAAAGTGTACCAACTCCACTTTCATATATGAAAGTAATGTAAATTCCAATTTAACAAACATTTTAAATTGAAGTATGCTGATGTCCCCAATTACCTCACTGTGGATATTATTGCAGCAATCTGCCGAAGCACAAGGGACCAACTTTTTATTAAAACACATTATTATGAGTAATTAAGAATGTTCTAATTACAATGATTACATGTTGGCATAAGCTACATTAAATTTAGTAGATGATATACCTGCTGCATATTCAGGATACACAAAATTTTCTTATTATAGCATGTGATAGAACCATAGAACATAATATATGTATTATTAATATATAATATATACTTATTACAATATATGAATATATAAATTATTAATATATAATAATACATATATATTATTCCTCTTGTGTTCAATATTTTATTTCAGATTTCCTAGCCTTGAAATCTAGTAAATGAATGTATGTAATTATAGGTAGAATATTTTCTGTTAAAACAGTGCTTAAATGTACAATGGGGACCCTTTCCAAGGTTGAAAAAATGATACTCTCCCAATGCTGCCTTGGTGGAAAAAATAGAGACTATCGTGTTAATGTAACACTATAAATCCAAATGCTAAATTAAAAAAAATTCCAAATATCATGGAAAAAAATATTGGCATATCCTAAATAAATGCTTCTTTTAAAATACTTTACTGGAGGTCCTGTAGCTCCCACTTCTCCTGGTTCTCCCTGTTCACCTTCTTCACCCTAAACAGCAACAGGAACGCACACCAAATGTTATTCTCGCAAATGCACATGGGAACAGCCTCAGTCTAGATCAGCACATTGTAAATGCACTTGGCATCCCCCAAATTATTCTACTATATATACTCTCAAAAATTATTTTACATGAGTAATCCATATTAATTGCAGAACATTCAGAAAATACAGAGATGTATAAGAATAAAATCATCCTTTCAATTATAAATACCAGTAATATTTTAGATGATTTTCTAAAGAAAGGGGTGGGGGGAGAGAAAAAACAATTATGTGTTCATGTTCCAAGTATAAGTGTATATTAGGATGGTATGATTATGCAAATATGATCGTACTATACAAACTTCTCCATAAACTACAATATTATTTAATCATGATTTTCATTTTTAACTTTTCTTATAATTTTTGTAACATATACAACTTGTTTAATGTATTTAAATAAGTCTTTCCTTTCATGGCTTATACCTTTGATGTCACTCATAGAAAAGCTTTCTCTATCCCAAAAATATGTAAATATTCCTCCATATTTTTCTTCTAGTAATTGTATAATTTAATTTCTTACATAGAAATCTTTAATTATCATTAATTTATTTGATGTAAAATATAAATATACCTTTTTCTTTTTTCCTTGTAATGGCCACTGGCTCCATTATCACTAATTAAACAGTAGACTCTCTACACACGAGTTAGATAATTCATCTTTAACATATCCTAAATTGTTATATATACTTGTTTCTAAACTTCCTATTGTGCTGTACTGTTCTGTTGTATGTTACCAATACCACAACTTTTAAAAAGATTTTTATTAAAAATATAGGTAGCATGCAATATTATATTAGTTTCAGATGTACACAATAGTTATTCAACATTTAGATACCTAAAGAAGTGATCACCACGATAAGTCCAGCAACCATCTGACACTGTACCACACAATCACAATATTATTGACTATATTTCCTATGCTGTACATTACATCCCCATGAATTATTTGTTTTACACCAGGAAATTTGGACCATTTATTGCCCTTCACCTTTTCCCCCCTTTTTAATTTTTCAGTTACAGTTGACATTCAGTATTATTTTATATTAATTTCAGACATATAGCATATGGTTAGATATATATATAATTTAAGAAGTGATCCCCCTTTCTAAGCTAGTACCCACCTGGCACTATGCATAGTTATTACCGTATCTTTGACTATATTCCCTATGCTTTACTTTACATCTCCATGATTATTTGTAACTACCAATTTGTACTTCTTAATACCTTCACCTTTTCACCCTGCCACCACCCCCTTCCCAACTATCACCCCAATAGATCTAGTACCCATCTGACACCATCCATAGTTATTACAATATTATTGACTATAATCCTTATGCTATTCCCTACATCCCCATGACTACTTTGTATCAACCAATTTGTACTTTATCCCTTACCCTTTTTCACCCACCCACAACCCTCTTCTCATCTGACAACCAACAAAATTTCTCTGTATCTATGAATCTGTTTGTGATTTGTTTGTTTATTTTGTTTTTTAGATTCCACATATAAGCGAAATCACATTGCATCTGTCTTTCTCTGGCACTTCACTCAGCACAATTACCTCCAGCCCTATCCATTGTCACTGCAGATGGGAAGAACCCATTCCCTCCATTGGCCAAGCAATATTCCATTGTATACATGTACCACCTCCTCTTTATCTATTCTTCTATCAATGAACACCCAGGCTGCCTCCACATGTTGGGCATTGTAAATAATGCTACAACGAATATAAGGATGCACAGGTCCCACAAAGTAGTGTTTGGGTTTCTTTGGATAAATACCAGGAAGTGGGATTACTGGGTCCTTCTTGCCTCTTTTTAAAACCTTTGTTTTAAAGTCTGTTTTGTTTGGTTTAAATATTCCTATCCCAGCTTATTTTGTTTGTTTCCATTTTCATGAAATAACTTTTTCCATTCCTTTACTTTGTGTGTGTCTTTCAATCTGAAGTGAGTCTCTTATAGGCAACATAGTAAGGGTTTTGTTTTCTTATGCATTCTGCTACCCCATGTTTCTGATTGGAGAATTTAATCCACTTACATTGAAAGCTATTGTTGATAGATATTATTCATATTTGTTTATCTTTTTCCCCATGTTAAAGAAGTGCCTCTAACATTCCTCATAATACTGGTTTGGTGGTGAAAATTCCTTTAGCTTTTTCTTATCTGGGAAGCTCTTTGTCTGTCCTTTAATTTTAAATGATAGCCTTGCTGGGCAGAGTACCCTTGATTGTAGGTCCTTGCTTTTTGTCACTTTGAATACTTTGTGCCAATCACTCTGACCAGCAAAGTTTCTGTTGAGAAATCAGCTGACAGTCTTATGGGAGCTTCCTTGTAGGTAACTAACTGCTTTTCTCTTAGTTTTTAGAATTTTCTCCTGCTTTAACCTTTGCCATTTTAATTATAATGCATCTTAGTGTTGGCTTATTTGGGTTCATTTTTGGGGGGACTCTCTGTACTTCCTGGACTTGTATGTCTATTTCCTTCACCAGGTTAGGAAAGTTTTTAGTCATTATTTATCAAATGGGTTCTGAATCCCTTGCTTTCTCTTTTCTCCTTCTGGGACCCCTATGATGTGAATGTTGTTATGCTTGATGTTGTCCCCGAGGTCTCTTAAACTCTCTTCTTTTATTGGGGGGAGGGTAGTTTCTGTTTTCTTTTTGCTGTGTTTTCTGCTACTTTGTCTTCCAAATTGCTGATTCAGTGTTCTGCTTCATCTAGTCTGCTAGTGATTCCTTCTAGTGCAGTTTTCATTTCAGTTATTGTATTCTTCACTTCCGACTAGTTCTTTTTTGTGGTTTCTATTTCCATTGTTATGCTTGTTATCTCTTTGTTGAAGTTCTCACTAAGTTCCTTGAGCATCCTCATAACCATCGTTTTGAACTTTGTCTCTGGTAGGATGCTTGCCTCCATTTCGTTTGGTTCTTTTTCTGGAGTTTTTTCCTGTTCTTTCATTTAAGATGTATTTCTTTGTTTCCTCATTTTGGCTGCCTCTCTGTGTTTGTTTCTATGTATTTAGTAGGGCTGCAATGTCTCCCAATCTTGCCAGGTGGCCTTATGTAGTAGGTGACCTGTGGGGCACAGTGGCACAGTTTCCCCGGTCACCTCACCAGATGCTCCAGGAGCGTCTCTTGTGTGGGTTGTGGGTGCCTTCCTGTTGAGCCTTGATTGCTGTTGGCATGTCATATGTGGTGTTGATCTTCAGGCTGACTAGCTGTGAGGTTTGGCCACGTCCACATTTTATGGGCCACTCTATGGGGGGTTATCTCATGGAACACGATTTGCCCCAGCAGGCTCTGGTGCCTGTTGAGACCACCCTTTATGGGGCTAATTGGGTGGTGCTCTGCTAATTGGTGGTCTGAAACCAATCTCCAGGTATGTTGGTTCTGGGGCCTCTCTGGGAGGGGCTCTGGTGTAAGTCCAGGTCAGCCATTACCTGTGCCTAGCCGGGAAGTACCTAGTAGGAGCTACAAAACAATCCACAGTTGGTCACTGCCTATGCTGTACCTAGAGGTGCATGGGAAAGGTCACGCTGCAAACTGAGGACAGCTGCCACCAGTACCCAGTCTAGGGTAGTTCCACAAAAATCCAGGACACTCCAGAAAGGTTCAGCCACTGATAAAGCCTCCAGAAGTAAGGAATTGACTGTGGCTGGGTCTCAGTGAGTCAGCAGGATGGAGCAGCTCACCAGACCAATAAGATTCTGATTTGGCCTGTGGGGATGGGCTCAACACAGGAAAGATGGTGTCCACCTGTGACTGCACAGGAGGAGGGCACCACACAGGGCCCCCGTCCAGTCTTCGCCCTGAATTTACACACCTCAGTCTCTCACCATATGTCTCCTATGCCCCCTGAGTCACCGTACCTCCGCAGGAGCCCAGGGTGTGTGCCTTCACGGTCCCTTTATGAGGATGCCCAGGTTTCCAACAGCCTTCCATCCCACCTGAATGGTCGGAATCCCCACTGTTTTTTACAGCCAGAAGGTGGGGGGGCTCCTCTTCCCTGCACCAGTATTCCAAACTGGGGAGCCTGGTGTGGGGGGCTGGGGTCCCCTGTTCCTTCATGGGAAAACTCTGTGGCCAAGATATTTCTCCTGATTTTCAACTGCCACACGTGGGTGTGGGAGCAGCTTGTTTCTCATCTCTGCCCCTCCTACCAGTCTCTACATGGCTTCTTTATATTCTTAATTATAAAACTTCTGTTCAGCTAGACTTCAGATGGTTTTCCAGGTTGACTGTTTTACAATTTAGTTGTAATTTTGATGTGTTCTTGGGATGAGGCAAGCATAGCATTTATCTACTCCACCATTTTGGATCACCTTCCCAATACCACAACGTTTTAATTATTGCAATTTTATAATATATTATTCTCAGGTAGAATTCCTTTACCTTTATTTTCATTTATAGTTACTCTTATTTTTCAGTTTTCCTAAGTGTTTTCTAGATGAACTTGAGAATTGTTGGATAGATCGTCACAAAAATACTACTTGCTTTGTATCAGGACTACATTAAATTAATAGATTAATATGTAGAGAATTAGAATCTCTACAATATTGAGTCTTTCTATCTTGTAATTCAGTTTACCTTCCTATTGAATCAATTTTTTTCTTTCTATTATATCAGTAAAGTTTTGTTCTTTTCTTCATATTAGTCTTAAATATTTCTTAAATTTGTTCCAAAGTATTTTGACTATTTCATAACTATTGCCAATGGAATATATTTCCATTATTTTCTAACTAATTATTGTTTTGACTTTTTCATATTAATTCTATAACCTCTCATGCACTTTTAAATGTTAATATATTCCATAAGGAAATCCAACTGCTGCTTCTTACAGAAAGATTATTTTATTAACTCTGAAAGAGAAGTTATTTTCTCTCTGACAAGTTTTACTTTTTACAATAGATATACTTCCCTGCATTTCTGTGATAATAGATATCTATCTTAAATTGTGAAATTAATCATGAGAAAAACTCTTTATTTTTAATATTATGTAAATAAAATCACAGAAGATCCATTTCTATTGCTTAGTACATGCTTTGATTCATGATATTCTTGCCACAGACTATACCTTATTTTTGGAGATTTTCATACACACACACACACACACACACACACACACACTCAAACACACACAGAGATACATAAAATTTAACAGCAGTACTAATATAGAGCACTTGAGCATATGATGCAAAGAACTAGGTCATACCTAAGTCATTTATACTTGATCTTTGTATTAATTATAAAATCTTACATACTGGTTTTAGTCTCATAATTATGTTCAGATTATTTTCTATAAGAACATAGGATTGACAGTGGGCAGAGGCAGTCCCAGTGGGAAAGCCTGTAAATTAGTTAGCTCATAGCAAATAATCAACAGATGTGTATAATAAAATACTACTTATATTTCTCTACCTACCTACAAAAACAATAGTGATTGATATGTCCACTCTAAGTGTTCATTTGCAGGCTTTGGATATTTTCTCATAGTTTTTATAAACCTTTGAGTAATGTAGTTGATTTAAATATTTCACCAGCAGATGAATAGCACACAACTAATCAATAATCACAAACTTAAGTGACAAATTTAGAAGTAGTAATTTATTATCATTTTACTGAAATATTTTGACTACTTATTCCTATATTCATAAACGATTTTAAAAATCTTTTTAAAATAATTTATTGAGTAAATTCAAAGCAGAATTGTGAACCTAAGTGCAAACTTCAGACCGCTACTCTTAAGTCTTCATCATTCTGCTTTCAGTTTCACAGTTCAGTTCATCTATTAGCCCTTTCAAAGTTAATTATTCAATGAGCTATTGTCATACTCTTTTCATATGTCAATTTTTAAAAACACCATTGCAAGTTTTAAGTGACACAAACATGCAAAATAAATTAAAAGAATTTTCAACAATTTCAAATGAAAATTGTGGCCAATTATCTCACACACCAAAACAATTTGCAGGTTCCTCATTGAAGACCAAACCAAATTTGAGAGTCCAGCTAATTAACTTGTATAGGTATCATAACTACTGGTTTCCTGGGGAGAATGGAGAGATACTCTGATTGACAGCTCTATCCCCAAATCCCATGGGATGGGGGAGTAGAAGTTCCCCAGATAAAAGGAGTCATCAAAAGAAGAAGGAAAGGATGCATAGCATAAAAATAACAGAAGTCTGTATCTGCTTTACCATGGGTATTACCTCACAAATATCTTTTAGTGTAATTTAATATTCTTACACACTTATTTTTATGGTTAAATAATATCCTATTATATGGATATACCATATTTAATTTAGTCAGTAACCTGTAATTGGACATATATGTATATATGTATATATATATATTTTTTTTTTTTTGCACCCCTAGTACTTAAACAGTAGCGCATAAAAGGTACTTAATAAATATTTGTTGAATTTTTCAAATTATGAATTTTAAGATTCAGCAGAAGAATGGGCATGCAGAAATATTTCCAAAGTACTCAATTTTTTTTCTGTTTTCTCCAATTACAACTGAAGAACCCAGCTGTTATATTCCAGATAAATAAAATGCCTTAATTATTCAGAACCTAACTAATAAAAAAAAAAAACCTTCTAAAATAAATGTTCCAACTGTAATAAGGTACAGAAAATTGGCTTATTTATCCTGATTACCTGAGGTTGTTCAGCAGTCTGATTTTTACTAAGGAGTTCAAGTATATTAATGCTTGAATATATTAATAAATTGCCTCTCCAGCTCTAAACATCCAAAGAAAAAGACTAATCTTCTGCCACTACTCAATAAAGGTACAGAAAAACATAGTCAACAAAGTCCAGAGGACCTGCATTAATAAGAACAGTTTGATCTTGGAAAATATAGAAGTAACAGAGACAAAAATTATACTATACAGGAAGTCAAATTCTTAGACACTTAAATAAGATTTATACTAGTGGATGAAAAAGGAAAAGTAAGCCACTTTGTTTTAAATTTCAGCCTTGGTTTTTCCACAGGGCATGCCAGCCCCAATGCAGCCTGTGCTATGGATTCCATGTTTGTATCCAGACAATAGCATAACTCCTATTGCTAACTTCCAGATTAGTCAAAATCTAAGTTATATTGAAATAAGATCAGAAATCGCTAAATTATTTCAGAACTTAATACCAGAAGCTATCAGCCAGTTACCAACTTCTCTGTTTGCTAGTCTCAGCAACACTTGTCATACAATTTTATAGTTGTCATAAAATTTTGTGTAGTGCCATGAAAACGCTAGCTGAATAACATTTGATTGTCAAAAACATCAAGGAAAAAAGCTGAATGTGATTGATTTGAAAAGGAAAGCAAAAGGTAGCAATACAGAAAAAAAGGGAAATGTATGGTGCTTTCTTTGTTTTTTGTAATTGAACAACATTAGAATATTATGCTTAGCCAGACTATTGATGCATCTACAGAGAATTTTTCAATCATCATTTGAAAAGGGAGGGTAAAATATCATGCTATATTATTCCTTATAATTCCTTACAGTAAAAATGATCACTACCTCCTAATCACAATATACCCACTAAATACTCATTTTCCTTACCTTGTGACCTTGTCTTCCAGGTTCACCAATTTCTCCTTTAGGCCCTTTATGACCCTAATAAATGCAAAAATAAATAAATAAATAAATAGACAAATAAATAAAAAACAGTTGTATTGGGTTTGACACAGAAAGTGGTCAGAAGATTCCGAAAGTGATCTTGCTGCCCCAAATCTGTGTCAATGTGCTGCTAAGGAAAAGGTTATGTGACTACCCTAAGTGACCTTAATAACGCCATGTGTGTTACATTACTGCTATATATGGTAAATATCAGTTTTAGTTCATAGAAAAACACTGTTCTAGAATAGCAAAAGCTCCATTACCTGGTTTAGCAACATGATGCACTGCCTACTGGTCCCTAGATCCCTCCATCCCAAACTTCCTCTCACAGTTGGGTTAAGAGCTTTAAGTCTCTTCCAATAACTTATTTTCTGGAGGTGACATCCCTGACCCAACTCAACTGGCTATCCCCTGCTCTCTGGAGCTCTCTGAAGGGCTCTGAAAACCCTTCTGCCCTCTCTATACCCACCTCCTTCCTGGAGGTGGAAGAAGGGACTTATGCAGATGTACAGCTTTCTGCCTCTTCTTGTACACAATCTTAAGTGCAAACAGAAATCTCTAAAGAGCAGTCAGTGAAGGCTGCATAGCATGAGAAAATATCCCTATCTTTTCTTGTCAGTATACCTGTTCTAAGCGTATGTGTGCTTTGGACAATAACATGTGGCAAATATGAAATGAACATTCCAAAATCAAGTCTATCAGAGCTTTCACTCTCAGAGCCTCTCTTGTTCCAAGAGTGAAAATCTTTGTGAAAAACAAGACACCAATCCAGGCCCAAATCTTCTGCAGTTGTGGGAATCCACTAAACTAAACTGAGAGAAAACCATAATTGGAAAACCAGTGCCTTGGGGCTTTTTAGATCACAGCAGAACTCCATTGGTCTGGAATTTTTCAAAATCACTTTAGATTCATAGACTAGAGAGAGAAAGCCATTTAACTTCAGCATATGGTATTTATTTTTTCATTTTTATGGGAAATTTAAAGTAATTATGTCAGAGTGAGAGAAAAAAATGTTTTTGGAAAGTCGTTTTTCTTCCCTATTTTACACAGTTTCTCCATTAAAAAACAAAAACAAAAAAAAACACTAGGACAGGTTCAAATACAGTACGTGCACAACCCCCCCGCCCCCTTCATAGGAAGCAAACATCCGAACTTTAATTTGGTGACTAAAGTCTCTCAATCCAATATATTTTATTGGTATTTCTTTCCTGAACAACAAAAGTACTGTGTAAGCAAACATTTGTGTCTCAGTAGGAAGACCTGTCAGGGGCACCAGCAGGAATTTCTAGGACAGATAAGGACCACAGACTAAGCCACAGAATAAGCCAATACAGACTTGCCTAATCCATCAAGTGGGGTCTCTGCACCAGGAAGGCTAATGCATAAAGAAAAGGTTCTGTGTTTTCTACAGATAACACTCTTGAAAATAAAATTCTGAAATTATTCTCTTACCCTCAAGCCTGGTATGCCTGGATATCCTGAGCGACCTGGTGGACAGGCATTGGGACACTGCCAAAGACCAAGAGAGACAGAAAGTGCATAAACTAAGGTCTCCACTTTATGACAAAATGGTATTTTTTGGGGGGGGGGGATTCCAGCTATAGCACCCCAATGCAATTATATTCATTCAATAACCGAGAACAACCCTTTCCTTTTTTTATTTCATTTTAAATAGAAAATACAGAATATAAAAAACCCTTTCCCCACATAGCCACCATCCAGATTTAAGAAATGTTATTATTTTGCCATAGTTATTTTAGATGTAATTTATTAAAGAAATAAAACATTTCCAGATAACCCATTATACCACGACCTGGTCCTTTCCCCTTACCTCCCTTCCAGGGACTAACTCTACCCTGAGGTTCACATTGCCTCATCAAATGGGCCAAAATGGCATTTAGTGCAGTTTACCAACATCATTTGACTATTAGTCTAGAAGTAAAACAAGTCTCAGAGTGAATTATTTTATTTTTACTTTTTAAAATTGGGGGGCTCTGGTAGAAAAACATGCCCTTGTCATAAACTAAAATGATTATGGAAAAACAAAGATATTTCTATAATGAAAAACAGAGTCTGAATGTATATAAGCTACAAGTTTACTAGTTTGCTCTGCAATCTGAGTAAAGTAAAAGACAAATATACAACATCTTCCAGCAACATAATTTTAAAGAAAATTTTTCTGAATATTACGTGGTCTTTGACTTAAAACTGTATTTTGTTCAAAGGAACGCATCTTACCAATGGATCTCCATCCTGAAAGCCAATTGTTCCCTAAAGTAAGAAAATATTAAAGTTAAGAAGAATATCGCTAAATATTTAATTCAAATCGTCTTATAATAGAATGTTCATTGGGAAAAAATATAAATGTACTTGTTCAATAAAGTATAAGGTACAAAGAGCCACATATAATATGCTAATATTCTTAAAGCTTGGCTCATGGCTGTGTTTCTTTTAGAGAACCCTGAATTGCAGTAGATTCTGTCAGGGGATTGAAGGGAGATGAAATGAGAGACAGAACAGAAAATATGGGGAACTCTGAATCATAAATTCAAAATATAAATTATCTCCTACTTAAACTCCTATTTTTTTAAATTGCTTACTATGTAAATCCTTTGTAAAAACTAGTTCATTTGAAAATGTTCCTTTCATACATCCAAATTTTAAGCATTTGAGAAATCATAAGCATCAAAAGACAAAATAATGAGTAGCCATTCCCCATGAAAACCACCTTTTAAGTTATTGTGATTCCTCTACTTTTCTGGCCTAAAAAGACCCATGCTCTGAATGGGTGCAAAAAAAAAAAAGGTGGCTATTTTAGAATTTTAGGATGAATCAATTAACAGATATTTCCTTTTTTTTTTTTTTTTTTTTTTTTTTTGGTTCTTGCATTTCTTTAACCCTGACTCTCCGGACACAGAGAAATTCAAGCTGCAAATAACTTACACTGGGTCCCGGGGGGCCAGGAGGGCCAGGTGGTCCTCTTCTCCCAGGGTCACCCTAAATTATTTGAAAATTGTGACACATTGGTTATAAACACGTCAAAACACAGTGCACAAAACTGGTGAGAGGGACTTTAATGGTAAGTGGGACTTTTTCAAGGCATTCCCCTATATTAGAATGATATTACTAGAAATCCTTACAGAGCTCAACCATGCATAGACTTGCCACCAAAATCAATGAGTGGCCCATAATCTAATTAGCTCCACAAAACCAGAAGAATAAAGGGGTTCCAGTCTCACCAAACTAATAAAACAAGGCAGAGAGAGACTTGTGGGGAAAAACTAAGCCAATTCTCTATGGAATGATAACTTTGTCTATCCTAAAAACAAACCAGAAACATGACATATTTTTCTAGTTGATTTACAGAGGAGCTGAACAGTCAATACTGCTAATGCCATTCCCCTATTGGTAGCAAAAGAAGGCTTACACGGAGCCTGAAGCTGTGAAATGGAAGGTTAACCTCTGCAATGCCAGACTCTCCGTTGTTCTAGTCCCCACAAGCTATCACTTGGTCTGTCACTGCAGTCTCTTGCAAATGGACAAAAGATCAAAGATGGCTAAATTCAAGTAAGCCACTCAATTGAAAACGGATTCCAATTAGTCTTAATATCCAGAGCTTACTCCTGGCATGTGTTTTCCTTCTTAATGTTTTACCATAAGAAGTCAAAAGCATCTTAGGTTTAATTTAACTTTACAATCATTTCATATTCATTCATTTGTTCAGTAAATAAATTTGTCAAACAGTAAGCATATATAGGAAGCAACAACGGTATATAATACGTGGCTCCTATTCTCAATGAATTTATAATTATCTGTCTTTCACATAACATCACTACTTCAACATTTTTGAAATATTTATTGAATATTAACATCAAGCACTTATTATCAGCAGTTCCTTCTATAAAGTTCAGCTCTTTATTGCCTAAAGTTAAATTCTGTTGGTTCAATTATAATGATCCTAACATAAATATATTTATAAATGATTTAGACTATTCACTTTTCATTTCATGCATAGAGTCTAACACAAAAGTCACTGGACCCCAATCCTGGCTGAGTCTGTATAATGGAGGTGACACTTCATGACTTGATCAGTAATTCTGGAAGTTGGGAAGAAAATTTTAGCTGAAAACTTTGGGAAAAATTAAAATCACTCTACAAAAACAAGGTAGCATTATTATCCCTGGTGCCCATCAATATTATGAACTAAAATAACATTCATAGGCCATTTTTTGGATTTGCAGGGGAAAACATACAGTTAGGGCAATTTGCCTTCCCTAATAACATTGTCTTTTAAATCAGCAAATGTCTACCAAAAGATGCTGTGATACTCACAATTGGTCCAACACGGCCAAGCTCTCCAGGGAGACCTGCCGACCCAGGAGGACCCTGAAGTCAACACATTAAAGGGATATGGTGATTCATGAATGTTTTACAATCTTTCACAAATGATACCCAATATGATAAACAACTGACTTGAAATTATGTATCTGTGCTAGCTTTGGTTTCCAGTGAGACAATATCTCATTTGAACCAATTTTAATTTCTTAAAATAGACCAGAAATTTCTTACATTAATAAAATATTTTGTTTGGCACAATACAAGTGCTGTCTTAGGAGCCACCTAAGATCATTTGGTAGAACACTATAAACATCACTAGATAGAGTGTTAGTTGGAGAGAAAGCTTGGGATACGAGAACTAGGTCATTTTGTAGATTATGTAAAAATAAGCCAACAGATGACACTCACAGGAGGTCCAGGAATTCCACGGCCCTAAAAGATGAAAATAAAAATTATTATGGTATGTGATTTATATTTAGTATAAATACAGACACAGGCCTAACTCAATTCAAAATTAAAGTAAATAAGTATCTGATGCTCATCCTAAAACAAGCACTGGATAAACAAAAGCAAACAAGGCTCTCCCTCTACAGGAAGCAGAAGCTTGTGTCAGTTCCTCAAACATTCCTTTCATGTCTAAGCTAACCAGTAATATTTTTTCCAAACTTTTTTTTAAAGAAAATCAAAGTAAATAAGTCTTCCATGCTTGCCCTCAGAAAAACTTACCATCACTCACGAATAGGCATATCACAACCTGACAGTTTAAATAAAGAGTTTTTCATTTTTATAAGACACCTACACTAAAAGCAAAACAGTAACTGCTTGACAATTTATAACAAGATGTTTGGATGTTTCTCTAAACAAATACTCAGCACCGAGAGGCAGGGGAGGAAAAGGAGTCCGAAACATACCCTCTTTGCCAAGTAGGGCTATATTTCCAGACACCAAATCCAGTAGACATTAAAAATAAAATGGTGTCATTCCTGAAATGACCTATGATGGGATCCTAATTTAATATGCTGAATTTGATTTTAAAGCTAGTCATTCCATCTTTCTCCCCTTTATACTTTATATCTTTTTAGCAACACCAAACTCTGTATAATTAAGGATTGAAACCACATCACATTCATCCACCCAGCCTGAATTCCCAGCATAGGACCTAATATATAATAAACCCTAACTGTAGGCTTGTTGAACTTAATAAAACTGAACATCAACTGCCTACAATCCCTTATTCTCTCTCTTTTCTTTCAATGTTCAGTTTCCCCCTTGGAGTTCCTCATTACTCTTTTCTTACTTACATTGGTTTGAATAGCTTTTATTCACAGCTATATCTGACACAATTTTCATGTTAGCTATCATTCCAGACTTTCTTTTCTAAAATATTCATATGTGAAGCATCCAGTGGAATCAATGTATACCCTCTGATAATTATATTATTATTTCTAATTATATAGGCAGCCAAAACAAGCAATGATTTCACATAAATAATGTGTTTTAATGGTGAGACTTTTTCAAGGCATTCTTTGAAAAATTACTTGAACATTTTAATATGTGGATCAATTTTGGAAATAAGTGTTATGCTTGAAAATACCAAAGTCGTCAATGTTATTTCATTATCAGAGATTAGCAGTTTGAGAAATGTCACTGAGTTTTTTTAAAGGCATCTCTATAAGACGTTGAGCTCTGAGTTGAAAAATGTGAGAGAAAGGGCAGCAAGCTATTCACTTCTGAAAACAGGCTTTAATGGAAAAGTTGATAGTCACTGAAATACAGCAAAGAAAAGAGTACAACTAGAAAACAAGGAGGAAAAATACAGATTAATGAAAAAAAAAAGGGGGGGGGGGGAATGAAGAGCAAAATAGAAAGGAAAAGCAGCCTGAGAACCTAGTTCTCTTATACACAGAAATAACAAATCTGCCAGATTGTGCAATGTAGGAAAAGACTGGCCAGGGAACCAGGCAGGTGATAGTATCTGATGGGTGATATTTCATTAGGGATAAAACCAGTCGTGAAGAAAGTGGTATAATGCCATGGGCTAAACACTGAATACTTCAATTTGCTGTTGTTATGCAAGAAATGTTTTCTCTCAGTGGGGGTGGAAGGGGCGTTGTCTATTGGGAAATACCATCTGCAAACAGACATGTTTTTTTCATACTGTACATTCAAGTTTCTCTAAAATTTTTCTGCTCATAGAATGCTTGCACCAGATAAGTTATAAACTTCTTAGTGATATATATTATGTAGAAAACTTCATTTAGAATTTCACAAAGGCAGAATTTTACCCAAAGATAGGGTATTTTCAATTCTATCCCTTGACATTCACTTACTGGAAATCCACGAGATCCCGGCACACCAGGTTCTCCCTAAAAATAAAAATAGCTTTATTTAGAATAAAATTTAGCTTTTTTTTAGAATAAATAGGTAAATATGCAAACTGCATAAATATTCAAATCATTAAAAAACTCCACCTTCGTGTTTTTAATTTAAATCAACTAAAACACAATTTTAGTTGGACAGTGTATTTCAGCTACTTCACAACTAATCTGTTAGTTGATTTGCAAACACTATGACAAAAATATACTTCGTCATTTAATTAATACGAGTAATTAAAACCAGAGGAATAACTTACTTTTAGTCCTCTTGGTCCAACAGAGCCAGGGGATCCATCAGGTCCAGTTAATCCCTAACATATAAGATGTTAGAACTATTATAGCATCCTTAGGCAAACTACTAAGTGGGTAATTTCATTTTATGTATTAATTATGTACAAGATGGTTACCTATGTATGTTGGAAATATTTATAAATAGCTTTCTATACTCTTACTCAAAAGTAATGCTTAACATGTCATCAGTTACTTTCTATAAATTTTATCATATTCTTAACTTCCTGCTAACTGCATTGTTTATCACAAGGTTGGATAATATAGTATTTTTGACATTGCTTTGAAAAAATGCAATATAACAATTACAGTGTTCTAATAGCTAAATCTAATGGGACAACAGGTCATGGCTCTGCCATTTACTCATATTTATGAACCTCCTTTACTTCATTTATAAAATAAAAATACTATATTTCTCTCTGACTCTCTAATAATGTTTCGAGAGTTAATAAAATGTTTCTTCATGAGGAATTAAAAATAATCAATCTCATTATTGATTTACAGCCACCTAAAGCCCTCTAGCCATCTTCTACCAATGACAATTGCTTATCTAAGAACATTAACTTTTAAAGTTGAAACATTTGAGAGCATGCATGTTTTTACATTATCTTCCTTTGTAAAAATATCTATAATTAAGTATATATTTTCATGTGTGCCACTCCATATATAGAATTTAAGCCAGTTACTATAAAACATACTTATAGCAATCATATTTAATATTAAAGTGTATCTCTCAAACATTCTCATTTTTCCCTACCAGTTCTTATTTTATAATCATTTTCGATATAAAATAGATATTAAAGCTGATAATACTATGTCAATACCTGGATTTCCATTTTGGTGAAGAGGCATTTTTATATTTTTAATTTTTTATTTACTCTGACACTTTTAGATGTTTTCATTTATAAGGTAATATTGAAATTATACCTTGCTAAAGATAAACATGTTTATGTGTATCTTTATATATGTACATATACATATATGCATGCATATGTAAATATTTCATAAAACCTATCTATTATCAAGATTTTGGAAAAGACTCAAATGATATTAATCGAGGGAGGGATTCCTTGAAAATATAAAAACCCTATTTAAAAGTGGATCACCAAAACCTATATTTTATCTGTCATAGTCTGCATAACTATCAATAAAATGCTTTCTTATAATTTGTATAGAAATCTAGTTCACTGGCCACCATATTTACATTTCTCTACATCAATTAATTTCTCTCATACCTCCACAGAATGAATCAAAGGAAGCAGAAAAAAAAAATGAGTTGAAAATGTTAATTACTGGAAATTTACCAAAAGTGAAAGTTATTAAAAACACACAAAAGAATTTTTGACAGACTGTCTTGATTTTCAATCAACCTAGTCTAATTACGACACTGTAATTTGGGAGTAAGCCCCAACATCTTAGATGCTGAACACCCATAGTAATGAAACATTCGCTTTTGCATTTCAGCAAACAAACTATACATCCAGGAGCACTCTCTGGAAGCACATCTGGCACATAGATTTTGTAAACCTCAGGGCATGTTTGACTAATGGAATCTCAAATACCCACTTCATGGGGATTATGTCCTCCAAGACCAATCCTGGTCAATTCCCACACACGCAGCCCACCCAACTATCTTCAATCTGTGACTGGAAACACTGACAAGAGTGGAGGACAGTAGCTACTATGTGTGGTAGAATTCCAGTGCCTAATATTAAAGCAGAACCAAGGAAATGATTGGATAACCTGGAGGCTGCTTTCAGGTCACTTTTTATTTAGTATTTTCCATAGGATATGATAAAGTATTTCTATCCCTAGGAAGGTCTTTGAATTAAATTGAAAATACATTCTGGTGTCAGATGTTACGATGAACTCTGTTATGCAATAGCTATGTAGATCAGTATAAACTCCATGAGGACAAGGACTGGACTGCATGTCCATTCAGTCTTTGCACATTGCTCCTAGCAACTAACACACACTCAATTCATGACTACTGAATAGTTTAGCCCGTCAGGTAGAGGGATATTACACTTGTCCGCTCCATATCACTTTTGGTTCAAATCCCAGCTCTGCCACTTAGCTGTGCAACCTTTGGCAAGTTGCTTAACTGTATAGTGCCTCAATTTCCTAATCTGTAAAATGGGTATTATAATAATAATAATATCGACCTCATGTGGCAATTTTGAAGATTAAATGGGATATTATACACAAAGTGCTTACGACAATGCCTGGCAGAGTGAGCCCTGAATAAATGTTAGCTATTATTATTATCATTGTTATTATATGGTCAGCTCTGTTCTAGCTGCTGTGAAGAGTTCACATGAAGTATAAGACATGTTCCCTTCTCTCTGGGAGCTTACAACCTCATTCAGAAAGGGTTCTGCAAATAAACAAACAAAAAAAATCTAGATATTAACCACAGGCACTGTACTTCATGGACCCCTCACATTTCTTCAATGCCTTACTATTTCCACTTACACTGACCTTTCAGAATGATTCTTTAATAACTCGCTACCCTAATTATTAATATATAACATCTGCCAGTGATAATAGTTGTATACGTTCAAAGGATGTTCTAACCTGTTTCCTATAAAAAGTGGCATGGTTTAACTATAATTCCTATTATAATTCTAATTCTTCTTCTTCCTATCTTAGACAGATGCTATAAGAACAAATAAAATACTGTTTTACAGAGCTTGCTGAGCATGTCACAGCAAATAGCGCCTATAAGAACGTCTATATTGATATTATTGATGATAATAATGCTGTTGTGCTTTGGGTACAAGGTTATAACCAAGTTCTGACTTGTCTAATTTTACATGTCTATAGGGAAAGAAGTTAAAGTCTTAGCAAGAAAGGAAAGCATATATCTATATCTATCTATCTATCTATCTATCTATCTATATATATGTACATATCTATCTATCTATCTATATATGTATATATATATATATATATATATATATATATATATATATATATCCCCACATTCACATTCACACACACAATTCCAATTTGCAATAATTCTTATTTATCAAAGAAATGAAAGAGGGAAATAGTACCGGTGGCAGAAAGAATTGCTTTCATATGAATGTTTATGAAGATAAAGTTCTATATGCGATGATATTGAAGCTGGCTGTGTTCTGAACTTTCATGCTGCTGTTTGGCAGGGAACACCAGCCCTCAGTATAATTTCCTTCCAACATTCCAATGACTCAGCTTGTGAGACTCAAGGCATAAGTCTACAAACATAGCTGCCGTGACTCTTTTACCTTTTCTGTTAAAAATCCACTTAACTTAGGATAATTACCTTTAAACCATGTTCCTTTCAGATTCTTCCAAACATCATCTGGTTAACCACTTGTTAACATTACCAAAAAATACAGCTTTGCAATGAACCAAAGAGCAGAAGACAAAGAGGTTGGAGGTTTAAGGTCCTACCACTACACTCACATTCACATTTCCAGAAAAGATTACCGAAGCTTTCTTAATTACTTAGCTCCCTTATTTCCAGGGATAAACAAACAGCAAACTCTGATTTAGTTACTAGTATCTCATTATTCTCGATGTCTATTCTTGATATAGGGTAAAAGATTGTTTAAAATGTCAAACTGATCCAAGGATGGAGTAAGAAAACTTTTCAGTTTAGAATCTTGTGAATCCCATTTAAAAATTTGGTGAATATGAGCATAGAAATATCTATAAATATTTACAAAATATCAATTATAAATTATTTTTATTATCCATTGAATTATCCATATCATTTTTCTTGGTTGGTAATTCAGATGGTAAAAATTCACTTTTATTCTTTTTTTCCCTATTTGCTCTGATTATTCATCTATTCAAGAACCTCATTTGTATCTGAATAGGGCAAAACTATATAGAAAGAGAGTGAATCTAAAAGTCCAGAAATCTGGTTTCCTTCACTATCTTAGCCACTGAATAACTCTGGGTCCCTAAGGAAACTGCTTGTCTTCATAATTATTCAGTTTCCTAATCTGTGGAGAATAATATTAGCCAAACCTGTTATCCAGGTTGTTGTAATGTTAAAGCAAATAATGTTTGCAAAGGTGCTTGAGAAAAAAGTTGTTCTACACAAATGCAAATTAGTATAGCTATTTTTTTGCTTAGTTTTAGGAAATGACTACAATATGGGCACATACATGGATTTGTTACTTTTTCTCTCCTTCCTTTCTCTTTTTCTTTTTGTCTTGTTTTCCTTCTCAATCCCCGGAGACAGAGTCAATGCTCTCATTAGTTTGTCCCTGAGGACTTTCCAGGGTCAAAGTTCTGTAAAAAGCCTTATTCTTTTAAATTTTTTAACTTTGGAAATCTGGTTTGTTCTGCACTATAGACATAGAAAAAAAAAATACTTGTAATTGTTATTGTACATGTACTTTGGAAGATTTTAAAATACTTTCATCTGTTCACCCAAAATTTCTGTTTAAGTAGGGAAATTGCTATATAAAGTAAAATCAGGCATTGTCTTCATGATCTTACAGTAAATGGTAAAAAAAAATTATTGAGCATACTACATAAGCATCATAAAACTAAGGCACAAATAACTCGAGCCCTCTCTCTGAAATTATTGCAACTCAATAGTGAGACAAGACTTCATGTGCTTCAACCACCACAAAAATAATAATAAACAATAATAATTTAATCATAAATTTTCATGCAAAACAGAAGTCAGGTCCAAGTTTCAAAGGAATACAGAAACAAATCCTACATATATTGGGCTACTGTTTTATTTAGTGGCCTTTTATTTATCAGATTTTTTAATTCTGTGACATTTCCAAGTCATTCACATGTTTTCGAGAAGAGCTTGAGAGCCAAGTTATATAATTTCAGTTTGTATTATCTAAATACTAGTCCTTGGAGGCCTCATACACCATCACTTTGCATACATGGAAAGTTCAAACTTTGAAATGTAAAACAAAGTCTATCTCCTAAAGCATAATATGTAGCATAAACAAGTACCCCCATTATGATAACTTTGATAATGAAAGCACTTCTTAATAAATGCTGAAATCTAGCTATTTTTCTTCCTGTAAAGTGAAGGATCTATCTTAAACTCTAGCCAAAAATTCTTGGAAATTACAATAAAAGGTTTTCAGGTGCTTTCTTTGATTTAGAAAAGTCTTTAGTTTTGGGAAACCAGGTAAAGTGGCAAGTTGAAGGATGACTTGGATACACTACTATCTGTCCTCTGAGAACAGATGCCATATCTTACTTCACTTTGTATCCCAACGACAAAGTCAAGGACTGGCCTATACTGGGACCTCAACAAGAAATAGCCAAATGCATTGAGAGAGGAGAAGCTGAGAGTCCTGAAGTCATTTTACTCTGAAGAAATATAATTTAGTGTTAGGTTTACCATACAACTCAGCATCTGAGCTTTCCCCAGATGGGGGCAGGGGGTATGGAGATGGGGAAATTGGGGAAATTGGTTGCTGGTTCCCAGTCTTCAAGCACCCCTAGCCAGCTTATTTCTGTCAGTGATGCCAGCTAAGGAAATGCCATGGAAAGAGAGAAAACTAGTTTTGAATTTCCTATTCCATGTGCGCTGACCATGTCCCTGCCCAAGGCCACCCCCAGACAGCCCCACTCACTTCAGGGCTTCCCCTCAAGGGCATCTGTTTTCTCTTCCTTGGGATTTAGGAGTACTCTGCCCCTTTCCCTGCCTGCAGATTCTTTTTCTAAATGAATCCAGGGAGTGCCAGTGAGAGGACAAGAGCAGTGACAACTTGCTGCCAAACCCCAGCAGAAGCCAGTAGGATCCCTCCTCCCCTGGCATTCCCTGTGCCCCAAAGTCCCCCAGCATTCCCCCACCCCGGTGCCCCAAAGTGGGCCTGAGAGTTCACCGGGAGAGCAGAGTGGACTGACTGAGGCAGGAAGCCAGTACCATTACTGTTTTCTGAGAGGAGGAAATGCCAGTGCTGCCTGCTGTCCCCAGGGAGCCTGGAGATACCTATCACCACATTTGCAGGTTCCTTTGCAGAAAACTGCTGCCTCCATGCCACCCACACCAGGCAAATTCAGGGCCACAGCCCTGTTTCAGCGGAGTCTACCGCCCCCCAACACCCCTTTAGCTCATCTCTATGTCTCTCCCTTCCTCCCCCTCTTTCTACCTTCCTTCTTCCTCCTCAACCCCCCCCCCCACACACACACACACACACACACACAGCAGCGCTGGCCTACTCACATCAGCACCTGGCGTGCCAGGCTTGCCCGGAGCTCCTGGCTTTCCCGGTTCTCCAACAGGACCCTGAGCAGGGAAAGGGTGAGGCAGGAAGAGGAAAAGGTGCAAAGTTGAGATTCTTTGGACACACATGGCTGAAAACCACGTATAAAGGAAAGAAGTGGGGTGCGAATGCGCTCATCAACTTACCGGAGGTCCCGGGGGACCCTTTGGCCCTCGGTCACCCTGGAGGGGCAGGAGAGAAGGCAAGAGCAGCACATGAGTGGGAGGCGTTGGCGACCCCACGGGGAGAATCACTATTCAGATCAGGGACAGGGACAGGGTAGGGACTAAAGGGTAGGTGTCATGACCAACGGGGACAACAGGACACGCCTGCCTCCTCCCTCCGAAAATCCCCAGGTTTTTAAGATCCAAATCCCAGCTCTAATCCCGGTCCAATCCCGCCTTTGGGTGGGGGCATCTGGTTCTCTCAAAAGAAAAACAAAACCTCCGAGCCGCTGGGGAAAGGGTAGGAAAAGGCAGGACTGGAGGAACAGAGGGGGCTGTATTGGAAAGAGAAACTTACGTCGATGCCATCGATGCCTGGAACTCCAGGGGGACCCGGAGGCCCGGGAGGACCCTGCTCGCCCGGGGGACCTCTCTGACAAAAACAGCACACACGGGTTAGTGGAGCACGTTGGACAACAAGGAGAAACTAGGCACGATGTCCTGAGGCCCCCACCTCCAGCCTGTAAAGACACTCCCTGTGGAGGCTGGGTTTTTGAAGCCCATTATAATAAACGTGTATCAAACTTCCAAGTGAGCGCAGGTTGTTTCGGCGCTGCGGTATTTCAAGTGAGGTTGAACTGTGCTGTTAGAGCAGGATCTATGTCCCCAAGGTGGGGAGAGGGGTCACAGGACCGCACCGCTACAGAGTGCATTAAACCAAAAGGGAGTCATAAAGAAAGAAGGGAGGCCTGAGGCCTCTTTTTAAAAGGGGTTCAATAATGAAAACGGTTGTCATTCGATGCCTCGATTGAATCTGTAATTGCAAGTCAGTGTTTTGGCTAAAATGGAACAGCTAAGAATGGAGGTGCTCCACATCAGATTGATTACAGTATCGTTTTTGTAAATCTTTCTATGTCCAGTAGATAGCTGGGGGGAATACTCTTGAGGAAACGATTGGGGAACCCTGCGGTAGAAGAGCCCTGAAACCCAGCGAGAGCCTGGCCTCATTTCAGATTAACCTTCAGTGACACTTTCTTGCAGTGAGGTCCTTTGCACCTTGCTTCAAAACTACACTAAATTTCATTCTGACCCTTTCATGGCTTGCTAAGAGCTAAGCTTTGACAGTGCTGGAAAGACTGGTGGCGTCTGAAATGGTGTGAGCATGTTGCTTGGGGAATGTGGGTTTTTTTCTCCCCTTCTGAATTTAAAAAAAAAAAAAAAAAAAAAAAAAAAGGAAAGAAAGAAAGAAAAAAAGCTTCTTTCATCAAGGAAACTGTTTTTCTAAACTCCAATGACCAGACAGGTTACAATGGGGTCTTTGTAAGTGAAACCTCAAACCTCGGCTGGGCTCACCGCCCCCGCCGTGTCCTCTCCGGCTCGGGAGGGAGGAGACGCCGGAGCCTTTGGGAAGTTGCTGAAATTTTGATGGGAGCCAAGCCTGCCCGGTTCCAATCCCTGAGCTGCGGGCAACTCTAAAAGGACGCATGTTTTAGTGCTGCCATCACGGTATGGAGGAGCGGGACAGGGAACCTTAGCACCGATAGCCTTAATTCCTGCCTTCTCTGGCCTGCTTTTGACTGTGCCCAGGAAAGGGGGAGAAGAGGCAAGAAGGAACTAGGCTGAAAATTAAGCCCCGTTCTGGAGACACCGTGGCCTTCAGCTCCTGAGCCTGCAGTGTTAGGGCCCGGGGCGGTGAGGGGGGGAGGGAGGAGCCTCCCTCTCCTGGACCGAAGGGTCATCTAGGGCTCCGGACTCCCACGGTATTTCCCGCAGTCGTTCCGGGCTGGAGAGAGCATGCCACCCCACTGCGCTGGGGATGCTCCGTGCCTTTCCCGGAGCTCGCAAGACGGCTGCGCCCCCACCTTTCCCTGTGTGCTCTTGAGAAATGGAAACACTTCTCGGCCCTAGCTTACCTGGTCAGGGGTCTGGCTGGGCTGGAGAAGAAAAGATGGGAAGAAAGTAAGAAGGCTCCCCCCACGCCCCAACTCCAACTCGCACACAACTTACTTGAGCCGCAGACAAGCAGAGCCCTGACAGCAGCAGTCGCAGCCCTAGGGCTCCGTGGTCCCGCGCGGTCCAGGCCATGCCCTCCGCCCTCTGCTAATCCCCGGGGTCCACTGTGCCTCCTGCTGCCCCACTAAGCTTCCGGACCAGCTAAGCGCATGAAGCGGCACTTACTCCCCTCAAAAAGAGCCCCCAGGAGTAGTGGTTGCAAAGGTACCCGGCCAAGGAGGCGTAAGTTCCTCTTGTTTATGAATGGCCCTGGAGAGGGTCCTGGGGATTGGAGGATAGCTTGCGGGGCCGGGAGAACGGATAAAATGACAACAGTCTCTCTTAACCCTTTCCCTGCGTCCTGAGCGCTCCACTCTGCCTCCGCCCACCCGCCCCAGGGCAGCCTCTCGCAGTCCTCGGAGCCGCCTCTGGTGGCCTGTGTGCCATCGTGGGTGGCGAGTAGATGTCGAGGAATGTTTCAGGGGGAAGTAGGGAGAGTCGTAAGCCACCAAAGACACCCGGGGCTTGTTTCTACCCATCAGAATGTTGGTGGGACAAGTTCTTCCTTAATATCTACCTGGTCTGTACAGCAAAGCCTGGACTTTTTGGAGAAAGAGAGTGTGGAGGTAAGGTGGGGAGAGTCAGCTGCGTGGAAGTAGCCTTTGCAGGTGGTCAAGGGACTCACCGTTATCCTGGGTGGCAGCTCATGGCAAGTTTCTCTGCTGGGTCGCAGTGGGTCACAATGTATCAGCATCCATTGAAGTTCAAACTGTACAAAGACAGCGGACTGACAGTCAGTTCAGGTGCTTTTAGAGGACAGGAGCAAGTCATTTAAGACAGAGATGAGTTTGTAAATGTGTTCCAACTGCTAAGTGATTGGAGACTAACTTGAACTGGTTGATCTCTGGACCAGGACTTTTGTTGTTCCTTGAATATAAATTTCCACTGGAAATGGGCTGGAAGCCCTTCCCAAGTTTCTCTGATCATTGGATGCAGATGTCTTTAGCTCTGCATTGCTCCAACATAGCGCTAGACAGGAAACAGATCATTGGCACTGACTTTGTGTTTCTATCCTCATCACAACCTCAAGAAGTAGATTCTATTAAAATGAGTCTCAGAGAGAACAAGAAACTGTCCTGTCACAAGCCAATAAATGTCAGAGTCCGGGCCTGGAATGATGCATGCTAGAGAAGTCATTCTCCATGGAGTGGTCACAGCTTAAAATGGAAATAGCAAAGACCAGAAATGGTGGGAATGAGAGGGAAATCTAGGAGTCAGGGGACAAAGAAAATAATAAAAAAATATTTAAATATGGTATAATCTTATCCATTGGTTGAAGAGATATAAAATTTTAGATATTTGAAATCCAAATATGTCCTGACAATTTCTTACGTTTTTAAGAGAAAGAAGAGGGGAACGGGGTGGTGGTGGGGAGAACAGGAGAAAGAAGGAGTGGCCAGGTCTGAATCTGAAAGCCTCAGGTGACGGGTTGAAAAAAAAAAGATGTATCCCACAGGAAGCCTGCCACCATATGGCTTGCTGGCCTCTCTTAAGTAGAGAAAGTTCCTTGCTAGGCATTTCAAATCAGATCCATATTTCTTGGTAGGTTGATTCTCCTGGTATTATGCAAATGTCCATTTAAATATCCAGGTCCCAAATCTAAACATTATCTCTTTTCTTTCATCCAATAGTGATTTGCACTCCACCCCATCTGCCAAATGGACTCTAGATCTGCTGGATCTAGAATTAAGTTAGATACATTTTTTTCCAATTGTTACAGAAATGTCCAGAATTAAAGTTACTGGATGGAAAATCAAAATTGGAGAGGATGAAGTCTTTCTCTTCTACCTATAATGAAGGGAAAGTTCAATAAAAGGAAGTTTTCTGTTTTATAAAAAGGGCAAAATAAGACATTAAGCTTTCATATTCTTGCATTGACACCTCTTCTCCCGTGATTCTAACTGTCCTAGAGTTCTCCTCTAACTACATTGTTCTTGTTTCTCTCAACCTTACCATGCCTTTTCTTCAGAAAATGTGGGTGTCTGGGAAAAGTAGTTAAGTGGGATGAAAAGAAAGTGAGCAGCTAAGTCAAGAAATATTTTAGGATGGAAATTAATCTATGAATTGTATGAAAATTATCTGTGTCTTCATGGTGTGAATTATTTAACAATAGTATACTGACATCCTACAAAAGAACTGCTTTCCAGAACACACAATGTCTTGCAGATAAGAAAATTACTTTAATCAAACACTATTTTTATTTGTATACTCCTGTTTGCTTGGGAGAGATTTTATTTTGGTTTTGTTCTAAACTGCAGTGGAAATTTTAAAAGGAAGCTAAAAGAAAGAATGAAACAACCTTTTCCTTAATAAATACCAAATACCTGGCAGTGCCTCAAACAACTCTTTGAAGCACATCACACGTGAGTAAGAAAGGTTAAATCATTGGGACATACAACTAGTAAAAGGCAGAGCTAGCATTCCAAATGTGCCTGACTCCAAAATAAGGACTTTCTCTACTTTCCTTCTCAGCCCCCCGCCCCCCGCCAAAGAATAGAGAATGAGTTATAATTTTCTAAGGAGGTAACCAAAGCATTTGGTGATTGAACATTAATTTTAAAAATAAATAGACATTATCTAGAAATTAAAACCTGGTAAGCTTGTTTTCCAATATCTGCTAAAAAAATTTCAGAACTAGATGAAGAAACTTCCATAAGAATTCAAACCTTTCTCTATTTGCATGCTTGTTATAGAAATATATCCAGAGTAAAATTTCTAGTATCCAAAAACTGACAGCTATTTCTATATGCAGTTATGTATTCATGTGTATAATAAAATATCACATAGGAAAGAGACTTATAATTTTTTTCCTCGATGACCAGATAAAAAATATTACCAGAGTAAGAAAATA